>NW_024467118.1:1142500-1872500 GCF_017591425.1 Ochotona curzoniae | reverse complement strand
TCAGACGTTGGTGCCAGCGAACGCTTTGTTCTGTGGTTCCACTGGGGAGGGGGAGGGCTCCCAGCTGTCTGGGGGGGAGGGGTGCAGCCGGGGCCTCCCAGTGCCCCCTGCCTGTAGACACCACAGGCTTGTGGCCTGTGGACGGGCACATCCATGACCTAGAGTTCTGGGGACCACAGATAGAGGGCCGGAGGTGAGGGCTGCCTGCCTGCCTGCCCTGCTGCCAGGTTTATAGGCCCATGTGCCAGCCTGGAGCCTGAGGGTGGCGGTTGCATGGGTCCTGCTCTCTGCTCAAGGCTGCTGGCCATTCGCTCACTCCAGAGGCCCTTGCAGGGTGGCCCCCTTGGCAGCAGGTGGCCCCCTCCATGCCCCCAGCCCCATTTCACTATTTGCAAAGGAGGACTTGTTCTGTGAGCGTAGCCCACTGCCCTGCAGCCTGGTGCTGCGGTGCACGTGGGTGCCAGGGTTGGTGACTGCACAAGGTGTGGGACCCCTGTACCCCAACACACTGGCATTTTGGTCTCCAGAACCCTCCATGGGCACCGTGTTGGGAATCCCCAGGCCGGACCAGGACCTCACTGGCAGGGCCGAGGGCAGCGAGGGGCCAGGCAGTGAAGAGGAACGCCTGGGGTGTGCCTTTGGGAAAATCACCCAGGAAGTGTCCAGCCACGCGTGGTCTGGCTGACTGGGGCTTTGCTGTCTGCCCAGAACTACCTCAGAGGCACTGCCACGACTGTGGGCTTCTCTCTGCTCCCAGGCATTAGCAGGGACCTGCTGTGTGCGCTGAGCCTGCCACCCAGCCAGGTCCTGGTGTTGGTTAAAGCCCAGCTCTCCTTCCACGGTTCCCAGCTGTCCCCTCTGTTTATCCTCCCTCCCTTTCTCCCCTCTGTGGTCCTCCCTCTCTCCCCTCTGTGGTCCTCCCTCTCCGTCCCCTCTGTGGTCCTCCCTCTCTCTCCCCCCTCCGTGGTCCTCCCTCTCTGTCCCCTCCGTGGTCCTCCCTCTCTGTCCCCTCCGTGGTCCTCCCTCTCCGTCCCCTCTGTGGTCCTCCCTCTCTCTTCCCTCCATGGTCCTCCCTCTCTGTCCCCGCCGTGGTCCTCCCTCTCTCCCCTCCGTGGTCCTCTCTCTCTCTCCCCTCCGTGGTCCTCCCTCTCTGTGGTCCTCCCCCTCTGTCCCCTCCGTGGTCCTCCCTCCCCTCTCTCTTCCCTCCGTGGTCCTCCCTCTCTCCGTCCCCTCCATGGTCCTCCCTCCCTCTCTCTCCTCTGTGGTCCTCCCTCTCTCCTTCTCTGTGGTCCTCCCTCTCTCCCTCTCTGTGGTCCTCCCTCTCTGTCCCTGCCGTGGTCCTCCCTCTCTCCCCTCCGTGGTCCTCTCTCTCTCTCCCCTCCATGGTCCTCCCTCTCTGTGGTCCTCCCCCTCTGTCCCCTCCGTGGTCCTCCCTCCCCTCTCTCCTCTGTGGTCCTCCCTCTCTCCTTCTCTGTGGTCCTCCCCCTCTGTCCCCTCCGTGGTCCTCCCTCCCCTCTCTCTCCTCTGTGGTCCTCCCTCTCTCCCCTCCGTGGTCCTCCCTCTCTGTGGTCCTCCCCCTCTGTCCCCTCCGTGGTCCTCCCTCCCCTCTCTCTCCTCTGTGGTCCTCCCTCTCTCCTTCTCTGTGGTCCTCCCTCTCTGTCCCCTCCGTGGTCCTCCCTCTCCGTCCCCTCCGTGGTCCCCTCCCCTCCGTGGTGATGAATCTGTTTTGTCTCAGGGTTGATTTTGTTTTTCCTGCTCACAGTTGTCACATGCTGAGTTCTGTGCACTTTCTGGGGATGGGACAGGAGCACAAGACTCATGGGTCCCAGTAACAGGTGAAAGTGGCTGAGCTTTCTGCAGATGCTCGCTTGGACTCTAACGGGGGCCTAACCGGCATCACCGTGTGCTGGGTCTACTCCTCGCAGCCTCCACTCTCTCATGTGTGGCCTGGAGCTCCATCCGGGCCTCCCACATGGGTGTTGCTGCTTCCCACGGTGTGTGGGAGCCAGAGCTGGACTTGAACCCAGGTCCCTGGAGAAGGGGATGCAGTATCCACGGTGGGGTCAGCTGCAGGGCCTAGGACTCGCCCCCAGAAGAGCCGGTTCAGGGGAAGGTGTTTGTGGACTGTGGTCAGTTGACAGAAGTGCTGCTGGACTGGCAGGCCTGGAGTGGAGCCCGGACACCCTGAAGTGAGATGGAGGTCTCTGGGGTGGAGGGGAGTTACCCTGTGCAACAGAAACAGGGGCAAAGGCCAACCCCTCAGCCCCCGCCCCAGGAAGGACACCTTGGTGGACTTCCGGGGCATGAGAGGCCTGGAGTGTATGCAGCTCCTGCAGCCCTGGCTGACCGCACAGCAGGTGGAGCGCGGGTGTGCACGGAGCCAGCCAGCTGCAGGCTGAGTGCCAGCACACAGTGACTGCCATGAGGTCTCCGCGGTGTCACCAATGGCCTGTCCCCCAGCCAGCAGCTCCACGTCCGCCCTGAGGGGCACATGCTCAGGCGTATCAGGATTCTGGAAAGCACTGTGCCCAATGGGGGGGGGGCAGCTGAGACAGCCCCGCCCTGCCCACCACCTTGTTTTCTTTGCTGCTGCCGAGTTTGTCCTGAGGGGGCAAAACGGGCATGCCTAGGGAGAATGTGAACACCAACCAGTCGGCTCGCAGGTGGCACTGCTGCCCTGCGCTGTCCCCTCTGTGAAGGACAGACAGGTGATGACAGGGACCAAGCTGCTTTTTATCAGTGATCACAGTCTGCTGACAGCTAGGCAGGATAAGGAGTTTGTTTCAAGTAAATGTTGGAGCCTGGCAGGTGCTTGTCCCTGGGCAGGGCACACCCTGGTCAGATTACGAGGTCTCCACAGAGAGCTCTCCCTGCCATCTCACTTTGCCTCTGTTGACGGGCGGGCAGCTCAGCTGCAGGCTCAGCCAGTGCGTGTCCATCAGGCTCCCCACACCGCAATCCAGGATTCCAAGGTGGAGGGTGCCCCTCTGAGATCACTACAAACCCTTGGTTACTGCACACCTGCAGGCCACACCCACACACCTGCAGGCCACACCCTCACTCCATCAGGCCACACCCACACACCTGCAGGCCACACCCTCACTCCATCAGGCCACACCCACACACCATCAGGCCACACCCTCACTCCATCAGGCCACACCCACACACCTGCAGGCCACACCCACACACCATCAGGCCACACCCATGGACGGCGGGGAACTCCACAGGGCACAGAACAGGCTCCCTTGGGGAGTTATGACTGGTGGGTATGGAACGAGCCAGTTGGGTTCCAGGAGGTCCCCGGCCCCAGGACTGGGAGTTTCCCCTGTGACATGGACACCTGCAGCCCTCGAGGCTGTGGGGCCTGCTGGCCGTTCTGGGGTCGGCTGCACTGCAGGACTGGAAAGAGGCAGGGATGGCAGGGTGTGGGGCCAGGAAGTGCTGTGTGCCAGCTTTGTTGCAGCCTGGCCCTTGTGAGATGTCGGCCATGGCGGCTTCCCCAGCTCCCTCCCTGCAACCCTGTGGCGGAGAGCCCAGCTCCCCCAGCCCTCCCCCTCTAGCAGATGGTTATTTTTTTAAAGAGAATCAATTTGTCATCTGGCTGTCAGCACAACAGGAAGATGGATTGCTTTCCTGTAGGGGCGGGATGCACCTCATCGAGCCTTTAAGACCAATTTTTCTCACTGTGAAGAATGTCCCCAAGGACTTGTCAGAGTCCCCGGGGACAGCCACGGTGTCTGTCGGACAGCTTTGGCGTCCTTCGTCCTGTGGTCCCTGGAGACGGCTCAGCCAGCGCTGGAGTGAGGGCAGCCGGCCCGTGCGTGTGTGCGTGCCTCGTAGGAGAGCAGGCTATGGGCATGGGATGCCCCCGCACCCTCGTGGTTGCAGCGCAGCAAGGCCCTGCCTCTCAGGGTGGGGTCCCTCTAATGATGTGCCAAGGGTTTGTTGAGTGAATGAATGTGCCTGGCTCCTGGCAGGGCCGGTAGGCACCAGCAGGCTCCCTGCTTGCCGGGGTGTGCCCGTGGGCACACTGCATAAGGAGCATTACGCCCAGCTCGTCACCTGTCAGCCCCGGGGACCCACGGTCACAGGGCACAGCTGGAGGCCGTTCCTTGAATGGCTGTGGTTCGTGTCCACCAGTCCTGATCAGTGCTGGCCGATCACCATGTGGTGTGATAGGAGGCCCGACTGGGCACCTGCATGCTTGCTGAGGGGGCAGTGGGAGGGAAGGCTCGGGCCAAAGCCGCAGGCATCCTGGGGCGTCATGTCCAGGACCTCCTTTGACCGAGGACATTGGGGGACCAGCCCAGAGTTGAGGGGCTCAGCTACCACCTGCCAGTCAGCACGGGGGCCCTGCAGTGCAGCCATAAGTGGACCGCTCTGTGTGGCCATTGTTGCAGTCTGGCCTGGGAGGCTGTGTGCCAGTGTCCAGGGATGGGCATCTGTGGCTCCCACGCTGTCATGGGACCACACTGGTTCTGGACGGTCAGCCCCGGGTTTGCCGCAACTGCAGCTTTGTTGTCCTGCGTGGGGGTGGGGAGGCCTGGTGACACCGCCACGGGTGTGTGGGGTGCACTCGTGGGGTACCAGGTACCAAGCAGACAGCCAGCATGGCCTGCCCCAGTGAGCTGCAGGGCCTGGCACTGAAGGAGGCCCTGGCTTGTCCCTGCCCGGCATGGCTGCTGTGGAATCTGGGCCTGCTCCGTGGGGCAGGCAGGGAGGAGTCGGACTCTGCAGTCGTGGTTTCCTCTTTTAGCCCAGCACCTGCAGCCACCACAGAACATAAAGCAGGTCTCCTGTGAGAGAGGTGAGGGGCTGCTGCTGTGACAGGCCAGGTACAACTGTCACAGCAATCCACCGGGCTTCAGTTCAAGTTCTGCTCCAGCTCCCTGCTGATGCCCTGGGAGGCAGTGGAGTCGCCCCAGTCCTGGGGCCCCTGCACCCATGTAAGAGTCCTGGAACAGAGACATGAGAGCCAGGTGTAGCTGGTGGAAGGGGAAGGCTGACGGACGGAGGAGAAGCAGGACCAGGCGGGCTGCTCTCCCCAGAGCGTCCTCTGCTGGCAGCCCGGTGGCCACTCTTGGGCTATTTCTAGACATTCTTGACACCTGCCAGGAGCCCGGCAGGTGCCAAGACTTGGGTCTGTGAAGCGTTCATGCTGTGGAATCGTCTCTGATGGCAGGTGGAGTTAGCTGGAAGGCCCTGTTCCTGCCAATCGCCTCTGCTTTTGTAGGAGCTCAGGCCACCCAGTCAGAGTTGGCCCACACGACTGCCACAGCTGCGCTCCAAGGGGCCGTGTTCCATGGACACAGGCATGCCAGCTTGGGCACCATGTGACTGCCCTGTCAAGCATTTGCCCCACACCTGTGCTGGGCCAGGTCAGTGACCAAAGGCTGGGGACGGAGAGGGAGCAGGCAGCAAGTCTCCCCGGGCTCCTTCCTCGTTGTCCCTGGAAGCCTGCTTTCCTGTCCATCTGCTCTGGAGCACCCCAGGGCGCCACTGGGCATGGCCAGCTCTCCTCCCCCAGGCGGCAGGGGGAGGCGAGCAGTGGGCACCCCAGGCCAGCCGGCAGCAGTGGGCACCCCAGGCCGCCCGGCAGCCTTGGGTGGGTGTCTTGTTTCCTCCAACTCACCATGTACTTTCTGGCTCTCCATTCTGCACCCACATATGTACACCTGCATGGGTGTGTGTGTACACACGCAAGTGCACACCTGTGTGATGCTGAACAGTACCCTGGCAAGCCAACCCATGAGACACATGCAAAGAGGGGAGGAAGGTCCCGTGCTCCTCCCCCGGGCCACTGGCAGCCACGTTCCCACAAGCCAGCCAGGCTCCAGGGATCAGTCAAGGTTTTGGCTGCAGCGGGGCCAGCCTGGGTGTGTGCAAATGTTAGGAGCTGTGTCCCACACACAGATGCGTAGGAGGCCATCTGTGAGGTCGGGGCTCCATTGGAGACCTCGGGTGCACAGGCGTCTCCAGCAGGGACAGTGAGCGCTCTGTGCCACTCCTGCTGCCTGGTGCAAGGGCAGGGCCTCCCACCCTGCAGCCTGCAGAGCATCCTCCACTGTCCTCCGTCCACCTTCCTGTCGCCCATCATCCCCTGCCCTCAGAGTCCACCTTGCACCCAGGCACCCTCGGTCACCCTCTCGCTCATCCGTTCAGCTCAGCTCTGCCATCATTCACCTTGCCACCTGTCTGTTCATTCGTCATCCATTTCCTTATCCATCCGTTATCTGCTCATCCGTCTTTTCCTGCCCACCATCGTCGTGTCACCCACCCCCCACACATCCACCTGCTCATGTACTTATCCACTGGTCCCTGTCTGCTCACATATCTGCCCTCACCCCAGCCCATGCTGATTTACTGGGGTGTCCTATTGCTGCTCCCAGGACACAGCAGTGGAGTCCAGGTGTAAGGGCAGGGCCACCGTGCACGCCTGGACAGGGAGGCCACACCCCCTTGTGAGTGAGCGCCCTGAGCTCCCCCTGCCTGGCTGCCGTGTCAGAGATGGAGGGAGCCCACAGGACCCCATGGACCCGGGGCATGCATACCAACAGCCATCACACTGACCTCCCTCCATCCCAGCATGGCTGTCCTAGGTCCCGGACATACACATCCCCCCACACTTGCTCCTGCCCCCCAGAAGCACAGGCAGGGGCGGTGGGCACCCCACTTCCTGGGAGGTTACCTGGGTCACATCTGGGCACGTGGGCCCAAGCAGATGACCCTAGCCCGGGGTGGGGTGTTCTGTCCCTGTTTGGTTCACAAAGTGCCCTGTCACCCAGCACACTGGCCTGGCTGACATGGAGGTGCGCTCTGTCCCATAACACATGGCATGGTTTCTGCCCCCAGGGAACTGGACAACCACGCATATGGCTGCAGGCTCCTGCAGGCGCAGCCCGTCACAGCCATTGTTATGTGAGAGCCCCCACAGCTACAGCAAGGGCCAGCACGGCCCACGGCACGGGGAAGGCACCAGTACCCGGCCACAGGAGCAGGGTGGTGCCGGGTCCAGGGGCCAGTAAGGAGCAAGGCACCCAAACCCTCCCCCATCCACACAGCCAGTGTCCACACACCCACACCCTCCCCCATCCACACAGCCAGTGTCCACACACCCACACCCTCCCCCGTCCACACAGCCAGTGTCCACACACCCACACCCTCCCCCGTCCACACGTCCTCAGCGGCAGGTGCCACAGGGCAAGGGGCTTGCCTTCTATAGGACGTGGCATTGGTGCGGGCTCTGGGCTGTCGCTGCTGTTGCGTAGCTACCTCCTGGCCTGAGTGGTCCTGTGAGTCGACCAGGGCCCAGCCTGAACTTGGCTTTGAAGTGTCCCAGCTGCCCTGTGAATGTCTGGTCCCTAAGGGAGAGGCCCACGGGACAGCCAGTCAGAGAAGCAGGGGATGCTGGGTGCTACCTCCCTCACCTTTTACCCCATCTGAGTGAAGCTAGGTAGAGGGCACCCCAATCCTCAGAGGTGGGGCCACATCCGGGCCCAGAGCGCAGACCTAGGCTGCACCCATCCTGGGGCTGGGCTGGGGTCCTGAGTGCTTCTTGTGGTGCCTCTCAGAGCCCAGTTCGTGGTCAGGAAAAGCACGCACACAGAGGGTTGGGGAGCCCTTTGGCCCTGGGGACCCCAGCACTCTGTGCCCCTGACTGCAGTTCCTGGGGCACTGCAGCTGAAGCGGTGGTCAGGGTGTGGCCAGAACATACCCGTGAGCACCCCGAGTGTGGGGCCAGGGGCCGCGTCCCCCCACCCTGCACAAGTCCATGGAGTGGACCCAGCAGGGAGCTCAGGCCACGTCCGGCCCCGCGGGTGAAGTGGAGGAGCTCCCGGGGCGGCTCTGGACCCTGCGCCTGAGGTCCTGCCCGCAGTGCCCGCCCGTTGACAGCGGTTAGGGGAGCGCTGATCCTGCTGAGCTGTGAGACCACCCTGGACACACATGTAGGCTGTTAGGAGGAGTCTGTTTCCTCCTTGGGGACGGGGCTCCTGCCACACTCCCGGGGCCACTCAGAGGATTTTAGCTCTCCTCCTCCAATCAGACTGAGAGCCACGCAGTCCAATGTCTCAGGCAGAAAGGAAGTTACAGAGCCCCAAGTTTTCCTACAGTTAACTAACGCAGCACAGCAGGAGGCGGGAGGTGCCCGCTGCAGGAGCCTCTCCACTAATTTCTGTGCTGTCAGCTGTGAGGTGTCAGACGGCAGGAGGGACGGGTGGGCTTTTCCCACCTTCACTTAACTTGAATGGCTTGAATTAACTTGAAAGCTCGATGGCCCTGGGAGCCCCACCCATCCCCCTGGGCGGCTGAGAAGGCTGATGACACCAGGAGGGCATGCGGGGGGCCTTGCGGGTCAGACAAGCCTGGCAGCCCGTGCAGAGTGGGCCCCCTCCTGTGGGCTGGCATCCCTCATTGCTGGATGCCCACATGACCTCGGGGCTGTTTCCTGGCATCACGGCTGCCTTCGCTGGGCATTTTCACAGAAGCAGCCCTCCCCAGCGATGGACACCACGGCCATGCATGGGTGGGAGAGTGCCTGAGTCACGTCGGGCACCAAGCTGCAGCGAGGCTGAGCCCCGCGCAGAGCCAGACCGTGCCCCGGTGCTGTGGCTCCTGCCCCGGGGCTGTGGCGCCTGCCCCAGGTGGCCCTGGTCAGACTGCCGCCTCCTGGCTATGCAGGGGTCCTACTGTGTGCCTGACCCCTGTGGGTGCCCTTCAGCATCCCCCGCCCTGCCCGAGGGAGCTGTGTGCTGGTGCCACCCTTGAGGAGACTCCTGTGTGCCCTGAGAGGGGATGGCCCTGGGCATTCTGATAGATTCCCGGTCACAAGCAAGGGGCCAGGGGTCGTGGGGCTGCCAGCCTGCATGGGCGGGCACCAGGCCCCGGACTGCTCCGAGCACAACTGGAAGGATCAGCCATCAGCCTGTGTCCCCTGACAGTGCCCGGTGGCACGTGCCTGGGGCACCCTTGGGGCAGGACCCCACCCCTTCCTGGGCTCTTCTGGGGCTGCCTGGCTCCTGTAGCCCCCTGTGGCACATGCCGGGGGACAGCGGCTGTGGCATGGCCCTCTGCTTGCCCTGACTGCTACAGATCTAATCTGGGTTCTGGGGACAGAAGCCGCTGTGTGTCTCCTCAGGCTGACTCCCCGCCCCGGGGGTCCTGGAGGGTGAGGGGGAAGGAGGGGAGCGAACGTGGCACAGCCCTGCTGGCTCCTAAGGAGCGATGGGGGAGTGGTCCCCAGCAGCCTGACCGTGGCCTTGTGGCTGTGAGCATCAAGGAAGCCACTCGCCCAAGCGGGCCCCACCTCTGGCCTGGACTGGACTGGGAGTCTGTCTGCAAACTTGGTCACGTCTCGGTATGTCACCCCCCGATTTCCAGGAGCCAGCCCACCTCCTGGGCCCGGGAACCCAGTGTGGGTGCCATATGCTTCCCCAGGAATAGCTGGGGTAAAAATACACTGCTTAAAATAGCGGCTGCTCCCCGGCTGGAGTGCAGTCTGCCAGCCCGGCTGGAGTGTGCTAATTGATCTGTTGTCTGCCTGTGAGCCTCCCCACACCAGCGCTTTTGTCTCCTGCCTTCCCAAGCCCCAAAATAGCCACCAATGTGGCGTGCTGGGCCCCTGGCCAGAGTGACCGCTGCCTCGGGGGCTGGGCAGGGCAGATCCCAGCAGGTGGGGGGAATGGCAGGGCTCCACATCCATGAGGGCTTCATGGAGGAGGGGCCTCTGGGGGAGGGGCCGCTGGGGGAGGGGCTGCTGGGGGAGGGGCCGCTGGGGCGAGCCTGGGTGGGCAGGTTGGTGAGGGAAGGGCTTTCTGTTCTAGAACTCGGGCCGTTGTGGCACGTGGGGGTGAGCGAGCAGGCACGCGCAGCTCTGGGGGCAAGAGCAATGAGAGACATTGGTGTTTTCCCTCTCAGACTCCCGGAGACCCCGAGCAGGATCTCCTTCCAGGAGGGAAAGGCCCCCTGCCTTGGGGTCACTGCCGGTGACAGGTCCCACCCTCTGTCCCCACACGCATCCCTGTGTGTTGAGAGTGGCTCGTGGCCAGCCTGGGCCATGTGCATAGGCGTGTGCTCGCGGGTATGTGTACATGTACATACATGCACCTGCATGTGCGAATCCGAGCACATACATGTAGGCGTGTATGCATGTGTATGTGTCTGTAGGCGTGCGTGTGCGTACAGTCTGATGGGGAGGCGGGCACGGAGGTCTCACCTCCCCATAGCACCCTGAGCAGTGCATGATGGGAGGTGCCTTGCGGAGGGACCCCAGCGGTGCACCTCTTGATTCTGGAGTCAGAGCGAGAGCTGGAGGTTGGCGGGTCGCAGGCTGCGGAAGGCGGGTGAGGTGGGAGGGGCAGAGCTCCAGGGCATGGAGTGGCTCAGGGGGCTGTCCCCCTCCCATGGGGACACCGCGGGGGGAGGGATTGAGGCAGAATCCTGCAGAGGCTGCTGCTGTAGCTCATGCAGGCCCCCGCAGCCCCATTATGGCACAGAGGGGGAGCCAGGCTGCTGTGCTGCTGGGGGACCCAGCCGAGAGCCCATCAGGCTGCTGGGTCTGGGCAGGGGGCAG
Source organism: Ochotona curzoniae (assembly GCF_017591425.1). Lineage (NCBI taxonomy): Eukaryota > Metazoa > Chordata > Mammalia > Lagomorpha > Ochotonidae > Ochotona > Ochotona curzoniae. The sequence goes on along the minus strand of NW_024467118.1, from coordinate 1,861,930 downwards.
TTAGAAAGCCTGAACTGGGGCCCAGCATCCAGCTCATCTGTGTCCCCCACCACTCTACCTCCCCCTCCCCTTCTGCCACCCTCATGGACTCCAGACCCAGCAGGTGGGGGGTGTGCTGAACCCAACCCTCCCGCACTGCCCGGGTATGGTGTGGCAGTGGGGATGGCAGGGCCCAAGTGTCACCCTCAGATTCTGTCAGACCGACCCACGTCAGGACGGCAGCCTGCAGAATGGCCGGCCAGGCCTCAGCCCCTCGACCAAGCTCACAGAGTCTGAGGGGAGCCACAGGGCTGCAGTGGCTGTGAGGCCCTGGGATGGGTATGGTGCTTGGCGACAGCCGTGTGCCGCTGTCACAGCCTTTACCTGCCCAGGGTGCGCGTCTTGTGCGCTGTGATGGCGCGGGGGTGCTGACTGTGCTTGTCTGCGAGCCCAGTACTTCCTGGAAATGATGGGAGCAAGGTGGGCCAGCACGCTCCTGCCTTCACGGCTGTCACTCCGCCAGGTGGACAGGTCTCCCGCAGGCGCTGACGGGCACTGATGTGCTGCTGGGATCTCGTTTCCATGACGACAGCCCAAGCTGACACCCCCACCATACACCTGCAAGAGGAAGGACGAGTGTACTGTAGAGCCGACCTGCCATCCCTTGCACAGGAGCTCCCCTCCCCACCATCAGGGTCGAAGCCCCCTGCCCTGCTCGGCCACCTCTTGGACAGGGTCACCAGCCCAGGCTGTCTTCCTGTCTCCCAGGTCTGGCGACTTAGACTCCACCATGTGCTCCAGTTTGGGAGCCAGCTCATGTCACCTCTGTCCCCATCCATGTCGGGGAGGAGGCTACTGCCACATCGGTGTCCCTCAGCCCCTGAGTGCTGGGGAGATGACCTCAGGGTCCCCCAGGCAGCTCACTGGGGCTCCCCAGAAATGCAAATCCAGGCCTGGCCATCACTTGTGCCTGTGTGGGCTGGTGCCGTGGCTCAGGTCGCCTGCTGCTGCCCCTGCTGGATTGCCTGCCCAGGCAGCTCAGCACCAGCCTGGCCCAGAGGGGCCATGGGGTTGGTGGTCAGGCCATGTCTCGGTCTCTCCCTCAAGCAAATCCCTCCAGTGGTTCTGGGCCCAGAACCTGTGCCAGCTCCCTGCTGCACCCACACACCATAACTGGGAGGCAGGGTCCCCTTGGGCTGCACAGGCCTGGGTTACAATAAGGTTACCTGGGGGGGACGGTTGCTGGGGCCCTGTAGGGCTGTGGGGGAAGGGAGCCCTGTCAAGGGCAGCCCCCAGAGCACTGTGGAAAGTCCCAGCATGGGCAGGGGGCTCAGGGCCCACTGGCCCCCAACCCTTTCTGCCCACCCCAGGAGCCTCCTCTAGCCTTTGGGGTAAGTGATGGGGCCAGTGGACTAGGGGAACAGGAGTTACCCCTCTCTGCAGCCAGGAGGCCCGGTTCCAGTGGACTGGGCTGGCTCTTGCTGTCGCCCAGAGGGACAAACTGCTCTCCACCTGTCCCTTGGCTGTCCACACTGCCTGTCCTGTCCACTCCAGGGCCACAGTCCCTGACTTCCGGCCTGCCCTTCAGTGGGTGCCCTCACCAGGTCCTGGGGCCAGGACAGTGACACTCAGGGACGCTGCTCTGCCCCACAGAGCCAGACTGGTGTTCTTCCCCACCAGGCCCCTGGGCCTGCTCTGAGATCCTGGGGTACCCCCAGGTCCCTTCCGTGACTGCTCCCTGAGGACCCCAGCCGCCCCTGGCTGAAACAGGTTTGCACATGTGACAACTGACTCACCCATGTGTAGAACAGGTTCTTGCGTGTGGCAGGGCCTGGGGCATCATCCGGGATCCCGGCTGGGCCCTGGGTGACTCGTGCGTGAGAGGGAGCCCTGTGGCAAGCCCGGCCACGGCCTCATATTCCTCCCCGTCTTCCAGATCATTCTGGCAAGTTCCTCACTCAGTGACCGGGAGCAGAGCCTGTTTGTGAGCACGGACGAGGGGGCCAGCTTCCAGAAGCAGCAGGTTCCCTTCGCCGTGGAGACGCTCATCTTCCACCCCAAAGAGGAGGACAAGGTCCTGGCCTACACCAGGGACGGCAAGGTACGTGTGCAGCTCGGCCTCCCTCGGAGGCGCTTGGAGAAGGCTGCGTGTGGACTGCAGAGGGTGGAAGGCAGTGTGTGCATTTCAGCGTGTGGACTTCAGAGGGTGGAAGGCAGTGTGTAGACTTGGAGGGTTGATGGCAAAGGACAGGACCATGCGCACTTGAGGCGCTGCCTGGTGAGTGAAGCCCCTTGGAGGCAGGAATAGCCTGGTTTCTTTTCCCCATTTTAACCCCAAATACTAGGAGGGAAATGCTTGTTGAGTAGATGAGTGGGTGGCTCCCTTATGCATGGTTGAGTGGGCAGGTGGGTGAATGGGTGGATGGATGGCTGCATATGTGGGTAGATGCACGAGATTTGGGTAGGTGGATGGGTGGTTTGGTTAATGAATAGTTAGGTAAATATGTGGGTGATGGATGGGTGGGTGGGTAATTGGAAGAATGGTGAGTGGGTGAATATGTGGATGGATGGGTGGGAGGTAGATGGGTGGGTGACAAGTTGGACGGATGGTTGGTTTGGTGGGTGGTAAGTGGGAAGGTGCATGGATGAATAGAAGGGTGGCTAGGAGAGTGGATGGGTGGATGGATGGGTGGGTGGATGGGTAGATGGATGGATAGATGGATGAATGGATGGATGGGTGGGTGGATGGATGGATGGATGGGTGGGTGGATGGGTGGATGGATGGGTGGGTGGGTGGGTGGATGGATGGGTGGGTGGATGGGTGGATGGTTGTATGGGTGGGTGGGTGGATAAATGGGTGGGTGGATGGGTGGATGGTTGTATGGGTGGGTGGGTGGGTGGATGGGTAGATGGATGGGTGGATGGGTGGGGCCCTACATGAGTGGCAGCTGGGTGAATTGATGGTGGTTGGTTAGATATGTGAAGGAGTGATTGCTACCAGCATGGGTCAATCATGCTGAAGACCTCCAAATGGAGACTTGTGCCCCTCACTCCTGGCTGCTCCTCCATGCCCAGGCTGCCCTTCCCTGCCCAGGCTGGCCCTAGCTCCTGGCTGCCCCTCCCTGCCCAGGCTGCCCTTCCCTGCCCAGGCTGCCCTTCCCTGCCCAGGCTGCCCCTCGCTCCTGGCTGCTCCTCCCTGCCCAGGCTGCCCCTCACTTCCGAGCTGCCCCTCCATGCCCAGGGTGGCCTTGCTCCCGGGCTGCCTCTGTGTCACCATGCTCCCGAGTACTGACAGTGCTGCTTGTCCTTCCCGCAGTCCCACTCAGTTACTGAGCCTTCCCTAAGACATCAGCTGCCTTGTGGTTGCTCTTTAATTGGTGGTACCCTGGGAAATTAATGAAGCTGAAATGGGTTCTCCCCTGTGACTGAGGAGAGGCCCAGGAGAACAGAGGCTTAGTTGTATTTTCAGGGCATGAGGGCCCTGAGGGAATTAGCCACGGTGACAGCAGGAGCCTCACAGGCAGGGAGGGTACTGGGCTGGGGTAGTGCCAGCTCTTGGCTTCAGCGGGCCTGGGGCCTCTGTCAGGTGGCTGTGACTGTGGCCAAGCCCAGAGGCATCCTCACCAGGCTCTGAGGGCAGCGAGTACTGGCATTTGGCAGGTGTGTGGGACAGCTGGGGTCCGGACTGCCATGCCCAGAGCAGGCATAGGGGTAGGGCATACATGGTGGGCACTCTGGCTTGGATGACCTGCCTCCCCCACTGTCCCTGCCAGCCCCCCAGATGCTGGCCAAGCCTAGAGGGGACAGGGTGAGCGTGAAGCTGGCTCGCATGATCTGCCTGGGCACCTGCCCCCTGTGCCTGCCTCCATGTACCCCTGCCTGCCGCACCTAGCCCGGGCAGCCCTCCATCAGTCCCTCCATGCTGCAGCTAAACCTTGGGGCTCCCTGAGGCTCCTTTCCTTCCTCCCCGCCAGCATGGAGAGTGGGCAGAGTGTGTGAAGTCCCAGGCACATACGCCAGGTGTGGTGGCAAGGATGGTGCCAGCTCAATGCGGACGGCAGCCCAGAGGCCTCCTGCCCGGCCCCCAAGCCCAGGGTGCCACTCACTGTCTCCCCATGTAATTGTATGTGCAGGTGGGGAAACTGAGGCACAGGGCAGTGGGGCCCCAGCCCAGCTCATGTTGGGGACTGGGCTGGGACTAGTGAAGGGGCTCCTTGCTACTGCAGGGCCCTGGGCTCAGGATGGTGGATCGGATTGCTGCTGTGAGCAGGCGCTGGCTGGCCTCGGGCTACTGACTCACCTCTCTTAGCTGAAGCTCTGCCAAGGGGGAAACAGCCCAGCATGGGCTTGTGAGTGTGCAAATGAACATGAGGTTGTGGGGGAGTGTGCAAATGTGTGTGTATGAGGGGTGCTTGCATGTGAGCGTAAGTGTGCATGCGTGTAGTGAGCACTTGAGTGTGCCTGGAGGCTAGAAAATTCCTTTGACACGCCACACACTCCGCACACTTCCTCTAGGAGGCCTTCCTGGAATTCACCCCTGCCAGCCACACTCGTGGGGGCACTCCGCAACTGGCCGCTCTGCCGCTGCCCACGGAGGGTCTTGACCCTGTGACCGAGCCCGCGTCTTCCTCTTTTCTTCCTGAAGCTTCTAGTGTCATGGGACCTGGGGAAGAAGTGGACGCTTCTGCGGGAACGAGTGACAAAGGACCACGTGTTCTGGTGAGAGCCCTGGGCCCGGGCCCTGCAAAGCCCCCTCCCCCAGGGACCCTGCCACCTGCTGGGGTGGGGGCATCAGGATGGTGAAGATCTGGGCCTCGCATCTCACGTCGGCTCTGGGAACCAGGTGGGTGCTGTGGCACATGACTGGGCATTCCTGCCCTCAGTGGACAGAAGGGTTGAATGGACACGGTCAGCAGCCAGCACGTGGAGGGCCCAGGCACAAGCTCCCCTCGGTGCTGCCCTGTGGCGTGGCCGCCTCAGCCCTGCCCACCTGCCCGCACGGGCCCAGCATGTCACCCTGCCATGGTACAGGGCATGCCGTGTGCCATGGGGGCACGTCCCAGACCTGCCGACGAGCCAGCAGGACGAGGTGGCGGCACATTGTGGAGAAGGCAAGCTCAGTGCTGTGCACACCCGCTGAGGACACCAGCCCTTCACCCTTGTGGCCCTATGGGGCCTCTGGCCACCTCACGCAGGGCTGTGGCACTGGCACACCAGCTAGGGAATGCCAGTGCGTGAAGGGTGCAGCAGTTGGCTGGGGGCAGGTGTGGACCTTGCGTAAGCTCCTGGTGGCAGGGCACAAGTCAAGATCAGTGAGCTCAGCAAACATGTGCCTCACCCTGCTGTGGGCAGGATCGGAACTTCAGGTTAAACCCCTGTCAGCAACAGCCCCGTGCCCTCTGCACACCCATGGCCCGTGCACACAGCCCCATGCCCTCTGCACACCCATGGCCCGTGCACACAGCCCCATGCCCTCTGCACACCCGCGGCCCGTGCACACAGCCCCGTGCCCTCTGCACACCCACGGCCCGTGCACACAGCCCCGTGCCCTCTGCACCCCCACAGCCCGTGCACACAGCCCTGTGCCCTCTGCACACCCGCGGCCTGTGCACACAGCCCCATGCCCTCTGTACACCACACAGCCAGGCACACAGCCCTGTGCGTGCACACAGCCCAGGCACTGCGTGTGCCTCCTGCACTCATTGAGCATGTGCGTATGGACACGGGGCACATATATGGCCTGAGTGTGTGCCAGCACCTCTTGCCTATCCTTCTCTGCTTGTCATGTTCCCTCACATGTGTAGCCATGAGTGCCAGCCTTCCTCACTGACCACAACCCTGTCTGTACTGTCCCCACCCCTCCCCCACACCGTGGGGCTCTCACCTCCAGGCTCGCCACAGCAGAGTGCAGGGACTGCTCATCCCTCCCGAGGGACACTGGTCCAGAGGGGGCAGAGGCCAGGTGGGCCGTCCATGCACTGTCCATGGGAAAGCATTCGTTCTTGCAGTCCTCAGCCACCCACTGTGTCACTGTGTCACTGTGTCACCTGTCAGGACCTGAGCCTGGGGATGCCCGGGTGCCGAGGGCTCATGGCAACAGGTGTGGGAGCAGGTGGGGGGCAGGTTCCAGTGGGGAGAGCAGATGCTGGGGGGAGCCAGTGCGGGAACAGATGAGGGAGATTGGGAAAGAGCAGCAGGCAGGAGGGGCACTCCAGTGTCTTTCTAGGGATTTGGGGTGCTAGCCAGCTCTGCAGGACTCGGGGTCCTGGGCCAGCCAGGGGTTGGCTCCCTGTCAGCCAGGTCACAGAAACCTCCCCGGACAGCAGCCAGGGGGGCTCTGGGATGACTTGGCACGTCACCAGCTTCTCCCCGAGGTGGCCCAGAGCCCCGGCTGGCAGGCCTGGGAGGAGCCATAGCTGACCCAGCTGCTGTGAGGAACGTGGGGACAGCCAAGGCCATGGCCGCCAGGAGCTAGGGAGAACCTGAGCCGACCGCATTGCCAGGAGCCTAGTCCTGGGGCTGTCAGCTGCCCGGCCGAAGTGCCTTTCGGGGGTCCTGGTCCTCCCTACGGTCTCTCAGGGCCCCCCATCAGCTGCCCCACATGTTGTCCCCAAGTGTCACTGAGGGGACACTGAGGCCCGGGAGGCCTTCTCTGACCACACCCCCAGGAGCAGTGGAGCCTGCCCTGAGGATGGGCAGGGAGGTGCCCACACACGGGTCTGGGGGTCGGAGGGCCGTCCTGTGTCCCAGCATGAGTGGGAAGCAGTACCCTGCTGGAGGGTGGCTTGTTCCAGGCCTTGTGACCACAGCCAGGCCCAGCTCTGCCCCCAGTCCCTGCATGTCCCCTGTGTGGAGATCCCTGGCGGAGTCCTGGGGAGTGATTTTGAGGCGCTGCAAAGCCCTGTGGGAGGGACACTGGGGGGTTATGGGGGCCAAGTGGCCGTAAACCCCACATCATGCCAGTCAGAGGCTGTTTGCGCTGGGCAGAGTCCAGGAGTGGGGCTTCAGGACCAGTATGCAGGAGCCTGGCCCTGCCTGGCCAGTGCCTGGCTTCAGGGGCAGCTCCATGTGCTCAGGCCCAGGGCAGAGGCAAGAGGTACCCAGAGCTCAGCTGAGCCTGCCCCCTAGCACGGATCAGGTCAGCTCTGGGGACCCGCAAGCAGGGTCAGCACCCGCCACCGGGGTGCAGGCTCCACCCGGTTCTGGCCAGTTAGGTGCTCAGGGCCTTGGGCAATGGCAGCATGAGATCAGGGGCCGGTGGGGTGTGGGCAGGGCTGGGGCTCTGTCCCTGATGCCAGCCTGTTCTCTCCCAGGGCTGTGTCTGGAGTGGATGCTGACCTGGACCTGGTGCACATGGAAGCCCAGGACCCGAGTGGAAGTACGCAGCATGGGAGCTGGGGCAGGGCAATGTTCTCCCTGTGCTGCCTATGTGCCACGCGGTGGGCATGGGGCCAGGGGTCAGCAGGTGGCTGCTCAGCGGCCAGAACAGGGCTCACGGAGGGACCAGGCTCACGGAGGCCACCACTGAGTCCAAATCCAGAATGGTCTCGGGCCGCCAGCAGGCAGCATGGGGTCCGAACCCAGCAGGCCCAGGTGGAGCCGCACAGCTGGTGCTCACGGCAGGGGGAGGGGCAGCCGAGTGTGCCATGCTTTTCCCCAGCTCAGCTCCTGCGGGTGCACCCAAGATTGCCCACCCCAGTGAGGGGCCTTGCCTTCCAGAGCTCCCAAAAATCACTGCCCCACTACCCTAGACCCCAACCGCAGGTCCAACTGGGAGACCAGGTTGCCACCTGGTCCTGTGAGGGAGGACCGCATGCAAGGACTGCCGTGGGCTGGCGCAGGTGCACGCTGGGTTGGGCTGCGTGCATGCCCGCGTCTGGCTCTCATCCCTGCAGGTGTCTGGTACGTCGCCTGCCACATCCACAACTGCTCGGAGCAGATGCCGCCGGCCGCCGGCCCCCTGGGGCGAGGCTCTCTGACCGTGCAGGATGCCTACATCTTCTTCAAGGTGACAGCTTCCGGGCGCTCGGCCCCTTGCTCCCACTGCGGCCCTCAGGGGTCCTAGCACCCTCACTGCCAGGTCCTGGGGGGCTGACCGGGCACACCCTCATTGCCTGGACACCCCCCGTGGCTCCCCAGGGTCCTGGCTAGGGATAAGCTTCCACAGGAGCACCAAGCCTGCTCAGGCCCTGCCTGCCTGAGGCACCTCCTCCAGGAAGCCCGTGAGCTTTGCCCAGCCCCAGGGGCTCCTGGGACCCTGTGCAGCCTGTCCAGGGGGCGTGAGGAGCAGGGCATGTTGTGGGTGGGCTGTCTGGAGCACTCTCGCTCCTGGCACCGTCTCCGTGCCCTGTTCTTAGATCTCTGTCGTCAGTTGCTGCGCATTTGTTGAATTGCAACAAAACCATCTGGCACCGTCTGGATTCCTCCTGCGGCTTTGCCAACCACAGTCCCCGCAGCTGCCCACCAGGCATGCCCCCCTGCTGTCCTGTCCGCCAGGACCACTGCACTCAGGGGGGCCACTGGACTGGACGGACTGCCATGTCTCTCACTGTGAGACGCGCAGACATGGACAGGTGGATGCCACAGGCACGCATGGGCACAGCTGCAGGCGTGAGCACGCACAGACACGCGTGGACTTGCACACACATGTGTAGCATGCACTTGCTCCTTCTGAGGAAGCACACGCACGTGTCCCCACCACACACAGGGTGCACACGGGTGAGAACCCAGGCACACACATGCACACACGTGTGTCCTTTCTGCCCCCAGTGGATTTGGAAGGCATGGGACATGGTCCCCAGGGAGCCGCCCACCTGACCCCCTGCGATCGGTGTTGGGGTCGAACAGAGGGCTCAGAGGCGCTGCCCTGGGTCAAGCAAGCAGGACAGTTTCCGGTCCTGGTGACAGTGCCAGGACGTGAGCCCAGGAGCCCAGCGCTTGCCCGTGTGACTTGAATGCCCTGTGGCCCATCTTGTCCATGGCTCAGGACAAGCTGTGGCTTGGGCCCTGGGGAGCGGGAGCGTGCGGGAAGGGGTCCACGGCGTGGGACTGTGCAGGGAGAGCCCCAGCCCGCTGCAGCGAGCACTCGCTTCTCGGGGGACCAAGCCCCTCACAGGTGTCCCCTCCCCTCAGGCAACCGCCACAAACAGGACCAAGTACTACGTCTCCCACCGCCGCGACGCATTTGTCCTCATGAAGCTGCCCAAGTATGCTCTGCCCAAGGTGAGGGGGTCCTGTGGGCTGCTCCGTGGCCAGGTCCGGTGTATTGTGCAAGTCTGTGTGTGTACATGTGTGTATTTGCATGTCCACATGTCCTCCCACCCTGTGTGTCCTGTCTGCTGAGGTGTGACCACCAAGTCCCTCACAGTCATTGTGAGACCGGAAGGAACGTATATGGCCTGACCCGGGCCGGCAGCCATCCTTCTCCTGGGGTTCATGGGCCCTGAGGCCTCCGAGGTGGATCCTGAGGCTCTCACTAACGGAGTTGGGTACAGGATGGGTGGGGCGTGGCCTCAAGGCCTCACAGGGCGTCACTGGCATCCTTCGCCGTGGCACCTGGAGCCCCGTGCCCAGGGCCCCGTGAGGACGGGCGGGGGGCACGGTTACCGCTTCCCTGCCCCCTTTCCACTACCTCCCATGATGACACAGTGGTCAGAGCTCCAGCACTCCTGGGCCACTGAGGGGGAGCAGTGAGTGACCCTAAAGGTGCTCTGACCCCGTGACTTGCAGGGCTTCTGTCCTGGCTTGCCTGCCTCTGGCACACGAGATGTAGTGACTGGTCACACACCCCACCACCTAAACCCACATCTCTCCTAACCCCATGGCCCTCCTAACCCTAACCTCCACATCTAACCCCCCACGTTCGTCCTAACCCCAACCCCCATGTCCCCGCTGACCCCCCACGTCCCTCCTAATCCTAACCCCATCTCTCCTAGCCCCCCACGTCCCTCCTGATCCCCCATGTCCCTCCTGAACCCCCACGTCCCTCCTAATCCTAACCCCATCTCTCCTAGCCCCCCACATCTCTCCTGGCCCTAACCCCCACATCTCTCCTCCCCGTGCCCTCCCAGGACCTGCAGATCATCAGCACGGATGAGAGCCAGGTGTTCGTGGCGGTGCAGGAGTGGTACCAGACAGACACCTACAACCTGTACCAGTCAGACCCCCGCGGCGTGCACTACGTGCTGGTGCTGGAGGACGTGCGCAGCTCGCGGCAGGCCGAGGACAGCGTGCTGGTGGACATCCTGGAGGTGGGCTGTCCCCTGCCCCCAGGACCTCTGCTGCCTACCCCTTCCCAGGCAGCCCACAGTTGTCACACAGGCTTCCCGGGGCCAGGGGCGGGAGGCAGCCGAGCTCTGTCCCCGTGGAGGATCCTGAGCACCCCGTGTCTCCACAGGTCAGGGGGGTGAAGGGAGTCTTCCTGGCAAACCAGAACATCGGTGGGAAGGTGAGGACAGTCATCACGTACAACAAGGGCCGTGACTGGCACCTCCTGCCGCCGCCCAGCACCGACCTGAACGGGCGGCCCACGCACTGCGAGCCCGTGAGTGCCGCCCCACTCCTGTCAGGGACACCCCATGTGTCCATGGCCCAGTCCTCACGTCCTGGCTGCCTGAGTCACTGCCCAGGCTGGGCATAATGGGGAGGGGCTGCCTTGTGCATGTAGGGGACAGTGGGTCCCCCACTGCCACCTCGCTCCCAGCGGTGTGGGCTCAGCAGGGTGCCCCGGCCCCCAAGGCAACAGCCAGCTTCTCAGGTTGGGCAGCCCTGATGCAGCCAGGCCGAGTGCCTGGGGCACGGCAGAGGCTCAGGAAGGTGGCTGGCACAGGTGACACGCCAGCTGGATCCCTGTGGCTGGGGTGCAGGGCAGAGGTCTCAGCTTTGCATCTGTCGCCAAAAGCGGGGAACGTGTGGGACCTGAGACCCAGCTTCCTGAGGTCAAAGCTGGCTGGTCCTGCTGTCCAAGGAACCTGACTCATGGCACAAGGGTGCGCAGCCTGTGTCCCGTGGCTGCTTGTGTGTATGGCGGCCCGTGCCCATGGATGCCCATGTCCCGTGGCTGCCCATGTCCTGTGGTTGCCCATGCCCATGGCCGCCCGTGCCCACGGCTGCCCGAGCAAGGAAAGGGGGTCCCCTGGAGGAGCCAGGTGTTGCCCAGAGCCTCTGTGCACCAGGGGTCCTGGCTGGAGGGTGTCCAGCGGGCAGCCACTGCAAGGGAGATGATGGGCTGGGCCGAGAGGGCCTGGTTGACCACTCAGCACCCCAGCGTCCCTGGCTCTTTCCCAGTGCTGGACTTCTTGGGGCAGCCCCTTCCGTGGACCCTGTGACCTGGGTCCAGCCAGCCACACCTCAAGGCTCCGTGTACAGGGACCAGCTCAGGATGTCCTCACCCTGCCATGACTTGGCCTTGTAGAGGCTGCAGCTGCTCCCTCGGGGCCCCTCCTCCGCCCCGCCGCGTCCCACCCCACTCTGCTGCCACCTCTCCCCCCGCCACACCTGCCCTGTTTCCCACCTGTATCCACCCCTCCTGGCCCTGCCTCCTTACCAACAAAGCCACAAGGTGGGTTTGTGCTAGGCCTGGCCAGAGCCGGGCCAGGTGGGAGGCAGGACTCCATCCCAGCTCCCACGTGGGCCCTCGGCTTCCTCCTTGCCAGGCAGCTGGGTTGGAGTTGTGGGTGCAGGTGGCCCCTCACCCAGGAACTGGCATGGCTTCTTCCTCCTCCCTCACAGCCCGACTGCCACCTGCACCTGCACCTGCGCTGGGCAGACAACCCCTATGTGTCCGGCACTGTGCACACCAAGGACACCGCCCCTGGCCTCATCATGGGCGCAGGTAGGTGACTGCACCTCGCTCAACATGGCGCGTGCCTCTGTGGGGTTGGGCAGGTGGAGGGTGGGTGGAGGACAGGCAGGTGGACACACGGGCAAGTGGACAGATGGGGTGTGTGTAGATGGGTGACGGAGGATGGACTTAAAAGTGGAACCCGGGCTCACTCACACTGCCATCTGTGTTGAGGTCACTTTAACTCGCGTGTCTGTGACAGTCCCTCTCCCTGGGGTTTTACGAATCATCTTGAGCTTGACTCCAGAGGAAGTGCTTCTGCCAATGTCACAAAAATAAGGCTCCCAGAAGCACATGGGCCCCCGGGTCCCACAGGGTCCAGAATGGCATCAGCCTCCTGGCCCTGTGCACGCTCCCCAGCCACCCGGGAGCCCTTCCCCCAGCCCCCCGAGCCTGAGCCTGAGCCGTTGCAGCACAGGGGGCCCTCGTCAGGCACTCGTGGGCCGGGCACCGGCAGGGCGTGGGCATCCTCAGGGCCGTGCAACTCCTTCCGTTTGGGCCAGGGAACCTGGGCTCCCAGCTGGTGGAGTACAAGGAGGAGATGTACATCACGGCGGACTGCGGGCACTCCTGGCGCCAGGTAAGGCGGCTGCGGATGGGCCACAGCCCTCCCTGTCCAGTGGCTGCATGGGGTCTGCAGGCCACTCCCTGCAGCAGCAGGTGCACTGTGGCCTGTGGGAAACTGGCTGGCCCAGCTGGCGCCCGGCTTGAGAAACTGCCCAAGCAGACATGTCACCCCAACACCCAGGAAAAGGGTGTACACAAAAGTGGGTGGCAGAGGGGTCGTGGCCAGGCAGCCCTGCACAGCCCCCTGCAGCCAGGAGCAGGGCTGCTGACTCCCAGGGTCGGGCATTGGTGGGCACAGAGCCCTGGGAAGAAAATGGAAACCTGAGGACAGGACAGGTTATGGGGTCCATGGGGAGCCAGCAGGTGCCTGAGGGACATGCCGGTGGCGAGGTGACTGAGCTCAGCTCACATCAGGTGCTGGGCCTTGGGCAGCGGAGGGTGGACTGCTGTGCTGTGGCAGCTCCAGGCTCCCCCTGCCTGGCTCGCACCCCGACAAGACCCAACTCTGCTCTGGCCCTGGGTGTGAGAGGCCCCTGCTGGCCACTGGCCCACCCCATCACGGGCGCCTCCCCTTCCCACCCAAGCCTGCTGACCCCATCCTGCGAGCACACGTGTGCAGCACCCGGCCCCGGCGTGTTTCAGTCCTGTACAGCAGGCAGGAATTTCTGAAAAGGTTAAAGGAGATTTGCTGCATCGTAATCTCATGTCGGTTCACTGCACGATGGCCGGGGCCTCTGGAAGGTCACCCTGCCCTTCTGTGACAGGCACCTGCCCCATCAGGACCTAGAGGGGTCTCCTAACCAGACGAGCCCACCCCTCGGCGCCCACAACCATCACGGCTGCCAGGCCATCTGCCTAGCTTGCAGATGGACGCCCCTTAACATGCTGATCACGGGCCCTGCCTTGGCGTGCTGATCTCCCTCTGAGGTGTCCAGGGCTGAGTCTGGGGGTGGGGGCAGGAGCTGGGGCCAGGCTGTGATGGGGGCAGTGACCCCCAGCTTCCCCAGTTTACATGGAGGTGAGCAACTTCAGAGTAGAGTCTGTTTGGCAGCCTCGCATACATCCTTCGGCTGGCTTCACACCAGCAAGAAGCCTTCAGGGTCAGTCCCAGGGGACCAGTGCCAGTAGCCACCCACTATACCCATGCCCAGCCCTGCCGGGTTCCCAACTTCAGGGCCAGCCACTTTTCTCGGGGCCCCTGAGAGGAGCTGGCTGAGGAGGGAGCAGAGTTTGGGAGTCACAGTCCAAGGCTGGACCAGCCTGCAAGACCCCTCTTTCCCAGAGGCCATGACGGTCACATCTCCCCTGACCCTGAATCTGTATGCTCTGGGACATCTCAGGAGGCCCTACACCGGTACCCAGACCACAGCAGCACCCGTGGCCCACGTGGTTGGACACAGCCAAGGCCACCCACAGGGAGTGGGAGATGAGCATGCCAGACAGGGCCCCAGCCATGCACCTGCTCATGTCAGCTGCTGAGCACCTCAGGCAGGCGCGTAGCCCTGGAGCTCTCCTGTGGGCAGTGGGGTCGCCAGCAAGACAGATCACCAGCAAGGAGTGTCTAAGGAAGTTTGCACATGGGGCAGCACGTGCAAAGGCCCAGACACAGGTTCTGAGAGCAGAGAGCAGTGTTCCGAGGCCATCAGGGCCCTGGCGCCCCGTGCATCGCCCTGGGTTGGGTAGGCCTTGGGCACCAGGGCTGAGAGGCCAGTAGAGCCTCATGCCATGTGGATCTTATGTTCCGTTTGTGCTCCCCACTCGGCTCCCCGCTGGGGTGTGCTGGCGGCCCAGGTGTGGGACATGAGACTGGAGCTCCTGTGGCCACCTGGGGAGCGAGTCAGTGGATGGGATACCTCCCTCTCTCTCTCTTTCCATCAAGTAATAACGGGAGTTTTAATCCCGCTGGTGTGGATGGAGCCAGCGAGAGCTTTGTGCATACTTCCTCCACCCAGCTCTGCCCCACCCCTCTCCACCCACTGGAAGGCATGGCCAGCCTTTTGGGGCTGGGGTCCTGCTGAGCTGATCTGGACGAGGGGCTGGTGGGAGGGGGCAGGTGACTAGGCAGTCCCTGAGCGCAGGTCTGGGGACAGATGGGCAGGGAAGGGTAGTGCCAGCCACCACTAGTGTCTGTGTGCCTGCCTCCCCACCCGTTCCCCCAGGACCCAGAGGTCAGTCCTTGGCTGCTTGGCCCACTGGCCCTGCCCACCTGCTGGCTGAGCCCCGCCTCCAAGAACTCCTGGATAGGGTGCTGGCCAGGGCTTGGGGGCCCAGAGGGGGCACTGGCATGCTGAGCCTCGGGATGAGCTGGTGGAGCAGACACACCCAAATGGCCCTTGCCTTCCCCAGGGAAGTCAGTCCCAAATCCCAGGGCTCCGTGGGTTCCTCTGCTGTGGTCAGGCAGTCTGTGCTTTGTCCTTGGAGCCCCTGTGGGGTGGGAAAGACCAATAGGGCCTGGTGCCACAGGGACCCCTTGGGCCAGCCCTGCGCTGTCCACATCCTCAGCCAGGGGCGTGGCAGCCCTCTGCTTCCTGCCCCATGACCCCGCCCCCTATAGCCCTACCTTCTAAGACCTTTGCTCCTGGTGACCTGTTCCCAGTGCCCTGTCCCAGGTGCACCCAGAGGCCCTGCCCCCAGCAGCCCTGTCCCCGGGACCCTTGCCCCCAGCAGCCCTGTCCCGGGTCCCTTGCCCCGAGTGCCCCCAGCGGCCCCGACGCGGGTCCCTTGCCCCGAGTGCCCCCAGAGGCCCTGCCCCCAGCAGCCCAGTCCCGGGCCCCTTGCCCCGAGTGCCCCCAGCGGCCCTGCCCTCCCCCAGGTGTTCGAGGAGGAGCACCACATCCTGTACCTGGACCACGGTGGAGTGATCGTGGCAGTCAAGGACACCTCCATCCCCCTGAAGATCCTCAAGTACACCTGCTGGGCCGCCTGGGTGGTGTGGCGGATGGGGGGCGGGCAGTGTTCCCTGAATAGGGTCTCTGTGTGGGGCACGGCAGAGCAACCTGGCATGCGTCCCCGGGGTCAGGGATGGAGGAGACAGAAATGTGCATTAACCCTTCCCGATGGCGTAACTGGAGCTGTGGACCAGCGGGACCCAGGCGGCGGCTCAGACAGCTGCCAGGGCCTGTGGGGAGCCCACTGCTGGGGGACAGAGGCCTGGCCCTGGGGTCACGGGCGCCCCCACACCTCCCCAGGTTCAGCGTGGACGAGGGCCTCACCTGGAGCACACACAACTTCACCAGCACCTCCGTGTTCGTGGACGGACTGCTGAGCGAGCCGGGCGATGAGACACTTGTGATGACGTGAGCGCCAGGGGCCGCGACCCCGGGCTGCTGGCAGGGAACTGGCCCTGCCCGCTCCCCACCCAGGCCCCCTGTACGGGACTAGGCCAGCACCTCCATGAGAAGAGGCCGTCCTGGAGCCAGCCCTGGGCCCATCCTCAGCCCCTCAGGGACTGAGGACTGGAGTCCCTCCAAGAGGGTTCATGGGTGTGGTGGCAGGGTTCCTCTGCCCAGAGTCCCGTGAGGTTCCCCGGGCATGGTGACAGATAAATGCGGTACAGGGTGGCCACTCCAAGCCCAGGTCCTACCTTAGCCCTAACGCTAAGCCATATTTCATACCACAAATTCTTCATTCCATGAACTTCAAACCATTAATTAACCATAACTCTATCTAACCAAGCCTTAACCATAACCCTTCTCCCAAACCTAACGCTAGCCCTACCCAAAACCCAAACCCGAACTTCTAACCCCAGCCCTAGATTCTAGCCCCAAGCTCCGCCCTGCCCTGTGGAGCAGTCCTCATGGAGCAGAGGCCGCCTCAGGTGCTGGCTCAGGCCCAGGACATTCTTGGGGTGTTCTGCCAACCTGAGGGGGGATCCTATCACCCTCAAGGCCCTAACTGGCTGAGGGGACTTGGCCTTCTGGTCCACATGGGAATGTGTGGCCCGTGGCTCAGCTGTGGGGCTTGGGTCCTTCCAGATGAGGCTGCTGGAGGCTGGGGCAGGCAGCAACAGCGGACACAGCTGTGGGGACCCACCCCGCATGTGGACCCCAGCTCCCCTCCCTACTGCCTTCTAGGGTGTGGGGGGTCAGCTGAGTGACCCTGTCAGTGGCAGCGTGGTGGAGTCACTCCTACCAGAGGCTGCCTCACTCTAGCCCCCGTGGAGGGGGGACGCTGTGCCCACTGACTCCCAGGGGAAGGGGAGTGGCTACACAGCAGTGATGGTGGGCTTCTGTCCTGGCCCCCCTTCCCAGGGTCTTCGGCCACATCAGCTTCCGCTCTGATTGGGAGCTGGTCAAGGTGGACTTCCGGCCGTCCTTCCCCAGGCCGTGTGGCCAGGATGACTACAGCGCCTGGGACCTCACCAACCTCCAGGTGAGCCCGGGCATGGCTGGTTCCGGGTGGGGGCCACCTCCACCTGCCTGCTGACCCCCTGGGAGCTGTGGGGACCCATCCTCCAGGAGTTCTCCAGAACCTGCTGCGGGGAGCAGGGTCATGGCATGGTATAGCTGCTTGAGACCCTGCAGTGGGACCCCAGCTCCTGCATGGGCCCTGCACCCTCAGGCTGGTACACAGCAGGAACTCAACGTCCAAGGGCCATGTCCACCCCAGGGTGACCGCTGCATCCTGGGCCAGCAGCGGAGTTTCCGGAAGCGGAAGTCCGGGGCCTGGTGCATGCAGGGCCAGAGCTACACATCAGCACTGACGTCACGTGTGTGTGCCTGTCGCGCCTCAGACTTCCTGTGGTGAGCCCTGTCCCTCGCAGGCCCCCGGTCGTCTCTGTCCACTCCAGCTTGGAGCTGGCACTGCCCAAGGGGGTGGCTCCTGCATCCCCTCAACGCACCTGGCCACCCTCACTCTGCACAGTAGCCACTCATGGCTGCCCGCTGCCCAGTGTGGCTCTCGTAGCCTCACCCTCTGCCAGTGGGTCCTGTCCCTAACCGTCCCCCATTTTGGGGAGCTTCCTCCCAGCCCCACCTTTTGTTCATGTCCCCCACAGTGATTACGGGTTTGCCCGCGTGCCCTCCACACAGCCCAACGCCAGCAGGTGCTCTGCCAACTTCTGGTTCAACCCCTTGTCCCCACCCGAGGACTGTACCCTGGGTCAGACCTACACTAGCAGCCTAGGGTGAGTATGGCCCGGGCAGGGCCTGGCCGACAGAAAGACATCCAGGCCGGGGCATGCTGGCAGGGCACTTAGGAGCTTGGTGCCCTGGTTCATGGTGCCCATAGCCTTCCCCATCTAAACCCCAGAGGCTGGCATCAGGCTGGCTCTGGACAGAAGCAGCAAAGGTCCCCCAGGGAACTGTCCAGCCTCGTACTGCTGGTCTCCTAGGCCAGGTCCTGCCTTTGGTGCCAGCACTCCCTTAAGAAGCGTAGGGGTCCCCTGGGTGTTTGCGTGTGTGAGCGGGAGCATTGCTCTCCCTGGGACCTGACCGACCCTCCAGGTGAACCCGGGCAGATTCCCCGATCCTGCAGGGCTGGTATCCAGCCACACACCAGGCCTCCTACCCCACCTCCAGGAGGGCCGTGGGCAGGAGGAAGTGCCCGAGCGAACAGGGACAGGAGTGGGTGCTGCCGGCTGCCGGCACAGCTGCACCTGCCCCCTGTCCACTCCACCCTATAGCTGCAGTCAGGCCCGCGTGCCGCCCGCTGTCCCTGCCGTCCGGGGGCTTCCTCCTCACTCCTTGGCTTCTAGCCGGCTGCTCACCTTCTCACTCGCCTGTCTCTGCACCGCCATCCCGTGTGCACCCTTCATCCCTCCGTCCTCATTTACACACACACACCAACTGCCCATCCATCACCTCTCCTGGCCTCCAGCAGCCGTGGCAGCCTGCCCAGCAGGGGCCCCTCTCAGCGTCACTGACAGGGCCTGTGCCAGGACACAGGGCTCGTGAGTGCTGTGGGCGTCGCTCACCGAGAAGGGAGCACTAAGCACTGGGTTCAGGAGGGTCTCTGTGAGTGCCCTGGGGTGCATTCGGGGTGGAGCCATGGAGGGAGAGCTTAGCATGGAGGCAGGGAGGTAGTGCTGCTAGGTGCTGTGTCTGTACCCCCGCAGGCCACGGGGGGTCCCTGCCCTCCCAGACCCGAGTGACAGACCCTGCCCTCCACCGCCCTAGGTACCGGAAGGTGGTGTCCAACATGTGTGAGGGTGGCGTGGACCTGCAGCAGAGCCCTGTACAGCTGCAATGCCCGCTCACGCCGCCCCGGGGCCTGCAGGTGAGCCTGCGTGGCGAGGCCGTGGCTGTGCGGCCGGGGGTGGACGTGTTCTTCGTGGTTCAGCAGGAGCAGGTGAGTGGAGGGATGTGAATTGTAACAGGTGCACCCGCCCACACACGGTGCGCACCCCCATTTCAATTCTTTTTAACGATGGATTTGAAAGATGGAGAGTGACAGATCCTGCGCCTGCAGGCTCACTCCCCAGATGGCGGCGGCAGCCGGGGCCAGGCCACAGCCAGGGGCTTCGGCAGGGTCTCCCATGTGGGTGCAGGGGCTTTAACTCCTGGGCCGTCCTCCGCTGCTCTCCCAGGCCACAGGCGGGGAGCTGGGTGGGAAGTGGAGCAGCCAGGACACGAGCTGTGCCACAGGTGGCAGCTTCACCGTCTATGCCACAATACTGCCCGTTGGTTTTACTTTTAAAACAGGTTGTTTCCTTGTGAGTTCAGAAATGACTCTGGGAAATTACATAAAAACACAAGGTCCGAGGGGGGGTGTGGGATTCTTCCACCTCTGCTCTCTGGCCAAGCGAGGCACACATGTTCTCACGCCTGGAAATCACTATTACTGTGTGGGGAGCAAACGTGGGCTGCCCTCTCCCCCGTGGTGACACTGGGACCTCAGCACCCCCAGCCAGGGCGGGCACTCAGGCAGGGTCCCGCTGCCCTGGCTGTGCGGGAGGAGGGGCTGCTCGCACCCTGACAGCCTGCAGGGGCGGGGGTGGGGCTCCTCGGGGCAAGGCAGTGTGGGTGCGGGAAGCTGGCTGTGCCTTAGGGGAGCATGCCACAAGGGGGACGGTGGGCCCTTCTGTGTGGAGTTGCCTGAAGGAAGTGGCCGCCCACCTTGTCCCTAGGGGCAGTTTCCTGAGGTTGGGGCTGGGGAGGGAGAAGCTACAATGGGGAATGTGAGGGAGGTGTGATCCCTGGCCAGGGGCAGGGCCTTTTGCGGGGTATCCGGCTGGGTCCATGGCCACATGGCATGTGGGTGAAGCACAGAGGTTCAGGGTTCCCAGATGTGTAGTGAGCTGCCGAAGAGCCGACGTCCCCTGCCTGGCTCAGGCCGCACACCATGGATCCCACCTCTGGGGTTGGGGGGACCCCCAGCCTTGGCCCTGCCGTTCCCTCACCCCTAATGTCCCCACACCCGAATGGGACGCCAGGAGGGCTGCTCCTTACTGCCCCCCGGTGTCCCTCAGGGCGACGCCCTCACCACCAAGTACCAGGTGGATCTGGGCGACGGCTTCAAGGCCATGTACGTGAATCTGACGCTGACTGGGGAGCCCGTCCGGCACCGCTACGAGAGCCCGGGGATCTACCGCGTGTCCGTCAGGGCCGAGAACTCAGCTGGGCAGGATGAGGCCGTGCTGTTTGTGCAGGTCACCAGTGAGTCACCACGGGGCGTGGCGGTGCGGGAGGGGACAGGGCCCCAGAGGACGGAGCAGCGGCCACGGCAGGCACCGGGCAGCCCTGAGCCGCCAAGTCCCACTGCCTGACCTAGGTCGCACCTCAGCCCCCCTGCAGGCCCTCTCCCTCGAGGTGGTCCCCGCGATTGGCGTCCATGAGGAGGTGACCCTGACGGCCGTGCTGCTGCCCCTGAACCCCAACCTCACCGTCTTCTACTGGTGGATTGGCCACAGCCTGCAGGTGCAGCCCCTGGCAACCCTGCCTGTGTCCCCCACAAGACAAGCACATGCTGGCAGTTAGGAATGTGGGGAGTCAGGAGGCCAGAGGTGGGCCGGCCACAGGCACCGGAGGCAGTTCTTGTCCCGCACTGTCGCCCTGCCTGCCCGGGCGGGCCGGCCACTGACTGATTCCGTGCCAGCTTGGGGCCCTGGCCTCCCGAGGGCGCCCCAGAGCAGATCCTGACCCCACTCGTGTCCCCGCAGCCCCTCCTCTCCCTGGACAACTCGGTGACCACCCAGTTCGCAGCCCCTGGGGACGTGCGTGTGACGGTGCAAGCTGCCTGCGGGGGCTCCGTGCTACAGGCTTCCAGGGTCATCCGCGTGCTGGGTGAGCCCCCCACCCAGGGCCAGGCACTCAGGGGCGGGGGGACCAGCACCCAAGGGACAAGGCCACTGCTGGGTGAGCCCTCACTGTCAGTGCCCACCTGCCTCCCTGTGCCCCCTCGGGAGGCAGGGCTTAGCTGGCCACACTGCCTGCCCCCATCACCCCCTAGGGATCCCAGCCATTGGTAGTGGAACCCTTAAGAAGACCCTTTCCCAACCAGAATGGCCACCTGGCCCACTGGGGTGGCTGCATTCCCTACTAGGGCGCCCAGGGGGCAGAGTGGATGCCCGGGCTCTGCTGGGGTGGGGAGCTGTCACAGGAGGCCCACTGCAGGAAGGGTGCTAGGAGCTGGCAGCACTCCCCCCAGCCTCCCCTCCCTTGGCATCGTGGCCAGCCCCACCAGGTGGTTTCAGTGAAGGGCCCAGGGCTACCCCCTGCTGGAGCCAGACCAGCACAACCCGAGGCGCCCCGAGCACCCCTCACCCCTGCCTCGTCTCTGCCGTCTCAGACCAGTTCCAGCGCGTGCCCCTGCAGTTTTCCAAGGACCTGGATGCCTACAACCCCAACACACCTGAGTGGAGGGAGGACATTGGCCTGGTGGTCGCCCGGCTGCTGGCTAAGGTGCCCATCTGGGCCACTGGCACTGTGCCCAGACCAGTGGGGGTGGGCGAGGCTGAGCTACCCTCCCTGCACACCTCCTCCAGGACCCGCTTCCAGCTCAGCTGTGTCCCTGGGTTTCTCCTCCAGCCAGGCGTGGGAGACAGAGGGATGAGGCGGGCGGGCGGGCCTGGGTCTGCTGCTGCCCCATACCTGCAGGGTCAGGGGGTGAGCCTGCATCCTGAAGGGGCTTGTGTACCCCCTGCCCAGGAGACGGGTATCCCCCAGGAGCTGCTGGTGGCAGTGGTGAAGCCGGGGCTGCCCACCCTGGCCGACCTCTACGTGCTTCTGCCCCCGGCCCGGCCCACGAGGAAGAGAAGCCTTACTGGGGACAAGGTGCGGCCTGGCCCAGCTGCGGGCTCTCGGCAGGGGGGGCAGAGCAAGCACTTCCCCCAGGACCTGGGTTGGAGCTGGTCACATGGCCCAGCATGACTGCAAGCGCTCCTGGGACGGGGAGCCAGCACTGGCCTGGTGGATGGCAGAAGGCCAGTAGGACATCAGCCCCCAGGAGGGGGCTGGCCACACAACGACCCCAGGTGTCCTGGCACCCCTGGGCCAGAGTCTTGCTCAGTGACCACAGGAGCCAGCAGTTGTGTGGTCAGGGGTGTACTTGAGAAATGGCTGTCTCATCCATGTGGGCCCCGCATGCAGCTACAACATGTGGGGGAGGCTGGGGTTGCCTGCTGACCAGGGAATAAAGGGGCACAGGGGTGTCCATGGCTCCCACCTCCAAGGAAACCTCCATGACCCCCTGTATCCCAGTAGTGTCCATGGTGCCTGCCAGGGCTGGGCTCACCCCACATCGCACAGGGAAACTAGCCTGGCCATTCAGGACACCGCCCAGTCACCTAACCCTACCCACAACCCCTAGTCCTGCTGACCAGCCCCTGGGCCTCGCCCACACCCTTAGTCCTACCCACTGGCCCCGCCCACACCCCTTCAGCCCCGCCCACAGCCTTCAGCTCCCCCTTTGCTTTCAGCGCCTGGCTGCCCTGCAGCAGGTGGTGGCGGCTCAGAAGATCAGCTTCCTGCTGCGTGCCGGGCTGCGCATCCTTGTGGCCCTGAGGGACACGGACGCAGGTGAGGGGGTGGCAGCGTGCCTCCAGGCCTGGTGCATCGGTGTGGTACCCTCATACCCCATCCCAGTGCACACAGGCCAGTAGCACAGGCCTCCCTTGCTCTCCGGAGGCACCACTGGCCGAGCCGGGCCATGCGGTTCTGCCTGTCCCGGCCCCCTCACGGCTGCTCACTTGCAGGTGCACAGAGGCTGGGTGGCGGCGGTGGCTACTGGGCCGCCGTGGTTCTGTTCGTGGCTGGGCTGTTTGCGGCGGCTGCCTTCGTCCTCTACAAGTTCAAAAGGCAAGGCTGCCCTGGGATCCTAGGGAATGAGCGGGCCTCCCATGGACACACCATGTCTAATCAAACCCCCACACCCTCACACTGTGTGACACGTGGGGGTCCCTCCGCCTTGCATTTTCCCCAAACCCATGGGGGACTCTAGCATACCCTTAGCTAGCAGGGGGTGCTGTGTCTCCCCTGCCTCCTGCCTGTACAGTGGGTGTGCACAGCTGGGCCCCCGGCTGCAGCCCCTTCTCTCATGCCTTGGATTGGCATGATGGCTGGCCAGGGCTGGAGGGTACAGCCCCGGGACAGGTGAAGAGGGCTCAGGGAGAAGGAGGTAGGGAGAGGCTGTGCCGAGCCTACACGGGGCAGGGTCCTCCCCAGGCCCAGCAGCCCCCCAGCCCAGCAGCCCCCAAGTCCAGCAGCCCCCACTTGCCCCCAGGAAACGGCCGGGCCGGACCGTGTACGCCCAGATGCACAACGAGAAGGAACAGGAGATGACGAGCCCCGTGAGCCACGGCGAGGACGTCCACGGCGCTGGCCAGGGTGAGCGCTGGCTGACAGCACCCGGCCCCAGGCAGTGCTCACTGCCAGACACCTGGGCCTGAGGCACAGGTGGATGGAGACACAGCCAGCGAGACAGAAGCCGTGCTGGCTTCTAACCCAGCCTCAGAGCTACCTACCCCGACTGTCGGGGCCACAGGAAGGCCCAGCCAGGGAGAGAGGCTCCTGGCCTGGGCAGCTGGAGACCAAGCACCTCCCAGGCAGACAGGCAGGCAGGCCTCCACTGGGGCCCTCGCGCAGGTTCTGTGTTGCCCACTGGCCATGGAGAGTTGGTCTAAGCATGGAGACGGCACCATGTCCTGGGTGCTCCTGATGGCTCCTGCCTGCTGTGTCACAGGCATTAGTGGCTCTGGGAGGTCCCCCAGCCCTGTCCCTGGGCCCTCTTGTGCCCAGGCTGCGGGTGCTTCACAGGGAACCTGGGGCAAGGCAGGCCATGCCCACTTGTGTCCATTTCACAGATGAGGAAGCTGAGAGCTAGGGCCCCACCACCACCACGTTAAGACGGTCAGCTCAGCCTGCACCTGACCCACCAGGCCCACCGGAGGCCCCTAGACTGGGAGAGAGGCAATGCTGTTGGCCCACACCCCAGGGATGCTCTCGGGCTGGCCGCCAGGGGTGCCACCACAGGAGCCTCGGCCAGGCCTCTCAGGCCATCGGGGTCCTGCTTCTTGCATCCAAGACAGAGCAGCGGGGCGTGGGTCCCTCGGCCCATTTCCCTGATGTGTAACCAGCCCCACACTTCCTCTCTCCTGCTCCCCCACCCATGTCATGCCCTGCAGTGCCCAGCGCCAGAAGGGGGCCTGGCCTCAGTCCCTCGCGCATCCCCCTACTGCCACTGCCAGGGGGCAGTCCCCACGAAGGTCAGTGGGTGCAGCCTCACCTCGGTTGGCTGCTCTGTTCCGCACACTGTGGCATCCACCTGGGACACCTGGAGCCCCCCAGCACCACCTCCACCCACCCCCGGCACCGCCTGAGCCCACCGCCGATGCCCATGCACAGCGCACAGCCCACCACTCCGCTGGCCCCAGTGGCTGGGCTGGACTCAGGCCATGTCTCCGTTTCCTAGGCAGCCACTCAGGGGTGGTCCTGAGCATCAACCCCCACGAGCGGCGCAGCTACCTGGTGAGTTGAGGGTGCCTTCCAAGCCCCGCCACCAGCCAGCCCCCCACAAGACGGCCGGCGGGACCTGCAACAAGGCTGCCGTCACCCCTGGACAGACTCATCTTCCAGGCCACGGGCCTCCCGCGGAACACTGCCCCTGGACCCCGCACACACTGGCCAGGCTGCAGAGCCTGGGGTACAGCCCTGCCTGCAGCTCCACACGCTTGGCAGCAGGTGGACGTGGGCTCCCCTAGGAGGGACCCGTGGGAAGGCAGCCAGCAGGGCGAAGGAGCGGCCCAGCCAGCAGCCCCCTAGCCCCGCAGAGCGGCCATCCCGCACCAAGAAGGCAAACAGGGTGCTGCGGCCTCCTGTCGGCCCCCACGCCAGCAGGGGGCCGAGACCACAGGGACTGGGGTGGCCTTTCCCCTGGGAGGGGGGTGTTCCCACTGCTCCCCTACTGGTCCCCGCCCCGTCCACGGGCAGCGGGGTCATGGGCTGGCCCCATTTCGGCTCAGCAAGTCCTCAGCCAGCAGGGTCTTCCCGCAGCTCTCCGGTTCCTGGTGTTCTATGTCATTTCTGCGTGGGTGGGGGGCGCAGCGTCACGCAACCCCAGCGGGGACACGACGCACCAGGGCCGCGTGCAGACCCGGCGTGGCACCTAACACCTGAGGGGCGCTTTCGTACTGTCCTTTTTAAAGATCAATAAATCCGTTGTGATGCTTTTAACAGGTTACCAGGTGCAATGGCTCTCGCCTTGTCACATTTCCCTGCACGGGTACTCGGGGGTCTCAAGGGGCCGGAATTGTCCGAGGGCTGATCCACTCACACACTTGTCCTGGGCTCCTCCACCCCATCCACCTGTGGAGACCCCGTGGGGAGCTCGGGGACCTGCTGGTGACAGCACAGACCCAGGAGGGTGGCGCGCCAAGGCTGAGCGACACCGCAGGCCACAGGGGGTGGGGGGGCAGCGAGGGCAACAGCTGCCCTTGCCAGCGACAACCCTACCAACTCCACTAGGCCGCAGAGGCAGGGCGCATGCGCATGGATCTGTGTCCTGGGGCACCGGGGTCAGCCCCATTTCCTGGCCGTCCGCCAGCAAGAAGGGCGCCCGAGGCGGGAAGCAGGTGGACGTGGGCTCCCCTAGAATGGACACCGAGGCGGGAAGAAGGGTGTGGGACGCTGCTTCTGCGAAGGACCCGACATGGCTGGGGAGAGAGCTGACCTGCCCACCGGCTGCCAAAGGCTGAGGCTGTGTGGGGACCTCCACAATCTTGGGGGGGGGGGGGCGTTTTGCTGGGCGCCCGTGGCCTCCCAGGCCCTGCTGGGCACCCCCAACACCAGAGCTCTAGCCCCACACCACCCTTCTGGGCCGGAGGTCCTGAGGCCACTGCTCCTCCCCAGGGAGCTCAGAGCTGCCTGGGCCATGCCCCAGCCCTGGGTGGGGGCACCCAGAGGAGCTCGTGTTAGCTGTGGTCAGGCCCTGGAGAGGGGTGTACAGCTCAGTGAGAGGCCACCAGGCAGGTGCACAGGACAGGGCAGGCGCCCTTGGAGTGAGGAACCCTGCACAGCACCCTGGGCTCACGAGTGCCAATGGAAACGGCTGGGAGCCAGCGAGAGGGACTACACCAGCCAGGCCAGGATCATAGAGGAAGACCCTCTGCAGATGGAGAGCTGAGCCCTCCTGGAGCGTGGGAACGGCGGCGTGAGAGGAGCAGGCTGGCAGGCGTGGGGAGTGCTTCACCCGGGGCTGCCTTAGGACGGACGGGGGGCAGTGTCCTGCACACGGACAGCAGTCAGCTGTGCTCCCAAGAGCATGTGGGTGCGGAAACGCGTTAGAAGAACTGAGGGGCTGGCACCGCGGGGGGCAGTGGGTTGAGCCACGGCCCCTACATCCTGTATGGGTCCTGGTTCCAGTCCTCACTGCTCCACTTCGCATCCAGCTCCCTGCTGATGGCCTGGGAAAGCAACAGAGGGTGGTCCAAGTCTCTGGAACCCTGTGCCCACGTGGAGACCTAGAAGAAGCTCCCGGCTTCAGCCTGGCCCAGCCATGGCCGTAGTGGCCATTTGGGGAATGAACCAGCAGGGGTAATCGCTCTCCCACCTGCCCTCCTCTTTCAAATAAGAAAAAAAGAAATAAGGATGTTTGTAATAAAAATTAGGCTTTCTTAAAAATGATAAGACTCAGACCCAGCACAGTAGCCTAGCAGCTTAAGTCCTTGCCTTGAATGTGCCAGGATCCTCTATGGGCACCGGTTCCAATCCCGGCTGCTCCACTTCGCATCCAGCTCCCTGCCTGTGACCTGGGAAAGCAGTCGAGGGCGGTCCAGAGCCTTGGGACCCTGCACCCTTGTGGGAGACCCGGAAGAACTCCTGGCTTCGGATCAGCTCAGTGTCAGACATTGTGGTGGCCACTGGGGGAGTGAACCAGCAGATGGAAGAACGCTTTTTATAACTGTGCCTTTCAAATAAAAATAAATAAATAAAAACCCACTCAACCATCTCATCTGATTCAGGGACCACATTCAATGAAGCCCCGCACTCGTCCACACAGCAATCCTGGAAGGCCAGTGACCGAGGGGCCACAGCACCCATTGCAGGCCTCTGTGGCATGACCACAGCCAGCTCCCTTTTATTATTATTATTATTAATTACATTGTATTATGTGACACAGTTTTATAGGTACTGGGTTTCCCCCTACCCCTCCCCAAGCCTTCCCCCCATGGTGGATTTCTCCATCCCGTTGCGTAACCACAGTTCAAGTTCAGTTGAGATTCCTTCATTGCAAGCATATACCAAGCACAGAGTTTAGCAACTTATTGTCCAGATAAGTTCAACAGCCGGTTCCCTTCCGAGGGGCTGGTGCTGAGAGCGGATCCTAGGGAGTCAGGGCTGGGGCGGGAATGCTCACCCGCCACCCTCGCCCCATGAGGCACTGCAAGCTCTGGCTGGAGCAGCAAGCAGGAGCAAGAGGCTCCAGGTCACAGCCGGCGTGAGCAGAGCTGGGGATGCACTCGTGCTGGGACTGAGGGTGGGCCGAACCCGAAAGGCAGCCCTGGGAAGGAACGGGCTGGACTGGCACACTTTGAGTCACGCTGCACAGTATGCAGAATGGCAGCAATTTAAAGAGATCTTCTGTCTGTGGGCTCATGCCTCAATGACCACAGCAGTTGAGGTGGGCCACGACAGAGTCGGGAGCCTCTTCTGGGTCTCCCATGCGGGTGCAGGGTCCCAAGGCTTTGGGCCGTCCTCTACTACTTCCCCAGGCCGCAGCAGGGGGCTGGACAGGAAGTGGGCACCGGGACGTGAACTGGCCCCACATGACAGCCCCGATCAGCAGCACTCTATGGACCCACAATGAGCTCAGTGACAGAAACCATCAGTACTCACAATAGTGACCAGTCAGACATTGGAATACACATCGCCAAGGATGGGAAAGCCCCCACGCAGAGAAATGCCAAAACATCAATTAAAGGAATTGAAGATGACACCCCCAAAGGGAAGCCTTCCTGTATTCATGGAGTGAAAGGAAATTAACAGGACAGTCCTGCACAGCTTCCAACAATATACCCATGAGTCAGGGCCAGTGCACGGCATAGCAGATTAAACTTCTCCCTGTAGTGCCAGCATCCCAAATGGCACCAGTTCAAGTCCTGGCTGCTCTACTTGCAGATCTAGCTCCTTAAAGTGTCTGAAAAAGCAGCAGAGAATGACCCAAGTGCTTGGGCCCCTCCACCCATGCAGGAGCCCCAGAGAAGCTCCTGGGTCCTGGCTCCGGGTCAGCTCAGTTCCAGCCACTGTGGCCATTCAGGGAATGAGCCAGCAGATACAGCTCTGGGGTAGCGGATAGAGCTGAGAACCAGAGCCGTGTGCGTGGCACTGGCCGACCCCAGTGAGACACGGCAGCACAGCCCAAAGCCAGCCACGGTCCCTGCCACAAAGGGCATGGGGGAGGCTGGACGCCCACACGCAGAGACCTGCAGCCCTCACGCCACCCCAGCAACAGCTCCCCTCTCCACTACCCCCAGCCCACAGCTCAGGAGGCTGTGACCGTCCCGGGGAAGGCGTTGGGAAGCGTGTGCTTGGACAAGAGTCTGGATGGTGAGAAGCCAATGACACAAATGGGGTCTCGTCAGACTTGGCAAAGAAGCTGCC
Organism: Ochotona curzoniae; assembly: GCF_017591425.1. Lineage (NCBI taxonomy): Eukaryota > Metazoa > Chordata > Mammalia > Lagomorpha > Ochotonidae > Ochotona > Ochotona curzoniae. The sequence goes on along the minus strand of NW_024467118.1, from coordinate 1,833,508 downwards.
AGCTTGAAAACACATCTGGCCAAGGGGGAGAAAATATTTACGGACTCCTCAGGGGACACGAGCCGACGTTCAGGAAGCCCAGGGAGCCCGACGGGGCCGCTTCGCTGAAGATCCAGGCACAAGAGCTGCTCATGGTGCTGTCATGGGGGTGCCAGCAGCCGCCTCAGCACGTCAGACCCGCCCAGGAGTGCTGGGCACCAGCAAACCCGTGTCCAGCCCCGAGAGGGTGGCCAGCTGCTGAGGACATGATCAGGGCTGTCTCAGTGTGCCATGGGCAGCAGTGGAGAACTGGAGATGGGACCAGGGTGCATCCGGGGCCCACCATGGGAGCAGATGAGCTCTGTGGGGTGGGGGAGGGGCCGCACAGTGCCTCCCCCATCAACTGGAGATCGCAGGGCCTCGCTGCCCAGCGTGGACCCTAGCCCAGACCCAGAGGTGATAGTGACGACTGACAGCCACCATAGCTCTGTCACTGTCTCCAGCATGCCACAGCTCTCCTGCCCTTGCTGTCATCTGCCATACTAGGACATTCCTGCCGGAGGACAGCAGGCCCCCAGGGCACAGACTCCTCTCTATCCCCGCCCCCCGCCAGGCATGCAGTGACGTGGCTCAGGTCTGGGCATTGGTGAGAGCCCTGACAGTTTGCTCCCCTGTGCCCAGCTCCACGCAGTCAGTCCCCGGGAGGCCATGCCCTCGGATCCCACCAGGCCCCCACTGTGATGGCTGCCAGGGCCTCGACACACGCACACCCACCCTCTACCCTGGGCTTCAGGGCAGCCACCCTCTTGGTCCCTCTCCCCACATGACTCTGGGACACAGCAGCCAGCCCTGGATTTAGGAGCGGCCGTCCTCTAGCCAGCTCTTCCAATGCCTCCCCTGCCACAGGCAGAGCCTGGATCTGTGCCTGCTGCGGCCAGGCACCAGCTCACCACCCAATTCCAGGACGTGCAGCCCCAGCACCCTGGGTCCCAGAGGGCTCCCCAGGCAGTTCCCAGACCAGGGACAGGCTGTGCAGGAGGCAGGGCATCATTCTACCAAGGAAGGCTGGCGGCGGGCTCGCCTCCTGCCCCTAAGGTGACCTGGGCACTTCACAGGCTGGACGGAGGTCCCTGTGACCCTTGCTGAGGGCCAGTGCCCTGAGAAGCTGGTCCGGGAAGACCCTCACAGTACACCCCTCTCCCCAGGGCTCCCATGAGCGCAGTGTGGACCATGTGGGTAGAGAAGCCATACTGCAGGCCATACCCGAGCCCGCAGGGCACACTCAGGACGCACAGGTGTGCAGTGCTCCTGGGAGTGCAGTGGGGGAGGGCTTGAGAAAGCCAGGGGAGCCTGGCCTGGCATCTGCTTGGGTGGACAGCAGCGGGGCACACTCCGGGCCCTGCACCAGCAGCCAAAGCCTGCACCTGTGGGCCCCAGCCAAGGCTGACATCTGGGCACCCAAGGCCGGCTCCCTGTTGGGCAGTCAGGGCTGAAACACTGTGCAAGTCTCAGTCCTGCCCTGCCACCACTCTCATCACACTGAGACCCAGCAAATCTCCCCAGAAGCACCGCACATCCAGCCCCCAGGGAAGGAAGTCCCGTGTCCTCATGTGTCACCCTGACCCGCCACTGGCCCGCGGGGAGCCTGGCTGGCCCTGGGGCAGGGGGCTGCAGGGTGTCTGCTCACTGCTCGTTGGGAGCAGCAGTGAGGCTAACCCTGGGGAGACAGGGGTCACTTCAAAGACAACTTGTCACTCACAGTTTGCGGGCAGCGGGAGCCAGAGGGCTGGAGAAACAGGAGGCACTCTGGCTGGTGAGGGTGGAGCAGGCTCAGCTACAGGCCATGGCTGAGCTGGCCTCGTGACTGCCCCAGGTGAGGCTCAGATGCAGGCCATGACCGAGCCGGCCTCGTGGCAGCCCCAGGTGAGGCTCAGCTACAGGCCATGACCGAGCCGGCCTCGTGGCTGCCCCAGGTGAGGCTCAGATGCAGGCCATGGCCGAGCTGGCCTCGTGGCTGCCCCAGGTGAGGCTCAGCTGCAGGCCATTCCCGAGTCGTAGGGCTGACTCAGGACACCCAGCTGTGGGCAGTTGGAATTGCCTGGTCTGTGCTACTGGGCAGCCTTGGGATGCTGGACACCTCCAAAGCCAGCAAGGTCTGCTGGGAGCCTGAGGCAGCCTGGCCAGGAGCCTCCCGGGAGGAAGAGGCCAGCTCAGCTGTGCACAGCCCCAGGAGGGACCCCCGTGCCCCCACTAGAAGCTGAGAGCTCCTCAACCCTGCTTCCCGCCTGCTGTTTGATCCAGCCCTTTCTGGGAGGAACGTGCTGTCAGCAGCACCACAGAATTGCTGGGGTTCCCCTGTGAAATTCAGGGGTCGTAGACATTAGCTGCCAATTTCCTAGCCACCTGTCCCACAGCTGGCCCCGATCTGGCATGGTTATTTCGCACAATGAGTGCACCTGAGTTCTCCACGGGGTTTTATAAAGTGAGAATGAGGGGCCAGCGCCGTGGTGTGGAGGATAAAGCTGCCACCTGTGGTGTTAGCCACATAGGTACTGGTTCAAGTCCAGGCTGCTCCACTTCCCATTCTGTTCCCTGCTTGGGAAAGCAGCAGAGGAAGGCCTGAGTCCCCGGCCTGGTCACGATGGCCACGTGGGCAGTAACCCAGCGGACGGAAGCGCTCTCTCCTGCCCTGTCTCTGTCTTTCTGATAAATACATCTTTAAAAGTAAGTCAATCCAGCAAGGGTGGGTGTTCTGAGGTCCTCTGTGGCGTCTCAGGAGAAGGAGGGGCAGCCAGCAGGCAGTGAGCCCTAGGCACGGGCTCTGGGAGAGCACCTGCTAGCCTGGTCTTAGGGGGTGGGGCAGTCCTCGGTCCGGGCTCTGCCTACCAGCCAGTGAGCCAATTAATGGTTCTTAACACTGACTGCCCAGCCCCCAGGTTACCCCACACTTCCTAGACACTATTTATTATCCGTGAGAGGCCAGCCACGCTCCCCCAGGCCCCCAAGCATTCTCAGGAAAGCAGAGCCACTGAGGGTCACTCGACCAGAGATGGGCAGCAGATGGTATGCCGATGGGGCCTGCAGAGCCGTGGGCCTTTGGGACTCAGCCCTGGCCTCCTGGACCGGCCCAGCTCAACCTCGACCTCAGGTCCCAGCCTTGAGGCTGAGGTGGTGACTGCAAGCTCCCAGGGCACCTGGCCCCTGGTAGTGCCGGGGAAGGCGAGCGCCCCAGGGCTCCCTTCTCTGCACACAGCTGCATGGTCTGGCCTAGAGGTTAAGACACCAGACAACCCTGTTCCCTCGCAGGAGTCCTGAAGGCAAGTCCCAGCTCCTGACTCCAGCCCGGAGGTGGTACTGACGGCTCCAGCCACTGACCCTCCATACCCATGTGGGGGGCCCAGCTGGTGCAGAGGCAGCACGGTCCTCTAAACCTGCTGGACCTGCACACCTCTGTGCTGAAAGGCACGCACGGGCCTGTCCATCATCCTGGTCCTGCCACCTACCACCTGCCGCATGACCAGCACTCCACCCTGGGACGGGCTTCGGGAGCAGGGGCAGCTGCCTGGGGCCCATCCTGTCCCTGTCAGTCAGACACACAGGCCTCGCTGGGAGAGAACGAGTTTATTAGCAATACACAGTGGGTTGCGCCGCAGGGCGCCTGTCCGTGGCTTCGGCCGGGTAGCACAGTAGAAAAGGTGGTTGAAAAAGCAGGAGCTCCAAGTGAGGCCACTACAAAATGGGGCAGACGGACTGAAAACTAGCATGTGTTCATTGCATGGTTCTTCTCATAAAATTTTTGGCTTAGGAATAAATACATTGAGAAACACAGTGAAAATCTATTTACAATCATTAAACGTGGGTACTACCAACATATTCAATTAAAAAATCTGTCCTGTTTCTTTGTTTCAAAGAATTTTAAATATGATTTTAGTTTTTTTTCTAAAATATAATAAGGAAATAATTACATTCTTAATATGCAAACATCTTAAACCCATAGCCATGGTCATTAATGCTGCGTAACTGTAATTTAGCGGTGCAAAAGCCACAGCACCTTTCCTGCTGTAGCTCGGGTCGCCTTCAGTCCCTAAGGCGCGGCCTGCACCCTCTCTCCCAGCCCTCCCCACACGGGCATGGGAGCCCCACTGCCTCAGCCCGCATGCCTCCGGGGCTGAGCTGGGCGTAGCAAATTCAGCTCATTTCACAGTATGAACCCCGCCAGTGGTGGGGGCAAGCACGAGGAGTAACAGGACCCCAAAACTGAAGTACCCTCTTTGGAACATAAATCCGAAATGACGGTTCTGTATGAATTCAGGAAAATACACACAAACAGGAAGGCAACACTGCATCCCGGAGTGTGGCTGGCACCTATGTATGCTGGCTGGAGATGGGGCAGCTGTGTGCACCAGCCGCGTGGAGTCAGGCCACGCCCAGGCCTGGGTGGGCTCCCCCGCCCCCCAGAGGGGGGTGACCAGAGTAGACACCGTCTCTGAGAAAGCAGGGACCATAACCACGAGGGTGTGCTCAGCCCACAAGCCCCATGCGTGGGGCCTGCAGGGACATTCTAGCAGAGCCACAGCTCTGCCCTGCAGTGGCCCTCAGTGCCCAGGCAACATCTGGGGCATTGGCAGCCTGCTGGACAGGTCTGCTTATGTGGAACCAGCTAGAACATGGCGACAAGAGGGGGGCAGGTGGTTCTGGGCACCACCACGGGGTACACCCCGGGGCGGGGGCAGGACAGGTCACAGGTTTGATTGGACAGTGGTCCCTGGGCAGCCTGTGTGGCCAGGCCTTGTTCATCTGCGTGGCCCAGCTCTGACTCCTGGCATGCCTGGCAGACCAATAGCAGTTACCTTGCAGTAGGACTATGGGCTTCCTGGTGTAGCCAGAGCTGAGCGCCCGTCTGCTGTGGGCAGAGGGGCAAGGGCCATGCCTGCGCCTAGGCTGAGGTCTGGGGGGTGACTTTGGCCTCAGAGACCACGTTAGCACTAGCTGCCTGCTTCCTCGTGCCAGGTCAGCATGCTGTTAGCAGTGGCCAGGCCCTGTGCCCTCATGGAGCCCTCGAGCCTGGGGTCCCTCTCCCTGGGTGGGCAGGATTCGGGAGGGAGAGAACAACAAGGCGGTTCTGTGAGGCTAACTGTACAGACATAAATTAGAAAGTATTTACTCAACATGTACAAATAAATAACTTAAGCAAGCATTGGGGTGAGGCTCTGACCCAATCTAAGCATGTGCGGGGGTGGCCCTAGGGTGCGGCACAGTGCGCACGTGCCCGCCTGTCAAGGCCTGTGGCGTGGAGCACGGATCTGTCAGCTGTCCCCTCACTAAGGCTCAGGCTGGAAAAGGAGCTACAGTCCAGGGCCTCACACATACCAAGTGGCATGCTGCAGTCATGGGGCACCTGAGGTGCCACTGGCACTCTGCCCACCAGCTCAGCGGTGCCCACTGAGCAGGGCTGAGGCTGAGTTCAGGCTAGCCCCTTTCCCTTGCATCCTTCAGATGCGGCTGAAAGCTGGCATGGGCTCATGGGTAAAGCAGCCTGTCCATCAGAATGGCCTGGACACAGGTGGCAGGGTCCACAGCGGCTCCAGCTGTCTTTTCTTTCCAGAACGTGGCTGCCCTGTGCCTTCAAGTGATGTACAAGTGCCAAGGAAGGCGTCTGCCTGCCCACTGAGCTGGGTTCCCTGCCGGGACTCCCGTAGCCACGGGCTGAGGTCTCCATGGCAGCTCCCGTCCGGGCACAGCGCCTCTGCCCTGCCTGTGCCTGTTGCCATGGCTGGAAGGCACGCAGGAGCACCGAGCGTCCCACCAGTGCTAAGCACGTGCTGGGTGGTGGCAGTGTGCTTACAGCACGGGTAACAGCTGCACGTTTTGAGCAGAGCCCACTGCCCACACTGGGACTGGCCCCCAGTCTGCAGGGGCTTCCAGCAGCGGCCAACTCCGACCCCGTCCCTCGCCAGGACTGCGAGACCCTGAGGGTCCCCCTGGCGCCTGACGCGGGAGGGGCAGAAGCCAGCCCTGCCCTCAGAAGTTTCCTATTCCTGCTCAAGCGGCTGGGCTCTCCAAGAGGCATGGCACAGAAGGTGGGCAACAGGACAGAGCCTGAGGCTGCCCTCTGCCCCTCTCTGCTCGGTCAGTGGGTGGTCAGCATTAGGCTAGGGTGGGGAGAGGGGCTCTCAGAGGCTCCACCCCGGCCAGGAGCTGGAGAGCGCTCATCTGCAGCACCCGGGGAGGGCTGAGGAGGGCTGGGGAGGGCGCTCTGCTGCCCTGTGGAAGCAGCAGGCAGTGTGGAGGGCTCACAGAGGACAGACAAGAAAGCTTCAAGTAGGTTACAACAGAATGGCAGCTTCTCACATCCTGAAGATAAAGCATTTGTTGGAAAGGAAAAGCGGGGGAAGGCAGCTTAGCATCCACAGCACCTTCCTGGCCTTCCTGCAGGCCACAGGCACGTGGCTCAGGGCCCGGCAGGAGGCCCAGGCTGCATGGTGGGCCCTGACCGCTCACAGCCATGGCGGCTGCGGGGGCAGCCAGGCCCTGCTCTGCCAGGGCTGATCCCGGCTTCTGTCCGCGCTCATGAAGCCGCCCTCTCGGGCCGGCCCCGGGCTGGGCTTGGTAGGAGAGCAAGTCAACTGGCTGCCAAGGCAGCGGGCTGCCGGCCATAGGGCTCCTTTTCCATTTCACCTTTTTTTGTATATATGTACTTTTTCTCTCACAAATAGAGCTGGAGACCAAAGTCTTATCAGTAAACTTTTTAAAGGGCACCATCACACAGGAGCGAGAGTCCGTGTGGGCCAGGGCCCAGCAGTTGGCATCAGGACGCAGTCACATGGCTGTTCGTGTGTCCTGCCGTAGGTCATGCTGGTGCAGTTTCCCGCAGCGGTGCGGACGAGGGGCCGGGTGGCCAGGCTCTGCCTGGGGCCCATGAGGGCTGGCCTCCGCTTAGGTCCCGTTCTTCAGTTCCCATTCCTAGAGAGAAGGGAAATGTGCGAGGGTACACAGGGCCTAGGCCATACCAGCCACACGCTCCGACAGGCCTGGTATAGCAGACCCACTCCTGGCACACAGCAGAGGCTGGAAGCAGGGACCCAGTGTGACTTATCTGTGTCCCCCATGCCCAGCGGCCAGGGACAGGCAGCCAGGTCAACAGAAAGTGGCCCGTGCCCCAAATAGCCTCCTGGCCAGAGGTGGGGGAGCCCAGGCATGCTGCCCCAGGGTGAGCCCTCAGGCCGCGCACTCTCCCCAGGACACACACCTGCGTGAGGGCCCTGGCAGTTACCCAGTTATCCAGACGGGTGGCAGGATGCTGTGCAGTAACGGAGATGCTCATTCCTCTGGACTGCACAGCCCAGAACAGCTACCAGGCCGGGTTCCTGCCACCTTCATTTTACCACAAAAAAGCATTAAAATGTGTGTGTGTGTGTATGCTCAGGTTGGCACTGTGGCACAGCAGGTAAAGCCACCAGCAGTGACACCAGCATTCCACACTGGGCACTGGTTTGTGTCCTAGCTGCTCCACTTTGTTGCCACCCAGCAGCGACACTGAAAAGATGAGGCACACTCTTGGGGGTTTTGTCCCCATTCCTGTTGCATTTCTCTGTTCTTGTCCCCAAACTTAGGTCTTACTACTTCTCTACCGCTTTTCCATTCCTCTCTCCGCCACCCTTCTTCCCCCGTCCCGTCTTTCTCCGTCTTTCTCGTGGTCATGGTTGTGGTCCGTTCCAGCTTTTACTACGGTATTTGTACTGTTCTCCACCAATCAGTTCTCCCCATGGGTCCACTTGGCACTACGTGATAGGCCAGTAGCAATGACATCATCGCAGCGAGGGCATCAGCCTATCCCTGTAACTTCCTGTTTACCTGCTGGCGAGACCAACTCTGCCTCCTGGCCCTGGGCCAGCTGCCTGCTGGGTGCCCAGGGGCCATGGTGAGAGGCAGCACCCGAGACCGGATCCAGAGCCACCTGCTGGGTGCCCAATCTCAGGACAAGACTGGGAGAGAGCGTGGAAGGTCGGCAGAGCCACACTGCATGCCGAGGTACATGCTAAGGCCACAGGGATGGAGCCAGGGCCACAGGAAAACTGACTTCTCTTTCAGAAGGAATCCTAGCACCCTAATGAAGCCTTGAGCAGGGGTCAGCTGGCCTGCTTCAACTCCAGAAGATGCTATGTGTGTGGCCTGCCTGTTCCAGACACTAACTGGAGCCCCTAAGGCAGATGTAGGCTTCCCCGCTCCTAACGGGGGGCACATGGCACATGAGCAGTGAGGGCTGGGGGGTTGGCCACTTGTCCCATTGCAATACAGCATGGTAGTGGTGCAGAGACCATGTGCCCCTCCTTGTGTGCAAGCTCCAGGTGCCCTTGTACGAGACTCACCTTGGCCTTGCGTAGCACGTGCCCACGGCAGGGGGAGCTGCCTGCGGCCGGCTGGCTCTTCTTCAGGACGGCTGCGCTGTTGACGGGCAGGGGGCCCTCGGCATCACTCGTGTCGCAGCTGGAGATGGGTGAGTTTTCCAGCGTCCGGGACCGCAACACTGGAGACTGCAGCGGGAGACAGATGGGAGCTGTGTGAGCCTGGGAGGCCATGTGTGCCCTCCAGCCCCAAACTGTCTAAAAAACAGGACGATCCGAGGAATGGGGCTGGCCCAGTGAGTCCATGAGGCCCACCTCACACCAGGGACCTGGGAGCCCACAGCTGTCCCAGCCTGGCCACCCGGGTGTAGAGCTGAGGGGGTGGGACTCAGGTCCACGTCTTCTCCCCACTCTGTCCCACTGTATCCACCATGCCAGACCAGTTTCCTGGGAGCTGCCCCAGGGATCACTGTCCCTGGGGACTGGGCACAAGCATGTGGACCCAGGCTCAGCTCTGCAGAAGCGCAGACCCTGGCCGACACAGTTTCTGGAAGGTTCAGCATGGAGCAACACATCCCCTGCACTGCTCTCGGCATTCGGGCCTGTCGTCCCAACCTGGGAGCCAGGGTCCCCACATTGCAGCTCTACCAGGATGCTCATTCCTGCTGCATCCCACCCCTGCCCACTGACGTGTGACACACGGGTGTGCCGTCTGCTCCTTAGGCAGGCAGTACCCTCCCTGGGTGCACAGGGGTGGCATGCAGAAGGGTTCCTAGGACTGGGCGTGGCACAATAGTGATGTGAGCTCTAAGTGGCACTAACAGGCAGGTAGCCATGAGTCTACTCGGGGGCGAATGAGCACTACGTATGTTCATTACTGACCCAGCGGACCGCACAGCTGTGGGCGTGTCAAGTCCACGCAGGACATGGAAGCACGGGACCCGGCCCACACCAGGGTTGCCCTCCTGAGGCCCCACTGTGCAGTGGCCCCGGGCCAGGGCGCAAGGCTGCCAGGGTGCTGCTGTCTTCTGATGCGAGGGCGCTGGTTGCTGCGGCGTGACAGAAACTAGGGCTTGTGGGGAGAACAAAGTGATGGGGGCAGTGTGGTGGGACAGTGGTGAGGTGGGGGCGTCACGGAAACCTGTCAACCTTGTCTGAGTGCCCAGCCAAGCGCTGGAGCTGGGCGTGTGTATGTGTGTGAGTGTGCATGTTACATGCGTACACATGGATACTGTATGTGTATGTGTGTGAGTGTGCATGTTACATGTGTACATATGGATACTGTATATGTATGTGTGTGTGTGTGCACATGGGTACACACTGCGTGTGCATGTGTTACTGATAGGACCGCCCAGGCTGGCATCCCCCGGCGGTGTGCACAGGAGCTGAAGGAGGAGCACCTGGGGCGCAAGCAGGGCGCACGGTCTGCGGTGTCTCATCTGTAAGATGGAAACAGCATTGCCTGGCTCTGGAGCGAGCACGGGTCCACGGCCCTGTGCAGGACAAAGCAACAGGGTGACCCGGTCACAGGGGACACGTGCCTCCTTCACTCTCGGTCCCTCAGCACTGGCCACCTGTACACAGATTTGTTGCCTGGAACTGAATGTTGCGTGGGACCAGCTGGCAGCCAATCAGGACTCAAGGGCAGAAGAGCGTGCTCTGGCAGCAGATTCCAGGAGCAGCCAGGAAGGCCTTGGTGGTTCCCTGAACCTCAAGATGTCAGTAAAAAAGCAAGAAGGGCCAGCAGCCGGCTGGCACAGCTGACGGGAAGCTGTGGCTGGAGCATGAGGTGAGCACCCTAAGGAAGCCACGGCATGCTCCCCCGTCTCACCCGGGGCCACAGGGTCTGGGCCGGCGCACAGGACGCCTACCTGCGGGCTGGACGTCCCCGACCGGGGCTCGATGGCCAGGCCGAGTGTGACACCGCCAGCCAGGGCCTTCCGCAGGCTCTCCTTGAGCTCAGTCAGCTCCAGCTCCAGCTCCACGCGCTCCGCCTCCTTCTGCTTGCACTCCTCCTCCAGCTTCTTCAGCTTCTCCTCCAGGACCACCTGCGTCTTCCTGCCTGAGGTGTGGAGACAAGCCGCTGCCTCCCTGGCCCTCAGAGCACTCGTGCCTCCCCAGGGGCCTAAAGCCCTGTGGGCTGGGTGCCCGGAAGTGCCTTCCCACAGCTGCCGTGGCGGCCCTCACAGGTCCAGAGTCCGTCTCTACCCGCTTCCCTGAGCCTGAGCCGACACAGGTAGGACACAGGGTCACGACCTCACAGACTCAAGGTGTTCCTAAACTTGAACTACGACTTCTGAGGGCATCACAGATCCTCAATTCTGACTGCCCTGGCAGTTGCTCCTCAGTCACTTCACCGCCCCTGGGATCAGAGGCAACTGAGCCTACGTTGCACAGGTCACCACACTTCTCCAGGCCACGCCTGCTCTGTGCTGTGCACAGCGGGCAGGTGAGCACACCATGTGAGGTGAGGGCCAGTGCACAGGGCCCAAAGCTCCGTGGTCCTTCTTCGGCTCCGCCCTCAACCACAGAGGAGACCTCCTCTGCCCGCAGACCAGTTGCTCCACGTGGTTCTGACTCTGCCCCCACAAGCTGAGGCAGTCTGATGTCACAGCCTGTCAGACCATAGCCATCCTGACCTGCCAGCCCCAGCGTGCTCCTCTGGGTTCAGCTCCAGCAGTAACCACTTGGTCACCCCAGCTTCCCACTGCCGGTTCAGCAGACACATGCATCAGCTGCCGCCTGAAGGCACACACCCTCTGCACCTGCCATGCCCTTGACTTTCAGCTGGCCCCCATCATCAGGCAGGACAAATGCACGTGGTCGCATCCACCCCAAGTCAGGTCCTCCATTTCTGGTTCCCACACGCCAGGCCAGGGCCAGGGCCGGGGGGTGCTGGTGCTCACCGTGCCTGCGTTCTGCGCTCCTCGGGCCGCTCCGGGGATCTGCGTCCCACCTCCTGGCCTCTGGCCTCCCACTCTCACTCTAAGCCTCAGGCACTGCCCTGCTCTCAGCAGCACCTCTACCCCTGCAAAAACCCTGGACCCCCGCCACCCCCACTCCTCTCCCCAGGCACAGCCCTCCCACAGGGACTCCCGCATCTCCCGAGCCCTGGACGGCCGTGTGCAGTACAAATCTGCCATGGAGAGCATCTCTCTTGCCCGGAGCTGTGTGGGACCAGGCTTGCCTCTGCCCACCAGCTGTACCATTCAACCATGCCAGCCTATGCCCTGGGCCTGCCAGCAATGCCTCTGAACCCCAAGAAGTGCTGCCTGCACTGACACGTGGCTGCCAAAGTGGACCTGGGGGTGGTCTACCTCACGCCACGCCTGGGAGCCTGGCCAGTGGTGGCCACTTCTCCTACCAGTGTTGGCCTCGATGGCAGCCCGCAGGTCCCGCCTCTCTTTCCGCAGCTGGGCCAGCCTGTTGCGCAGGGCCTCCTTCCTGCGCAGCAGCTCCTCCTCCTTGCCCTGGAGCCGTTTGGCGTCGGCCTCCACGCGATTCTTCCCGTATTTGTACTGGTCGGCACCTAGAACCAAGGGCAACAACTGGCTAGCAGAGAAATGACAAGGTTACCCCTGCCCTGTCCACCTGCCCTTCAGCCAAAAGCCCAAAGCCACTGCTCCGGCGGCCTGGGGAAATGCGCAAGGGCTTGAGAGCACAGTGCCACTGTCCAGGAGACGGGACGCGTGTTGTGCAGAAGGGTCACTCATCCCCACGCCAACATGCCTGCACACCATCACCTAGAAACTCTGCCTCAACTCGGCCTCCGTGCTGCCTGATGCAGCTGCCTGAATCCATTAGAGGTCACCAAGTTAATACAAGGCCCCCAGTCTGATGGAATGGAGGAATAAGTCATGTGTGAGGTAAAATAAGCATAGATGCAGAGACCGACCAGGTGCCACGCTTCCCAGCACACGGACCTGGCTCCTGAGACTGTGAGCCCCTGTCCTGGTGCTGCCCCTGTGGAACCTGGCCCCGAGCACAGGCTGTCCTGGCTCCCAGCCCACAGCCTTGCCACGTGGGTCTGAGGAGTCAGGGGCAGCCAAGCTCACAGTGAGGAGAGGACACAGGGGCACAGGCACCAGAGCTGTAGCCTAAGACAGCCCCCCCGGCTCCCACTGTGCACTTGCTGCCAGGTAAGCTACCAGGTGGCGGATGGCAAGTGAGTGTAGGCACAGAAGCCACCTCCTCTGCTTGCCCTGGGGAAGCATTGTGAAGTGGAGGTAGCTCCGTGCTAACACAGTCTTGCCGTTGTTACCCCAGTCAGGGGTGACTCCCAGGAGGGCAACAACGGTTGTCATGGCCAGCTCAGCATTGGCATCTAACGGTCTCCCTTTGTCCCGGCCAGGCCTGGATGCTCTGGAACCAGTATGGAAGTCCCTGCTTGCTGACCTGCAGGTGACTGCTGGGACCCGCAGCTCCAGAGTGACAGCTGTCAGCTGGGCCTGGCTACAGGAAACATGGCAAGGGCTGAGTGGGCCCAGATGTGGCTTACTGTGTCCTCCCAGCAAGAAGGGCCTCAGGTACCCAGGCCAACCGGGCGGCTCACGCTCGCCCCACGGCCCCCTTCCCAGTCCCTACTGGCGGGCTCCCCAGCTCTGTTCCTTCCTGGAGGGAGGAGCTGCTCTCATCTCCACACTGAGGGAGAGGACACCACCATGCAGGGGGACCATGAAGCACCAGAAGATTCCTGGATGTAGGCAGCAACACACCCCAGGAGTAACCTTCCTGTGGGCTCCCACGCACAGCCGGGGCCTCGAGGCATGGTGCACTGCCGGTCACCTCACAGCATCACCACAGCATCCCTGGAGCCAGCTGGCAGGTGACGGCACCAGCACCTGAGCTGAGGTGCTCCCGGGGCTTGCCCGGGGTGGGGCAGGACACCAACTGTCCCCTGCCCAAACTCCAGGCCAGTCACAGGGGCTCTGCAGGCTGGACTTGCACATAGCTTCTATTTGTGTCCATTTTAAACCCAGTGCAGGCTTTCCCTGCACACAGAGTCCAAGGGCGGCATTAAAACCCTCTCCTCTCTCTGGTCCAGCACAGAGCCCCCCACTGCTGCACCGACTCCCCGCTGGGCAGGAAGGCCTCACACTTACTTGAAGCTGTCCGCTTGACACCGGCCGTGACTTCGGCTTTCTTTTGCTGACTGCTTGCAGGCTTCCCTTTTCCTGGAGCCCCGCTCGATGCCACAGGGGGCTTTTTAACCTTGAACTATTGAAATTAACAGAGAAGAACATTAAAAACCAAACCCTAATTCTAGCGGTTCTCTGCAGCAGCTTCTCTCACTATGTTGGCAGAACCCAGCAGAGAAATCGGGTCAGTTTCTAGCCCGGGACTGTGGAGATCCTCCTGCAGTGGCTAAGGGGGTCCTAGCACTGGGGTCCGCAGCAATTGGGGGCTCTGCAAGGCCTTCGATGCTGTGGGAGCCACACGGCCGGCCTCATACCCATGAGCTCCAGCTCTGCAGCCAGCCAGCTGAAGACCAACATTTTGAAAAGAAACTCCATCTGTATGTGCACAGACAGCACCAGGGAGTCCCCACTGTGCCAGGTGCGGTGTCTTGAAGGGTATAGTACTGAGAGAAGGAGCGCCAGGGTCGGCCTCCCACAGAGGCTGAGGGGCAGCACAGACCCCTGCAAGAGAGCCGATCAGCCACGCACACCAAGCTGAGCAACAACGGGCCCGTCTCTAAAGCTGCACAGCGGCTTACTGGAATCCTGGGAGGCTCCACGGCTAGACTCCTGCGCCCGCAAGCAGCACATCGCTGCTCTGGCTGCAGGATGGGGCCTGAGGAGGATGCAAGAGAAGGCTCAGGGGCCGCGTGGCAGCTAGCACGGGCTCCCAAGGTCCAACAGTGCCCCCGTGGCTTTGGTGTATTTTGCCAGCACGGGATTAGAGCCCCTTAGCGCTGCGATCTGTCCAGCTCGCCAGCAAAGGCTAACTCTGGACAACCAAGCTGGACCTTTCCTTCGGCCCTGGGCCAGGGCTCGCGGGAGGGAGTCAGCTCCCAGCCCCTGCTCCTTCGTTCTGGGGACGTTGAGAGCCCCAGAAACGTCCCTGGCCTCTGGCCTCTTACACGCCTCTCCCATAGGACATCAGCAGGTTAACTGGCACAGCCCACAGTGCAGCGCATTGCACGCATCCTGGATGGTTCCAAGAATGGGATCTTCTATGGAATTGAAAGGTCCCTGTTAAAGTGACCGGATGGGGATGAGGACTAAAGGCACTGTCGGGGAGCACACAGCTGAGCTTCTGAGGGAAACGAAAAAATAAAGCGGGCTTACCTTGACTTGTCCTTGTGTAACCCTATCCGTCCTGCTTGCTGGGAAAGCCACAAGAGCACGCCCACCTGCTGCGCCCGGGCCACAGAGGACACCAGAGTGGCTTGTTACAAATGACCAACACACAGTGTAGGCCACCACCACCTGAACACCTAGGCCTGTCCCGGCATGCATGGGGTTTCAATGAGAAGCAGGCCATCTGCTCCCTGTTACTGGGGCTACTGTGTTTACTTAGGTGCTCTCTGGGCAAAGCACAAAACATTCACAGGGCAAAAATGCCTGGCAACATTAAATGAGTGTTTACTCTGAAATGCTACATTTTAGACAAACACGGGTTCCACCAGATGGGTCACACCCGGTGTGGGCAACCGGGGAATGAACCCGCAGGTACAAGATTTCTGTCTTTCTGCCTGTCCCTGCTTGTCCAAATTATTTATCATTTGGTATTCATCACAACTCCTCTTCAGCACACACCTTCACACTCAAGGACCGGGACCCTTCTCCAGGCTCAAAGGCCAAAAAACCATCACCACAGGGCTTTCTCTTTCTCGTTTGTATGTAACAAAAGCCGTAAAGAAACCACCGCTTCAAGGAGTTTTATTACCTTTTTCTAAAATCTTTGCCCCTGGGTCATGTAATTACTAAAGTTTTGGCAAATTTTCCAAGCAAGTCAAGAGTCAGAGGTTAAGCCAGACAGCTGTGAGAGCCACGCGCCCAGTGAGGGGCTCCCTCGGGGCACCTCCCACTTGCCCCATCCTCCATGTGTCCCGGGCAGTGGGCGCGCTTCCAGACTAGCAGAGGGTGGGGGGCAGTACCTGAGCGTGTGGCCCGCCCGACGCCCTCCCCACCGAAGAAGTGTTAGTGAGAGACGCGGCGGGAGGCGGGCTGCAGGAGGCTGGGCGTTTGTAATGGTTAGAGGAGAGCTTGTCAGCAGGCAGCCTAGAGGCCTTTCTGTCAGCAGCAGTGGAGCGGGCAAAGATTTTCGGAGACGGCAAGTTATCGTAGGGGCCTGCGTTATCGTAAAGCACCGCTTCTCCCACACCTCTGCTACAGGAAGCGGGGAAGGCATCGTCCGGTTCCCACTGCAACACACACAGCTTGTTGTTAGTGACGCGCAGGCAGAGAGCAGCAGGCTGCTCTAAGCACACAGGTTCACAGGCCCCGGATGTTAGCAACACTAGACACAAACACAGCCCACGCACTACAGCCCCGCCCCCACATGCACACACAGAGGCAGGAAGACAGAAAAGAACTTCCATAACTTTGGGGTCTTTTAGAAAAGTTAACTTTTCCCTTAACTGTTCCCAGGATCACTGGATTAAGAAGTTCTGTTTTGTTCTAACTTATTAAAACAGAGAAGTGATGATCTGACGTTTCCTGCTGGACAATCAGAATCCGGATGTTCCCAATACAAGATGAGGTGGTGCCATGCGGGGGGGCATGGCAGAGCCTCCCCTGGGGACCAGGCCATATGTACCCCTTACTCCTTGAAGATAAAAGACCTGAAATGTTCCAGAAAACAGGATATTTCCAAACCCAAAGCCCTGATGGCATCGTGCCTGTGGAGACACTTAACCAAGACAGCGGCAGAGGCGTGAGCCACTTTATGGGGTGGCCCTCAGTGAGTGCACATGTTAACGCAGAAATTCTAAGCAAAGACGAATAACCACAGCCGGGCCTCGCCACGTTTTAAAGGTCTTTATAGATTTCTCTGCACTTAAGTAGAAAATAGTAATTTACATGCTCTGCTCATGGACTGCTTCTGTGTTCTTGCAGAGCTGCCTTCTGCCAGCCTGCAGTTACCGTCTTTGTTATAAAAATAGAAAACCTTTAAAATGCCACAGGAGCATATTTATTCCTTTGCAATCATTTTGATATGTTTATTTTTATGCTGCTGGGGGACCATCTAGAATCTAAAAATAATGGCATGCAAAGAGGCACAGAGGTGCGAGCTTCATGATGACAAGCCAGCATGCATTGTCCAGAGCTCTTAAATGGTCTAAACTGTCCTTCCCAGAATAGCAGCGGCTGCCCTGAGGAGGAAAGCTCAGAAACCACAGAGGTTTCTAGATCAGAAGTGAGTATATACGTTCTTCCATCCTGGATTAGTCACTGGGGAATAATGAATGGGTAGGAATGACTGATGTTGCTAAAAATGTCAGGTATAGGCCATAAAAATGTCTCAAAACCTAGAAGCGGAGCCATCCAGAACAGCTCACCTGGCAGCACTGCACGGCCCAGAACCCCGTGTGCTCTCCCAGTCCCAAGCCAGGGTGCCCATCAGCACCCAGCTGGAGCTGAGCTGGACATCCCACTGAAGCACAGGCACCCCAAGTGGCTGTGGCTCGAGCACCTGGGCCCCTGTCACACACTAGGAAGCCTGTAGGATTTCTCAGTATATGGCTATTGCCTGAAGCTATTGCAGGTGCTTGGGGAGTGAGCCAGCAGATGGAAGCTCTTTCTTTTTTATTTTTAATTTTTTTGTTCTTTTCTTTCTCTCCTTCAAATAAAAACAAAAAATAACAAAAATATTTTTTAAAAAAGGATAGCAGATTTTTAAATTTCTGAAACACATTAAGCTGTGAATGGCTCCGCACCCCCTCTCCTTCTGGGGGTACCTAAACTGGCAGAGTAGCAGAGTGCCCCATGGTGGGCGGTGGAGCTGGGTGAGGCCTGCAGTCCTGTGGATTCCCTCACCCAGGTGGCTCAGGGCACAGCCCCAAGGTGGGTCTGGCACATCACTGCCAAGAGCTGGTGGCCGTGAACAAAGGCTCAGATGACCCATTCTCAGGAAAGGAGCGTGGGGACCACGTCCGGGGAAGCGCTGGCTCTGCCTGGCAACACCCAGCTGGGCCCGGGCCAGGATCTCCCAGGGTCACAGTGGTGGGGTCGCCGGGGGACGGGCTTGCACAAGCCGCCTGGCCTGGCCGCAGGGCCGCAGGGCTGTGGGCAGCGGAGCAGGCACTGGCTGGTAGGATCTCAGCTCTACTCCACCGGACAGGGGCCTCCTGTGGGTCTGGCAGCCATCCTGGGAGCTGGAGGTGTCTGTTCCTGCTGACACCATGTCCTGCAGTGGGACACAGCCCCCCAGGTACTCCACCTTCTGACTACTTCAGGTCTGTGCACGCCATTGCATGGTGAGCCCTCTGAGGACAAAGCCAGGGTGTCAGCCTTTCTCTTCTTCCTGGCACTGACCTGCTCACTAGGAGAAAGCGGGCACACACGGTCAAGGAAGAATGCGACAGTGAACGGCAAGGACAGGAGGAGGATGCAATGGTGACAAGCGACAGGCTTGGGCAGTGCACTAAGGGCTCACGGTCAGACTCCTCTCCCGGCAGACCAGCGGGCTGCAGCTTGCGGAGTCTGGCCCACAGACCTTGTCATGCCCACGAAATCACTTGGTCTGGCTTAGCCAAGGTAACTGAAGGGAAAACAATGCAATCAAGCTATAGCTGGCTGGTTTTTAAGCTGATGATTCTGAATGGTTCATGAATGATGTGATTCTATTCAAACAGCCCTTGGGAAAGAAGATTCCCCAGCTCTGGTGGGAGCAAGGCACCAACAGAGGGACTGTCATGGGCACAAAGTGAGATGTGCTGCCCGTGGCTCCTGAGGGAACTGGCTGTCCACCTTCGATCCCCCGCCCCCCAGGGACTTGGTCTGCTCACCCACAGACACTAGCCCTTGCCCTGGGATGATGCCACGGCCAGACCAGAGGATCAATCACACAGTCACCAGGTGCCTCTGCCCAGGCTGGGAGGAGTAGCACACACCGCACCTGCCTTCACCTACGCCCTCCGAGATGCCCCCACGGAGAGACAGCGCCCAGAGGTCTGTCACATGCCTTCCTGCGGCTCTGAGCAAAGGCTGAGCCCAGGGGCTCCGTGGGCGTGCTTACTCGGTGCCCAGTGCTCGGTCAAGCAGGCAGCTCGGAGGGTGCTGCCAGGTGGGGGTAGGTGGGGGCACGAGTGAGGCACATGCGGGGTGTGCTCTGCTCATCCAGGGGCTGGAGAACCTTTTTCCTGTAGGGGCCATCTGGATGTTTCCAGCACCATCTGCAGGCTACAGGAAACATCCAACATAGAAGGCTTAGCCTGCCAGGGCTGCCAGTGCGGCCTGCAGGTAAAGCTCCCGCCTGTCGCACCAGCTTCCCATATGAGTATGGTTTGAGTTCCAGCTGCTCCACTTCCAATCCAACTCCCTGCTGATATGCCTGGGAACGCAGCGGAGGCTGGTCCAAGCATTTGGGGCCTGCACCCATGCGGGAGACCTGGAGGCAGCTCTTGGCCCGGCCTGGCCCTGCAGTCCCTTGGAGAGTGAACCAAAGGACAGAGAATGGCTCTTTCCCTACCTCTCCCTCTCTCACTCTGCCTTCTGAGTGATCGAGATATCTTTTTTTTAAAGCCTGCTATAGAGTTGCTGCATTTCAGGTTCCACAGGAGGTTGCCTTGGCACAGTTCCTCATGATTCTGTAGGCCTTGCTTGGCCTGAGCACCAGGCTACTCACACCTAAGACATAAGCAGGAAAAATAAAATGGCGCAACGGCCTAGTGGCTAAATCCTCATCTTGGAAGCACTGGGATCCCACGTGGGTGCTGGTTTGGGTCCCGGCTGCTCCACTTCCCTTCCAGCTCCCTGCTTGTGGTCTGGGAAAGTAGTAGAGGACAGTTCAAAGCCTTGGGATCTGCACCCATGGGGGAGACTCAGAAGAAGCTCCTGGCTCCTGGCTTCAGATGGTTCGGCTCTGACCATTGTTGCCACTTGGCAAGTGAACCAGCAGATAGAAAACCTTTTTCTCTGCTTTCCTTCTCTCTGTAAATCTGGTATGCCCTTCCAATAAAAATAAATAAATTTTAATAAATAAATAAATAAATGAACTGAAGCTCTCAGGCTGACTGGCTGCTGGTGAGCTGGCTAATGCCAACTGCCCTTCTGTGTCTACAGGTGCTCCGGGAGGCTGCCGGCCTGTGACCTGTTCGGTGCTTCAGGTGGTATTTCTTTCTGGGGCTTTAGCAGCTGAAAACGAACTGCTTACTGAAAGTTTGCACTGTGTTCTGTGGGGACTTGTCGAAGTTACAGAGCCAAACATACTCCTCTCCTGCTAGCTCTGTAAAGTGCGTGAGACATTCTGGTAACTGCATCGACAACCAGCGCCAAAAGGTCTACCGGGTTAACCTGGCCACGTGATCCAGCGAAGTCAGCAGGTCAGAGACCAGGAGAGAGGACAGAGTCTTGTTAACCCTCAGTGTCAGGATTAAAAAGTGCTATCTCGTCAGGGCTGAAGCCAGAGGAAGCAGAGTGCAGAATGTTCCAGAGAGCCTGGCTGTCTAAGAAGCCCTCCCGAGAAGAGCACTCACCGAGCCGTTGATGCAGGGGACGTCGTCGTAGTGCAGGGCCGTGCCGCTCGGGTGCGCGTAGCCGTTGGAGTGGCTCCCCAGGTACGGGTTAGTGGAAATCCCGCGCCTGTTCATGAAACTGAAGACAGAGGGAGGGTCAACACCCAAGACCTGACTCTTGATCCTGCTCTGCGGTAGCACCAGGTCTTGTGTGCCCAAGGCTGGGAGAGGAGGGCTGCAGGCGCGGGCCACAGTGATGGACAGTGTTGGGCAGGAAGATGTCTCCTGGAGGGACGAGGGAAGACCCCTCCCTCCCACGATCTCAGTCAGGATAGCCCTCACTGCCCCCTGCGGCCAGGGGCCATGGAAATGCCCACCGGGCACACACAGCAATGCCCGCAAACCACAGAGGCCCCAGAACCAACTACTGCTGTGACACCAGTCCATGCCAAAGGGGCCAGCTCCTGTGCATGGTCTGTTCCACTAGTCACAGCTGTGAACGTCCTGTCCACATGCTCCATGGCCTCTTCTGGTATCACGAGCTCTTTGATGAGCGTGAGTCTCACGGGCAGGGGAGCACCACGTGGCCTGCAACGCCATGTCACCTTCCCAGGACTTTTTGGTTAAGAGCTTGTGGCCTGGGGCCAGCATGATGGCTCAGTTGGCTAGTCCTCTACCTGCAAGCACTGGCATCCCATAAGGGCGCTGGATCCTGTCCTCACTGCTCTACTTCTGGGCCAGCTCCCTCCTTACGGCCTGGGAGAGCAGCAGTTTCTAGTGTGTGTTTACCACCCCTTCGCAGCAGTACAACACACGCTCCCTGAGCCTGTAGAAATGGCCTTGTACAGTGGCCAGACTCATGGCTTAGAAGGTGTGATATGGTGACACAAAGACAAACACACACGGTGTCTCCTGGCCACAGCCTCAGGGCCCCGGGGTTCTAAGGGAAGAGGTCACAACAGGCCCTTCCCACCACGAAGCAGGTGATTTCTGGGAAGTTCCTACAGATGATGCAGTGTGGGGATCTAGGGTCACACAGCACACACACCCAGTGTCTGCCACAAGACAGCACACATACTGCAGTATGAAACACGGCGGCTCTCCCCCGTGGGGTCTCGGCCACGAACAGTCTGAACTTGGAAGCCGGTATGGGCCCACGTCTGTCTCCTCACGGCAGGACCCTGGAGGGGTCACGGCATGTACAGATGCTTTGTTGTCACTGTGCGGGACGCAGCCCAAGGAAGTCCCAGGTAGAAAGAACCTCCAGTCCAGGCAAGGCCACCTGTGATGGCAGAGAACACGGACTGGGAAAGGCCATGCATTCCAGAGCCAAGACGGACATCGGGCCCTCATGTCCAGGTGGGGCCGTGGCCATGGCAGGGCCTGTAGCTCAGCGGTGAAGTGGAAATGAGGCCAAGAACCACAAGCTCCTCACAGGCCCTGGGCTTCCTCTCTGCCTCAGGGCTGAGGGTGTAGGGAAGGCCGCTCCCCATCTCTGGCCAGCACGGTCACGGTGGCGCCTCCTTGCCAGGCCTGCCTGGAGAGCACGCGCCCCACCTGCCTCCCCTGTGGATCACTGCGTGGCCGCGGCTTGGAGCCACACTCGCTGATGACTCCATAGCTGAGTGCGCCAGCCTCCCTGGCAGGGCCGCACTGTTCTCTACGGACGCCGCCCATTCTCACTCAGACACACCATACACCCAGCTGGCTCTCCCGGGGAAGGTGCGTTAGCGGAGTGGAGAGACCAGGGAGATGGCTTGCATCTTGGCCATTATCCCACGGGAGTCTGCAAATGAGCATGGCCTATGTCGCAGCTGTGTTTTTGTGAAAGGAAAAGGTAAAAATGCATCCACGGCTGACCAGCCTCTCCCACGGAGATGCGTGAGGTAATTCAGCCCTGTGGACACAAACTCACATGGCAGCCTGCAAACCTGCGTCTCCTCGGAAGAGAAAGGGAGATGCCACAGTGGGGGCCACAGCTGGGTGTCGGGGCCACAGCTGGGTGTCGGGGCCACAGCCGGGCGTCGGGGCCACAGCTGGGTGTCGGGACCACAGCCGGGCGTTGGGGGCCACAGCCGGGCGTTGGGGGCCACAGCCGGGTGTCGGGGCCACAGCCGGGTGTCGGGGCCACAGCCGGGCGTCGGGGCCACAGCCGGGCGTCGGGGCCACAGCCGGGCGTCGGGGGCCACAGCCGGGTGTCGGGGCCACAGCTGGGCGTTGGGGACCACAGCTGGGCGTCGGGGGCCACAGCCGGGCGTTGGGGCGCAGTGCAGGACTCCCCATGAGTGGTGGAAACCACTTTAGTCACCACCCAAGCTCTCCCAGGAGCCCCGATACGGGCCAGGGGTCCTGATGGGGGCCTCTACTTCCAGGCCAACCACCTGCTCTTACATGCATTTAACAGAAAATAGTGCAAGGCTAAAATCTACCTGTCTTTCTCAAAAACTGTGGCCTTTCCACATTTGATTTAGGTTACAAAGAAAAGCCAAGCTAGGTCCAAGGGAGACTGTAGTGAGGGTTCCCTCTAAACGAGATTACGAGTTGACAGTTACAACGGAAGCACCCTCCTGCTAAGTACAGACGACATCCCGGGACACCAGGCCACACTGGCTCTGCAGAGCTCCTTAAAACAGTCATTTCCGACACACTTTGGGGGTGGCAGTGAGGGGCTGCACCACCTCCTGGGGTACCCACACCGTCAGAGTGCTGTGTCAGTCCTGGCTACTCCCCTTCCAGCCGAGCTCCCCACGAGTGCATATGAGGAGTGACGGCTCAAGGTCTGGGCTGCTGCCCGCGTGTGGAGATCTGAATGGAGCTCCGAGCTCCAGCCTCGCCAGTCCAGGCTAATGTGGTCATTTTGGGACTAAATTGATGAGTTGAAGATATCTCACCCAACCCATTTCACTGTTTTGCGAGTAGATAAAAAAAATTTAAAAACATGCTCCATTTCCTGCACAGCACTTAATGACCAGCAGACGTGCTGGGACACCTGCAGAGTACAAAGGACTCAGAACGACACGCGTGTGAGCAACAGGAAGTCCTGACGACACGCGCCGCTGTCCCCTTGCGTGGTGCAGCATGAGACTGCTTCCCACTGTCATGGCCTCCTCCTGCCACAGGCAGCAGTCAGCTCTCCCTGGAGCACCGCGCCAGCCCCACAACATCCAGGGCCAAGCATCATGCCAATGCTCAAGATACAAAGGAGATGGGCCACACCGCCCATGCACGCCCTGGCCGAGGAGATGGACCACACTGCCCACGCACGTCCTGGAGTGGGAAGGCAGAAAAGGCAAGTAGCAGCCCCACACTAGCTTACCCTCCTTATGCTCACGGGTCTCTGCCTCAGAGCGGACAGCTGGCTGACATGGGCAGGTGGACTGGTTCTTGCCACCTGCTGCTGACGTCATTTCCACACCTGGACTCTCGGGATGAGGGGCAAACATCGCCTTGCCTCGCCAGGCTGCCTGAAGGAGGCAGAGGCATTGGGCATTTGGGAATGGCTCATCCACACATGTCCTGCTGGGAAGACCTCACCAAGACAGGAGCCGGGACTCCCTACCGACCGCCTCTATGCTAGAAATGAAATTGCCAGCCACTTGTTGAAAAACCACAGCAGTGTGGCCGGTGCTGCTGTAGCAGCTAAAGCAGCCACGTGCAATGCCAGTGTTCCTCATCAGAGCGCCGGGCAGAGCCCAGCAGCTCAGCTGAGCTCCCTGGAACGTGTTAGTCCACGGACTCTGCCTCCAACAGGGGAGGGCTGGCTGGAGTCCCAGAGGATCCGTAGTTCAGACCAGACTAGTGAGAGTGTACCACACTATACTGCACCACACTACACTACAGCACACCCCGCTCCACTCCACCCCATTCCACCATGTTCTCCACTGTGAGTCCAAGGCACTGCTGGTCTACCTGTCTGTAAATCTTCGTGATGTCTGCGTCACCAGAGTGCCAGGCGTTCGGCCTGTTTAGTCTGTTTAGTGCTGTTTCGTCTGAGGACACAGAGCGACCCAGACTCCCGTGGGCCGGACGTGGGTAAGGGAAGCATGTTGCAGTCATCCCTGTGGCCAAAACCGCTTTGCGTGGGCAGACCTGAGCTCTGGTTCTCCTAGAGATGAGAGACACTGGAGACTCAAACCGGCGGCAACTGCCTTCCTTCTCTCACCAAGACATGTCTGGGGTGATCTCAGATGCAGGCAGGACCGGGGCACACCTTCTGACCTGGTCAGCCCCAGCCCACGCTGTCGGCAGTGGGCCTGTGTGGGCCTGACTGTGGGAGTTCATGTGCCGGCAGCTGTCTAGCTCGCAGGCTCCCAGCCGCTCACGGCGCAGCAACGGCTCTCTCCATCCCAAGCAGCGTGGCTGGACGCTGATTTTCCAGAGATGACAAGTACATCAAGCTAGCTCACCCCACAAAAATGCAGCTAGTGCCCAAGCCAGAGTGCTCACAGGGTGTCAGCTGGTTTTCCAAGCACACACTGCAAAACCGTAGTGGCGCCACGAGCCAGGCAGGAGAGCGCTGCACGTGGAGCTGCCCACTGCCCTTGCGTGCGCGCTCGCCTTCTGTGGCCGCTCCATGCCAGCAGGCAGATGGCTGGACAACAGCACCTATTGGCTGACCCTGGGCTAACTGCCACTTTTAGCACTTCGTCCAAGGTGGCTTCAGGGGAACCAGCACGTCCTCTCACTGTTGTGAACACGTGGAAGCGATGGAGTACAGGACTACAGGCAGGGGTCGAAGTGTCAGCACAGTGGTGTCACTGACACAAATGCCCAGACAGGTGAAGCTCACAGCGTCTTTGTACATCCTGAACACAGTGTGAGGCTACGGTCTGCCCAGCAAGGACCGAGCAGCTCGGGTTTGTACCCCACCCTGGGACTGCTGCCACGGCTAAACCATTACAGCGACAACGAAACATTCTTGGCTCAGCAGGACAGTTCAACCTGTAATAGCACTTTGTAAAAACCACAGCTTGAATTAGAAGGCATGTGAGTGACAACTCTGAATGCTTCTCTTGTCACACATTATACAACCCCCACTGCGCATCTCAGAACTGCCTCTCCACCACCTGGGCCAGCAGATGGCAGCACACAGGCTGGACGCGGCCTCGGAGGCTTCTGTAAATGGCTTCCCTGGGATACAGCGACTGCCACCTACCACACGTGTGTGCCTTGACCCTGCCGCCCACCACACGTGTGTGCCTCCGTCCCACTACCTACCACACGCCTTGGTCCACCATGTAGCACACATGTGTGCCTCCAGCCACAACAGCAGAGCCGAGCATTCAGAGTCAGAGACGGAGCTGCGGGGGCCTGATACGACTCCTCCAGCAGGAAACCCGGGAGGAGAAACAGCGCGAGTATTTAGGAAGTGTGGGTCGACAGGGAAAGAGGGAGTCTCGAGGTTGCCCTCTGTTGACGCAGACAGCACGTGGGAGGAGCGTTTGGGCAGGGGCCGTGGGCTTACCAGAAGGTCTGCTTGGCTGTCTGGACGACACTCGCAGACACCTCCACGTCTATGTAGTCGTAATGCAGGGCGCCTGGGTCTGCAGAAGAGCCCGTCTCAGCCAGCAGAATCCCGATCCATCTGCCCATGTCTTCAGAGGAGGATGCCTATGGAGGGGGACCAAGGACACTTTATCTCAGCATAGAGAGGGCCCATCTCCAAAAGCATGCCACTGCAGAGGCAGGGAGAGGAACGCATGTGAGGTGTGGACATGAACATGACAGGGAGGACGCCAGTGCACACCAGTTACACAACAATGACACGGACAGAGCAGGAGTCGGAGAGCCTAAACAGCTGCCAATGGTTCTGAGCCAGGGGTGGCAAGCTCTGTGATGGGTAAACGCCAGTCCAGCAAAGGTGTTTAGAAAGGCTCTGGAATGCAGCCAGTCTGCCCTCGCGCAGGTGCTGGCCAGCCCTGGAGACAAGCAAGGGTCACCCAGGGGCCCGCACTGAGGGGCGCTCCACCCCCGCGGAGCTGAACTGGCTGGTTGCTTTCTCTTGGACAAGCTGGCACTGAGAGTTAACTGACTTTCAGACCAACTGTGTTTCTACAGCTGTAGGAACATTTTGAAATCACTGGGATTTTTTTTTTTTCAAGCAACTGACTAGTGCAGTTACAGAGAGAGGGAAAGAGAGGGGTCTTCCGTTCACGGACTCACTCCCCAGTTGAGCACAACAGCCAGGGCTGGACTGATCCAAAGCCAGGAGCCAGGGGCTCCATTCAGGTCTCCCATATAGGGGCAGGGTCCACCCACTTGGGCATCCTTCAACTGCTTTCCCAGGCCATTAACATGGAACTGGATGGGAAATGCAACATCCAGGATGTGGGCTGGCACCCATACAGAGTAAGAAGATCCTGAGACTGGGGCATCCATGGCTTACTTCTATAGCTTTCTGTGAAAACAACTTCCAGCAATTCAAGAACAGGACAGTCTAACAGGCTGCTTTACCCTGGTGGCAGCCCCACTGCGTGGTCACCACACAAGCATCTCACGGTCTTAGACCCCAGCACCTGGTGCCCCTTCACACTGCCGAGCACGGCACAGGGGAACATGTATGTACCTGGCGACACCGCCATGGTAACAGCCAGGACAAGCGAGAGAACAGACCAGGGTAGACAGGGTGGGAACAGGTGGATGAGAAGGGGAACAGAACGGAACTTGTGCAAAGGATGAGCATGCCGGCTCCGATGGCCAACTACTGTGCCAGGAGCAGGGAGCTCAGTGAAAGCAGCTTTCCACAGCCCAAGGCACTCCTTCCACTCCTGGGGCACACAGCTCACTGCCTGCTAGCTACAGGTGGGCCCCAAACACCTGCTTCATTTGGGCGAAGTCTGGAGTATTCCATACCAACTGTGAAGCCCATTTATCACCAGTTAGGGAAAAAAGTTCACTGGCAACTTTGAAGCAAGCCATTTCCTGGGCACCCTGAAAAAGCAGTCTACCAGATGGAACTGCTCCTGTGCTGTGGCTGCAGACAGTGAGAGAAACGATACAAAGAAGCAGGGACTGAGGCAGGGAGACCAGATGTGCCAGGTTGGCCACAGCCGGCCTGTGCCACCTGTGGGTCAGTGTGGCTCAGAGAGAGCAAAGGCAGAGCCCATGAGGATGTGTGTCTGACAGCAGGCTGCGCCGGGGGCCCTGGCCACAGGGCAGGATGCACGCACACCCCGTACCTCCAATACGGCCACCTCCTGGCCGTTGCGGAGCAGGCGGAAGGTCAGTGGGTGCTTGGCGTCGAGGCCCGGGATCACCTCACAGCCACGCAGGGGGATGGAGACGACGTGAGTCTTCAGGTCGGCCCTGTCCTTGTGCAGAACGAGCTTGTTGTCCTTGACCCTGCACCAGCGCTCGCGCCAGCGGTTATTGGAGAGGACGTTGAGGTAGCCTGTGGAGCAAGTGCAGACCTTGCTTGGCAAGGGGTCAGGCACCCAGCTGCGACCAGAGTGAGCCAGTGCAGCGGCCTTAAACCCACATTCTAAGAACACGGGAAACGGATTTCTCCACAGGCTCTGGGATTTGCAGCAGAATCCCACAATTGAAACAGGCCAAGAACCTGGCTCCTGACACCTAAGGTCTGTGTGGGGCCCAGTGTTCCCCAGGGCATGTGCACTGTCCCCCAGCCAGCTGGTTGGGGTAGCTAGCAGGAAATGGGGCAAGATAGCCACAGAGGGGAGAACAGGTGGGAAAGGACTCAGGTACCAGTGCCACAGGCAGATGACAGGCAGCACAAGCAGCCTTGGGCACCAGAGGCAGGCTTGGGCACAGTATTGGGAACGAAGGTCTACAGGGGAAACCTTCCCAAGACCCAGATGGCCTGGGAGGTGTCAGGGGCCCCAGCAAATGCCAGGAGGCCTTTAAGGTGGACTCGGTGGTCTCGATGTTCCGCTGAGGGCCCACCGGAGGACTCTGACAAACGAAGCTGACCTGCGAGGTGCCCACCTTGTGTCTGGCCCCCTGTGACTCCTACCCTTCAGAAGGTTACAGCCAGAGATGCTGCAGCCTGGGAGGGTGACAACCCGGCCCACCCCTCCAGGCCAGGCCAGGAAAATGGACACGCCAGTTTCCACAAACACAAGACCCAATTTCTCCAAAAATGACAAAGTCTGGGAAACTAGATGTCACAGGGTGGCTGTGACTTGCACTCACCCTGCAGCACCACACAGCTGCTGTGCACCCCTGAGACTCAGAGAGGCCAACGGCACAGACACTGCCGGTTAAAGAGAAACACAAGGAGTCCCACCTGCTGAACCCCACTATCCGGGTGCTCTTCCATGCCACACCCCTGGAACACAATGAACCCCTTTTAATTCCCAGGTTCCCAGATGCCTTTCCAAGGGTTTTTTGGGTGGGCACCTTCCCTTCATTATGTGTGAAGTTCTGTGCCTGATCAGCAACACGTGAACCCACGGAGCCCGTGACGCTGATGTCATGACCCAGAAGGACAGCTCGCTCACATGGCGGCTTCTGCACGGATGGCTGGTCACCAGAACACGGGTGGGAACACCACATGGGAAGACAGCTGTGGCCATGCCACCATCACACACACAGTCCTGGCTGAGCACACCTCTGCTGGCCACCTCAGCGACAGGGCAGCGGCTGCACAAGCGCAGTACCACTGAACTCTGGAGGAGGTTGCGAGACGGGCAGGCCTTGAATAAACTGACTGTCGCTGTGCACGCAGCATCACTGGGGACACCTCCTTGTGGAAATCTGCTACAGCAAGGAGTACCTGAGTATGACGGCCAGGGTTACATGAGTATGAGGCTGCGTGTCCCAGGCACCCCTGGGTGACTGTGTGGCCTGGATCAGGCACCCCAGATGTGCTGTGTGACCCAGATTATAGCTACTGCTGTCATGGCATGTGAAAGCTATTCTCTCAAAAAAATGGACAAACCTCTGCACACACCTGCTGGCTCAGACACAGGCTATGGTATAATTTATGCTAAAGTTCATAAAAGTGAATTCCACTGAGCCACTTGCCATTAAGGAAGTCAGCATTACCTATTTCCTGATGTCTAATTGGCTACGACCCTGACCAGCAGCACTTGAAATGGTGACAGCCTGCTGGAACCCAGTGCTAACACATCTGTTTTAAAGGATGCAAAGGTGGCCATGCCAATGCAAGGACACGGCCAGGAGCCCCGACAGCACCCTCCCTCCATCATGTTTAACCCCACCACCTCCAAGCAGCCAGTGGGCCTGGCACTGTGCTCTAGACTGTGCCTCAGCCTAGCATGGTGTCTGTGGACCCCTGCCACGAAACCTCACCTACAGCTCCTCCTAGGGACAAGGAACACCTCAGCCAATCACAGATGTCCGTCATGGGGACAAGGAACACCTCAGCCAATCACAGATGTCCGTCACGGGGACAACAAAGCCGACTCTGGGAGCAGCAGGTGCCGTGTCAGAGCCCCCGGGGGCTGGCCCTCCCTGTGCTGCAGTCACCACAGCTTATGCTGCTAAGGCAGCTGAAGGCCGACCTGACGGCTGCTCCAGCTGGGGATGCTGTCTTGGTTGGTACACCTCCCTGGAAGCTTGCCTGTGACAGGAGGCAGATGGCTGCTGGGGGTGTCATCAAAGCAGAGGGAAGAAGGCTCTGGGGCTGGCAAGGCTCAAAATTACTACTTTCTAACAGAAACAAGTTGATCAAAAATCTCTCACAAAATAAGGGAAAAAAGATTAAATTTCCATCTGTGTGTGTGAGGTCATTTCTAGTGAGACACTAAAGAGAAAGTCTTGCAGCTTCCTCTAGCCCTACAACTTTGTCTGGAGGTAAGAAGGCAGGCCACAGCTTCCAGGCCTGCAGCTTAGCGCCCTCTTGTGTTCAGAGAAGGCACTTCATGGGACTGTAGGTCCCCCACTTCATACCTTTGGGGGGACCCAAGCTGGAGGGTGTCCCAAAGGCCTTCTGAGGGAGGAGGAGGCGGCTGCCCAGACGTGAGGCCACACAGCGCAGGCAGCCCTGACGCTCCTCTGGGAGCCACAGAGGCCTCACCCGCGAGTTTCCATACTATCAAGCACTACTGGGAAATGATGCATTTATTACTTAGAAGGGAAGCCCTAGTACCAGGCACAGTCAACTCTGCCTTCCCAGCCTGAGGGACGTGCCTCAGGCTACTGCCTGCGTGTGCCCTGACCACACATGGAGAGCTCGCCTCCTGGTGGGCATGTATGGAATGACCGCCAACAGCCAGGCTCCGTCCTGAACCAGCCAGCACCTTGGAGAGGAGAGGAGTGGCAGCCTCACCATGGAGATGCTGCGCGCAAGCAGCCCAGAGCCGCAGGGCGCTGCCGGAGCAGCGAGGACACGGGGCGGGCAGGGGCTGCTACACCCCAGCTCCGCCTGGGGGCCTCAAGGACAGAGGACCTCACAGCTAAGGTGCAGAGAGGTCTTGGTCCAGGAGAGGACGTGAAGTCGTGCTAGGGATGTGAGGGGCTTCAGTGAGCCATCACCAGCTGCGGCCAGTCTGCCAGGGCAGGGCTGCTTGCGTATCCTGCAGGGCAGCCAAGGGCAGGGTGGTACCACTGGGCACTGTCCAGCAGCCAGAGAAAGGGCCTAGCCTTCTATGCCCCCTCCCCTGAGAGCCTGGCCCAGAGCTGAGAGATCAACACCACACCACAGGACGGTGACTTTGGATATGCTCACATTTCATAGAGTATGACCTCATATGATATTACCATATTTCAATGCCTTCCTAGGATTTATTTACAGTTTCAACTAGAAAAAATAATCACCCCGGCAACAGATGTGTTTACACAATGGGAAGCTCCACAGCAATGGGTCCAGTGTGGGTCTGTCTCCCATCTTCGCAGAAGGAGGGTGGGAAAGGTGCCATTTTCTGGGTGGGGAGAGCGGAAGGAGAGGCCATGCAGGCAAGAGCAGCCCAGCCCAGCTCAGTTTGAGCTGAGCCCCTGGGTCGCCTTGGGGAACAATGTGAGGGTACTCCTCCTGCAACGCAACTTTGTTTCAGATCTCAGCACCTGCAGGGGGGGTGTTACTGTCCCGGCACCTGCAGTGGGGGTGTTACTGTATGTAAAACATTGTCCAATCTCAGTAAGAGTGTTTGCACAGAAGATACTCTGCCTCTGCCAGCCCTGGAGAGGCCTCAGGAACATCTTTCAGTGCAGTGCTGGGCTGACACTGAACAAAGAGAAAGTGAAGCTGCACGCGGAGCAGAGCACAGCAGTAGGGCAGGCGGAGCAGCTCAGCCTCCACTTGCTCTGGGAAGGTGGAAGATCTCTGCTGGGTGCTCTGCCCCAGCCTGCCCCAGGCTGGCAAACGGTTCCTGCGGTCACCAGGCATCTGTTGGGTGCTCTGCCCCAGTCTGCCCTGGGCTGGCAGCCAGGCCTCTGCAAGCTGAGCCCAGCCTGCTCCTCATACTGCAATGCAGGAGACAAGATAGGCAAGGCCCTGAGCTGGGCAGCAGAGGGGCAGGGGGACTGTGTGGGGTGCCGGCTCACTGCATTATTGCCTGACTCCAAGAATCCCATCGGTGGTCTGGAGAGATACAGTGAGGAGCAAGCAGAGGGCAGCAGGGCCCTGGAAAGCAAAGACACAGGCAGACACTCCCCAGTGATGATGGGCACCCGGAGAGTGGTACCCGGTAGGGAACTTGCCAGCACAGGACAA
Source organism: Ochotona curzoniae (assembly GCF_017591425.1). Lineage (NCBI taxonomy): Eukaryota > Metazoa > Chordata > Mammalia > Lagomorpha > Ochotonidae > Ochotona > Ochotona curzoniae. The sequence goes on along the minus strand of NW_024467118.1, from coordinate 1,801,926 downwards.
GGGGACCAACAAGCTCCCTCCGTCCAAGGCTGGGATGTATGCCCTCAGCATGCAACCAGATGAGGCGGGGCCAACTCGACCAGCTCTGAGACCCTCCCAAGCAGCTCACAGGGCCTGCCCTCCTGAGACTGTACTGCCACACCCCTGGGACAGCCCAGGCGGCAGTGCAGACAGGCCAGAGGTGAGCTGGCTCTCAGGTTCTGGGAACCTCCCCTGCTCATCCATGAATGTTGGTGACTCTGAAAGCCAAGGGGGAGCTGAGGAGTCACAGCCAGGGGCTCAGCAATGGCCCACAGCCCCCCGGGAGTGTCCACCCCATGTCCCGTCTGCCTGGACTTAGAGCCAGATGTTGGCACCTGCTGAGTCCATCTGGCTGTGTGCCCTGCCCAGCAAAGGCACTGTGGGCAGCCTCTCACCAGCACCCAGTATCTTGCATGTGAGGGACACTCAAGGGGAGAGGGGATGAGACAGAGAGGGGTACTGGAGCCACACTGATGGGGGCTGAGTGTGCAATACCACTTACACACAGATCACTGCTCCTTTCCGACCTCTGTGCAGGTGCATGCCCGTAGTGAGCTCACTACAGCTCAGCCGGGAACGTCACCCGGGGAACGTCACCGGGGACAAGCTCACCCAGGGCAGGCTCAGCCGGGAACGTCACCCGGGGAACGTCACCCAGGACAGGCTTCCCCAGGATAGGCTCAGCCAGGAACGTCACCCGGGGAACGTCACCCGGGGCAGGCTCCCCCGGGACAGGCTCCCCCAGGACAGGCTCACCCGGGGAACGTCACCCGGGGAACGTCACCAGGGACAGGCTCAGCCGGGAACGTCACCGGGGAACGTCACCCGGGGAACGTCACCGGGGACAGGCTCAGCCGGGAACGTCACCCGGGGAACGTCACCCAGGACAGGCTCACCCAGGGCCGGCTCACCCAGGGCAGGCTCACCCAGGGCCGGCTCACCGGGGGAACGTCACCCGGGGCAGGCTCACCCGGCCTCGCAGAGGCAGCGCCGGTCCAGCTCCGCTTCCCATGGCCTCCCTATGTGGTGTTCTCCCAGCTCACCGAGCAGAGCTGGCTGACATGAGTTAACCCTGCGAGTGCAGGTTGTGTACCTGGCCTGGAAGCCACGGGAGAGCTGGCTGTGTACGACGTCACTGCAGTCTCTGATATACAGGGGCTACTCCAAAGACCCTGGCTGTGTGCGCAGTGGAGAGATCTCAGTCCCTGGGGCCAGACTGGAAACTTTGAGAAACACAACTCTGTAAGAAAGTTTCCTTTTTCCTTTGACGACTCAGCCCAATGGAAAGAACTGATCTCAGGGCCATAAGTGCTCGGCCTGACCTCACATGCCTGTGTGTGTAAGCCTGTGTGTGTAAGCCTGTGTGTGTGGTGGTCCTATTTCATAGTGTGTGTGTGTGTCTGGGCCTATTTCATATTCTCTGTGTATGCGTGTGTCCCTAGTTCATATTCTTCCTGTGTGTGTGTTGGCCCGACTTCACCAATGCACGCATACTTATTTTGGTTTACAAATATTTACAAAGAATTTGACTGCTTCATAGGATCAAAGAGAGAATGTGGATCCTGGGATCACTGCAGCCCCTCCCAAGCGCCGGCTGCGGGAGGTAAGCGGCAGGCCGCAGGTGCAGGGCACTCCGGCTGCAGGGCCCGCCCCGGCCCAGGGCCGCCTTACCGCAGGTGGGCACGTCCTCCTCAGCCGATGACGTCTGCTCGTCTGTGGATGGCTTCTTCTTCCCCAGACCGATGATCTTGGTGATTTTTTTCCCAGTGACTTTAGACACGGTTCCCTTGGCCTCTGACTTGGAGCTTTTCTTCCTCTTCACTGTCAACAATGGAAACAGGAAAGCATGTTTTACCACAAACGACGTGTACGGCAGAGCGCACTTCATTCCCACCTTTCTATGTCATGAGCACGCGCTCTGTCAGCTGCCTGGGCTCCAGGGAAGACAGGGCGGGCTGCCCTCGGAGCTTGGGAGTGGTCGAGAACAGCACACGCACCTGTGCAGGGTGGCAAGGACCACGTGGTGATCCAGAACAGGGTTGCTGGTGCCTGGCCAGATACTAGCGCTGAGGTTGAGCTCAATAACCGATAGCCCTTTCTGTCAGAGGACACTGTCCAGCCAGGGGCAGCAGGCACTGTTGTCAGCTGCTGAGGCCAGCAGGGAGCAGAGTGTCCTGCACATCCACACAGCACCCTGTAGAGCCTGACCGTGGCCCGGTGCATGTGAGCAGGGAACCGACATGAGAGCAGCTTAGCCTAGCCCGGCCTGCTACGGCTCGGCCACAGGGCACACCCTGAGCCTTCAGGTTATCGCCTCTCAGGGCAAACCTTAGCGTTCCCGGGCTCAACGACACTGCATGCGCCCTGTGGAAGGCACAGGTGGCACCTTCTTCAGACGGCTTCCGGCACGTAGGCCAAGACTGCTTCCAGGAGACTCTGAATACCATGGACGAGGAGGGCGGACTCCTCGCCCTTGCTGGGTGAACCTGTCACTGCTCCAAGATCCCTGGTGGCCTAGACTGCTGGTTGATGTGGTGACCTCAGGACAGAGACATATGGGCCTGCTTCCCGCAGCAGCAGGGCCAGGCGGGCAAGGTCGCGGTTCAGCGAGCACCGTGTCACAGCCTTGTCCCCAGCTCCAGCTCACACGTTTCAGGGGAGGAAAGCCCAGACACAGATCCTCAGACAGGGACAGACACAGCTGAGGAAGGACCCAATTCAGAACATACATGGGTCTCTTGCTCAAGGGTAAGAGTGAGCGACACAACACACACAGGAGCCGAAGATCCGAGCAGGCATTTCATTCCAGCTGCTCCCCAGACGGCAAGTCAGCCAGCAGAAAGCAACATCCAGCTCTGCGGCCGGGGCGGTGGCCGGGAGAGGCAGCCACACGTCGCCACACTCAGCACGACGGCCGGCAAGAGGGCCGAGACAGTCCCACTCCCGGGGACTCAGCAGAAACGAGGACATACCTCCAGGCAAGTCTGTCTCCATAGGGGCACAGACACTTTAGGAATTCTCCAAAGCCCCAAACCAGAAACCCAGATGTTCTTCACTTGGTAGGTGGGTACACGTCCTGTGGGACATCCACATGGCGGACACTCTTGCCATGGAAGGAACGCACAGGCACGCGTGGGGAATGCAGGGCCTGTGAACCAGTTAACTGGAATCACTGAGTCAGGTCAGCTGGTGACTGGGCATGGCCCAATATTAATGTTATATACAGCAAATGGCCCTCGACAGAGGGGTCCCTACCCAGCAGAGCGAGCCTACCCGCTCTGTGCTGTGGGAACAGCTGGCCCCACCGGTGGCCGTAATGCCTGTGACCGTCCAGGGCGTTTCGGTCACAGAGAACTGAGTGGGGCTCCCAGGATGGAGGGAGGGGGTACCCGAGAGCCTGGGGGGCACAGGACAGAAATGTTCTTCCTCACGCACAGTTACCTGCCTGTGTGTGTTGACACCACGGGCCAGAGGGCACGGGGACTGTTTGCTGCGTGGAATTTGTATTTTTGTAAAGCTAGGTTTAAAAAGAGACATCTCAGTAGTTGTTCGCTCGTGTTCACACTGGCATTTGTCTCCAAACTGGAGGCAGAAACACTGCAATGCCTGCTGACGGACAGAAGACACACGCACTACGGCCTGTCCACACAGCAGGACACAGGCTGGCCTCGAGGATATGGCACTGGGTTAGATAAGCTGGTCACACAGAGCCACAGAGTCCACTTTCTCAAGGAACCTTCTAGAGGCAGCCAGTCCAGCAGTGGCCGCTGTGGCTGCGAAGTCAGCGTCTAGTGAGAAGAGTTCCCACGTTGCGAAATGCACAGTGCAGGCAGCAGACAGTGGTAAAGATGGAGCCACATTAAAAACCTGGGTACTGGGCCCGGCGCGGCAGCCTAGCTAGTAGCTATAGTCCTCGCCTTGCACACACCAGGGTCCCATATGGGCGCCGGTTCTAATCCCGGCGTCCCCGCTTCCCATTCAGCTCCCCGCTTGTGACCTGGGAAAGCAGTCGAGGACGGCCCAAAGCCTTGGGACCCTGCACCCGCGTGGGAGACCAAGAAGAGGCTCCAGGCTCCTGGCTTCGGATCAGCTCAGCTCTGGCTGTTGTGGCCACTGGGAGTGAACCAGTGGAAAGAAAATCTTCCTCTCTGTTTCTCCTTCTGCATATCTGGCTTTCCAATAAAAAATAAAATAAATCTTAAAAAAAAAAGAACACAGATACTGCCATGCCTTTGTATATTTCAAAATGACTAAGATGCGTTTTAGTTTTAAGACTTATTTTTGGTAAAGACTAATTTTTATTTGAAAGGCAGATTGCTGGCAGAAGGAAGTACATGTAGAGAGATTTGCCAGTTCACTACCCAAATGGCTACAACGGCCAAAGCTGGCTGCTCGGAGCCAGAAGCTTCTTGCAGGTCTCCCATGTGGGTACAGGGTCCCAGGACTTGGGTCATGCTCGTTGCTTTCCCAGACCATAGCAGGAACGTGGATGGGAAGCGGAGCAGCCAGAACAGGAACCAGTGCCCATAGGAGATGCTGCACTGCAGGCAGAGGCTTCACTTGCCTTGCTACTGCATTGGCGCTTGGGATTTTTTATGCATACATTTTATACTACAACTGAAAATAAACCAAATGAAGGTTAAAGATCTTTGAAAAAAACACAGAGACTTCAGAAATACACAAATCATCTTATCCTCTGAACAAAGAGCAACTGGTCCCATGCGGAGGGAGTGCTTGCTTGAGGACAAGGAGCTCAACAGCCTGGCTCAGCTCAGACGGCAGGTCTGTCTGCTCACCACTTCTCACTGGCACCGCGGGGCTGCACAGGAGGCAGTGCAGAAGCCAAGTGAGCAAATGACCCATGGAGAATCACAACAGGACCCCAAAAAGCTTGTGGCTGAGTGGAGAGGCCCACGCGTGGACGAGGGGCAGGTGGGGAGGCCCACGCGTGGACGAGGGGCAGGTGGGGAGGCCCACGCGTGGACGAGGGGCAGAGTGGGAGGCCCACGCGTGGACGAGGGGCGAGTGGGAGGCCCACGCGTGGACGAGGGGCAGGTGGGGAGGCCCACGCGTGGACGAGGGGCAGAGTGGGAGGCCCACACGTGGACGAGGGGCAGAGTGGGAGGCCCACGCGTGGACGAGGGGCAGGTGGGGAGGCCCACGCGTGGACGAGGGGCAGGTGGGGAGGCCCACACGTGGACGAGGGGCGAGTGGGAGGCCCACACGTGGACGAGGGGCAGAGTGGGAGGCCCACGCGTGGACGAGGGGCAGAGTGGGAGGCCCACGCGTGGATGAGGGCCAGGTGGGGAGGCCCATGAGTGGATGCAGCCCAAGGACTCTCCCTGACTGTCAGTGCTCCAGAAGCCTACACTTGTGCGCACCTCTCTGTGCCACTGCTGCATCTGAGCCCGACGCCCACACAGGTGCAGCACCAGGGCTGCGCCCCACTCAGATCTTGTTATGGGGTGCAGCCAGTGATAGCCAGCACCCACTGACAGTGGGCAAATGAAATGTGGCTGTGTCCTCTACCCTCTGTCCTGAAGATGGGTCCTAACAGCAATGGAATAATAATTCCATCCTCAGCCACTCCCCCCACATCCTAATTTAGCCAGGATATTGGATGCAGATAAGTCCAATTAGTCTAGGCATTTTTAGCTACAAGCCCAGTTCCTGTTCCTGCCCATCCCAACTCCTTAGCCCACAACGCTTAGGTATTCGCTCCTGCCCACCTGTGACTCACCTATCAACTGAGAGGGGGCGGTATTGTACTGTTGTGTAACCACTCCCCTCACAAGCCCCTTTAAAAGGCCTGTGAGGCAGGGGCTCACTCTTTCTGGCCAGGTGCTTCCATTACTCTGTCACCTCGACTCTTGGCTGACCCAGGACAGGTAATCCCCTGAGCATGGTTCCTGTGTGCTGCTTAGATGGGGCAATGGTTATAATAATGTTGTTTCTGGTCTGTGTGCTGTCAGGCGTTCCAGGAGGGGTGAGGCCTGGCAGTAGTGGAATGTGGGCAGAGGAGCCAGGGAAAGGTGGATGTCTGCAGCTTTGGCAGTGTGTCCAGGACTTTGTGAGTGTGTCCAGGTTATTCCTTGTATGTCTCTAGGATAACTTACATTGTTGGGGAAGCTGGGATAGCTTTCAGCTTAATGGATAGACTTAAGGATGATGACCATTGGATTATGATTGGCTGGATTGCCATATGGACTTGTGATTTGTTATTGTATTATCACCAAGCTCAGTTAATAGACTCCTTAATAAACCTTGGACATGTCTGGTGTGATCTCGCTCGCACACTAACAATCTCACAGAGCCAGCCTGTCAGGCACTTCTGCTCACGCATCAGACACACCAGAGCTTACCTGGCTCCTTCCCATTACACATTGTAGTTCCATTTTCCACAACTCCTTCTCCATCTGAGCTGGGTCTTTCTGACGACAGTTTCTTTGAGGATAAAAAGGATCAAGTCAGTCTGACAGTCACACTGGCCTCGTGATGTACGGCAGATAGATCACTTACACTCAGCTCAAAACTGAAGGGGAATGTAGACCAAACCCACAACAGCCAGAGAGCCGTGGCCCTGCAGACAGACACTTCGGTCCTCTCTGGGAAACTCTGACCAACCAAGGGCAGACACAGGAGCTGATTGTTCCCAGCGGGGACCTAAACAAAGTGGGTTCAGGCACTTCCTAGGACACAACATCATGGTGGCCACAAACAGCCAAAGCAAATGAGCAGGTGGCGTGCACACAGCCGCTCTGCCTCACCCTGTGCCTGCTGTGCCCCTGCAGGGAGTGCAGTCAGTGTATGCCCGAGAATGGCAGGACGCTGCCTGTCGGCCGTGCAGCCAGCACAGGGCCACTCAGCAGTGCCTGCTATGTCCTGGAAGCAGACAGGCTGACATCCAGAACCCAGTGCCCTCCGACAGTCACGTGACTCAATCAGACTCTGTGAGTCCACTTGTCCATCTGTAGCTGAACCAGACCTGGCCAACCACCAACCCAAGCTTAGACAAGGTAGGCGCTTCTCAGGGATGCGAAATGCCGAGCACCTGTCTCCCGGCATACCTTCTCCAGCTCAGCCTTGTGCACCGGGGAGCTGCACGGCGGGGGGCCCTCGGAACCCACAGATCCACCGCAGCCACTGTAGGCCTCCTTGATCACCTGCAAGAAGCACAGACACAATGAGGTACACCCGAGGAAGACACTGCAAACAAGGACCAAGTCAGGAGGGCACAGGCAGGGGAGGACTGGCAGGAAGTGGCGGGGTCTAGCTCTGGGTTTGGGGTGCTTTCATTTCTGTACGCCCATCCTGCCACTGACCTGCACTCTGAACGCACAGAGCTTACAACACATGCCCAGCTCCTGCCCCAGAAGTTCCGCACACATGGACAAGGGCAAGAGTGCAACGGGTCCCCATCAAGGCAGAGGCAAGAACAAGACAGAGTTCTGCAGGTCGTGGGCTGGGCATGAAGAACCTAGGCATTTTCTGCCTTTTGTGATTCTGCCTCAATGGCTCGGCTGGGGGCTGTGTGAACTCCAGGCCTGATAGTCTACGTGACACCCCGCAGGACACCTGGCAGGTCACCAAGCAGACCACTGCTCAGGAAAGAGGTACCTGGTGTTTGATAAGATTCACAGCCCAATAGCTCATCGATTTGTGCTTTTTGAAAGTTGCTTGTTTCAAATCCACCAATAGCAGCCTGCTAAATCATGACTGTATAATTAATAGCCTGAAATGTATAAGAACTGGGGGGCTTGGGCGCTCTCTCTGCTGGCTCGCGCTTCTTTTTGTCCTCCCTGTGGGATCCTAGCAGCTGGGCTGGGGGAGGTGGCTGGGAGACCTAGGTTAACCTGAATAAACCACCTTTATGCCTTAGCACCAACTTCAGACTTGATGATTATCTGGGGATTTCAAAAATCCAGTACAACAGGCATGCCTGTGGAGCTGAAGCCCCAGGCTGAGCGGCCTCAAGGCTCAAGACATGAGAAGAATGACTGGGAAAGGTGGGAGGTTGGGGGTGGCTGGCGCAAACCCCTGACCTGGTGGACAGGAAGTATTTAAGGAAACCCTAGGGGGGAGGCGTGGTACAAGATGAGGTGGGCGTGGCCAGCAGGAGTCAGGTCCCTGGCCACTTCAGGCCTACTAAGGAGTCTGAATTAACCCAGTGGGCAGACAGGTCCTGCCTGGACTCCTTAGGGCCTTAAGGGCCTTGCTCCTTAGCTGCAGGGCTGGCTTCCCCCAGCATGCTCACTGCACGCTGATTCAGCATGCTCGGCTGCAGAGCACAGAGGTGGTTGGGCTAAGATCCACACACGGTGAGCACTCAGTTCCCTAGATCTGGCAGGAAGCACTCAAGCTCCAGTGAGGGCTCAGTGAGGTAGCCTAGTGGCTAAGTCTTTGCCTTGCATATGTGCACCAGCTCATGTCCTGGCTGCTCCACTTCCCATCCAGCTCCCTGCCTGTGGCCTGGGAAAGCAGTGGAGGACGGCCCAAAGCCTTGGGACCCTGCACCCGCGTGGGAGACCTGGGGAAAAGATCCTGACTCCTGGCTTGGGATCAGCTTGGTTCTGGCTGTTGTGGCCACTTCGGAAGTGAACCAATGGACAGAAGATCTTTATCTCTCCTTCTCTCTGTAAATTTAAATTTCCAATAAAAATAAATAAATCTTTTAAAAAAAGAAGTTACACCGGAGCAGGAGAGAAAGACAGACAAAATGTGTTGGGCCGTGCAGGGCTGGCAGTGAGGGCGGCAAGGGCTGCAGCAGTGGCAACACAGGCGCCGGGACACAAGGACAGGCGGCGTGAGGCAGGACTCGCTGAGCGGCTGGACGGGGGCTCAGCAGGCAGGGTTCCAATATGACTCTGTGTTTCTGTTCCCAGTGACTGAAACAGGCTGGGGCAAGGGGGCTGGACACCGGAGAGTGAAGGCCAGTCTCCAGGCAGCCAGATGCGTAGGGGGTGTCAGGGGCCATACGGTGATGCTGGCAACTGTGGTGCCCGAGCTCACCAGGAGACAGGGCAACGAGGGGGAGAGCCGAGACACTGTCACAAAGGCTGCAGGGACAGGGCTGGATGCAGAGAGGCCAGGGCTGGGAACAAGCCCGCCAGCTGCTTGCTTTCTCACTGGCTCCTGTGCCAGTGCCAGCAGTGCGCAGTGTGACTTTGGTTCTGAAGCTCTGAGTGCCATCAAAGAAAGGTGTGTCAACAGTGACCTGTCCTGCAGGACACAGCGAGATCTTGAAAGACGCCTGAGTCACTGGGGGCCACTGTCACCACAGCTGCAGGGGTGCCACAGGAACCTACCCGGTGACTCTGGGCTAGGCAGAGTGACACAGGCCTGCTGGCCTGCAGGCTGTGCCAGCTCTCAAGTGTGTGCCCTCATTGTGTAGCTCACACAACACTCACGTGTGGTTCCAGTCACAGGGATGTGCAATAAGACACATTCCTGTGCTAGCGGAGCACACACTTACAACTGAAGGTTAATAGGTGAATTTTTCAAAATGTCTTCTCTGTTTTTATCTTTTATCTTTCCACACCCAGAGCAGCTATACTACCCTGGCCTGGTGTCCTGCCCTGGCTGACCTGTTCACCCTCCACCGTGCCCATCAGCAGCCAGGGGAGGCTGGCAGCATAGCGACCTCAGGGAACACTTTCCAAAGTCATCCCAGAGCATCTGAATGCTGAGCTACCTCCTGGACACTCTGTACCTGCTTGTTCTCCAAGAGTTACCCGCACCCCAGCTGGCACTCCTGGTCGGGGCAGCAGGGCTTCCCAAGGTGCTGGCAGGCGACCAGTGTGTGCATAGGTTGAGCAGTGCTGCTCACAAGACTGCTTGCCTCCCCAGACTAAACAAGACCTCTGCCTGCAGTACGGGGCAGACAGCCGAGAACTCCAAGGCGCACATGCCAGTCTGTCGTGCCCAGGCCTTGCAGGCCAGTCACGATCTCAGGGCATTTCCTGAAACCGCCCACGTGGGGCTACATACAACCAACTGCACCTGCAGAGCTAATTCAGAAACAGAGAGGAAGGGTGTATCATTCAGATTCTAACAACTATAAGTAAAGTTTTTACACTAATATATTTCTACTTAAAGAGCCATGAGAACTGGATTTGAATCGAAAGCACTAAGTCCTCCAGGAGACAAGCTGGAGGATGAGTTGTGTTCTGCTTGCTTGAAGCGGGGCCTGTGTCTGCAGAAGCACGCGCTTGGCCCATTCTTGAGGAAACCTGACCACTGCGCTTCCGGGAGGACTGGCTCTTGCCTGACCCATGGCGCCTGCCCGCAGCTCCCGCTGCCAGCGTCCAGGTGCACGCAGAGCATGGGGAAACAAAGCAAGCAGCAGTTCCTAAAGAAGCGTGTGCAAAGTTGGTTGCGTGTGTACGTTGGTTGTCCTTTGTGGTTTTCTAACTGATTAGACGTTCAATTCTTATGTTGAAGCCATGTTTCAAAACACACTTTGAACAAGGCAGGACAACAGCAGCTTGCATGAAAACACAAGACATGTTTGGCAAAACAATTTCTGCTACAGGAATACAAAGAGATGACACAGACAATGCCATACGCACTTCCGCACTTCTCACAGTTCTCAGAATGTGTTCACACCGCTTTTTCATTTACCACCATAGCACTTGGTGAGTACTGTTCCCACCTGGCACACCAACAGGCTGGGGTGTGGCGAGCCTTTTAGGAATGTCTCAGACACTCCCTTCACGTTCCTTCCATGCACTTCCTGCCGCCTGAGCGGGAGGTGTTTATTTTATGATAGTTCTACCATTACAGATTTTACAGTATTTTGACAAGAAAAAAAAAAAGACAAGGCAAGACTTGTAGGGTTTGAAAATGACTGTGAGAGAATGACCAGCACCCCGACCACGGTGGAGCACAAATCTCCCAGGGGACATGATGTCAGAACTCTGCATTGGGCAACAAGTCCAGACTGAAAGTTTTAACACATGAAATCATAAAGTTTCAAGATCTGGGGAAGTTAAACTAGAAGCCAAGAACAGATGACTTTTCAAAAATATCTCAAAACTAAGCACTGTCTCCCTAGATAACCATCCAAGAGGAGATCACTATAGTGGAATATCTCCAACCGAATGCTAGTAAAAGCACAAAATATCAAAACAAAAAGGGTGCAACGAAAATTACATTTTGAGGGGGGAGATTGTTTTGTTTTAGTTTTATCTGAGAGGCAGGAAGTGACCTGTAGGTCCATGCCCCAGTGCCCCCAGCTGGGACGGCCGCCAGGGGCAGCCAGTGCTCCAGGTGGCTGAGTCAGCAGCTGCCTGCCTGAGCCGGCGGGAGGGGCTGGACACACACAGCTCTCCCCGCATGCAGGAAGTGGCTGCATCCCTGGGGGAGGTGCTGTCCTTCCCCGAAGCACAGAAGGCCGCGGTCAAACTGAACACACAGCAGGGCAGAGCTTCTTCCCCACACTGCAGAGCACACCTCTTCCACTATTAGACCCAGACTAAGCAAACACAAGCTGGTTCTGAAAGCTGACCAGAGCTCCCAACGTCCCACTAGACAGATGGAAATTTCCCGATCTACCATTCTGATCAAACCTGAAGGCAGTCAGGGTGAATCAGAGAGACCGCGAACAAGTCCAGCTCTGCAGCAACTACAGTTAGGCTGCTTCTGGCCACGCACCGCAGCACAGCAGCCAGAGCCACGCTGGTCCAGCACCCAGAGCCACATGTGGCAGCACAGCAGCCGGAACCACACTGGTCCTGGCCACGTGTGGCAGCACAGCAGCCAGAGCCACGCTGGTCCTGGCCACGTGTGGCAGCACAGCAGTCTGAGCAATGCCTTTCCCTGGGCAAACAGGCTCTCGTACGCAACATGGACGGAACACAACGAGAACGCACCAGAGCTGTCCTCGAGGTGCTCCAGACACTGACGTGTCCATGACAGAAATGCTGAACTGTCAGCACAAACAGAAGAAAACATGCATGAAGAACTAGAGACTTTCAGCAGAGATGGCAAGTTTTTTTTAAGAAGGAAAATGCTAGAAATGAGAAGCTGCCCTTCAGAAAAGGATCTCATGGATCCTTGTCAGAAAAGGAAACAGGGGTCACCTCAGCACACACGTGTGTCTACACAGAACGTGACTCTGGAGAATTGATTCGCCCACAAGCAGGAGTTACGGTCCATGACTCTTCTCTGGCTTTCTCCGGGACATATATCCCGACGGATGCCTCCCTATCTCCCTGCAGCTCTGGCCAAAAGAGGGGCAGGAGACATGACAGAAACCCTCCCACACTGAGCTGCTGTGCCCTCTGGATTTCCACACTGCCCAGCAGGGCTAGTGTGTCTGCTGAGACGCAGAGCTGGTTGGGTGGTACAGACACCACAGCCCACATGCTCCCGATACAACAGGTGCCAGGCCAAGCACTCACTATCCTAGTATTCTTTGGTTCTCACAGCAGCTCAGGAAAGCAGACATTGTGCTCTCCTGTTTGATAAGTGAGGAAACCGAGACATCAAGAGTTTATGTAGCTTGCCAAAAACATCCAGTGAAACAGTCAGTGCTATGCCCACAGGGATGAGCTGGGTGTGGAAAGCTGGTGTCAGTTCCAGTCCCGACTGCTTTTCTTCCAATCCAGTTTCCTGTCAATGCACCTAAAAAGGCAGCAGCTGGATGCTCACAGGCCTGGGTCTGGGCCACCTGTGGAGGAGGCCCCCGTACCTGGGTCTGGGCCACCCTTAGAGGAGGCCCCTGTACCTGGGTCTGGGCCACCCATGGAGGAGGCCCGTGTGCATGGGTCTGGGCCACCCGTGGAGGAGGCCCCTGTACCTGGGTCTGGGCCACCCTTAGAGGAGGCCCCCGTACCTGGGTCTGGGCCACCCTTAGAGGAGGCCCCTGTACCCGGGTCTGGACCACCCATGGAGGAGGCCCCTGTACCTGGGTCTGGGCCACCCTTAGAGGAGGTCCCCGTGCCTGGGTCTGGACCACCCATGGAGGAGGCCCATGTGCGTGGGTCTGGTCCACCCATGGAGGAGGCCCAGATGGAGTTTTAGCTTCTAGCTTTGGCCTGGTCCAACCTTAGCTGCTGCAGGCATCTGGCCACTGAGCCAGCAGATGGAGGATCGTCTCTCTTTGTGTCAATGTCTTTTTTTCTATCACTCTGCCTTCCAAAAACAAACTGACTATATAGCCCCAACTATACAGCAAAGTACTGGGGGCTTAGGAGGCAGGACGCAGCATGGCCGCAGTCTGTGCTCAGTCACACCATTTCTGGAGTGGCCCTGGGGCCCACGCTGGCTCTCACATCTATGACCCTGAATTTCAGAAGCAAGTACAAAGATCAAGTGAGATTTCATTTGAAATGTCTTTGCAAGGCCATGGACCTTAGCTGTTGCTCCAGCTGTGGAAACTCTACCTGCTCTTCCCCCCTCCCCCTTCCGTGAGGCCTCCTGGCACAAGGAAATGAGCAGACTGAAACAGAGCTGCGTCCTCAGACCCAGCTTTGCTCATGGCATCTGGCAGGTCCTTAACAACAGAAACAGAACAGAGATGGCAGGCGTAGGGGATACAAAGAGACATGTCCCCGGAGCTCCAGCACACATCACGGCGTCTCAGCCCTGTGAAAGGATGCTCGCGCCTGCTCAGAAAGGGGTCGGGCTGAGCAGATGTGATCTCGCCCTCACTCAGAAGGGGGACAGGCTGAGACTCCAACCTTGCTCAGAGAGACGGCCAAAGGCCTGGAGTCCCTGACATACCCCGTGGGCAAGGTGCGGGAGGAAAGGCCGCTGCTGAGCCGGGAGCCTCCACCAAGGTCAGTCTCTTACACACACACACACACACACACACACACTCACTTCTGGGAATTTTGCCTACAGACTAGCAGGAGTGAAGTGAAGGGGAAAATCTATAAATACACAGAGAAGTAGGAAATGGCCCAGGGTGAGACAGTCTAACATATTTAACTGTAATCTTGGGGAAGCAGGTGAGTGGGACAAAGGTATAGTTTTAGAAAAGGGTAGAAACAATTTTCCAAACACAGAAAGATGACAACACACACAGCCAATAAGCTCAGTGATCCCAAACAGTGAAGAAAGCCTCTGTGCCCACACAGTCAGCTGGAGGAGAGCCCAGAGGGCCTGGACCTGGCGGGGGCGGACGCCTTCCAGCCAAGTCCGAGGGACCCAGGCTTCTGAGCAGAACGTGCAGACAGCAGCAGCTAACTGCTCAGGTTCCCCTACTATGCTTGAAAGGAAGCCCACCAAGCCCAGGGCCGAGAGCTCTCGGGGACGCTGGGCAAGCAGCGGGCTCGGCTGGAGCGACCTACCTTCAGCCACTGCTCAGCCTGCTCCCGGCTCTGCACGGCCAGGACCAGGGGGTCGCTGCCCGGCGGTGTGATTTTCAGCTCATGTTTCTTCTTCTTGCTGTCCTTCGGGATGTAAGTGACAGTGCAGCCCTGCAGCGGCAGCTCCATCTGGGGCTGCTGGTCCTTGGAGCTCTTGTAGCACTGCAGGCGACAGGACATGGCCACACAGCTAAGAGGACGGTAGTGACAAAGGCCCTGCCCAGGCTCCTGGAGGTGTGCAGAGGACGCAGGCATGCCTGGTGACTGCAGGGTAGCTCTGCAGGCCACTGGGCTGCACCAGGCACACGGTCACCTCATCACATGGAAGCATACAGTAACATGTAAGTATACAGTATGTAATACATAATGCATGAGACAGTACTGGACTTGCTGTAACCACACAACCCTGCTGGGGCAGATGACCCCACCATGTGACCACTGTACTACACTAGCTACGCTGCCAGATCTGGACTCCTGTCTCTGGCCCTTCTCGAAGGACACGGGACAGTTCTCCCAAAAGGAGGAGCAGCATTCTGGGGAGCAGGTGCCCGCATGGCTTGATTCTAGGTGGGCAACAGACACTAAGCTCCTGCTGCTGTGTGGCTCCCCGAACACCCACACAGGAGACATCAAGTGGCAAGCTCAAAACTAAGGCCACTGCACCTCCTTCCTGCTCAACTGCTAATAAAGCCCGCAGCCAAGTTTCCTCTGGAGGCTTGCCTGGCCCTGTCTAGTTTAACTGCAACTCCTGGGGCCCAGGCACACTGCTTTACAGAGCTCTACGGTTTAAGAGGTCAACTCTCTGGGTCCTAGGTCCGTTCTGACTTTACTCTGCCACCTCCCTCCCCCCGATCCCTGCAGAGCCTGCAGCCTTACAAGAAAGCACACTTTAGGGCCAGGCACAATAGCACAGAGGTTAAAGTCCTAGCTTTGCACACCTGGGATCCCATATGGGCGCTGGTTCTAATCCTGGCAGCCCCACTTCCCATCCAGCTCCCTGCTTGTGGCCTGGGAAAGCAGTCGAGGACGGCCCAAAGCCTTGGGACCCTGCACCTGCGTGGGAGACCCAGAAGAGGCTCCTGGCTTTAGATTGGTTCAGCTCTGGCTGTTATGGCCACTTGGGGAGTGAACCATCAGACGGAAGATCTTCCTCTCTATCTCTCCTCCTCTCTGTATATCTGACTTTCCAATAAAAATAAATAAATCTTAAAAAAAAAAACAAGAAAGCATACTTTGCTGTCATTCACTGCACTAATAAAGCACCTGCTACCAAAATAACCCGAGACAGCCCACACGGCTCAGCTCTTCAGCCTGGCCCCTCCTGGAGCCAGGAGGCCGAGCTGTGAGCTGGCAGACACACCCCGTGTCAGGCACTGAGGGTGGCACCCTCAGAACCTCCCAGCACTCACTGACGGTGGACAGCACAGAGTCTTCTCCCAGTCTGCAGCTCCGGGCCATGCTAGAGAACAGCAGGTAGGGAACACACACTTCAAAACCATTTCCACTAATGGTTAACACCAGCCAGGCTCAGACCGCGAGGAATGCTGGCCACGTCCCTGTTATCATATATACTCCGTACGCACAGCGTGGGGGAACCAGCTGTGCAGTGGAAGGAGTCAGGAGAATGTGAGAGCTTTTCTCTTTCCTCACGTTGGGTTTTGGGGGAAGCTGTCTGTGTGGACTGCAGGATATCAAGAAAGTTCTCTTAGGAGCAAGACCAGGTGGGGCGGGTGGGCAGAGAAGCGCTGGCGCTGGCAGGCCAAGAACTGCCCCTTGAACGTGGGCCTTGGCATCTGTAGCTCAAACAGAGCCCTGGGAAGAATGGCAGCCATCATCCAGCTCCAGGAGCCAGCACCTGTCACCTCCCAGGTAAACATTAGCCGGAAGCTGGATTTGGGAGCAGAGGCAGGACTCAGATGCAAATACTCCAAAAAATGGAGCGGGCCGTCCCAACCGGCATCCAAAGGTCAGGCCACACAGCAGCTGTGCGGGACAAGCCTCAGGAAAGGGCGCCGTCGACAGGCAAACGGCTGATTCTGACTGCTGGCCTTCCAACAACCCCTTGGAAGGTTCTGGCAGCGACAATGAGGCTGAGTGACAGGTGTCATCCTGGTGTTTGAAGGGAAGGAAGCAACAGACAGCGCTGGAGAAAGGAGGACCAGGGGTGAGTGAAGGCAAGGCAGGCAGGCAGAGGCCCAGGGGCCTGGGCACCACCTGCTCCTGCCCCACACAGCCCCAAGCTGCTTGGCTTTCCAGTGAGCGTGACTGCGTTCTCCACACTCACGGAGTAAGGCCACATCTGTAGCAGTGAGGTCAGATGGTAAATAAGGACCACGTTTGTCTCCATTCTCCACTGTACAATTCCCCATGGCATCATTTTTGGCACGTTTTAAATTTGGGAGAGCAGGCCACACATGTGGAAAAAATATGTACTCACTTAAAAAAATTAATTCAAAAGACTTAAATAGGGCCCGGTGCGGTGGCGCAAGTGGTTAAGGTCCTCGCCTTGCACGCCTGGGATCCCATATGGGCGCTGGTTCTATCCCGGCAGCCCCACTTCCCTTCCAGCTCCCTGCCTGTGGCCTGGGAAAGCAGTTGAGGACGGCCCAAGGCCTTGGGACCCTGCACCCGCGTGGGAGACCCGGAAGAGGCTCCTGGCTTCAGATCGGCATAGTATCGGCCATTGCGCTCACTTGGGGAGTGAATCATAGGACGGAAGATCTTCCTCTCTGTCTCTCCTCTCTGTATATCTGCCTTTCCAATGAAAAAATAATAAAAATAAATCTTTAAAAAAAAGACTTAAATAAATTAAGATTCTTATAATTTACAAATGAATTTTGATTTCTACAAAGCATTATCTGTTCTACTAAGGAGTGATTTCTAGAAAAGAAGCTTTCAATATTCTGCTTTGATTAGATAACTTTCAGCAATGTGAAAGTTTAACTGGAGGGAAAAACGAAGACAGTGGCGTCCTTGGAGGTCCCTAACCCAGGACTGAACCATGGTGACCTTGGAGGTCCCTAACCCAGGACTGAACCATGGTGACCTTGGAGGTCCCTAATCCAGGAGTGACCGGTGAACCAGGATTCATAAAGGAGGGAAGCAGGAGGGATGAAGGGAATCTGCTGGCCTCGAGCCCCAGCCCTGAGGGTGGGCGCCCACAGCAGACGCCTGTGTTCCCCAACTCCACCTTCCTGTCCTGTTAGTCAAAGTTTACGGGGGGGGGGGGAGGAGGAAGGGAGAGAGGGGGAGAGAAGGAGGGAGAGACAGAGGGAGGAAAGGAGAGAGGGGGAGGAAGGGAGAGAGGGAGAGAGGGACAAAGAGAGAGAGGGAGGAAGGGAGAGAGGGGGAGAGAAGGAGGGAGAGACAGAGGGAGGAAGGGAGAGATGGGAGGAAGGGAGAGGGAGGGGGAAGGGAGAGAGGGGGAGGAAGAGAGAGGGAAGGAGAGAGAGAGGGAGGAAGGGAAAGAGGGGGATGAAGGGAGAGAAGGGGAGAGGGACAAAGAGAGAGAGGGAGGGAAGTTGAGAGAGAGGATTGGC
This sequence comes from Ochotona curzoniae, assembly GCF_017591425.1. Classification (NCBI taxonomy): domain Eukaryota; kingdom Metazoa; phylum Chordata; class Mammalia; order Lagomorpha; family Ochotonidae; genus Ochotona; species Ochotona curzoniae. Next base: position 1,784,054 of record NW_024467118.1, on the reverse strand, counting down.
TTTGTGCTTTCCAGAAGAATCTCCTTGCCCGCATTTCCGACCCTCCGGAGCCCGCCCGGCCTCCTGCTATGACCTGGCTGTGAGGAATTCACTGACTCACTCCAGATGAGAAACTCCAGCTTGTGCCTTCTGGCAAGTTAAAACACTGCGCATGTCCATGACACAAACCACAGGCGCTGCCCCAGCGTGGGCAGACTCCGCTGGCCGCTCGCCTTAAGGGCTGGGAAACCTTTGCAGAAAGCTGCTGGCCTGGCTCTGACTGCTGCCTTCCACGGCTGATGTTCACGTCCACTGGGAACAGACCCCACCCCTTAGGTAGCCCACAAGGCCCCGCGGGTTCACCACGAGAGAAGCCTTACCAGGAGCTTGGTGTCTTTGACGACGCAGAGTAACTTGGTCCACTGGCCAAAGCGCTTCTTTCTCAGCAGGAAGGCACAGATCTTGGCATCCTTCACCAGGTCCATGGAGGCCTCCTCAGAGGGCCACTGGTGCCGGGCCTTCTTTCCCTTCCCGTCTTCCTCCTCTTCATCATACGACTCGTAGGAGCTACTCATCGCATCCGAGTCATAATCTGGCAAGCATAAATAAAACAGACCAGGGTCTGATCTGAAGCACGGGGTAGCATTTAGGAGCCAGGACTCCCAGACCTGTGCAGTGGAAGCTGGGTGAAAACTCCCACCAAGGTGACTAGAAATGCTGGCTTTAGAATAGCCCCTTGGCATGGGCTCAGGGCTCCTGGGTGGTGCTGCCACATGGTGCACCTTGACTGCCAGACGTCCCACCCAGCAGCTTCCTGATCCCCACATCCACAGAAGATGATTCTGTAAGCTGCAGCACTGTCTGCCTCCTGGAACTGCCACACAGACCCTGTGGACCACGAGAGACCCAGAGCACACTCCTCGCTGTCCCCGTCAGCTCCCACAAGGAGGCACACCTAGCCTTCCCACTTGGAGACATCTCCCAGGCTGACGCCTCTGGCTGCTCAGGTGCAGCCACCTGCTTCCAGGGCCGCGGACAGAGCAGCTCTTCCAGCAGGCTTCTGGGTGCCACCCAACCCACCTCAGCCTGCACACACGTGTCTGGCTTTCACGTTTCCTGCAGAGGTGCCTGGCTCAGCAAGTCCTGTGGTTCCAAACCTGGTGCCATGCAGTTAGCTGTCTGCTTCAGAATCCATATAGTAAGCCTCTCCCTGTCAGGACTCTTAGCACATGGAGCCGTAAGACTAAATGAGGGTGTACAGGTGGCACCCTAATCCACAGGGCTGCTGGCCTCACAGGAAGGAAGAGACCACTGTCCCCATGTGAGGACACCATGAGAGATCCCAGGAAGACAGCCCATAGGCAACCCACCGTGCTGGCTACTGTACCCTGAGTCTGTCTACGTTTGCTGTGTGCACCCTGCCTGTGGTGCTCTGAAGCAGCACACTGAAGACATGCCCACCTTTGTTTCCCACCACACTGCACCGTCCCTGTGCCACAGCTGTCGCCGGGACGTCACAGCCCCAGAGGAAGGCGGAACAGAACATCCTGCTAAATGTCATGTTCACCTTACAGTACTGCTGGCACCCAGGTCAGCTGGTGCACTGACATGCTGGCACGCCACAGCGCTGCACCCAGGTCAACTGGCATGCCGCAGCACTACACTCTGCAGGAGGCAGCCGTAAGACCCTGGCCAGCTGGCATACTGAAGGGTTGCCGGGCTGCCACTCTCCCCCAGGCTGGGCAGTGAGGTCCTTCAGTCAGATCTGAGTCATCTCCAAATGTGCCTCAGCCCTCGGCCCACCTGGAACACAGTTCCAGGAAATGACGGCAGGTAGAGGCGATGCTCCTGTGGGTAAGGCTGGAGAGGATGCCCAGATTTGGGGGACGTCTCTCCACCCACTCCCACACGGCACAGTAGCACCTGCCATCTACTGCCACCCACCTCACGAGCAGCTCAAAAGGTCACCCGACTTAAGACAGAATCGCATGCTGAGCCAGTTGAGTGGACACTGGAGGGTGCACTGGCCCTGTGGAGGCCCAATGGAACCACGTGCCAGAGCACAGAGAATGCAGCTGGGGCTGATCCTGCCTCGATGTCTGATGCCACATTCGGTCCCTGCTGGGCCTTCAGCAGCCACAAGTGCATGCCTGCCTGAGCTGCCCAGCACAAACTCACACTGACCACCAAGGAACTCTCCCCCACTTGAGCAATGCTGCTGGCAGGGCGGTAGGGCAGCAGGCTCCAGCAGAGCTGTGGGAGTTTGGCCCCACTGCTGACACCCTGCCACTTGCTCTCAGCACTGCCCACCACCACTGTCCTGTGCTATATCTGGGTTGGGTGGTCAAGACTCAACAAGACACCCAGGACAGACCTTCCCAGGTGGTCCCACAGATTCTGTGCGCCTGGAGGCTTGGCAGAAGAGGCCCCCATGCTCATTCAACAACAGGTCCCTGTCTCCATACTCCCCAGAGAGAGCGCCATGCGGGCAAGGTTACACAGTGTGAGCACTCTGCCTCCCCACGGGCTCCAGCTCATGACAAGGAACCTGGCTCACCAATGTCAGCCCTTCCATGTGACCTCCCTCGCTGGCTCTCTGCTGCTTCCGGTCACTGCCATCCTGGTCACTGTGCCCTCTCGGTCCACAAGGCCCTGGCCCACAGCATCATCCTTGGTGCAGAGCAGGCCCTGCCCACTCCTGTAGGCACTGCACAGCCTCACTTAGCCCAGGAACTCACCTCACAGCAAGTGAAAAAGGACAGTAGTTCCATGCTCAGGGAACCCATGGGCCGGCCCCGCGCCCCACCACCCTGAAACAACCAGCAGACTGGGGGGATGGGCTTTTGGTTTTGTCCAGGCAACACGTGTGGGGCTAAGGTGAACCCTTCCAGAATGCCTCCTGATGGTGGTTATGCTGGCTCAGCGTCACTGTCTCCAGCAGACAGGGCTCCAAGCCCTAAGGCCTGCTGGACAGAACCCCGTGGGACTGGACAGGCACCCTGTGGGACTAGACAGGTACCCCGTGGCACTGGACAGGCACCCCATGGCACTGGACAGGCACCCAGTGGGACTGGACAGGCACCCTGTGGCATTGGACAGGCACCCCGTGGGACTGGATAGGCACCCCATGGGACTGGGCAGGTATCCTGTGGCACTGGACAGGCTCCTGTGGGACTGGACAGGCATCCCATGGCACTGGATGATCTCCTGTGGGACTGGACAGATACCCCATGGGACTAGACAGGCACCCCGTGGGATTGGACAGGCATCCGTGGCACTGGACAGGATCCTGTGGGACTGTAGAGGCACCTTTGGGACTGAAGAGACAGCCCTGTGGGACTGGACGGGGCCTTGCGGGACTGGACGGGCCCCTGTGGGACTGGACGGGGCCTTGCGGGACTGGACGGGCCCCTGCGGGACTGGACGGGCCCCTGCGGGACTGGACGGGCCCCCGTGGGACTGGACGGGCCCCTGTGGGACTGGACGGGCCCCTGTGGGACTGGACGGGGCCTTGCAGGACTGGACGGGGCCTTGCGGGACTGGACGGGCCCCTGTGGGACTGGATGGGCCCCCGCGGGACTGGACGGGGCCCTGTGGGACTGGACGGGGCCCTGTGGGACTGGACGGGCCCCTGCAGGATTAGACAAGCCCTTGCAGCAGCGTCACACTGTGTCACCTGTTCACAGTGCTCAACACTTCTTTTAATGGACTGTTCTGAGTTAGGTGGCCCCCCAACAGACTAGAAGGTGATGTGGCAGAGAGAGCGCCAGGTGATGCCACCTCAGGTGCCAGGCTCTGCACACGCTGCTGCACTGCCTGAGTCCACAGCCCCTCAGGGTCCTACGGGGAGTGCCCCACATCCCCAAAGCCCAGCTCTGTGTATGGGCTCAGGTGCCAGGCTCTGACAGGGCATCCCTCGTGTCCCTGGAGCCCCGTGGTGGGGCACGGTAGTGACAGAGAGCTCAGTGTGTCCCGCCCCCTGCCAGTCCCTCCACAGCCTTCTCACCCTCTTTCCAAAGTGTCTTCCCTGGTTCCCACAGCTTTGGCGCCCCCACCCCCACACAGAACACTCCCCAGAGCAGGCTGCAGGTCCTCAGGCCTGTCTCCAAGCTCGTGTCTAAGCATAAGCAGCAGCACCGCAGCCTGAGCTGACCGGGAGCTCACCCGTTCCTCACAGGAGTGACTGTGCATGGCCGCTGGTGGCCACGCCTCCTCAGGCCTGGTTTCCACTTACAAGGTGTCTGCCCAGAGGCCACCAAGAAATGGTTTCAACGAAGGCCACACAGAGTGTGGCAGAATGACAATTACCGAGAACTCTCAATCAAACCAACCACTCTCATTTGCAGCCCTGAAGTGTGCTGGGAAGAGGAAGCTGCTCCATGCTGTGGCCTGGGAAGGCATGGGGGACAGCCCAAGGCCTTGGGACCTGCATCCACTGGCTCCTGGCTTCGGACTGGCTCGGCTCCAGCTGCTGTGGCCACTTGGGGGATGAAAGATCTTCCTCTGTGTCTCTCCTTCTCTCTGTAAATCTGCCTTTCCAATCAAAATAACTCTTTAAAAAAACAGGGGGAGAGGAGAGAGCATGGTGGGCACCAACAGGGGACATTTCAGATTCCCATGCTCCATTGCTTTTTGAGCCAGCAGGACAGCGTCTCCCAAAAGACCAAGAGGTGCAGGGCCAACCACACGACAGCAGCCCCCAGTGACGGGCGGGCAGGGCGGCAAGCTTGCTCAGCAGTGTTCATGACTGAGAGATGCGCACCCAGGGGCAGCTGGCAGGAGACTCACACCCGTGAACACAAACATGGCACTGGCCATCTTGCCATCAGCCAGCGCACAGCTGTGGCCAAGCTGGACACACAGATGTCACTGATTCGGGGTGGCAGGACTGGGCCCTAGGAACCAGCAGAGCCCTGTCTGTGCCAGCTCCCTTCCTGGGTCGCCACTCACTTGACGTGATGTATTCCGGCGCTTTCCCAGGACTCAGCGGCACGGCTTCCTCGTAGTAACCTTCCGGGAGCGAGGCTGTCGGCAGAGGTGGAGGCCCGCTGTCCGGAGGCTGAGGGAAACAGAAACGGGCACAGCGTTAGCAGCCGACACTCAACGGGGACAGGGCTGCCCTTCCGAGGTCTGGGCAGCATCAGACCCTGACGGAGCCCTCCACGTGGCTGCTGACAGCCCGCCCCACAGCACTGGCTGCCTCCGTGCTTCTCCCCACACTGCGCTGTGCCCAGCTGGGGAGCAGGACTGTGCACATGTGCCCGCTGCCCACACATTCAGAACACACCTACTACATCTTAAGAAATCTTTAAGGGGAAAAAAAGGAAAAGAAAGCCACCTATGAAGCACTCTAAAAGAGAAGTCTCCTCCAGGGACAGAGGAATCTGATCCTGCGTAAAATCCAGCAAATGGAGTGGGTGGCGGGCACCGGGACAGAGGCACCCACCTGACACTGGGGTGCCCGGCTCAGGCCTGGCTGCCGTGCCCTGGCCCAGCTTCCTGCCGATGTGTTCCTGGCATGGACGGCCTCTGAGGAATAACCAACCAGTAAGCGGAAGAGCTGTAACTGTTCCTGCCACTCTTTTGTGTCTTTCACATAAAATGAAAATGAATGAATACGGTAAGACGAATCAGATACAACTTCTAGACGAACTCTGAAACGATACCACCACTTCGGCAAAGCCCGAGCGAGGGGCGCTCCCTGCCGCTCTGCACCTGCTCTTCAGGAAAGCCCAGAGCCCCTCCCTTCTTAACCCTCCCTGGAGGTTCCAGCTCCTGCCAGTGGGGCAGCCTGGGAGGACTCTCGGGTCATCGCCACAGCTATCCATCCACACAGGAAGCTCTCCAGGCTGACATTCTACCATCTTCTATTTCACAAACTAGGGAACGGAGGCGGGGACAGCCACTCACAGCCCGGGCTGCTGAACACGGGGCTGCGGCTTTCTGCATCTGCCGGCACCACACTCTCCACCTTCTCCTGCGGCTAGTCCCTAACCAGCTCGTGTGGTCTAGACTCTGCAGACACCCTAGGGAGAGACACACGACGGGCCAGTGCACATCGAAGCTGCAACTCCCAGTGGGGTGCTGTTCCAATGAAATCAGGGCAGGTGCTTATTCAGCTTCTGGGAATGTGCAGCGCCAACACTTTGGCTCCTACGTAACTCCGCTTGGAGGCCCTGCACCCCAGCACATTGCCTCCGCCCAAGGACAGCCAGCTGCACACACAGAACTCCCCATCTGACCTGCAGCGGGAGGCAGGCACCGCCCAGTCGTCCACCCAGCAGAGTCACCACGCATCACCTGGACGGCCACCACACTACCAGCTCACACACGGTCACCCTAGAGGCCATTCTCCCAGCAGAGCCTGACACTGTGCTGGGTCCCGCTCAGCCCCTGTGAGATCAGTCAAGGAGCCCACGCCGAGGTCGGGAAGCTTGGCGTGTGGTTCTAGGGGAGCCACAGGGTTCACTGTGGTGCATGAAGGGAGGGAGCTCCGGCTTCCGGTCTGCATGGTGGGACAGTCACAGTACCCACATCCCAGAGAAGCATTCCAGACCGCTGACTCAAGCACACGTTTGTGACAGGGCCTCTCAGACCACCTTCCTGAATGCTGCTGTGACACAGAGCAGACGCACGGGCTGGACCAGGGCCGGAGCTTTCGCATCCTCACCCTGCAAGCCTGCTGCAGGGCTCCCCATCCCACTGACAGCTCCTGACCCTGTGGCCAGGCCCCACTGCCTTCAGGCGAGAGGAGCTGCAGGGTTATTCTCACAGCTGAGCAGGTTGAAGCCACACCAGCAAGGAGGCCAGAAGGCAGGGAGAGGGAAGGCACGTTTCCAACAGGGATCCCAGGAGAGGCAGGGCAGTGTGAGGCATGGCATGTCGGGTTGGGGCGAGGAGGGATGGCAGAACCGAGTGAGGCGTGGCGTAGCGTGGTGAGACGGGCGGGGCGGGGTGGGAAGCTGTGCAGACGTGGGTGTGGGGCGTCTGCTCTCCGGGGCTGTGTGGCCATCCCGGAAGCCGTGCCCTGGGAGGGCGCACCCACTCCAGAGCCTGTGATCTCAATGGATATACCCACGGGGAACGACGTCCCTCCACCTCCTTCAAACTAACCTGGTGTCCTCACAAAGGCCTCCGATCTCCGGGGAGCGAAGGGACTTCATGGGCCCCTGGCCTGCCAGGAGATGCCTCTCCCGTGATTGGGCGACCTGCCCCCGGGAGCAGAGGGCCCCGGGCAGGTGCAGATCGCTCTGGTTGCAGCTCACCTGCCCTGCCTCTCACAAACCCGTACCATGAGACAGCTGTAGCCACCAGAGCATCCCCATGCTTACCAGATGCAGGAGCTGCCTTCCACCTGCCTCGGCCCTGCTCTAGCAACGACACAGGGACAGCACAGCCCCAGGCTGAGACCCACGTCGCCAAAGCTCTCCTACACTAACACCTCGGCGAAAGTTCCTCAGCTTTTTAGTTGACAGTCTTACCTCCTTGAGACGAACTTCTCCACATCTTACTAGAGCAAACACATTCTATCGGCCGCACTGCGACACCACCCACGGACTACGTGGCCTACACTCTTAGCTCTAACCATCTGTGGGCTGCATGGCTTCCAATACTGGCTAAAAATGTAATTTCCATTTTGCTGGAACAAAAAGTCCCTCTTCACTACTCTGAGATAACGTCAAAAGTAATAATAATGAAAAAGCCATTATTTTATACAACTCTGTGGCCCAAATGAGAGAATAATTATTATCATAATCGCCATTACTGACACTCTGGAACAAGAGCTATTCCCTGTTCTCCCGTTGGGAAGCCATCCTGGGATGATTTGTATATTTTTTCTGTCCTTTAGAAATTAACACCGGGCCCGGCACAGTAGCCTAGCAGCTAAGGTCCTCACCTTGCATGCGCTGGAATCCCACATGGGTGCCAGTTCTGGCCTGGGAAAGCAGGGGAGGACGGCCCAAAGCCTAGGGACTCTGCACCCACATGGGAGACCCAGAAGAGGCTCAAGGCTCCTGGCTTTGGATCGGCTCAGCTCCGGCCATTGTGGCCACCTGGGGAGTGAATCAGTGGATGGAAGATCTTTGTCTCTCTTTCTCTGTAAAATCTGACTTTCTAATAAAAAAAAAAGAAATTGGCACCAACATGTTGGTATTGTAAGAATGATCTCACAGGGCCTGGTGTGATGGCTCAATTGGCTATTCCTCCTTTTGCAACTGTCAGCATCCCATTTGGTTGCTGCTCCACTTCCCATCCAGCTCCCTGCCTGTGGCCTGGGAAAGCAGTGGAGGACGGCCCAAAGCCTTGGGACCCTGCACCCGCGTGGGAGACCCGGAAGAGGTTCCTGGTTCCCGGCTTCGGATCAACACAGTAATGGCCATTGCACTCACTTGGGGAGTGAATCATCGGACGGAAGATCTTCCTCTCTGTCTCTCCTCTCTGTATATCTGACTTTGTGATTAAAAAAAATAATAAATCTTAAAAAAAAAAGAAAAAAGGAATGATTTTATAAGTAAGGACCCTGAGACTCACAAGCCAGATGCCCTTGCCCCAGGTCTCTGGAGTTACCAGCTAGCGAGGGGGCCACAGGCAGGCCAGAGCAGGCGCTGACAGCGGAAATGGAACAGCAGGGCTGGGCCTCTGTCATGGCTGTGGTCCTCGGCCCCAACACTGCTGGGCCGACGGAGGAGGAGCAGCCCATGTGGGCGCGGCCGACGCCCGTCACTGCATGATGAAGGTGCACTGTCTCCCTGCCTTCCCTCTCCGACCCCAATCCACACACAGCATGCCTAGTCTCCACACACAGCAATAAAACACATCCTGACTGGAAAATCAGTTACAGAGATGGAGCGTGCGGGGGCGGGGGACAGAGGCAGGGACGGAGAGAAGGATTCTCCATCTGCTAGTTCACTCCTCAGGTGGCCACAAAACCCGAGCTGGGCTGCGCTGAGCCAGGAACCAGGAGCTTCCTGCAGGGCTCCCCAGTGGGTGAAGGGGCTGCAGGACCTGGGTCATCCTCTCCTTTTCCAGGCCATCAGCAGGGAGCCGGATTAGAAGTGGAGCAGCCGGGACTTGAGACCGCTACAGGCAGGTATGAGCCTACTACCCTCACAGTAGCTGAGAAAAACACACACCTAGAATCTGGAAGATTTTCTGTTCGGATTCTACACACACTGCAGCCTACCCAGATCACATGCTTGGAATAAGAGCCAAACATCTGGGGTTCAAGTCCTCACCACTCACACACGCAGCAGCAAGATCCTCTGTGCCTGGCAGAAGTCTCACGCTGCAGCCTAAGCTGCTCGTGGCGACTGTGGTGGCTGCAGTAACTCACAATGGCTAATAAAACTTTATAGTCCGCACTGAACTAAGCGGTTTTAATATTAACACCACTAACACCAAGAATTTTGGGTAAGTACTTTTCTTGGCAAAGTAGCAGCCTTCATCCAAGCCTGACACCCATTCCTTGCTGATCGTTGTTCGCATTCCTCCCACACTTGAAAATATCCCTGCCAACTTTCTCCAGCTTTAGACAGGCCGCACAGCCTCCGCCCCCGGGCATGCGAACAGCCCAGGAGCAGTGCTGGCAGGAGCTGTCCAGGACGCAGCCAAAGAACCAATTTAAGATAAAAAAGGCCACCAGCATCACACGTGAGACCAAAGCCTGAGATTGTCAAATGCTGGCAAGCGGACGGGACCCAGAGGGTCCACGGCGCCAAAAGGACCACACTGGCCCGCAGGGAGGAGGGGGCTTGACCGTGTGACACGGAGGTGTCAGTCTCAATGCCGCAACTGCTAAAGCATCGAACTGAGTCACAAAACCTCCGATGTGTCAAAGAGATAGACCAAGGGGCTGCCAGAGTGATGGACAGAGGGCAGGGAGGCCACCACCTCCCCGTGTCACAGGGACAGAAAGTAGAGGGACAGAGGAAGGAACAGGGAACTAGTGTTCCAAAGGGACAGGTTTGACTGGGGAAGACGGAAAGTTCTGGAAATGAATGGTGGAGATGGTTGCCCAACACTGTTAATACACATAATGTCACTGAGTTGTACATTTTAAAGAAAAAATAGATGTGTTTAGTTATTTACCTGAAGGGAGAGACAGACCACTTGTCGCCCTCCCAGCCGTGTCAGCAGAAGGCAGCACCGGAACCAGCTTCTGACACAGAGGGTTGTAAGCAGAGCCTTAAGCCAACCGCAAGTCCTACCCCAAGTAAAACACACTCTATAATGGTAAATTCTGTTATCTGTATTTTACTACAACTTTTAAAATCATCACAGTTAGGCACTGGCATAGCACTTACGCCAGCTCTGGGTTACCACATACCACACGACCCTGTACCACCTCTGTGACATCACACATGCTGTCCTGACTTGTGCTGACACGCGATATCCTCCATGACATCCTGTGACATCACATGCTGCCCTGACCCGTGCTGACACACGATGTCCTCCATGACCTCCTGTGACATCACATGTTGTCCTGACCCGTGCTGACACACGATGTCCTCCATGACATCCTGTGACATCACACGCTGTCCTGACCCAAGCTGACATACAACGCCACCATGACGTCATACATGCAGCCCTACCCCACTCCCTGACCAGTGTCGGCACACAATGATGACCTGAAGAGGAGGCAGGGGAGGGCACATGGGTCCCTCCCCCTGGATCAGGCACCTGTGATGGTGGCCAGTAACAGGCAGCCCACACTGACATGGGTGGGACCCACTCCCAACTTCCGGCTCATGCTGTAAAGCGGTTCTCAGCACTTACTATGTGTAGGTAGACAGCCTGACAGCTGCACAGCTCTTGAAAAAGAATAAGAAACAGGGCCTGGAGAGATAGCCTAGCAGCTAAAATACTCGCCTTGAATGCCTGGGATCCCACATGGGCGCTGGTTCTGATCCCAGCAGCCCTGCTTCTCATCCAGCTCCCTGCTTGTGATCTGGGAAACCAGTGGAGGATGGTCCGAGGCCTTGGGACCTTGCACCCACATGGGAGACCCTGAAGAGCTTCTGGCTCCTGGCTTCAGATCAGTGCAGCTTCACCCTTTGCGGTCACTTGGGGAGTGAATCATCAGATGGAAGATCTTCCTCTTTGTCCCTCCTCCTCCCTGTATATTTGCCTTTCCAATAAACAAATCAATCTTTTCCAAAAAAAGAAAAAAAAAATTGGGCCTGGCAGTGTGGCCTATAGTGGCTAAGGTCCTCGCCTTGAATGTGCCAGGATCTCATATGGACGCCGATTCTTATCCCGGCAGCTCCACTTCCCATCCAGCTCCCTGCCTGTGGCCTGGGAAAGCAGTTGAGGACGGCCCAAAGCCTTGGGACCCTGCACCCATGTGGGAGACCCGGAAGAAGTTCATGGATACTGGCTTTGGATTGGCACAGTACCGGCCATTGCACTCACTTGGGGAGTGAATCATCGGATGGAGGATCTTCCTCTCTGTCTCTCCTCCTCTCTATATATCTGACTTTGTAATAAAAATAAATAAATCTTAAAAAAAAAAAAAGAAAAAATCATAAACAGAAATCCTGTGGTAGCGGAGCCTGCTGTGAGTATTCTTGAAAAGTCAGAGCGTTGAGATTACTAGAAGGCACACAGCATGGCAAACTAGGGACTACAGAGTCTTGGGGGGACACACTGCAAGGCTAGACGGGGACACACCGCAGAGGGGACACACTGCAAGGCTAGACAGGGACACACCGCAGAGGGGACACGCCACAGAGACTCATACTATCAAGGAGATAAACACAGAATGCAATGGGGATTCAAATGCACACACCATATGCCCAGAAAGACAATTCCTACAGAGGGGACGCCCGTCAGCGGCTTCTGCTGCCCTACTGATCAAGCGAAACCTTCCCCGAGGCTGACCTGCGAGTGCCCAGCCGCAGCTGTAGATCACCTGCCAGCGACCGGCACCCGGACTCCCTGAATGTCTGCACTGCGGCAAGAAGGCAGTCAGCAGGGACACAGAGGTTGCCAGCCCTGCCCTCCTGCCCAGGCCCTGTCCCTAGACCCCAGACCCACCCCATCACAGCACAGGCCCTGCCCCAATGACCAAGACCTCACCCCCTCCAGTCCTCACAGAAGAAAACCACAATGGCCATGAAACCAACGTTAGCCAAAAACACCAACACAGCTGCCAGCAGCATCCCTATGGCAATCATATCATCATTATAATAATATTACAACTGCCATGCAAACTCTCACCATGTGCCCTGCCCCAAAAGGGCAAGCAAGTTCTGAAGCCCCACCCCCAACTCCAGCCCCGCTGTGAATATTCAGAGACCCTCCCCAGACAGGACCAGCTTCCTGCAGCCACAGGGAGGAGTGGCCCGGGACTCGGCTGAAGGCAGCTGGCATGTGGGCATGGCCATGCTCCCTCCTGAACATGTGCTCCCACTTGACAGACAGATGCCCCTGCCCCTGTGCTCACCTCACCTCTGCCTCGTCTTTCCAACGCCTTCCTGAAGACCGTACTTTCAGACGGTGTAGCTGGTGACTAGGAAGTTTCTCCGATCGTGTAGCTTCTTCCTGGCACTGGACACAGGCCCTGGCCCGGGCACCCCAGCACACACTGCTTGCATACCTGGCTCTTGTTTTTGGCCTTTGCCTTAACCAGTGGCACACCTTTGCCCAGCACAGCCTCCCACCCTACAACAGCCGATTCTCCTGTATACCAATGGCAGCTGGTGCCCCCAACCCCTGGAGCAGAGTGCTTTACTGAAGGGCAGACACGCCTGCTGAGCGAGGAACTCCTCCGAAACTGCCCTCCTAAGCAGGCTCTGGTCCACACACTACAGGTGACCTCCACGTCACCTGGGCAATGCCCCACCCATGGCCACCCAGTAGGCAGGACCTTCCCAGCCACCAGGCTTAGAGGCAGCTCTGCTCCAAGTTCACAGGACTACAATATCAAGCCTCTCTATGAACGAGCACAAGGGGAGAGCTGATGAGATGTCATAGGAGGGCACCCGAGAAATACTGCATCTCACAGGGAGGCAAGTCAAGAAACAACAGAACCGCATTCACAAAGTCAGGCCTTGCACTCGGCCCGTGCACGCAGAGCCGGGCCCTGCACTCGGCCCGTGGACACCGAGCCGGGCCCTGCACTCGGCCCGTGCACGCAGAGCCGGGCCCTGAACTCAGCCCGTGGACACCGAGCCGGGCCCTGCACTCGGCCAGTGGACACCGAGCCGGGCCCTGCACTCGGCCCGTGGACACCAAGCCGGGCCCTGCACTCGGCCCGTGCACGCAGAGCCGGGCCCTGCACTCGGCCCGAGGACACACAGCTTCCAGATGTGATGCACCCTGCCTGGGTTTTCACTGTTCTGTTGTGTTGCTGCAAGCACAGTTCGTAGCGCAAGCCGAGGTTGTACTTGGTCGTAAAGGAACGTTTGTGGTCAGGCTGACTCCCCTCCCAGCGGCCGCGACCAGGCTTCTCAGAAGTGGTCAGAGTGCTCTGCTGGCCCGACCCTGTCCCGTTTTACCCTCTGCGGTCATCACATCTCTAACCCGCCTTCGCCCTGCAGTAAGAGTCCCAAATCATACAGAGAATTTTGTGGTTGTTGCTGAATTTGCAAGCTAGCTCTTTGCAATTTTTCACTCAAAAGTGAGCATTTTTTCTTTATTTCAAAAAAGAAAAAGGCTAACAAACTATTCAAATTACTTGTTTAAAGAGACTGGTTTAAGGCTTTGCAGTCTTGCGAATCTGACCTAAGGCACTGGGGGCTCATCCTCCGAGCGGGCACCTCCTCACTGGATCCCACTGGCCTCTGCTCTCAGTCTCTGTGCATGCAGAGTGGCTGTACCACCAACTGAGCATAGGGCCTCGGCTTTGTGTAACACAGGCTGTGTAAGCTCCAGCTTTGTGTCCACAGGCAAGTACAGGCCCGACTTTGTGTCCCGCGGGCCGAGTGCAGGGCCCGGCTCTGCGTCCACGGGCCGAGTGCAGGGCCCGGCTCTGCGTCCACGGGCCGAGTGCAGGGCCCGGCTCTGCGTCCACGGGCCGAGTGCAGGGCCCTCTCTGTCCTGCGGGCTGAACAAGGGAAGGCAGGCTCTTCGGCGGTGACTTCCAAGAAGGTCTTGTGGGCGCTCAGCCAGCTAGGCCGGGGGTGGGGGTGTGTATGCACGGCACTCGGCGGGCACCCCTCCTGGCAAGGTGGTGCACACGCCTTGCTCTGCGTGGACTTACGTGCCAGCGTTCATGCAGGTCTCTGGTGGGCTTCATGTCCACCAGATCCAGGGGCGAGGCCCAAGAAGGGAGAAGTTACGCCCTAGTAGGACTGTCACTCTAAAACTTATTTAAATTGAAGATAGTTAAAGCCTATGGGGGTGTTCTCAGCACCTGGGAGTCCCCTCTGCCCAGCGGGCGACAGCACAGACAGGCGGGGGAGAGAGGAGGAAAGAGTCCACACTGCGCAGCTGCGTCTGAGAACAGCCTGCAGTAACGGACTCATCACTCCATGGCTGGCCGCTCCAGGCGGACTCTGTCTGCCACTGGCACCCACGTGGCTGGCAGGTGGGACAGGAAGCCAGGTTTGGGACCCCAGGTAGCCCTGAGCCTCGGCTGCCTCAGCTGAGCCCCGGCTGAAGCACAGAGCGTGATGATCACAGCACACCTGACCCCTCAGGGAGACCGCAGTGCAAGCTGAGTGCAGGCACAGGCTGAAGCTACTCAGAGAACTGTGCCTGCACTGCCCAGCTACGCTGCCATCCAGCAGATGAACCACTCGTCATCAATCAATGGGACTGAAATTTCTGAGTTTATGGAGTAAAAATACCAAATGAGAATAAAACATAAACAGCTAAGTTTCTATTACAAACAGTATAAATGGTTTTTTAAAAAACAATGAGGCCACTTCTGTGGCATAGCAAGCTAAGCTTCTGCCTATGGTGTCAGCTTCCTAATGGGCACCGGTTCGTGTCCCAGCTGCTCCACTTCCCATCCAGCTCCCTGTTTGTGGCCTGGGAAAGCAGTGGAGGATGGCCCAAGTCCTTGGATCCCTGCACCCGTGTGGGAGAACCGGAAGAGGCTCCTGGTTCCTGGCTTTAGGTCAGTCCAGTTGTGGATGCTGTGACCATTTGGGGGAGTGAACCAGTAGATGGAAGACTTCTTTCACTCTCTCTGTAACTCTTTCAATAAATAAATCTTTAAACAAAGCACAACAATTATTTTACAATAATTTTATAAAGAAGGAAAAGCAGCAACATGCAGGGACTGTTGTGGCAGAGTGGGTTAATCTGGCTGCCTGTGACACTGGCCTCTCGTAAGATTGCCAGTTCAAGTCCCAGCTTCTTTTTTTCCCCCAAGATTTATTTATTATTGGAAAGTCACATATACAGAGAGGAGAGACAGAGAGGAAGATCTTCTGGCCTCAACGGCCAGAGTTGAGCCAATCTGAAGCCAGAAGCCTCTCCTGGGTCTCCCACGCAGGTGCAGGGTCCCAAGGCTCTGGGCCGTCCTCGACTGCTTTCCCAGGTCACAAGCAGGGAGCTGGATGGGAAGTGGGGCTGCTTGGATTAGAACCAGTGCCCATATGGGATCCAGTGCATGCAAGGCAAGGACTTTAGCCACTAGGATATAACTCTGGGTCCCCACCTGCCTTTTAGTTCTGACCCAGTTCCCTGCTAAGGCAGCTAGAAGCAGCGGGAGACAGTCCAGGCGCCCGGACCCCACACCAGGTGGGAAACCGAAAGAAGATTCAGGTTCTAAGCTTCTGCCTGGTCATTTGGAAAGTGAACCAACAGAGATAAGAAACCTCTCTCTCTAACTGTGCCTTTCAAATAGGTAAATGAGTCTTTAAAATAAATAAAATTTAGAAATAAAATTATGTATTCAATATACCAGGAACTGTAGATTTCAATGTACAGCCCAGAGTGTAACGCAGCACAGAACTGGGAGCCATGCGTGGGCTGGCACTTCCCGCAGGGCAGCATCTGGCGCAGGAGCGCCGGGGTGAGCTCCAGGTCCGCTCCCCACTCCCCCTTCCTGCCAGGAGGCCACACAGGGCCAGGATGTGGACCCCTGCTTTGGAGATCAGAGACCGGGTTGGAATTTGGGGCTTCTGGTTTCAGCCTAGTCCAGCTCTTTCCACAGTGGGCACTGGGAGGTGAACTGGTAATTCCACGTGTCTGTGTCTGTGTCTTGCAAAGAAATACTCAACTGTTATACAAAGAAAAGAAAAACCCACCAACTTTTCCTACCAGTTTTAGAAGTTCCTGCAGCCACATGGGGCCTACCAGCTGAGCCTCGACCACAGCTTCTACTGCAACAGTGGTGGCATAAGGTGACAACAGGTGAGCCCCACTGCCCAGTGCCCTTGGAGCAGACGTGACGTCACTCACACGACATGCCACTGGAGTGTCCCTCCACCCGGCCAGCTGCAAGGCAGTGCAGCACCTAGTTACACAGCCTGCAGAGCACGGGCCACAGACAACCGTGCCATTGGCTCAGAACACACCAGACAACAAGCCACAGATGGCATGCAGCTTCTCTAACTCTGTGTGTGCCACCTCGCTGCTAGCTATCCGTGAGGGGCTTCCCCACACCACACCTTCCACATCCCCCTTGACCCGGAGAGACCCTGATGTGGCTGCTCAGCCACCACTGCCGAGGTGCAGGGCCTGTCCTGGCCAGCACAGGGAGGAAATGCGGCCAGAAAGATGGATCTGACATTTCTGAAATGAGGTTTCAGGGTTTGCTTTTTCTACTTGCTCATGCCCTTCAGCCAACCCACACGCTCACCAAGCTCCAACTGCCGGCTGCAGAAACGGGCACATTGGCTTCACATCACGTGCCCTTTTCAAGTTCAGAGGGAACTACAGGAGACCTTAACCTTGGTTCACTCGTGGAGGTTTCACATAAGGGCCCACTGTTGCCCACAAATAGTAGGTGGAAAATTCCAGAAATAAAATAATAAGCTCATACAAATGATTTGGATCAAAGCATATGTTGCAGTTACCTTTTTATTAGTCACCATGGTTCATTCTCTTACTGTGCCTAATCTATAAACAAACTTTATCAAGTTGTGAATGTATAGGAAAAACTCCTAGTCCACTAAGGGTTGTCCTGCCTGAGGCCCCACGTGTCCGCGGAGGTCCTGAAACACACGCCCTGTGGAGAACAGTGAGGACCTGGTCAGGGAGCTTCCGCACATCAGCGATCCCTGGGCACCTGCTATGCCAGGGTCCCCACAGAGACACAGCGGGAGGACACAGCCCTGCCTGCGCATGCTCCACACTCTGGGACGACAGGACATGACAGCAAACACACAAAAAGACTCAGAGAGGCTGATTCTGCCCCAAACTGAGTAAAAGTACAGATTCCCGGAGTCAGCAAGTTAGAAAACAGCAAAACGCAGAAAATGCTGATTGCCACAGTAAAATACCAAAACAAAAACTGCACACAGAAGTATCCTCAGGGTGAGAAAATTGGCAAAAAAAAAAAAATGTTTACTGTATAAAATCAAATAAAATACACATTCCCAGAATAGGCACATGCTTTTCTCCACTGAAAATCAATATAAACATAGAAGTATAACCACGGCTTTAAAAAATGACACACTTACTGGAAAGGCACAGTTACAGAGGGGAGAGGCAGAGAGCTTCCTTTTGAGGGTTAGTCCCCACACGGCCACAACGGCTGGGGCCGGGCCAGACCAAAGCCGGGGGCCAGGAGCTTCCTTGGGGTGGCCCACGGGGATGCCAGGGCCCAAGTAAGAGGGTCATCTTCTGCTGTTTTCCCAGGCACATTAGCAGGAAGATGGACTGGAAGTGGAGCAGCCAGGAGCTACAGCACAGGGGTCAGTGGCATCGGCTGGTGCCAAGCCTCCTAAATGTGACTGAAGTATATTCACATCCAGGGTGACCCAGAGTAGGGAAGAGGGCCAAGCCCTCGGGCTCACCTACACGCTGACCTGCTAAATTCCCAGATGCAGATGTCATTGGACCTAGAGCCACAGCAGCTTGCAAATAAACCCTGGCTGCCCAGGGGAAGGCTACCCCATGGCTCTCCTCGCCCTAGAAACACACTCAGGGATGATGGCTCCATGACGGACACTCACCAGCCAGGGCTGCGGGATCTCGGGCAGAGGCAGCTGAGGGGGCGCCGGCAGGCTGCTGGTGGCCTCCTGCTTCTGAGCATGGTCTTTCACTTCAAAACCTGCAGGATCAGCCAAAGCAGAGAGCATGAGGAGGGAGGCTGGGTCGGGGAAAAAGAGCAGGTGGGGACTGTTATTCAGCATTTTACAGGTCACAAATATGTTGAAAAAGGAAAGGAAAGAAAAAGGCCACATGAAGGCAGTAGTAACAGAAGGAGCAGCAGGAGGCCGGAGCCAGCACGTTCTCAGCCCTTTCTTGCTGGCTCCAGCTGCCCCTCACCTGCCCTTCCTTCTCCATGGCATTAGTGGGTGACATTGTCCTGGGGTGCCTTGGGATCAGTGTAGTTTAGGAAGGACCTGGGTGAAGTCAGACACCATGGCAGACCCAGGGGAGCCGCTGACAGCCTTCAGGGCACCCCAGTACAAGCTGAGGAGGCCAAGTGTGAAACCAGAGGACAAGGCTTCCATCTGGACTGAGCCCTGCTTATACACCAGGAGACCACCTATAAAGCAATCCCATGCAGCCCTCATCACCCACGCTGTGCCTGGCACCATGCCAGAAGCCAGGAAAGGGATGACAGGGGAGCCGCCTCAAGTCCCTGCAGCTGCTGTGGCACAGGACCATTCGGGCCTTGAACCTCCACCCCCGCCTCTGGGGAGCGCCTCTCCTCCCAGCTGCCACACTCCCCTCTCTGAGCTGGACTGATCCTCTGCCCAGGGACTCCTGCAACACCCTGCTACTCTTTCCAAGAGAACCCCACAGCTTCCCTGGTCCCTGTGTCTGCCTCAGCCACACGCACAGAGCAGAGCTGCCATCTGGACTGGGGCTCTTGCAAGGCCAGCCTGCAGCCGGGGCCAGGAGCATAGCCCGGCTTCCCGAGGGCTGAGGCTGGCTTCCTGTCACTGCTCCGCCAGTGCACCCACTCGGTGTATGCTAACCCCTGCACATGCCAGGGAGAGTGCACCTACAGGCCAAGATTCAGGCCCTGATTCAATGAGACCATGAGCCCGGGAGGCTGGTGGGTTTCCCTGAACAGGAAAGCCACACCCAGCTGCTGCCCCTTGTGCTGGGCAGAGAGCGGGCTCCCTGTGGCTCCTACAGGAGAAACACGTGGTTCCTCTAGCCTGCCTGGGACCTTTCTCTTCTGAGCAAGCTGTCCTCTCCCCGCCGTGGAACACAGCCACCCATATGCTGAGACTGGGAGTCCGCCCAGCTCAGCTCCAAATGCTCTGGGGCTCTGGGGGTCCCAGAGTGTTTGTGGTTCTACCAGCCCCCTGCAGCTTGGACCACCCTAGACCAGACGAAGACACAGCAGCTGGGACAAGGACAGGTTTTAGAGGTGAGGCTGCTGAGTAATTCAGTTCCTAAACTAGTGAACAGATGAACCAATTTTGGAAAGATGATCAAGTGAAATATGGTTTGTAATCAAAAAAACTGGAATACAAATGGCCAACAGAGACATCAAAACGATGAGGACCAGCAGACCAGGGAAATGCAACAACAAAGAAAGCAAGCCCAGGGAGGTTCCGCCTCACCCAGTGCAATGACTCACATCCAAAAGTAAAGAGAATGTGCAGAGAAAAGTGCCCCAACACAGCACTGGGCGGACCCCCAACACAGCACTGGAAGACAGTCTGAGAAACCCTGGGAAATCTGAAAGCAGATCTACCACGTGACCCAGGCATTCCAGGACCACGTGACCCAGGCATTCCAGGACCACGTGACCCAGGCATTCCGGGACCACGTGACCCAGGCATTCCAGACCACCTGACCCAGGCATTCCAGGACCACGTGACCCAGGCATGCCAGACCACATGACCCAGGCATTCCAGGACCACGTGACCCAGGCATTCCAGGACCACGTGACCCAGGCATCCTGCTACCACCTGACCCAGACATTCCACTCCTGGGAATTCACCAAAGGAAATGAGAGGTCTCTCAAGATAACCAAGATATAGAATCAACCCAGATGACCATCACCTAAAGAAAAAATGTAATCTGTACACAATGGAATACTAACCAGCCATAAAAACAACAAAAGCCTATATTTTGCAATAAAGTGGATTCAGTAGAGACCATCATGCTTGATAAAATCAACCAGACCCAAAAAGCCCCGTACCGTGTCCTTCCTTGGATTGGCTGCAGCTAAGCTACACCGCCCCGACTGTGTGACGAGCTGAGCTGACAGCCTGGGAGCTGGCTGCCGTCTGCAGCGCTGGCCCACCCCTGTGCTTCAGAGCTGCCAGAGGAGCACGGAGCCCGTGACCGTGTGAGCACAAAAAATCAAGGGAAAGGACGGAGGAAGGGGTGTGGCTCTGTACCCTAGTACTCTGTCTATGAAACTCACGAAATCTGCAGTCCATACGGCAATAATAAAAAGGTCACAAGATCGACGTTTACAGAAGGCAAGTGCAGGGAGCGCCCACCTTTGGCCGACTGCAGCCTCAGCAGAATGTCGGCTATCACGGCCTTCTTCTCCCTGACGGTCGAGGTGAGGTACTCATGGTCCAAGAGCTCCAGAAAGAGACGAAGTTCAACTATTAACTCCTCCATCGCTGCAGACAGAGGACACAAGAGGGTGTTAGGCCACTGGCCTGCACATTCACAACATCAATGTCCACATTTAAAACACTTCACGTTTAGCTTGATTACTGAGTCAGTTTTCTAGCATAAAAATGAAGTCTGCTGAAACCAGGCCAACTAAGATTCACCCATAATCTTCATTAAAGTCTTGCTTTCACTTCCATTCTGAGACAGCAAAATCTAGCTGGGGAAAGTTCCCAAGCCAGCTGCCAGCAGATGGTGCCATGCCCTGAAAGCCTGGCATCACCATTTGGCATCCATTGCACCACATTAGTCCTCAATGCCAGAGGCGGCAGAGGCACTGGGCACCCTTTCAGAAGGGCGCTCAACCTGCAGCCTGCTTCCTCAGGACTCATTCCACCTGAGGCGGGCCAGGAGCACCAGCTCGCAGGGGGTGCTGGGGCCCCAGGAGGGCATCAAGGCTCATCTGCTGGCTCCCCAGCACAGTTCTCCTTCTAGAATCACGGCTGGCTCTTCCTCTGACACCCACATGACAGGAATAGTGGACTATGTCACCAGCTTGTAAGTGACAATGTGAGTAGGTGGGGAATTCCAAAATCCTTTCAGGAAGTTCATGAGGTCAAACTGTTTTGACAATATTAAACCATCATTTGCCATTTTCTGTATAATGATGAAAAACCAAGACTAAAACAGCTAACTTCATAGCACGCACAAGAGCAGTGCCACCAGACCACACGAGAGGTCATGGGATTCTTGGCCAAAAAGTCACAGTAAAAACCAATACAAAGGAGCTGGCATTGTGGTGTCGTGGGTTAAGCTACCATTTGTGATGTGGCATCCCATACAAGAACCAGTTCAAGTTCCAGGTGCTCCGCTTCCGATGCAGCTCCCTGTCAATGACCTAGGAAAGGCAGCAGAGGACTGCCCAGGTGCTGCCCACCCCGCACACGTGTAGCCTCAGGTGCAGGTGTGGGTGCAGGGAGCGCTCACTGACCCTGCGCCGACTCTCTGTGCTTCGATTCTAACCCCTCGTGCCTTCTACCATTCCTGTGGGCCCCTGACCTGCCGGCCATCATTGGGTTTCGCATCTGTGGCCCTCTGGCACCCCTGCTCCACCTGAGCTGGGGTGGCCTAACCACAGCCATCCTCCAGGGCGCACTCACACCCACTCTGGCTTCCCTATCCAGCTGAGCCGCCTCCTCAGAACCTCTGCCACACCCCTCTTTTGGTCTCAGCATGCCCTATCCCTTAGAAAGCCTCGGCCTAGCAGTCACACATACTGGTCCAACTCTTCCTCATTGTGTGATCTGGGCTGAGGAACGCCCCAGGCCCACAGGTTACCTCCTCCTAAAACAGGATGAGTGATCCCTGGGTAGTCTGAGATGAGGACTGAACAGGCCAATGGGCACTTGAACATGGCCAAGCACTCAGCCCTGAGGGCCCTGCTGGCCTCTCTTGAGAACCTTCACAGCGTGGGAGCCAGGAATGCAGCGGGTGAAGCCGTTGAGCTATGGAGTCCTTTGAAGCCCCCACAGCAAGAGGCGTCCTGGAAAAGCCGGCTGCATGTGTCCATGCCAGCCACCCGGAGCAGGTGAGGGGTGAGTCCACGGGGGCATCTGAGAACATTCACACAGAGCAGCCTCCACAGGCATGCCAGGGGAAGGTACCAAGTTTTGTTGTAAGGAAGCAAACCAATATACGAAGGATCTTTCCTTCATGTAAATACATAAATACAACACATAAAAATATATATACTTTAAAGAAATCACAACGTCTTAACAAAGAAACACCTCAGGGATCCCCATAAGGTCAGAAACAAGTCAAGGTGGCCACTTTCTGTCACTTCGACTACTGTATTACATCAGCCAATGCAACCAGGAAACTGATTAGAAAGTTCAGGATGCAAAAGACAAAAAATTATCTCCACCTGCAGCTGCTGTGAGAGCATAGCTAGAAAATTCCAGAGAATCTTTGGGGAGGGGAGAGGGGAATCCCAGTGCCTATAAAACTGTCACATAATGCAATGTAATCAATAAAAAATAAATTAATTAATTAAAAAAAAAGAAAATTCCAGAGAATCAAAACAAAACACAAACAGAAAACGGAAACAGCGGCGGACAGGAGAAATGAAAGCTAGCTTATATACATGTTTATTTTAGATCCAACAATAAACACCTCGAAGCTATAACAGAAGACAAGATCCCATTTATAAAGCAAGAAAACAGCCAAACTCTCCTGACAGTGAAGTAACTGGACAAACGGGAAGTGTCCTCAGACGGACAGCCTGAGTGTCAGAAGGTGTCCCTTCTCCTCACGGGGACGGACACAGCCAACGACCCCAAAAATTCATCAGAAGATTTCGTTTCATTTCTGGACCTCGACTAGCTAACTCTAAGCTTGGCTAGCAGGGCAAGAGTGCAGGGACGCCTGACAAGGACGGCCAGGGACTAGCCATTCTCTCTGCTGAGACACGATGCTACAGGTCCTGTTACTGAGACAGGTGACAAAACCAATCACGTCCTAGAAGAAATGCAGGGTGAATGCCCATGACCTATGTGTGCAGAAACTGTCCTAGGACCCAAACCTGGACGTAAAAGAGAGACTGTTCCAAAAACCACCTGATGAGAACCCACATGCTGAAGCTGGGACTCCAGGTGCCCCCAGGGAGCAATCGCACTCAGGCCCAGGGCACCTCCCTGGCATCCCTGGGCAGTGGGAAGCTCGGGCCCCAAGCACCTGCTCCTGCTACAGGCTAGCCAAGGGCTGGGCCCAGGACAGAGCAAAAGCAGGACCCGAGAGAGAGAAATGGCCTCACCAAACCCCATCTCACACCCCCGCCCAGTGCTGGCTGCCAGGGTCAGGCAAGCAGCTGCTGAGCTGTGATCAGGCCCCACAGCCACCTCCTGCTTGCTCTGCACACTGGACCCTCCTCCGCAACTCCACTTCCTGTTTGCTCTGCTGCCAGGGGCCTCAACATGTGCTGCCAGGTATGTTAGCCCCTGGGCGGCCTGTTGCCCCCGATGAATCCTACAGGACCCGGCAGAAGGCTGCCCCGCCTGGTGGCCACCTTCGCACTCCGCCCAGGGCGCCGTGAGGAGGGGCTCCTGCCTACCGCCTCCGCCAGGCAGCAGCAGCTAGAGAGCGGGAGCCACCGCCCCACCGCTCTACCCTGAGCAGCACAACGCAGATGGAATATATTTCATGGTTTCATGAATGAATTCACCTGTGTGTTACTGTTTCTCCGGGACAAAGTCCGAGACAAAGGACAAAATGGAGGGCCCTCCTAACAGCCACGCCCTCACGACATCCCCATGGAAGTGACAGAAGATGAACTCGGCAGTCAGCCAGCCACCACCTGCCAGGGCCCTCTGCGGGGGGAGAGGGATGACATGAGGGTCAGAGGGACACGTGCCGCAGCGGCTCCTCCAGCCAGACACCCGCAGTTTCCCTTACAGGGCCACAGGCTCTGAAGGAACTGCACCAGCCCCTGCCCGCAGCTAACAGGCTGCTTAGAGGCTGAGCTAAGAAATGGGAGAACAGCTACAGTTTTGGACACCCTCAGGCTGGTGACTCTCGCTCTGCTGGGACACGTCTACAAGTCTGTAATAGCCGAGATGACCCAGGCCACAGGACGGCCTCCGTGTGATTCACTGAATGCCTCTGGCTTCCATGGGCGGGGATGGCCACAGCACGCGCCAGGCACCATCCTGGATTACACAGGGTCAGCCTGGAGTCCCCAAGGAACAAGGTCAACATTCACAGGACACATTTCGTCAGCACACAGTGCAACTAGCCCTGACACGTCAGACTAACGCAAGGATGGACAACAGAGCCCTGACAGCAAATAGCCTTCCAGTGCTTGGAAGAAAGTGGAAGACCAAGCCAGGTCTGGATGTGGATCTCTTTGAGATTTACTTATTTTTATTGAAAAAGCAAATTTACAGAGAGCAGAGACAGAGAAGATGATCTTCCATGCGCTGGTTCATTCCTCAAGTGGTTGCAATGGCTGCAGCTGAACCAATCCACAGCCAGGAGCCAGGAGCCTCTTCTAGGTCTCCCATGTAGGTGCAGGGACCCAAGGCTTTGGGCCATCCTCCACTGCTTTCCCAGACCACAAGCAAGGAGGTAAATGGGAAATAGAGCAGCCTGGATTAGAACCAGCGCCCGTATGGGATTCCGGCACATGCAAGGCGAGGACTTTAGCTGCTAGGTTACAGCACTGGGCTCTGAATGTGGGTGATTATATTAAGAAGCCCAATGTGACAAAGTGGCTGGCATTCCTGCCTTCCAGAGTAGGAGACGACTGACACACACGAGGAAATTCCTCACAAGCAGCACACCGCCACTAGGGACAAGCTGTCAACACCTGTGCTCAAAGTTTAAAGACAAGCCAGATGTCCGGGGCTTACGGCACAGGGCATGGCATGCATGCTGACTCTTAAAGCCATCATCTAGAACAGGGAGACTTAGAATTTTTTAAGTGGCTGGGGGTGGGGGGAGCAGCGCTATGGCATGGTAGGCTAATCCTCCCCTTGCAAGCACTGGGATACGCTATGGCACTGGTTCGACGCCTGGCTGCTCCAGTTCCCATCCTGACGGCCTGGGAAAGCAGCAGAGGACGGCCCGAGTGCTCGTATCCCTGCACCCACATGGGAGACCTGGAGGAAGTGTCTGGCTCCTGGCTCCACACTAGTCTAGTTCCAGCCTTTCAAATAATAAAATAAACATTTTTAAGGGGAAAAAAAGAATCAGCCCAGACTTCATGGTGCTGCTCAGTATTAAAAAGGAACCCAGCCCGGCGCGGTGGCGCAAGTGGTTAAAGGTCCTCGCCTTGCACGCCCGGGATCCCATATGGGCGCCGGTTCTAATCCCGGCAGCCCTGCTTCCCTTCCAGCTCCCTGCCTGTGGCCTGGGAAAGCAGCAGAGGACGGCCCAAAGCTTTGGGACCCTGCACCCGCGTGGGAGACCCAGAAGAGGCTCCTGGCTTTGGATTGGCATAGTATCGGCCCATTGCGCTCACTTGGGGAGTGAATCATCGGATGGAAGATCTTCCTCTCTATCTCTCCTCTCTGTATATCTGCCTTTCCAATAAAAAAAATAATAAAAATAAATCTTTAAAAAAAAAAATAAAAAGACAGCACTGATGGGGCTGGCATTGGGGAGCAGTGTTAAGCCCCCACTTGGCAGCAGTACCACCACTTACTGGAGTGCCAGTTTTATTGCCAATTTGAGTCCCAGTTGCTCCACTTCCAACCCAACGTCCTGCTGTGGGAAATGGCGCAAGCCCTTGGGGCCTGCCACTCATGGGAGATCAGACCGGAGTCCCCAGCTCAGCCCCGGCTGGATGGAGCAGCAGATGCAAGTCTCTCTCGAACCCCCTCCTCCTCTCTGCCCTCCCAAACTTTGTCACTCTGCATAAAAAGATTTTGTTGAAGTGGAACCGGCGGCTGTCGAGCTTTGAAGACACTTCCAGAAACTGCACCACAGAGGGACAGTGGCGTGAAGACCGGAGCGAGGCTAGACATGCTCAGCGGGGAGCAGAGTGGTAGGAGGGCGGAAGCAGAGCACGCTCTGTTGATGTGAGCTGAGTACGTACTAAAACAACAGCAACACACTCAGGGCACAGGATCTGCTCTCTAAGTGCTGGGTGTGTGACGATAAACAACACAATCCCACACACTCCAGTCACAGGGACCAACTGCAAATAAATAAGACAGCCAGAAGCTGCGACGGGGGCTGCGGAGTTAAAAAGCATGCGGCCAACAAATCCATGCTGCTGATTTCAAAGTGCCTAACAGAGCAGACAGACCCAGTTGCTTTTGTTCTGAATAGGGTTTGCAGCAGTGTGACACCAACGGAGCCGACACTGTGACAGTGCTGCGACGGCTTGCAGTGCGCACTGGGAAGACTTGGAGGCACGTTCTGGCGTCTGTGTTGGGGATCCCACACCTGCTCAGAACACACCCACATGCGCATGTCTTCCTGGCAATGCCAAGACACGTGGGAAGGTTTTCGTTTGGGGGGTCAGAACTTTGAGGGTCCATTTAACTGCACTACTTGTTTTCACCCCACAAAGAACAGCTATTAATTTTAAGAATACTTGACTTTAACACAAAAATCTGAATTTTCACAAGTTAGATGATGAGCCTCTACTTTAGGCCACAGAGCCCTGTACCACACAGGCAGCGTTCACACCACAATCCCCAAAGCAGCAGTCGCTTCACGCCCGCCACGCTGTGACCGCCTTCCAACTCCACGAGGCCACTGGCCAGTTCCTCCTGGATCCCTCCTCTTACTGGCATCAGCAGAAGACCCTGAATTGGCACCCAGGTGTGGATATCAGCAACAACCTGATGCCAAAAATTCAACAATTAGAGCAAACAAATTGTTTTAAGCACACAAAGTAGAAAAACAGAACAATGAAGTACTTGCTAGCGTGACAGCTCAACCAGCTAATCCTCCACCTGCAAATGCCAGCATCCCATATTTGTGTCCCAGCTGCTCCACTTCCCGTCCAGCTCCCTGCTGATGTCTGGCAAAGCGGGCAGGATGGCCAGGTGCTTGTGTCCTTGCACCCACAGGGGAGACCTGGAGGAAGCTCCTGGCTCCCAGCTTCAGATCAGCTCTGCCCCAACCATCCTGGCCATCCGGGAAGCAAACCAGCAGATGGAAGACCTCTCCCTGTCTCTCTCTCTCTCTGTAATTCTGACTTTCAAGTGAAAAACAAGGAGAAGAAGCAAGCTACCCAATGCGGAGGTAAGAGGACAGCATGGAGGTCTGACGGGCCTGGGTTCCGAGTTCAGCACAAAGAGGCACAAGCATTGCCAGGCAGTGCTGGGGTTAGGGCAGACAGAGACGGAGCGCAGCCCAGGGATGGACCCGCAGTGAGCCCTGCCAGCTCATCCATGCCCTCACTCTCCTCTGCAGCGGTGGGCACCCCAATTTAGCCATGGCCTCACCCCTGAACCCGCCCCTCTGGTCTGCTCACCTCTGCCCTGGGTGGTCAAGAAAAAAACCTCTAAAAAGCAAAACCTGAAAACCTAGACAAATAAGGAAAGCCTAACTGCTGCGCAACACTTAGCACCGTGTAAGTTTCAAGGTGGATGGACAACTGCTTCCACACTGATTTACTGATTTCCAAGCACTTAGAGAGATGGTGGGAGGGGGCTGCGAGACGGAGAGAGCTGCTGGTTCACTGCCCAAATGTCTGCAACAGCCAAGGCTAGGCCAGCCAGGAGCCAGGAGTTTCATCCAGGTCTCCCACGTGGGTGCAGGTACCCAAGCACTTGGACCATCTGCTGCTGCTTTCAAAGGTGCATTAGCAGGAGCTGGATCCGAAATGGAGCAGCCCAGACTGGAACCTACATCCTTATGGGATCGTGGGCAGCAGCACTTAACATATTCCCCACACTGCTGAGCCCAGCAACCGTGTTTTCCAGAAATCTTGGTAAAATCAGGGAGCCACATTTGCCACAGGGGCCTAATCCACTTGGCGTGTGCAATCCCTTTTCTTTAGGAACGCTGAACCTGCATTTTTCCAGACCCAAAGGGCAGGGTCTCCGTGGGGCCTCTGCTGCAGCTGTCTAGCCCGCTGGCTCTGCTGGGACCCCTTCCATCAGGCAGCCTATTGTACCCCATGAGAAAGCCTCAAGTGGGGCTCCCATCACTGGGGGTCAGGAAGGACAGAGAGGGCAAGCTTGGACCATGGTGTGTGATGGCGGCCACAGGCTGGAGGTTCCTGTGGGGCGTGAAACTAGCAGGCTGACCTCCCATACACCGCACCCTGCACCCCAGGCACACGGTGCCCACTACCATGCATGTGGGCACTGGAACCCAGGGGTGGGGCGGCAGGGAGCACGCTGGGCGTCACAGGACTCCAGACAGCTGCTCTTGCGGTCCCACCACAGACTGTGAGCACCGGTGTGTTCCTGTACTGAGGCAGCGCGGCCTGCGAAGCTGTGGGCCGGGTGCCTGAGGAAGCCTGTAGCTGCGACCACTCGTAACAAGGCTGCCCAGAGGCCTGAGCGCCGTGCTCAACACGTGAGTCCCCCAGGCTGCTCAGCAGCAGCGTCACGAGTGCCCGCGGAGTCTCCCCTTGGAAGCCCCACACTGACCATCCACTCAGCTCCACGTGCACAGCTGGCCCGCCAGTCTTCCCTGTTCATGTCACAGAACACCACCCAGCCCCACAAGAACAGCTCCCCCAAAAGCACCACACCCAATTTCCAGATGATACAGTCTGCGAGATTGTCACTGCACAGAGGAGAAAACGGACCAACTCCAGGATGACCAAGTGCTAGGGGACAGGCTTTCTCGGCAACTTCAGGGGGCATCAGCTCTGCCACCCCTGCTCCAACCCCTCCAGCCCACACAGAAAAGTCTGTGGCCTCTTAAAATGCCTAAGGGCTCCATTTCCACGAAGAAAACTTCCTCTGTGAAGCCTAAACTCCAGCACAACCCAGTAATGAAAAACGTGCTGCTGTGCTCCCCCAGCAGGGCCCCCCATCACCGTCACCCTCACTCAAGCCGGGGCAGGCCCTGGCAGCAGTTGACATGGCAGGCGATGCCATGCTTCTAGAAACAGCTTCTCTGCTCTGTCACTTCTGAAGGTCCAGCAGTCCCACGAGCTTTTATTCCGTTCCTCGTGTGATTCCCCACAACCCAAGAGGTGCAAGGCCTTTCTACAAAAGCCCCCCCCACCAATTGTGGTCTGGGGTGCAGACCTCTGCCCTCGGCCCTGTGTCACCTGCCTTCTGTGTGTACTGAAGTCACTCTCAGCTTGCTAAGAATGTGGAGGAGGCGACTTCTCACACGCCTGCATGCTGCCAACAAGCACGTGGTGGGCCCCGGGAAGCCATCTAAGAACCCGGGATCTGACACATAGAAGGGGAGCGCGGGTCCCTCAGGCTCACTTACACACACACACACACACACACACACACACACACACACACACACACACACACACACACACGTGTGTGTATGCATACATTTGCGTATGCCCATGTGCGTACACAGGCTCAGGAACTCAAGTCTGACAGACGAGTGTAATCAGGAGTTGACAATGAATGTAAAACAGCCCTTCATGTGCAGGGCCAACCTGCACCTGACCCCCAGGCTTCCCCTGCGGCTACGCCACACCAACAACTCCACCAGCCTGCCAGCAGCCTGGGCAACATACATCTGGCTGGAAATGCAGCAGTTTTTAGCAAATTCACATGGGATGGACTCTGAATTTTGACAACATGTAAGAATGACATTCTTGAGTCTACAGCCCCCAAGCCACACTGGTGCAGAGCACCCCGCAGCCTGCTGCGTAGCAAATGACCTGGGGCCTGCGGGCGAACATTAGTGATGCTGTTCTTTCCCAAGCATCTCTGCTAGATGGCCAGCCTGTCTCCCAGCCTGAAACTGCACAAGAAGTAACTCAGGAGGCCAGACAAATGCAGTTGGAAAGTGTGTGCACCACAACCAGCACCGCCAGAGAAGGCCAGAGGCTGTGGTTGCAAAGCGGCTACAATGGTCTCCCTGGGCCACGAGGCCTTCCCCTCAGGTCTGGGGACAGTGGTCATGAACTGTCACTTCCGTGCGCCCCTGCCCACAGACTCCAAGTGGGTTCTAGCCAAGTGGGCCTCTGATGCATCACCACTAGCACACAGCTTCTGAAAGGGGGTCTGCCACCAATGCCAAACCCGCACACGTCAGCCTTGCACATGAGGAGATGTTTCCGCCTGGACTCCACAGCACGGCTTCCCGGGACAGTGCAGGCACCCACTGTGATGGAAGAACGAGTGGCAGGACCCAGAGGAAGGATGGCTACCATCAGACCAGCAGGGCAGAAACGTCATGGCTCCCAAGGGATGGTGACCTCCCTCGTCACCAAGGCTCGCTGTTCAGAGCTGCGTACGCTTGGAGTTACGCAATCCCCACAGTGCAGCGGTCAGCAGAAGTTCCCTCCACAGCCTCCCCGGCCTCAGAACCGGCCCCCAGATGGGAGCCCGAGAGGACAGGCGCAGGCGAGAGGCCGTGCGCTCTGAGTGCTCCGGCTCAGGATGGAAGAGTGAGAGCACATGTGTGCGCTGCCGCTGCAAGACACAAAGTCAGCCGAGACACACGCACTCCCCGGCGTCGGTTCTGTCCCCGGAACACAAATCCCACCCCAGGCCTCACATTCTCGCACCTGGGAAAGTCCAGAGACTGCAGTGGAATACAGCTCCCGTTCCTGTTGGTAAGGTACACAGCCATTAAAGACCTTACGTTAGTGATGTAATGAAAGAAGAAAGAGCCCCAGATTGTAAAAACAGACAGCAGAGAGGACCAGCTCTCACTGGCCTGGCTTCAGGGTTAGACGAGAGCTGACTGGCCACAAAGGGACGATCCTCTGCGTCGGGCACGAGAGGGGCCCAGCTGGTGAGGGAGCTGCAACGAGGTCTCCATGGGCCTCCGCAGGGCCAGCTGCCCAGAGTGCCTGGGCCTAAGAGCCAGCAGGGACCGAACTTCAGGCCCTGGTCCCCTCGCCATCTGCTCTGCCATCATGGATATTCAAAATTCATCAGCCACCTCGGAGGAGCGGTCCGGGAGGGCAGATGAGCACTGCCCCACCAGCCTCCCCCACCCGGGGGCTGCCCCGCAGACAGGAGGCTGCAGGGCAGCAAGTCAGTGGAAGGGTCCGGTCTCATGTTCTGCCTTTTGCTAAAACGGCCAGCTCTACCACTAGCACTGCTGCCTCAATGTTCTATGAGAGCGGGAAGTGGGACACACTACACTCACCGCCCCTGGTCTGGAAGGCCGCCCTGGGAAGCATGACTGTCAGCGGCTGGATGTTCTCCACGCCCACCACCCTGACAGACCCATCAAAGGCACCCTGGAGACTGCTCACGGCCGTAAGCAGAAAAAAGCGCGAGAGAGAAGGGAAAGAGGTGCCCACCGTATTGCTTCCTGATACATGAAATTAAAGAGGGCATGGGATACCGACAGAAGAAGGGGAGAGGCTAATTTGGACAAAAGCTTTGTAAATTAATACTTCCCTCCCCACACTTCACTCCTCATAAGCAGCAAAAGATGGGGTGTCAATTACTGATGCCCAAGGGCAGCAGTCAGAGAGCCACACTCGGACAGGGACTGGGAGGAGAAGTCCCGATAAGCCACCTGCCCATGGTGCCATGTCTTAAATACAAGTAAATGTGTGTGTGTTTACATGCATGGTCTGCCCACGCAAGTGAAATCATGAGAACAGATTTTTCTGTTTTCTGAATTTGCCAGCTTGCCATAAACAGGCTTCCAAGTCTTTTCTTAATTAATTATAAATAGCACAAACACGCCAAAATGCAAATCAAGGCCAGCTGTCGCTCCAACTGCTGTGCTGATGACAAACCACGGCAGGCGGCGTGCTGGGGAGAGACCAGGGCCGCCAGACAGGCCCACAGGGCCCGGCACTGCCGACACCGGTAGGCGCACCCAGGGACCACAGCCAGGCCCGGCTCATCCCTTGCTTGTCACACGGCACGTGACCCCCAGACCCCCACAACACGGAAGTGCTGCTCCTATCTGACAGCAGGAGACCGAGGGCGCCACACCAAGCCCAGGCGAGGACAGCATGGCCAGTGAGACAGCCGCGCCCAGAGGCTTTCTGCAGCTGTCAGGAATCCGAGGGTCGGCCAGCGCCACAAACCAGCACGGTGATATTTATACTGCATTACATCATAACAACCGAGCAGCAGCCGTCCCCTCGGTGCGTGGGATGCGAGCCGCGCAGTCGTCCGCTCCACTGTCCTCACAGCCCCGCATACTCGCGACCACACAGCCCCAGAGGAGACTGAGCAGCTTCCATTTAAATCTTCAAAGCTATTGCTTTAATTAAATGTTTGAAAACTTACAAGCAATTAAGATCCATTAAACAATAAAACAGCAATGACAAAAATAAAAGTGATATGAAACAGAAATTGCCCCTTTACTGTAGTCTCCACTTCCATAGGCTTCCTGCCAGAGAGCCAGAGAGAGCACATGATATACACCTGCAGGGCTGCCTGTGCGCGCACACACACGCACACACACACACAGGAATGGGATGCTCCCTGTTACCGTTCATGACTTGCTTGGTTTTTCCCTAGCAGCAGCTGTTTCTGGGAGAGCCTGAGTGGGGAGCACTGCTGTTGCACACTGCCATCAGACCCTCTCATTGCACACTGCAGCCTACAGAGGACGGATTCATCCACACAGGTGCTCACCATCCTGCCCTCCCCAGCAAGTACCATCGCACACCGCTAGCCGTGGCTGCCTACCAGCTGCTAGAATGACTGCTGCGTGGGGCAGCACAGGGCCAGCCCAAGCCCTCTGAAGGTAAGGCTGTCCTATCCTGGGCAGCCTTGCACAGCACTGGGCTGGCATTGTGGCGCAGCAGGCAAAGCCGCTACTTGCAACAGCAACATTCCTTCGGGCACTGGTTTGTATGCTGGCAGCTTCCTGATAACGGCCTGGGAGAACTGTGGGGGCTGGCTCCAGTGCTGAGCAGCTGCACCTGGGGGGAGATCTGAGTGACGTCCTGACATCAGCCCGGCCCAACCCTGGCCAACACGGCCCTCTGAGGAACACACACACACAATGATGTTCAAACCAATAAATCTAACAAGATAAGGTTAAGAGAATACGCCTAATCTACGGGCTTGTGTTGCTCATCAGACTCCTGAGGGCTGTGCCAAGGCTCCAGCAGACACTGGACACTCCAGGGCCATCACCCTCTGAAAACAAAACATCTGCAAGTTGAACACTCTCGACCCGAGTATGTGGACTGTCACCAGAGTCACTGACGCAAGCTCCCCGGTGGCCGGAGGCCAGCGAGCACGAGGCGCCAGCCAGCATTGGTCCAACTGACAGTCTACAAGGGTCCCACCTGCTGAGGACTCAGTGAGTCGGTGCTGCTCACACAGCAGGGAATTCGGCATCTCGCTCAGGACAG
Source organism: Ochotona curzoniae (assembly GCF_017591425.1). Taxonomy (NCBI): domain Eukaryota; kingdom Metazoa; phylum Chordata; class Mammalia; order Lagomorpha; family Ochotonidae; genus Ochotona; species Ochotona curzoniae. The sequence goes on along the minus strand of NW_024467118.1, from coordinate 1,750,465 downwards.
CAGACAACCATGCCTTCCACCTCGGCATGCTAGAACACGGCCAGAAATGCATGCAGGTGTACAAACAAGGACTTGTTTTTATTTGTCACACCAAGACAAGCTGTAAAGCTCAGACATCCAGCACCACTGAACAGTCACGACATAGTTTAAGATAATTTTACAGCATGCTATAAAGACTACTTAGCACTCACTGGCTTTTATTTATTAAAGATCTCAAAAAATGTAACAACCACTCTACTACAAATACATACATATTTATCTCTGCTGAGGAGAAGCCTGGCTTTGGGCAGGGCTCCCAGAGACCCCAAGCCCAGAGGCTGGCACCGGCAGAGCCCACAGCCCCGAGTGTGAGGGTCTCAAAGCATGCTTTGGACAGGGAGAGGGGGCAAGGTCCAGGAAGGCCAGCTTGAGCTTCCGGAGTCCCCTCCCCATGGAAAGTCCAGCTACGAGCACTGACCACGCACAGAAAACGCTGCCCAGCCGCAAAGGCCAGCAGATGCACTGTGCGAGGTTTTATGGAGAGCTGGTCACGCGGGCAGCCGCTGCACAGTGTGTCCCTGGAGAACAGGTGCTCGGGCCGACTCCCATTGCCTAGACAAGCAGCCGAGGCTCGCAGAGCCCCTCCTTCCTTCAGGGAGGCAGGCACTCCACCTGGCATCCCACACAGCCTCGGCCAACTCTCTTCTGCACAAGACAGAGATGGGAGCCAGCGGGCACCCATGCCAGAGGCGGTCTCTGCCATTCACATGGGAGACCAAGGCCAACTTCCCTGCTCCCAGCGGGGACAAACAGGCAGTCTCTGTTTCTGCCTCAAAAACAAATTAATGTTTTTAAAACCTGTTTCACCGGTGATCTACATTGTTTTCAGATATCACATGGGAAAAACACCATAAACTTCTGTGACACTCAGAAATAACATTAGAAATGAACACAGATCTAGCTAAACAGGGATGCGTCAAAGTAAGGATGTGAGTGAAAAAAATTCAGAGCCACATAAGCATGAAGGACAGGTAAAAGATCAGAGACAAAAATGTGACCCCCGTCATCAACATTCCCAACTCCATCCTCCAAACAAGCCCTTCCGGAGGCCCAGCCTGTGCTGGGGGGCACAGCAGCTCTGGGCAGCAGAGAGAGCCCTGTTCCGTGTGCTGGGGGGCACAGCAGCTCTGGGCAGCAAAGAGAGCCCTGTTCCGTGTGCTGGGGGCACAGCAGCTCTGGGCAGCAGAGAGAGCCCTGTTCCGTGTGCTGGGGGCACAGCAGCCCTGGGCAGCAGAGAGAGCCCTGTTCCGTGTGCTGAGGTGGGGGGCACAGCAGCCCTGGGCAGCAGAGAGAGCCCTGTTCCGTGTGCTGAGGTGGGGGGCACAGCAGCCCTGGGCAGCAGAGAGAGCCCTGTTCCGTGTGCTGAGGTGGGGGGCACAGCAGCCCTGGGCAGCAGAGAGAGTCCTGTTCCGTGAGGACCCAAGCAGACACAGCGGGGCCTCTGGCTGTTGGGACTGCTCACACTGCTGCTAACCCGGCACCGCGCGGAAGACCGTGCACACTGCTTATGAGTAAGTCTAAAACAGACTGGAAACACTTGGCACATGTAAGAAAAGCTCGGTCTGTGGATCTACCATACAGAACGTAAACGGGTGTTTGTGCAACGGGCGGCAGCTCCTGCCTGCTGAACAGCTCCAGGCTCAGCTGACGAGATGGAGTTGCATACACTATCTCGCATTAGCAAATCCTTACATATCCCCTTCCTAACTTTTTTGTTGTTTTTACTTATTTCAAAGGTGAAGCTACAGAGAGAGAATGAGTAATCTACCTGTGGGTTCCCTTTCCAAAGTCCCCAGCAGCCAGGGCTGCGACAGGTAAAAGCAGGATGCCAGAACTTGACCTGCGTCTCCCATGGGGTGACAGGCACCCAAGTGCTGAAGCCATCAGCTAATGCCTCCCAGGGCGGTGTGAGCAGGGTGAACGAGGGCCTGCAGCTGGGACCTGAGGCCAGGCATGCAGCACCCCCAGAGCTTAACTGTCACCCCGAATGCCTGCCAACCTCCGCGAAAAGCAGGGCACAGGCCTGGGCCGGAGCTGGGCTCCGAACCCTACGGTCCCCATGCTGGCCAAGCGGCCCCCTTCTCCGGGCCTTGGGTTCTTGGCGACAACGAGGACAGCAACGGCAGGGCTCCAGTCCTCATGGTTGTCGCTAAGAACCAGACCATACAGACACTCCAAGTGTAGAGAACGTTTGCAGAGCGACACAAGTGGAGAAAGTAATGAGAGGAAGCAGGAAGGAGCGCCCACTCCCCACTGGGGCCAGCAGGGCCCTCCTCGCCCACCTTCCTGTCCCTGCCAGAGCAGTGTTCACACTTCAAATCCCACAGGCGGCAGCAGTGAACGGGCACCAGGGCAGGGCAAGGCAGGGCACAGCGTCCAAGCACCCACAGCTGGCCGGCAGCCAGCTCACAGCCACCTGCTGTTGTAGCAGAGGTTCAAAGGGCACGACACAAGGAAATGACAAATGTATAAGGGGAAGGAAGCGTTAACTGCCCTAACTTGTTCATTACACTTTTATAACTGGAGGAAACTATTTTAAGATTTATTTTTAATTTAGAAGGCAAAGTTACAGAGAAAAGGAAAGACAGAAACAGAGTAATCTTCCATCCACTGGTTCACTCCCCAAATGGCCGCCACGACTGGTACGGAGCGATTTGCAGCCAGCAGTCGGAGCTGCTTTCAGGTCCCCGGCAGGTGCAGGCTCCCAAGGTCTTGGGCTACTTGGGCTACGTTCCGTTACTTTCCCAGGCCATTAGCAGGGAGCTGCACTGGAAGCGGAGCAGCCGGGACACGAGCCAGTGCCCACATGGGATGCAAGCGCCACCAGGTGGAGGCTTAGCCTACAGAGCTGGCCCCGGATGAAACTTTCTAAAAATAATGACATATTCTTCAAAAGAACACATTTTTGAAATTTAAAAAACACAAAATTTTCAACATGTCACCTTATTTTAAAAGATTTATTGATTTGAAAAGCAGAGTGACAGAGAAGAAAAGGGACAGAGGGAGCCTCCAACCACGAGTTCACTCTCCAAGCAGCCGCAAGCACTGACGCCAGGGCCCTGGGGTCCCACGTCTCCCATGAGAGTGGCTCGGCTCCAAGCACTGGGGTCATCTCCCGCTTTCCCAGGTGCACAGGCAGAGAGCTGGACCCCAAGCGGAGCAGCCAGGAGTCAGACTAGGGTCTGGTGAGGGCGCTGACGTTGCAGGCCACAGCTTAATCTGATAAGCCACAATACTGGCTCACACACATACTGAGAAAACCACTTGCAGTGGCCCAGTACAGCAGCCTAGTGGTTAAAATCCTCATCGCGCATACACCGGGATCCCATGTGGGCACCAGCTCATGTCCCGGCTGCTCCACTTCCCATCCTGTCCCCTGCTTGTGGCCTGGGTCCAAAGTTTTGGGATTCTGTGCCTGTGTGGGAGACCGGGAAGAAGCTCTTGGCTCCTGGCTTCAGACTGGCTTGGCTCGAGGCATTGCGGCCACTTAAGGAATAAAGTTTCAGTGGATCGAAGATCTTTCTCTGTCTCTCCTTCTCTCTGTGAATTTGCCTTTTCAATAAAAATAAATCTTTTTTTTTTTTTTTTTTTTGGAAAACAAAAGTGCTTGGAGAGATGCTTTAGGGAAAGGAAGGGTCACTGAGTGACCTTGATCCTAAATCATGGAGGGGCTAGACACAAGCCAACAGAGCCCGGCGCTCCCGCCTGCTAGCACCCCACCTTCCCCGTGCCTAAGGGTGCACAGGTATGCCTCGCTCCTGGACGGGGTGAGCAGCAGTCACGCCGATCAGTGCCCAGATGGGGCTGCTCCAGCATGGAGCGCCTCCCCCGTCAGCCGCCCAGGCCGAGCCGGGGCCCAGGGCGGAGGCGCTCGGCTCTTGGCAGGTACTTTTGGAAGATCACCCAAGAAAATGCGTGTTACACTGCTCAGAAAGGAAGTGTGACTTTTATAGAAAAATCTATTCCATTTGGAAGAACGGTCTAACAGACCACAGAAGGATAATGTACTCCGAGCAAATGAAATTCATCTGTCACGCACTGAAACCCCACGGCCTCCTGGGCAAGCCGCTGCTTCCCGGGCTGAGCGTGAAGGAGAAGCAGGCAGCCGTCTGAGGAGCCTTCACTGGCAACCTATGACAGCAAGTTCCCTTCAACCCACTCGCCGCTTTCCAAACCGATGCTGCGGCCAGCCTTCCTCCCACGAGGGAGCCAGCAGCGAGTCTGTCTAGTGCAACTGAGAGAAACGGGGAGCGCAGCAGATGCATGCGGGCAACCCCGGACTCCACACACGGAGCCTCGCACAGGACCTGCCTCTCACGGCAGGTGGCCTCAGCTCTCTGAAGGTCCACCTCAGTGAAGAGGCTCTCCAACACTGCCCTCCAACGCTAGCGTTTGCACACTGCATGGCAGAGGCTGGTACAGGACAGCACACTTCTGTTGTCTAAGCCAAAGGATCCAAAGACGAAACCCGCGAGAAACGTGCTTAAACAGAGGCCGAAGCCCTGGCATGGCATACTGAGCCTCCACCTTCGGCAACAGCATCCCATACGGGTGCAGGTTCGTGCCCGGCTGCCCCACTTCCCATCCAGCTCCCTGCCTGTGGCCTGGGAAAGCAGTAAAGCACAGCCCAAAACCTTGGGTCCCTGCACCCATGTGGGAGACCCAGGTGAAGCTCCTGGATCCTGGCTTCAGATTGGCTCAGCTCTGGGCATTGCAGCCATTTGGGGAGTGAACCAGAAGATGGAACTTCTCTCTTTCTCCTTCTCTATCTTCATTTTTTAAGGTTTATTTTTATTGGAAAGGCAAGATATACAGAGAGAAGGAAACACAAATAAAAAGATCCTCCATCCACTGACTTACTTCTCAAGTGGCCACAATGGCCAGAGCCGAAGCCAATCCGAAGCCAGGAGTCAGGGGCTCCTTCTGGGTCTCCCACATGGGTACAGGGTGTCAAGGCTTTGGGCCATCCTCTGCTGCCCTCCCAGGCCACAAGCAGGGAGCTGGAAGGGAACTGGAGCAGCTGGGATACAAACCAGCACCCATATAGGATCCTGGTGCACGAAGGTGAGGACTTCAGCCACTAGGCTACTGTGCTGGGCCCCTAGCTCCATGTTTCAAGTCAACATAAATAACTCTTCAAATCAATGTACTCGTAACAAGGATCCAGTGAGTCCTGCTTCAAGCTTCGGAGTGACCACATCCGCCCACCTGCTCCTCCCAGCCAGCCTCCCAGACACACTCCTCCACGCACCATCGGCCCCCCAGTCCTTCCTGCTCATCTGGGCACGGATGTGCGAGCAGCAGTTCCCAGGGGTCCCTGCTGACAAAGCACGTCCCTGCCCCAGGCTCCTGGCGCGCAGGGCATCCTCCCTGGATTGCTGCTCCTGGATTACGGCCCTGATATGTTCCTGAGGCAGAGCTCATGTGTTCTCTTCCCGTACTTGACGTTTCACCTGTAAAAGCCTCAGTGAGCAACAAGCCCAGTGAGCTCCTAAACCATTTTAAACTGGGATTAAAAACCGTGAGCAGTGGATGCGGTGGAGGGGGAGCCGCTGCTGGCTGGGACGCACCCTCACAGAGTGCCTGCCTCAGGCTCCTCCACTTCCACTCCAGCTTGCTATCAACGTCCAGCCTGGGGCAGCAGATGGTGGCTTGGACACGTGGGACCCCGCCACATGGAAGCCCCTGCGGAGGGGCCGGCTGCGGCCTGCAGCTGTCGCAGGCCTTCAGGAAGTAAACCCAACAAACAACCTCTCTGTGCCCATCTCTCGCCCACCCCCACCCCATTATTCTGCCTTTCAAATAAAAGCGTTTTCTATTTGAAATGATCTGACCAATTTTGCCAACGCAGACTTCGGGCCAGGGAGCTTGAATCTCAACCCAAGACTTAGCTTGTGTTCTGCCAGATTCTCATTGCTGAATGTCCGGTGGGAACCCGGTGCGTGCCAGACCTTGCTGGGGGCTGGGATGCTGCTTGTCACACGAGGGGACAGCCAGTCCAGGCCGGGAGGAGGGAGGGTGCTGCCACAGGCCTGGGCTTCGACGGCACAAGAGTCTGTCTCCCAAGGAGCTGGCCAAGTGCTAGCAATGCCCACAGTACCAGAGCTCAGCACAGGGAGCACGCGGCCACAGGGCTCCTGCTTGGGGGGCAGAGCACTGAGACTGCTGACACCCACAGACAGGGCAGGCGGGCTTCAGGGGCAACGGACCAACCGGCAGCAGCTGGCTACACTCACGGGAAACTCAAGGCACAGAAGAAGCCAGTATTCTAGGGGTATATTAATGCTACAGGTTAAAGCGAAAGTTTCTGAATATTTGAATCAAGCATTTATGTTTAAAAGATGCTAACAATGATGAAGACAGCTTTGCTGAGTGGGTGTGAGGCACTGTGCCAGGCACCTGCCACCCAGGTGTACACTCACACCTCGCCACAGCCCTCGGACAGGACACTGTGCCAGGCACCTGCCACCCAGGTGTGCACTCACACCTCGCCACAGCCCTTGGACAGGACACTGCCAGGCACCTGCCACCCAGGTGTGCACTCACACCTCGCCACAGCCCTCGGACAGGACACTGTGCCCTCTGCTACAAGAGGAACAAAGGCAGATTCACACCAACATAAACACTTGTCTAAAGTCCTACGGCGAGCAAGACTCAGAGTGACCCCACTCACATTCACAGAGCACAGAGTGACCCCACTCACACTCACAGAGCACAGTGACTCCACTCACACTCACAGAGCACAGTGACTCCACTCACACTCACAGAGCACAGTGACCCCACTCACACTCACAGAGCACAGTGACCCCACTCACACTCACAGAGTGACCCCACTCACACTCACAGAGCACAGAGTGACCCACACTCACACTCACAGAACACAGAGTGACCCACACTCACACTCACAGAGCACAGAGTGACCCCACTCACACTCACAGAGCACAGAGTGACCCACACTCACACTCACAGAGCACAGAGTGACCCACACTCACACTCACAGAGCACAGAGTGACCCCACTCACACTCACAGAGCACACCGCTGGTGCAAAGAGCAGCATGCGTTCCTAAAGAACGTTTCCTACCATCACTTCATCACTTCATGCCAGTCACACTGTGTTTCTGCATATCTAACTGTTACATTGCTGTCCCACCAAGACAAGGCAGAACGGGTCAGGAGCAGTATAAACAGAGGGACTAGCAAACACTCCTTCCGGCAAACTCAGCTCACTCAGCTGGGCGGCATCTAGCTAACTCCCGCTCTGCCTGCATGATATTCTTCAGTCACCACCAAAGCACCCAAAACCCACTGCCAGTGAGCGGGAACAGACGCACCTCTGCTGCCTGGCACTCCAGCCCATCTCCAGCCGCCTGGGGTCTTGGGGAACAGCTGCACCTGCTTTGTAAGCAGTGGGCACGCCTTCTGCAAAGATGCAGCTGGGGCTTTCAACCACCCGACACACAAGCTCTCATTGAGATTCTGAGCACTGGGACTGAGCCCGGAGCACCGCGTCAGCTGTCCCCCACAAAGCCTGGAGCTCTCTCTGCCTTCACGGGAAAGAAATCCAAAGCAGAGACTTACTCAGGCCAAAAAAAATAAGCACTCAGGTAAGCAAATATGCTGGTACAAGTTTGCACAACGAGCAGCTTCCTGCATCTGCCCTGGCAGTGGCCTAGGGGAATAACTCCGGGGAATTCTGAAAGGAAGAAAATTTTAAGTCTACAACCATGGGCCCTAAGGAAAGCGCACCCCTCCCGCACTGCCCAAAACAACACATAGCTACATCCGGGACTGCTAGGCAAGGACAGAAACGGGCAAGGCAGTGTGCAAGGGAGCACAGCTCTGTCGGAGGGTGAGAGGCCGTGAATTCCAGTCCTCGCTCTGCTCCCAGCTGGCCACGTCGTTCCCTGGACTTAGCTTGGGAACAGTCCAAGGACAAGGGTAAAGAAAAAAATAGCTACTATGCCAAACTCCAATCCCTAATATCAAGATAAAAGAATAAAAGGCAATCCCACGGAATTTCGGGTACTTTTCTGTTCTCAAGAAGTCAAAAGCGAAAGAAATTCTGTCAGCAGCACACTGAACAGAGGCCACAAACACTGCGCCTGCCCGCCCGTTCACTCACAGGTCCCCAGGAGGGGAAGTGACCGTGCCGCGCTATGAGGGCCCCCATGCCCCCGGTGACGCCCCTTTGCTGTGGGCGATGCTGCTCCTGCCCCACCCTCCCCGCTCTCCCGCAATCACTCCCCGCGGGGGATTGCTACCCAGCCCTTCTCAGGCCCTCACTACCCCCGCATCCGCCAGACAGTGACCAGTCCTGCCAGCGCCGTCACTCACTGGTCTGGGGCCACAGAATCATGAACGCACTGGCTTACTGCGGCGGCCCTCTGTCCCTAACCGATCCTGTGCTTGTCATGCTGGTCACTCCTGCGAGCAGACGGCGAAGAAAGGCCACCCTGACACCACCGCCCCATCTGCCAAGCAGAGCAGCTGGACTGGCAGACAGCATGGCCAGCCTTCTCCGCTGTCACTCCCTATGCATTCCTGACCCCGCAGCCCTCGGGGACAATCCCACCCAACATAGGCAGGAGACAGCCTCCCGCACCAGCAGCTGGGGGCGGGCGGGCTGTCTCAGGCATTGCCAGCTCGGCATTCAGACAACCCGGAGCTGTGCCGAACAGGCCCAACCCTGTCGCAGGGTCCCCTGGGCAGCGTCTGGCAGAACCACGGAGGAGCCTTTGTCTAAGCGCCACTGAAGAACCTAGGCGTTTCCTGCCTTTTGTGATTCTGCCTCAATGGCTCGGCTGGGGGCTGTGTGAACACCCCGCAGGACACCTGGCAGGTCACCAGGCAGACCACTGCTCAGGAAGGAGGTACCTGGTGTTTGATAAGATTCACAGCCCAATAGCTCATCAATTTGTGCTTTTTGAAAGTTGCTTGTTTCAAACCCACCAACAGAAGCCTGCTAAATCATGACTGTATAATTAATAGCCTGAAATGTATAAGAACTGGGGGGCTTGGGCGCTCTCTCTCTCTCTCTGCTGGCTCGTGCTTCTTTTTGTCCTCCCTGTGGGATCCTAGCAGCTGGGCTGGGGGAGGTGGCTGGGAGACCTAGGTTAACCTGAATAAACCACCTTTATGCCTTAGCATTGACTTCACACTTGATGATTATCTGGGGATTTCGAAAATCCAGCACAACACCACCTCCTCTGCTCCCCCAGGCCTGGCTGCTGGTGCACCTCACTGCCTCCACCGCCGATGATACTGAAACCAAACTGCTCAGCAGTCAGGGACACACAGCCAGCATTAGCAGCAGATGTAAGGCAGGTCACTGACTTCTAGAACCAGTGCATTTGCCAGGGTTCCGCGTGGTCCTAACAGGAATTCTTATTTGGCCTGAGAAATGTAAGCCACGGAGACAGTGTTGTGGCACGTCAGGTTAAACTGCCACCCGCCACACTAGAATCCCATAATGGGTGCTGGTTTCAGTCCCAGCAGCTCCGATCCCAGTCCGGCTCCCTGCTAACAGCCTATGAAGGCAGCAGAAAATGGCCCAGATGCCTGGACCCCTCCACCCACATGAGACACCCAGGTAAAGCTGCACGTCCCTGGCAGGTGCCTGGCCCGGCCCTGGCCATCACAGCCGGCTGGGGAATGAACCAGCGCATCAAGATGTCCGTTTGCCTCTCCCACTCTCCCTGTCGCTCTTTCAAATGAGTAACTCAATCTTTACACACATACACACACAGTGCACACACAGGCTGCGTGGAGACCCAGGGCACTCTCGCCGACAGTGCCAAGCAGCCCTCCTGGCAGCCGGCCACAGCCTGCAGGTGTCCCAGCCTGGGGCCTCCCCACACAGACACGCCCGCACAGGTTTCTGCACATACACAACTCCTCACCTCCCTGGGGAAACGCCACAGGCACAGGCCTGCCGCGGCTGCGTGACCAGATCTTTCAGAAACTACCCCACTGCGTCCCAGCATGGCAGGGTCACTTTCCATCGCCACCAGCCACGTGAGCCGTCAGGTGCCCCACCTGACTCCAGTACCAGTATGGTCACTGTTCACCCCAGCCACCCTCACATACATCATGTCCAAACCAACCCAAAGTCAGAGGCCGAGAGAACATTCTGGAATCAAACAACGTGTCTGACTCAACCTGTGTTTGGCCTGCTCTACTACCTCCTAACTGGGAAGTTTTCTCACCGCTTTGGGCCTAACTTCCTCAACATAAACTGGGGATGGATGCCCCCACCTCCACGGTTCACAGCGAAGACAGAAGGAAAGGCTGCGAGGAGCCGCCAGCATGTCTGACGCATGCCAGTGCCTCCGTCCAGACTAGTGCAGGCGTTAATAACACAATAACTAGTCCAGATATTTAATAACTAGGGCAGAGATTAATAACAGAATAACTAGTCCAGATATTTAATAACTAGGGCAGAGATTAATAACAGAATAACTAGTCCATATTACTAACAGAAGTTGAGAAAAGCTTGTTCTCTCTCCCAGGCTCATCTTGTATTCAATCAGCAAAGAACAGCAAACAAGGCAGCCCAAATGACTGTTCAGTTCCTAGTAAGAGCAGAGACATGAAAGGGGGCGAGGACGGAGGAGGGAGAGGGCCACGGCGCCGAGCCCAGGCGCCTGCCACCCCGTCTCCACGGGGACGCTTGTGGCCGCCTGAGCGAGGTGCGGCCCTGCAGCTCGGCTCACTGCTTGCAGCCTTCTCTGCAGACGGCTCTAAGTCAGTCACCCCTGCTAACGGGCACTGCGGCCTGGCAGGGCAGTTACACACAATTTTCCCCTGGAAACCACAGCACAAAAGTGACCCACAGGGGAGGGACACACTGCTATAAAAGCTGATGGCAAGAACTGATGTCACACCTCCTACAGGAGCCACTCTAGAACCTGTGCAGATACAGAGGGAGCACACCACAGAATGAACCTGCCAGAGCTAACACGCCACAGAACTAACACACCACAGAACTAACACACACAGAACTAACACACACAGAACTAACACACCACAGAGCTAACACACACAGAACTAACACACACAGAACTAACACACACAGAACTAACACACACAGAACTAACACACCACAGAGCTAACACTCCACAGAACTAACACACCACAGAACTAACACACACAGAACTAACACACCACAGAGCTAACACGCCACAGAACTAACACGCCACAGAACTAACACACACAGAACTAACACACACAGAACTAACACACCACAGAGCTAACACGCCACAGAACTAACACACCACAGAACTAACACACACAGAACTAACACACACAGAACTAACACACACAGAACTAACACACCACAGAGCTAATACACACAGAACTAACACACACAGAACTAACACGCCACAGAACAAACACGCCACAGAACGACCACACCACAGATGAGCACTCCACAGAGGAGCACACCACAGAGGAGCACTCCACAGAGGAGCACACCACAGAGGAGCACACCACAGAGGAGCACACCACAGAGGAGCACACCACAGAGGGAGCACACCGCAGAGGAGCACACCACAGAGAAGGAGCACACCACAGAGGAGCACTCCACAGAGGAGCACACCACAGAGGAGGAGCACACCACAGAGGGAGCACACCACAGAGGGAGCACACCGCAGAGGAGCACACCACAGAGGGAGCACACCACAGAGGAGCACACCACAGAGGGAGCACACCACAGAGGGAGCACACCACAGAGGGAGCACACCACAGAGGAGGAGCACACCGCAGAGGGAGGACACCGCAGAGGAGCACACCACAGAGGGAGCACACCGCAGAGGAGGAGCACACCGCAAAGGGAGCACACCGCAGAGGAGCACACCACAGAGGAGCACACCACAGAGGGAGCACACCACAGAGGGAGCACACCACAGAGGGAGCACACCGCAGAGGAGCACACCACAGAGGGAGCACACCACAGAGGAGCACACCACAGAGGGAGCACACCACAGAGGGAGCACACCACAGAGGAGGAGCACACCGCAGAGGGAGGACACCGCAGAGGAGCACACCACAGAGGGAGCACACCGCAGAGGAGGAGCACACCGCAAAGGGAGCACACCGCAGAGGAGCACACCACAGAGGAGCACACCACAGAGGGAGCACACCACAGAGGGAGCACACCACAGAGGGAGCACACCGCAGAGGAGCACACCACAGAGGGAGCACACCACAGAGGAGCACACCACAGAGGGAGCACACCACAGAGGGAGCACACCACAGAGGGAGCACACCACAGAGGAGGAGCACACCGCAGAGGGAGGACACCGCAGAGGAGCACACCACAGAGGGAGCACACCGCAGAGGAGGAGCACACCACAAAGGGAGCACACCGCAGAGGAGCACACCACAGAGGAGCACACCACAGAGGGAGCACACCACAGAGGGAGCACACCGCAGAGGAGGAGCACACCGCAAAGGGAGCACACCGCAGAGGAGCACACCACAGAGGAGCACACCACAGAGGAGCACACCACAGAGGGAGCACACCACAGAGGAGCACACCACAGAGGAGGAGCACACCACAGGGGAGCACACCACAGAGAAGGAGCACACCACAGAGGGAGCACACCACAGAGGAGCACACCACAGAGGAGCACACCACAGAGGAGCACACCGCAGAGGAGCACACCACAGAGGGAGCACACCACAGAGGAGCACACCACAGAGGAGGAGCACACCGCAGAGGAGCACACCACAGAGGGAGCACACCGCAGAGGAGGAGCACACCGCAGAGGAGCACACCACAGAGGGAGCACACCACAGAGAAGGAGCACACCACAGAGGAGCACACCACAGAGGGAGCACACCACAGAGGAACACACCGCAGAGGAGCACACCACAGAGGGAGCACACCACAGAGGAGCACACCACAGAGGAGGAGCACACCGCAGAGGAGCACACCACAGAGGGAGCACACCGCAGAGGAGGAGCACACCACTCCCAATGGAACAACCTCACACCCCAGATCCCAGCACTGACACAGCAAGATGCAAGACAGTTCTGTCACTAGATCTTCATTTCGCCCCTGACACTCACACCTGCTAACTGCCTGCCTCTCAATCCTTTTGAATTATGGGCAATCTCATGAGTGAAGCATCCCAGGGGTCCAAGTGAGCACAAGGCTGTGTCACCCTGCGATCACGCCCAAGGGTGCAACCACGCCCACGGGTGCAACCACTGAGTCTTATAATAGCTGCATGTTTACACTCAGGAACAAAACATGGAAAACCCCCAATCTCTCCCAGAGCGGCAGTGTCCCCTGACGTGTCCCCCAGCAATGGACGGGGGATTCCACGGCCTGTGCCCTGGCCAGCACTTGGCCTTAGCCCTGCCTTCTCCTTTAACCACCCGGTCCTTTGGCAGGGATGTTTCCTAACGTCTCCATCTACATTTGCACGAAGACCAAGGACGCTGGACACACTTGTCCGTGTTACTTGTGATTTGCACTTCTGAGTTCTAAACTTTCACAGGGTCCTCCGATCTCCCCTCTGCTAAAGTGTGCTGGCTTCGCCGGAGTTTAAGTGTGCTCTTCACTGCTCACCGAGTGGTGCTTACACTCACCGCTCCAGTCTTTGTTGCCCTGCCTGACGTCCTGGCCTCTGTGCCTCTACTGACCACCTTCTGCCACTCAGGCTGGCATTTCCTGTTTATTGACACCTAGATGGTTGGGGTTTATACCCTGAGACACTGGGTCTTCCTTGTAAGGTCTCTGCTGTGGTGGCCTGCCCCTGGCACAGCCTGAGCCACGGCAGTGGGTGAGAGCTGCCTACTGCAGTGCCACAGGGGAGCTTAGCAGCTCGGGTTCCTGCCTGCCCTCTACTGACACCAGCCAGGTGATGAGACACTTTCCATAAGCGTACAATTACTCCCTTTATGAATCACTCAGGGTTTGCGTGATTGATTCCTCCAGCATCTGAGGGTCCAGCACTCAGTACCACTGCTGTGACAGCACAGACAAGGGGACGGCCTCCTCCTTGGAGGAAATGCCAGTCCTGCCTGTGACCACGCTTGGCACTGGCAACACCGCCACTCCAGGGACAGCAGCAGCACTCACACTGGGCTTTGGTGGACTCCCTGGTCCTGTCCTGCAGAATGGGGAGGTGCTTTCCTAGCCTCGCCAGGGTGAAGCTTCCTTTCATTGGAGTCCTGGTCATGAGCGGAACAGCCGACTCCACCAGCAGAACAACTCCTTTGTCAAAAGATGACGTGCAAACCTAGAGAGCGCGGCGTTCGGCTGCCAAGCAGCGCGGCCCATGAGCTCACACAACCCAAGACGCAGGGCGGGCTCCAAGGGCGCGGGACCAAGACTGGGACCACTACGGTCAACGGGCCAAGGGGTGCCCACGTGGCCTAGGCTGGACTAGAGGCTGCTGTGTGCCTTAAGATGAGAGAGGGCAGGGCCCAGCGGCGTGGCCTAGCGGCTAAAGTCCTTACCTTGAACGCCCCGGGATCCCATATGGGGGCCGGTTCTAATCCCGGCTGCTCCACTTCCCATCCAGCTCCCTGCTTGTGGCCTGGGAAAGCAGTCGAGGACGGCCCAAAGCTTTGGGACCCTGCACCCATGTGGGAGACCCGGAAGAAGTTCCTGGATCCTGGCTTTGGATCGGCATTGCATCGGCCGTTGTGCTCACTTGGGGAGTGAATCATCGGACGGAAGATCTTCCTCTCAGTCTCTCCTTCTCTCTGTATATCTGACTTTCCAATAAATAAGATAAATCTTAAAAAAAAAAAACAAAAACATGAGAGAGGGCACACAGACCAGCGGTCATCCTGCACCCCAGTCCATGCAAGCTCACCTTTCCTGTGCTTTACAGGGAGAGAGACATCCCTTCACCTGCCTAGAAGACTGACAAAACACTTGGGAACTCACTGCACTGGCAAGGCATTCTTAGAAAATAGGCCGGCACTCTTACCAGGGCAATGAGATGGGAAATGATGCAACTGATGCAGAGAAAGCCAGTGAGACTAATCCAAGTTCAATGTCATTCCACCTGCATGGGCTTGTCCAGAGAACACATTCACAGAAAGCACAAGGCCGCCCAGTGCCACACTGCTTAGCATTCTAAATGACTGCGGCCCTCGGCACTCGCTCAGAAAGAGAGGGTGGAGAGAGGCGCCGAGACAGGCCAGAGACAGGCCAACGTCTGCACCTCCAGCAACACCGTCGATGTGGGCAGCCAGGCTCGGCCGGCAGCTCTAACCCTCGCACCCACATCAGCACCATCTGAGTCCTGGCGACTCCATTTCCAGTCCAGCTTCCTGCGAATATGCCTGGGAAGGCAGCAGCAGACAATGGCCCTAACTTGTCACCCACATGGAAGACTCGGGTGGAGTCCCTGCTCCTTGGTTGCAGCCTGGCCCAAGCCTGGCTGTTGCAGCCATTTGGGAAGTGAACCAGCAGGTAGAAGATTGTGTGTGTTTGTGTGTGTGTGTGTCCTTCTAACTATGTCATTATACCTTTCAAATAAATAAACTTCAAAAGAATTATAAGCTTATAGCCGGGGGGGACTCACTGTTGTGGCACATCAGGTTGTCCACGTCAACAATGGCATCCCATATGAGCACTGGTTCAAGTCCCAGGAGCTCCACTTCTGTGTTAATGCACCTGGAAAACAGAGAAAGATGGCCCAAGACCTTGGATGCCTGAACCATGTGGGAGACCTGGACAGAGTTCCAGGCTCCTGGCTCCATCCCTAGCTGTGGGGGCCATCTGGGACGTGACCAATTAGGAAGAGGTTAATCAATTCTCTTCTCTTTCTCTAATTCTGCCTTTTAACTAACTAAATACTACAAAATAAGTTCATGGGAAACAGAAGAGAGCAATTTCTTTGGACACTAAGCATGCGCGAGCCGGCCCATTTCTCTCACAGACGCACTTTCCATGCTGACCCACTGAGGTGCCTGTTCATAAACCCACCGCACATCCAAGCTTCCTAAGAACAAGAAAACTCGAATAACTGACCTAACTAAAGAAAAATCTTAACTAAGCTGTGAGCTCTAAGTGCATGAATCTGAACTGACTGGAAAGGGGGTCCATGCTCTCACACTCAAGGTCCGCCTGGATGTCCCACACTTGTGTTGTCACATCTAGGGTTAAAGTCACCAAGAACCAGACTGTCGGCCCTGTCTGGGGAAATCCCTAACAGCTTCAAATGTTGCTCGGAACGTATGGCACCACAGTGGACATTCGGCACAGGCATAAGATGCCACTCGGGGCAACTGGCACCCAACTCTGGGCTCAAGTCCTGGCTTTGCTGCTGGTCCCAGTGCCCTGCCGAGGCATACCTGCAGAGGTGATGGTAAAGCAGCTGGGTCCCAGCCACCCAGGGAGAAGACCTGGCTCCCAGCTCCAGTGGGCACCTGAGGAGGGGCCCAACCTGAGTGCCTGGCTCCCAGCTCCAGTGGGCACCTGAGGAGGGGCCCAACCTGAGTGCCCGGCTCCCAGCTCCAGTGGGCACCTGAGGAGGGGCCCAACCAATGGCACAAGTGTTTGTCCCTCACCCCTCTGTGTGCGAGTGTATGTGCACACCCAGAAGCTTTTCAAATCAGAACCTTTTTTGTATTTTAAATGTAACGCTCGGGGGTGCTCCTCCCCTCCGCTCAGGGAGCACTCAGGAGACACGTGTCCAGTGCTGGAGAGTCCTCTAAGTCAGCCTGGCGGAGGCAGCACACCAGACAACAGCCACGGTTCCAATGACTCTGGATCCTCACAGTCTTAGACCTCATCATCCCCTCGCTTCCCTCAAAAGGAGCCCTCGGCACTACCTGTCCGTGCCACCACCAGGAGGAGCGAGGAGCGCCAGCAGGCTTAGGGACAGAGGGACAGCCACTCCCAGGCAGCCTTCAGGTGAAAGGGGACAGAAACAGCCACAAGGAAGCGAAAGGGCCAGAGAGACTGCAGACTGGCTGCGGGCTGGAGCCTCAAGCAGTCACAGGTAGCTCTCCTTTCCAATCGAGCACTCTCAGCCAGCCAGCCAGAAAGCTGTGAAACTAAAGCTCACGGGCTGACGCATAGCACAGAGGGTCGACCCACTCAGTGCAACACCCGCATGCCACATCAGAGTACCGGCTCAAGTCCTGGCTTCATACTCATGACCCAGGTCCCTGCCAGTGTGCCTAAGATGGCAACACAAGATGGTTCAAGTGCCCATAGCCCTGCCACCCCTGGGAGACCCATGTGGAGTTGCTGGCTCCAGCCTGGTCCAGCCCCAAGTATTGCGGCTCTGTCAGGGAGTGGACCAAAGGATGCAAGATGTCTATCTGTCACTCTGCTTTTCAGACAAATAAATCTTTGCAAAAGAATATTTTAAAAACTTTTTTTAAAAGCAAAAAGGAAAGCCTTCCAGGACAAGCGGCACAATAAACCAAGCCTGGAGCTGCACGGCAGAGCACAGGGACTACAGCTGATAGCGACACATCATGCCCATGACCACCTGCCAACAGGGCACAGACACGTGAGCAAACCACACACTAATTAACCGAGCTAACCACTCCGGTGTGCAGAACGCCACGTCGGCTGCCATAGACACACCCCAGGGGGTCAGCACTGTGGCACAGAGGATGCGGCCAGCTGACACACTGGCATCCCCTGCGGGTGGCGGGCACAATTCCAGCTGCTCCCCATCTGTGCTCACGTGCCCGGGTAACAGCGGAAGAGGGCCCAAAGGCCTGGACCCCTGCACCCACACGGGATGCCGGAGCAGAGTCCCAGGCTCCTGGCTCTGGCCTGGGTCAGCCACCACCGTGGCTATTTACTTGGGGAGTGACCCAGGACGGGGATCATCTGCCCGCTGGGTCTCTGTCGCTCTCTGCTTTTCCCTTTGTGTAAATCAGCCTTTCAAGTTTCTAAAATGATGTTCAAAAGGTGTTCACAATTTTTATCAACTAAAATATAAAGTAAGAGCAGGCATGTGGCTCAGGGGTTAGGACACTGCTTGAGACCTGCACTTTCCATGCCAACAAGCCTGGGTCAAGTCCTGGCCCTGCCCTGGAGGCTGGCCTCTGCGGAAGCACCCCGCGGAGGCAGCACCTCCAGCTCCACCCGTGCGGAGGCCGGGAGGCAGCTCCTGGCTCAGGGCATCTGGGGAGTCCAACAGTGGACAGGAGGTCTGTCTCTGTCTCTCAAATAAAAATCACAATTGTTAAAAATAAAACCGTTCTTAAAAAAAACCCAAGCCTGACCACATCCTTGAAACAGGAAGCACAAGGTTTTTAAAAAATCCTTCCAGGGACTATAAAAAGGAATTCTTGAAATTAAAAGTATTACAGTAACAAAAAAACTCACACAGGGTCTAGAAAAATTGTGGGCGAACACCCTAAAATGGGAAACAGAAAGACCAGAGTGTGTTGGTGCAGCCCATGGGGCACCAGTGTGTGTCCCGCTGCTCCACTTCCATCCAGCTCCCTGCTGCTGGCCTGGACAAGCAGCAGATGCCCAGGTTCTCTGACCCCTACACCCAGCATGGAAGACCCAGAAGAGGCTCCTGGATCTTGGCTTTGTGTCAGCTCAGTTCTGGCTGTTGCAGACACTTGGGGAGTGATGCAGCAGGTGGAAGATCTCTCTCTCTCTAACTCTGAGTTTAAGTTAAGTAAATATTTTTTAGAAAGAGAGAGAAAGAGAGGAAGGACGCAAACAGACGCAAACAGTTGCAGACATTTCACAGGAACTCGTGTTCTCAAGGTTAGGAGCGGACAGGTGAACAGACCCGCTGGCTCCCAGCACGAAGCCCACAGGAGACAGTGTGACACTCGGTGGGGCTTCACACCACGGGGACGGCAAGGGTGCCCTGGGAACAGGTCACACCCCAAGCGGGGGCTTCCCACACATCCCTCCCCACGCTGACGACAGGGTCAGCCTAGGAGCAGCCCCAGAATGCCACACCACAGCAAGGAACCAGCATGCTGTGCCCACATCCCCCCCGAAGTGCCCAACCTGCAGTCCTGGCAGGGACCCCATCCCAGCTCCCTCCCATGAAGCAACAGCCATGGCTCACGTACCTAGACATCCAGGCTGAAATGTGACTGCCAGCCTTCACCTCGACCCAGCCCCAGCTTCTGCAGGTGTCTGGGTTAGCAAATCAGCAGACGGCAGCTATGTGCCTACCAAATACATTTTTTAAAAAAACTAATTCCACAGAAAATATATTTATCAAACCCCAAATTTTACTCAGCCATATGTACTGACCGAATGTAAGAGTAAAATATTCAAATGGTAAATGCTGAATATACTCACTCAAACCGTGGCGAGCACCCAAAGAGGAGTTGGGGTGGGGAGCCCTGGGGGATGGCAGATCCTAGGCAGGCTAAGGGGGTGGGGGGAGCCCTGGGGGATGGCGGTGGGCGATGGGGGCTAGGCTAGAACCAAACAGGAGAGAGGGGTAGCAGGGGCCACAGGAGGCAGGCAGCTGGTGTAGCTCTGGGATGGGAGCTGAGGCAAGACACCACATGCAGTTCTGCCCCGCTGCATGTCAATCAAAACGCCCTTCCCAGGACGCACCTGCTTCGTGCCTGCGACGGGATGCCGTGAAAAGATGGACAGTGATTCCCACGCACAAGCACAGTTCCGGGCAGCTTCCCACCTGGAGAGGCACCCCAACCTCAGGACGCGGCCAGCAGCTGGAAGGTTCTCCCTGTGCCACGGGCCAGGGCTGGAGAGCCACTCTTGCTCCCACTGCCTACTCGGGATGGGCAGTCTCCAAGGGGGCAGCCCCGCCTCACACACAAGCCCACTTTCTCACCTTCCAAATGGGGTAGTTTGTGTCTGCACTTGGAACGCTTGGGAAACACGCACCCCAGGCCCACTTCACAAAAGGCCACCTGACGGGGCGATGTACCCAGAGGGGCGGAGTAAATGACATGGATCAAGAAAACCAGGCCAAACAAAATAGAAAACACTAGAAGAAAGGAGATCTAATCCAAACAGACTTAATATCTCATCTGTAAAAATACTGACGTCACCGTCCTAACGGCCGCTTCCCGTTTACCCAGCAGGCCTTGCATAGGAGGCCACCGAGCCAGCCACCCAGCGGGCCTGCAGGAGCTCCGCAGGGCCCCCACCGTCTAAGCGCTCAGCCCACGGCCTCCCCGGCCACTCCACAACAAACTTCTGACCCGTTAGCCAGCCCTGCGGGCTCCACCACCATCTCCTCATGTCCCCTAATTTACTGTAACAGCTTTCAGAAAACAGAGCAACGCTGCACCTCCTCCACTGCTCCATTTCCATCGCAAACACCTGAGGTCACTTTAGGACGAGGCCTCCTGAGCTTACTTCTGGGGGCTCAGGGAACTGGGGCCGGCATCAGCTGGGCTCCGATGAGGCCCTCATGGCGGCTGGCACCACCACGGCGAGGGCCCATACAGAGAGATGCGGAGAGGATGGGGAGGAGCGAGGCGCGTTCCAACAACCCCTTCACGAGGGGACACACACTCAGGACACCCCACTAGGCCCCACCACATGGGGGACCCAGCTCCCGACATGAGTCCCTGGGAGACATACTCAGACCACACAGAGCACAGAATCCACTCAGCAACAGCCCCATGGAAGGCAGGCCCAGAGCCAGGTCTGGGAGGTACGTGGCACTTCCACGGGCACTTCCACGCAGCACCCTCCTGCCCTCACACACCTGGAAGCCCGGGGTCGCTCAGGGCTTGGGGGCGGGGCTGAAGCCTCTAACCCTTCCAGAACCCTGGGTCTCTGGGGCAGCCAGCCCCCACCTCCCTGCAAAGGAGACCTCACACAGGAGGGCCTCCAGGCCTCTCTCCCACCGCCCTTCCCCCTCTCTTGGAGCCCCTGTGGAGGTGCAGAAGGGCAGGGCGCTTGCTATTTTTCTGTTCTAAACCCTGCAGAACTTTCAGTTCTTAAAACTATGTGCTTGTATAACTTTGTTAAAAATGAGTATTTAATGTTTAAACAAAATCCGACACTTGACCAACGAGAATATCACATAAAGTGGTGTGCTCTGAAACTTCTTGGAACCAACCACTCTGGAAATCCTGTCCCTGGGAGGCGGCCAGGGGCTGCGGGTGGGGACGGCGAAGAAGCTTCTTGCTGGGGACCTGGGGCTGGCAATGTCTGGTCTTCATTTGGGTGTTACTTACAAGTGTGATCAGAGGACAAAAAAAAAATTTAGCCGCATACTTATGGACATTTCTTGGTATTCACACATTTTAATAAAATGTTAACAAAAAAATCCTCTCCCAGCTCATGACACATCGCCCAAGAAACATTTCTACATTCCTGAAGCCTGAAACCAAGTTTAAACTCCTAGGAGTGTATTCTGGGCTTTTCGTTTGCTTAAAAATCTATTTATTTCTATTGGAAACGCACATCTACATAGAAACAAGAGAGACAGAGAGGAAGATCTTCCATCCACTGGTTCACTCCCCAAGCGGCCACAACCACCAAAGGCGAGCCAGTCCGAAGCCAGGAGCCAGGAGTCTCCTCCAGGTCTCCCACGCGGGTGCAGGGTTCCAAGGCTTTGGGTCGTCCTCCACTGTTTTCCCAGGCCACAGGCAGGGAGCTGGGTGGGAAGTGAAGCAGCCTGGATTAGAACTAGCGCCCATACGGGATCCCAGCACATTCAAGGGTAAGATTAGTCAATTGAGCCATCACACTGGACCCCAATAATGTATTTTTGTCTCTCACAGAAAACTCATTTCAAATCAGAGCTTGTTATTTACTAGACAGAAACAAACATTTTAACTCTCATTTATTTTCCACTTAGTTAAAGGCAAAGACAGACAGACCGTTCATCCGGCGGCTCACCCTTGAAACACTCCAAGAGCTGGGCCTGGGCCAGGCCAAAGTCAGGAGCCCGGCACTTAATCCAGGCCTCCCACCTGAGTGAGGACGGCTGGCTACTGAGCCACCAAGTGACGCCTCCAGGAAGTCAGCCAGGCTCCAACTAGGACAATGCCCGCTACAGAGGCTGCAGGAGTCCCAGGCGGTGGTTGCCGGCAGAAACAGTCTTCCTGAAAAGCTGTAAATATCCCCGGGAGCAGGGAAGGCCACCTGACCGGCCGCACCTCTGGGTCCCCTGCACAGGAGCAGGGAAGGCCACCTAACTGGTGGCACCCTTGGGTCCCCTGCCCACAGACATACCTGCTCCCAGCCATCGGTGCAGGTACACATGCTAATAGGACCTCTCTTCTAAACCCAGGCGTGGGAGCCACGGGAGGGCAGGGCGGCGTCAGGCTGCTGCCATTAGACAAAGGCGACGCCCCCAGTCCCCGCAGGGGTGTTATGGTATGGTCTGGCCACTCCAGTGCCACAGTATTCAAGGCTCAGGTCCCCTTCTGGCCACACCACCAGCTCCACCTGGTCGCAGCCTTCAGGGTCTCCTGTTACATAATGTACCTGCTAACCGAGCGTTAGCAGCAGCCTCAGGGGATGTGGTCCTAAGATCAGAACGATGGGCAAGCCTGGAGGGCCGTCACACGCCAGGACCAGATAGCCTGCCTGGCATATTTCGAGCAGGGACTAACAGGCCCAATTTAATCACACCAGCCTTTCTCTAGGGTACAGGGAAGAGGGACTTGGGGGACGTCCTGGTGCTGGAGCCGAGAGGCAGGCAGCTGGACGGCTGGCGACCTGACCTCTCGGCTGTCCACTGTTTCCCCGACCTCAGGGCAGGTCACTTCGACTGCACCACATTCGGATGGCAAGGCTGGGCAGAGCGAAAGTCCCTGAGATGGCAGCGCCGAGAGGACTGAAGGCCACAGCCACTCGGTCGGACTTCTGCTGAGAGACCTGCGCTTTCCCCTCATCAGCAAGGTCTCACCCCCAGCTCAGCCCCCCTCGCTGACGGGGCTGAGGGGCTGAGGAGCAGGAAGCACTGGGGCACAAGAAAAGCCTTCAGAAGGCCAAGTTTCTAACTTAGGTTCTCATCCAAAAGCGCTGCAGCCAACTCTCCTTAACATGCTGTGCACACGCACCTATGGCTTCATCTCCAACACGGCACCTGCACAAGGACAAGCTTGATGATATCAAACACTGCAAGAAAATCTAGCTAAAATTCTACTGGAAAATAACACTTAAAGGAAATGAGATTTACAGGATCATCATTATCTTTTAGAAAAAAGAAATAACAAGTTTTCTAAAGATGTATTTCATTAACTTGGAAGGCAGAGCAACAGACAGAGGAAGTGCAGAGTGATCTTCTACCTGCTACCAAACAGGAGTCATGGCCAGGGCAGGGCCAGGCCGGACACGAGCCTCCCCCAGCTCTCCCCACGGGTGGCAGGGCCCTAAGGACCTGGGCCAACTTCCTTCTGCCGACTCACCAGGTACACTGCAGGGATGGATGGCTGGGGCAGCTGCCCCAGAGCTCCATTACAGCCTTGAGTTTTAATAAATGTTGAATTCAAACTGAACTGGGATATGCTTGTTTTGTCCTGAGAATGTCCTTCATGGCAGGACTGATGAAAATAAATGATTTATGTTTTCAGCTGAAAAGGTGAAGAGCGAGAGCGCCCTCCCACCCGTGGGTTCTCTGAGACACACTTTCCCAGCTGGGCCTGGGCAAGGCTGAAGCCAAGGTCCCCTGTGGGGTGGGAGGGACCCTGGTAATGCAGTCACCCCTGCTGCCTTCCAGGGTGAGTGTAAGAAGCAGGTCTGGGCTGAGCTTGGGCACTCGGATTTGGGCCAGTGGGCATCCCCGGGAGCACGCGTGGAATAAAAGGGAGGGCTGTGCCTCCCAGCAGTGAACTGGGACCCAGCAGCCCTGTGCTGAATGCTGGGGTGGCTCCTGGCCCCGGCAGCCTGCAGGACCTGAGCTTGGCAGTGCTGGAGCACGCCTAGGGCTGACCCCTCTGCTGGGGGATCCTGAGGGGCTGCAGTGGCGGTGGGAGTGGATGGGGTGCTGTGGACAGACCCACAGGTCCCCCACAGGCTCCCTGCCTTCCTGCTGATGCAGAATGAATCGGGCTCAAAGAATCTTACCAGTCCTTCTTTTGTCACCTCATGAAAACCGCATTTGGAAAGAGCTGTGTGACGGTGAGCTGTGGGTGTCGGACAGGTAAGTGGATGGAAGAGCCGTCTCTCCCTCTCTCTGTTTCTCATACACTCCCCTTCCCATAATCAAAAGAAATCTTCCAGAAAGAATCTCAGTGGATTTTGAGTTTTGCAAAAAGCCCCTAAAACAAGTTGCCCTTGCAAAGGAACCCACACAGGGCCCACAAGCAGGGGCTTCTTAAAGAAAAAGATGGACGGAATCCTGCTGAGTCTAGCCAGGACTTGAGCAGCCGTCACCTAGCTCTAGCCTCTTCTCCACCCAAGTGACTAGGAAGGGCAGCGGGTTCCCAGGAAGAGCACAGCAAGCCCACCTGACCAGGCAGGAAACTGCAACGGGGTTAGTAACTCCACTTCAAAGGGCTGACTAGGAGCCAGCTTCCATGGAGCTCACTTAACAGGGCATGATTCTTTACAAAGATGTATTCATTTTGACTGGAAAGGCAGATCATATTTACAGAAAGAATGGGAGAGAGAGGGAGGGAGGGAGAGAGGGAGGGAGGGAGGCAGAGAGAGAGAGAGAGAGAGATCTTCCACCTGCTGGTTCAATCTGCAAACAGATAGATGTAATGATTGGAACTGAACCCATCTAAAGCCAGGAGCCAGGAGCTTCTTCTGGGTCTCACACATAGGTGGTCTTGGACCGTCCTCCACTGCTTTCCCAGGCCACAGGCAGGGAGCTGGATGGGAAGTGGAGCAGCCGAGATATGAACCAGTGCCCATATGGGATGCCAGCACCACAAGTAGAATTTTAGCCTCCTATGCCACAGCACTGGCCCCATAAGTAATAATTCTTAAACTCTGTTGCACATCATTGTTCAAAGCCAAGTATATCTCCACAAGGCACTCCCCAAATTCCATTTATTTCAGATACTCCAAAACAAAATATCCATCAGACTGTGTGACGTAAGAGAGCCCTACATTTGGCAGACACCCAGGACATTTCAAAGAGCCACAATGCTCCTGAAAAGAAAAGGAAAGACCAGCATCCAGGAAAGTTAAGGCCAAAACGGCTTCCGAGGTGAAACGGAACTATGAAGAACGTGTGAGACAGTAGCACACACTTCCTGCAGCCCGTGGCCTTAACCCTGACACTGACACCACAAGCAAGGCTGGACAGCCGCCACTCAACACACCTGCCCCAGTGTGACTGGGTGGGCTCTGGAAGGTTCTGGGCGGGCAGCCGGTTCGTTCACAGCGGCGAGGAAACCCAGGCGCAGAGGAAGGAGCCAAACTGTCCAACTGCGGAGTCCAAGTCAGATTCGAACCCAGTCACAGCACAACCCCACAAACCTTGGCGAGGGCTGGCCACCTGCTGTGGGCCAGCGCCCTGAAAGCGCCAGGTGCCTGCACAGGGGGGTCTCCTGGTCCTGCACACTGCAGCTGCCGCCTCCGGGGTCCCACCCTGCCACATGAGCTGATGCCCCCGGGTCCCACCCTGCCACATGAGCTGACACCCCCGGGGTCCCACCCTGCCACATGAGCTGACACCCCCAGGGTCCCACCCTGCCACATGAGCTGATGCCCCCTGGGTCCCACCTTGTCACATGAGCTGATGCCCCCTGGGTCCCACCCTGCCACCTCAGCTGATGCCCTGGGAGTCCCACCCTGCCACATGAGCTGACACCCCCAGGGTCCCACCCTGCCACATGAGCTGATGCCCCCTGGGTCCCACCCTGCCACCTCAGCTGATGCCCTGGGAGTCCCACCCTGCCACATGAGCTGACGCCCCCTGGGTCCCACCCTGCCACCTCAGCTGATGCCCCTGGGGTCCCACCCTGCCACCTCAGCTGATGCCCTGGGGGTCCCACCTTGTCACATGAGCTGATGCCCCTGGGGTCCCACCCTGCCACCTCACCTGATGCCATGGGGATCCCACCCTGCCACCTCAGCTGATGCCCCAGGGTCCCACCTTGTCACATGAGCTGATGCCCCTGGGGTCCCACCCTGCCACCTCAGCTGATGCCCCAGGGTCCCACCCTGCCACCCGAGCTGATGCCCTGGGGGTCCCCTCTCTGCTGCCCCGCCACGCTCACGGGAGTTTCCTGCACTCATGATGAGCTCTGCTTTTCCAGATGCCCCCCCCCCACTTCTTCCCAACGCTAACGGAAGGCAGACATCCAGCAGCGCCTCCCATCGCGGTGACAGCGCGGCCGACACGCTCACGGCGAGGCCCGCCGGGCCCACGCGGTCCCCCCGCAGGACACACAATGGACCTGCTCCACACACACGGACCCCCACGGCGGGCGCCGGTCACGCGTCCCCCGGCCCAGGCACTTCAGGCCCCCGGCCCAGCCCGAGACCCCCATCTTGTCCGAGAGCTGCGGTCCGTGACCAGGTCTCCGCTGCTCCGGGTTCGAGAACCCGCCCGGCCGCCTCACCTCAGGCCGCCGCCTCCCCGTCGGGCCGTCCGGCAGTGTGCGCTCCTCCTGGCCCGAGGCGGGTCGCGCCCAGCAGCCGGCAGAGCCGCGGCCTCAACAATGGAAGCCCGGGGCGGGGCCGTCGCCGCCTCAGCCGCCGCCTCACCCGCTCGGGCTCGGGCTCGCTCGGGGACGCGGCCGGACACACGGCGCAGGCGCCCAGCGCGCAGGCGCACGCCGCCCCGCCCGGCCGCCCCGCCCCGCGCAGGCCCCGCCCCCCGGCCAATGGGGAGGCGGCGGGGCCGCGGGGGCGGGGCCAGCGGGAACAAAGGGAGCCGGGGCGGCGCCGCCCGGGGGTCGTCGGAGGTCGTTGGGCCCGCCTGGGGGTCGTGGGGGTCCTGGGGGTCGTGGGCCCCGCCCGGAGCTCGCGGGCGTCGTGGGGCCCGCCCCGGGGTCGTGGGGATCGTGGGAGTCGTGGGGCCCGCCCCGGGGTCGTCGGGGGTCGTGGGGCCCGCCCCGGGGTCGTCAGGGGTCGTGGGACCCCCCCCCGGAGCGCGCGGGGGCTGACGTGCCCGGGCGCGTCGCTCGCAGGCCCGGGAGGCAGGCTTGCAAGGGCTGAGCACGAGGCCGACGTGCTCAGCTGGAAGGGAAAGCGAGGCCTGGGGTCGCCTGAGCCACTCCCTCGCGCTCCTCTCCACCCCTCACCGGGATGCGGGTGGCAGCTGCCACGGCCGGGACCCGCGCCGGCACCCCCACGTGGCCCCACGTTTGGGGATGTCCACCCCCGATGGTGTGCATGCACTACCCATGCCCACCCCCCGTTGGGGAAGGGGACGCCAGCGCCCTGTCAGTCAGAAACCTCTCCTTTCCCCAAATGGCCCTGCAGCTCGCGGGCATCCGGGCATCCGGGCATCCGGGCCCCTAAGCAGCAGCCCCAGCCCAGCTTGCTGGGTCACATTCCTGTCCTGCTCTGTAAGCTCCCTCAGCCCTAAGGCTCCAGACAGCTCTACTCACAGGGGTCTCCACCTCAGGGGCACTCACTGTCACTCACTGACCCCCACTCACTCACAGTCACTCACTCACTGATAGTCACACTCCCCCCACTCACTGACACTCACTGTCACTCACACTCTTCCCCACTCACTCACTGTCACTCACACTCCCCCCACTCACACTCACTGTCACACTCACTCCCCCCACTCACATCACTCACTCACTGACAGTCACTGGCACTCACACTCCCCCCACACACTCACTCACTCACTGACAGTCACTCACACTCCCCCCACTCACACTCACTCACTGTCACTCACACTCACTCCCCCCACTCACTGACACTCACTCACTGACAGTCACTGGCACTCACACTCCCCCCACACACTCATTCACTCACAGTCACACTCACTCCCCCACTCACTGTCACTCACTCACTGATAGTCACACTCCCCCCACTCACTGACACTCACTGTCACTCACACTCTTCCCCACTCACTCACTGTCACACTCACTCCCCCCACTCACATCACTCACTCACTGACAGTCACTGGCACTCACACTCCCCCCACACACTCACTCACTCACTGACAGTCACTCACACTCCCCCCACTCACACTCACTGTCACTCACACTCACTCCCCCCACTCACTGACACTCACTCACTGACAGTCACTGGCACTCACACTCCCCCCACACACTCATTCACTCACAGTCACACTCCCCCCCCTCACTGACACTCACTCACTGACACTCACTGTCACTCACACTCACTCCCCCCGCTCACTGACACTCACTCACGGACAGTCACACTCCCCACTCACTCACTGACAGTCACTCACTTTCACTCACACTCCCCCCACACACGCACTCACTCACAGTCACTCACACTCCCCCCACTCACTGAGCCTCACTCACTGACAGCACCTGCTCCCACAGTCACCTCAGTGACAGAGCCTTCCCTTGGCTGGTTCACCCCCCGAATGGCCGCAATGGCTAGGGCTAAGCTGTGTGTCTCCTGTGTGTCTCCCATAGGAGTGCAGGGACCCAAGTACCTGACCACCTTCTGCTGCTCTGCCGGGCCACAAGCAGGGCGCTGCGTGACCCACAGCCTTGGGACCCTGCACCTGTGCGGGAGAGCTGGACTCCTGGCTCCTGGCTTCAGATCAGCACAGCTCCGGCAGTTCTAGTGCTTGAGGAGCGAGTTATCGGACCAAAGATCTTCCTCTCTGTCTCTCCTCCTCTCTGTATATGTGACTTTCCAATAAAAATAAATAACAACCAAAAGAGCTTCTTTAAACGTGTACAAGATGCTTATTTCTCTCCCAAAGCTGTAGTCAGCTGCGTGCCAGGATCGCCGCTGGATCCCACGTTCCTGAATTTCCAGTTTCATCACAAAATTGCAAGGA
This sequence comes from Ochotona curzoniae, assembly GCF_017591425.1. NCBI lineage: Eukaryota > Metazoa > Chordata > Mammalia > Lagomorpha > Ochotonidae > Ochotona > Ochotona curzoniae. Next base: position 1,721,620 of record NW_024467118.1, on the reverse strand, counting down.
AGTAGGGGAGTGTGTGGGAGACACTGCCTGTCTCGCCCAGAGCTGCCTTCGGCCAGAGCGCCAGCCTCTGTCTGGGCTCCCCAGGCGGCTGTGAAAGGTTAGCGTAGCAGCTCCCAGTGTGCCTCGCTGGCGGCCTGGTTTAGAGCAAGCTACATGACAGTTTCCTCTCGGCTCTCTGACTGTTCGCTGCTCTTTCACTTTTTTCTCTCCAACAATTATGCGTAAGATTCCAGCTCTATCAGCTCTCCTGAAACTTCCTGTGGCTGCAAGTTGGACTTCATGAGTCTCACTTGACTCAGCAATTTGTCCGCACATTCTCCTTTTGTGTGAGGCAAGCACTGTGCTTTCTTGGGGTTTGCGTGGGATTCCCTCGGCAGTACGGGACGCCGCCGCTGCAGAAGGCAACTCCACCACAATGCTGGATTTTTGCAAATCCTCCTTAAACACACTCATCCCTTAAAGATTACATTACATAAGGTTGTAATTTATGTCAAAAACACATTAATATCTTTACATTAAAATACATTAAAACACACTGTTTCTGAATTATCCGTTCATAGGGAACTTAGATTTGTGTGTGGTGGAAGTGCCACCCCGAGGCTGGCCATGCTACTCAGGACTCCCTTGCGGTCCACACCACTGTCTGTGTGGCAAAGTACCCATGGAGTCAGCTTTGCAAGCACAAGATGTGTACTTCAGGGCACTGGTGCTGTGGCTTAGCAGTAAAGCTGCTGCCTGAAGCATTTGGGCTCCAGGTTCAAGTCCCGGCTGCTGCACTTGGGCGGGCAACAGAGGATGAGCCAGGTCCTTGGGCCCCTGCACACCCGTGGACAGCTGGAAGACACTCCTGTCTCCTGGCTTCAGCTTGTTTCAGTTCCACTTGTGTGGCCATCTAAGAAGTGAACCAGAGAATCAAAGATTCTGTCTCCCTACACTATGCCGTTCAGATAGGTAAATAAACCATAAAAAAGAGACCACAGCACAGGGATTCCCCAGTGCAGGCCCTGAAATGTTTTCTGACAACACTGGTGTGCAAGGAAGAGACGCAGCGGTCTGCTCTGCAGCAGCTGGGCTGGCGACCCGGGACACACCTGTGATACTTGGAGGAGCGGCAGCCAGGTTGCAAGCACAAAAGTAAGAACTAGGACACTCTGGCCCCTGCATCGTGGATCCAGTGAAGCAAGCCCGGCAGTCACCCAGCCCCACACTCCTGTGAGGCAGAAAGCAACAGGGGCTGGCTGAGTCCACACCTGCAGAGGGTCCTACCCGAAGCACCTTGGAATTCAGTGAGAACTCAGCCCCTTAACTTACGATGGCATCACATCCCAGGTAACCCATCAGACGCTGAAGACTTCACGAGCTGACCCTGAGTTCAGCGTGAGTGACCCACCAAGCAAATCACACTAACAGCGTGGTCCGGTGCAGAGGACCCGTTGTGACCCTTGAGGCTGCAGGTGGCCACTTAAGGCCACAGCTGGCCATCACCAGGGGGGACTGCCCTGTGGCTTGCTAACCTGAGTCCTTCTGTGGCACGGCATGGTTCAGAAATCACAGGACAAAGGTGACCCCCTTATGACACCCAGGGCTGACCAACCAATATGGGCGGCAGAGCACCGTCAGACTAGCAGAAGTTTTCCTTTTATGAAAGCCAAACTAACCTCTTGAGACCCCAGGCCCTAAGCCACACTTGTCTTCTCCGCCACAGCCCCTCTGGTGCACACAGAAAAAAGGCAGGCCCACCATTCCAAGAGTGGGGCCAGATGGATTCTGTAGAAGGTGAGCTGGCAGCGCTGGGGACGGGAGAATCTGCCCACACGTTTCCAGCAATGCATCTCATGAGGGAAGTATTAGCGTTCGCTTCATTTCCATGATCCTCTTACGAGGTCACCTAGACTGCGGAGACGAGAGGGAGCGAGGCTGGGCACCTGGGGAGAATTCTGAGCCAGGTTTAGGATGTGATCTCAATCTCCCAGGGCCATGCAAGCCCTGCACAATCACCCACCTTCACCCCAGAGACTAGACTAGCGTTCATGAACTCAAAGTTTCCAGCTTGGCTCCCCCAGGCCCCTGCGGCTCAGTGAGGCCCTCAGCTGGGACTGGGGCTTCATGGGGAGTCCCATGGGGAGGAGCTGTTTCAAAACTGGCTCTCATCAGAGACTGCAGACCTCAGCTCCTCGCCAACCGTCATCTCCCTCTGCTGCTTACCACAGGGGCCTCACCCAGAGCAACTCAGAGCAGAGCAGCTGACACCAGAGAGGGTGAGGCAGCAGGAGAAAGTGCCCACGAGGCAGCCACAGTTCCTAGGCAATCCACTCCAGGAGTCACAGAGGACCAAGCCTCCACCTGCAATGTCGGATCGTGTCCTGGTGGTTCCCTGCTTGGGAAAGCAGCAGAAGATGGCCCAAGTCCTTGGGGCATTGCACCCACGTGGGAGACTTGGAGGACGCTCCTAACTCCTGGATCTGCTCAGCTCTGGCCGTTGTGACTATATGGGGAGTGAACCAGCATATGGAAGATCTCTCTCTCCTTCTATTTATGTAACTCTGCCTTTCAAATAAACAGAATTCTTATTTTGAAATGACTTATTTGTTTTTATTGGAAGTCATGTAAGTCAGCAGACAGTCTACACTCAAAGAGAAAGGGCCGAGGATGAGTGGACCAGGAAGTGGTGTTCATCCCCGAGGCTGCCTGCTGAAATCCAATGGTTTTGTATGTCTTAATCTTAAACGTGACTAAAAGCAAGCAAGCATCCCAGTCTGGGCCCTAGCAAGAGGAGTGGCAGACACGCCCACCTCTCTCCGGGAGCTTCAAATCCATCGACCTTGGTGTCCTTACCCCATGCTTCCTTCTGGCTTAGATGCCACTCACCCAGGTGGGAAATGGGGCAAGGGCGAGGCCTCCATGTAAGCCCCTGTGGAATTTCTGCTCACACTGTGTCTGGTCCAGCCCCTGGGGCAGGGGGCCTCTCTCCCCCAGGCTTGGAGTTTGGGGTGGCCTTTTCCTTGGCCCTTACATCTGCCCCCTGCTGACACTGGCTGGACTGGGAGGTCTCCGGTCGCATGGCCACTGTGACGCTGCTGACCTGGGATGCGCACGATTGCTGAGGGCAAGCTGCTGGGCACCGATTCATCCATCCACCTGGCCACACGGTGACTGGCGTGGCAGGCGAAACGGGCTCTTCACCCAAACTCCCGGGGCCACGGAGACTGTGTGATGGGCATGTCCCAGTTGTAGAGAGGAGACAGAGGAGTCCTCAAAGGCCAGATCACACAGGGTCCCAGAGACCCTGGGCCTGGGCACAGCACCTACCCCCTTCAACCAAGCTCTTGATGTCTCGGTTTGCCTAACTATGGTAGGGGTTGGTAGATGAGGTACAGACAAGGCCTGCTCAATTCTCAGACTCCTAGGTTCACATCCAGCCTCTGCCCATCCCTGCCTCAGTTTGCTCATCTGTAGAATGGAGTCAGAAGCACCTGTAATGAGGATGAAGAACTTGACTGTAACCTCTGGGGGTCCTCTCAGCTCGGCCTTGTCTCAGTGGAATGCTTCGTGTTGGGGCTTTCTTCCTCCTTCAGTGCTTCCTGTCAACCAGTTCTCCGAACCAGTATTCCCAGTTCCGTGGAGCTCTCCTAGCCAGCATTCCCGGTTCCGTGGAGTTCTCCGAGCCAGTATTCCCAGTTCCGTGGAGCTCTCCTAGCCAGCATTCCCGGTTCCGTGGAGCTCTCCGAGCCAGCATTCCTGGTTCCGTGGAGCTTTCCCTGGGGATGGCTGCCGAGGCTGCTGGGCTGGGGGCCGGGTGGGCTTCCTTTCCTCCGTGTGGACCCCTCCCCACCTCAGATGCAAAGAGAGCAAGCCCAGGGCCTGGGGCTGCTGGGGCTGCTGGTGGGAGGCCCAAGGATGGGGAGAGACAAACAGCCCCAGGTGCCCCTGGCTAGGCCTGTGCACCACCCCGACATAGCCAGAGCTGGGAGGTCACCTCAGCTGGGCAACCTGAGGTGTGTGTGTGTGAGATGAAGGGACAGGTAGGCCCCACTCATGTGTCTGGCCCCTCCACGGGTCCAGGGAGGGTGACAACCCTCCCCCACACCAGGTTCCACGCTGGGCCTGGCACAGCTACCACAGCCAGCACCCAGGCCAGCAATGCATCTATCACAACCCAGAATGTGGCCCCCCCAGTCAGACTCTGCACTGGGCAGTCCTGGTTGAGGCTTGAGACACCTGTGCCTCTCTGTGCCGCAGGGACCCCTCTGCAAACCAGGGTGCTGGACAACCCTGCCTCTCACAGCACCCCCAGGCGCTAGGGATCCTGGGGCAGGCCCAGAGCAGGCTCTTGGCACGGGAGGACCCTGTGTCCACCTTGGGGGACCCAGGCCAGCAGTGAGACGGGTCACCCCGTAAGAGTTCTCTGGCACTGGTAGGCTTTTTTAAAGATTTATTATTTTTTTTTATTTATTTGAAAGGCAGAGTTACAGACAGAGGGAGGGAGAGACAAAGACAGAGAGATCTTCCATCCACTAGTTCACCCCTCAAACGGTGGCAACGGCCGGAGCTGGGCCAGGCCGAAGCCAGGGGCTTCAGACCCCGTCTGGATCTCCCCGGTGGGCGCAGGGGCCCAGTCAGCCTGTCCTCCGCAGCTTCTCCAGGTGCATCGGCTGGGAGCCGGATGGGAAACAGAGCAGGACTGCAGGGACTGCCCACTCAGCCGCAGCTCCAGCCCCTCTGCAACTGTCTGACTGAACACCCAAAGCAGTATCCTCCATAACTCAGCTGCTCAGAAGTGCCATATGTGTCAGGGGTGGGGGACGGTGTGGGATTGGGTCCTGCCCTCAATGTGGGGGGGGGGGGGTGAGCGTCAGCCCTGCGCATGGCAGAGATATGGAGGGCCTGGTGGTTGGTCTGAGGCCAGCACATGAGTCATCTGCTGGCCTGGTAACAGCTGAGGAGTGACCACAGGCTCACGGGGCAGGCCACAGATGGACCATGGGCTCACAGGGTAAGCCACAGAAGGACCACGGGCTCATGGGGCGAGCCACAGATGGACCATGGGCTCATGGGGCGGGCCACAGATGGACCACGGGCTCACAGGGCGAGCCACAGAAGGACCACTGGCTCATGGGGGAGCCACAGATGGACCACGGGCTCACGGGGCGAGCCACAGATGGATCACGGGCTCACAGGGCGAGCCACAGAAGGACCACTGGCTCACGGGGCGGGCCACAGATGGACCATGGGCTCACGGGGCAGGCCACAGATGGACCACTGGCTCATGGGGGGTGAGCCACGGAAGGACCACAGGCTCACGGGGCAGGCCATAGATGGACCATGGGCTCACAGGGTAAGCCACAGAAGGACCACTGGCTCATGGGGGAGCCACAGATGGACCACGGGCTCACGGGGCGAGTCACAGAAGGACCACGGGCTCATGGGGGTGAGCCACGGAAGGACCACGGGCTCACGGGGTGAGCCACAGATGGACCACTGGCTCATGGGGCGAGTCACAGAAGGACCACGGGCTCACGGGGGGTGAGCCACGGAAGGACCACGGGCTCACGGGGTGAGCCACAGATGGACCACTGGCTCATGGGGCGAGTCACGGAAGGACCACGGGCTCATGGGGCGAGCCACGGAAGGACCACGGGCTCACGGGGGAGCCACAGATGGACCACGGGCTCATGGGGGAGCCATGGAAGGACCACGGGCTCACGGGGGGTGAGCCACGGAAGGACCACGGGCTCATGGGGAGGGTCACGGAAGGACCACAGCAAGCAGCTCAGGCTGTGTCTAGTTCCTGTCCTCTCCCCTTCTGGGACACTGGGATGCCCACGCCTCCCAGATCCCATAGCACCAGGCAGAGTCACATGACCTGCCCTGGACAGTGGGCCTGGACTCAGGGTAACACGCATCACTGCTGGGCCAAACACAGAGGCCTGTGTGGACCCTGCCTGGCCTACTCCCCGCTACCAGGGCATTTTAGAGAGGGGCCTGGGAGTGACCCTGCAGTCTCTGCCCCCCGGCTCAGTCCATCTGTCCCCATATGGGGCAGAGCCTGGCACAGGGAAAGTCTGAGTCTTGGGGGTGGGTAGGACCTTGGGACGTTTGGGTAGGGGGTCAGGTGGCAGACATGGTACATCTGGAGCCTTGGAGGACATCCAGCCCCTTGCACACCCCCAGGGCCGGGCCAGGCATGAGCGTGGCGGCAGCAAGGCCACCCCAGTGGGGCCTCCCAAGGGTGATGGGTGCCAGGGCTCCCTGTGGTGGGTCCCACAGGGTGGGGGCCGCAGTAACGCTCAGCCCCTGCAGTCAGCATGTTGGCACTTGACGGCAGCTCCGGGGCACTCATGCCATGCTTTGAGCACTGGCAGCTGCCACACTGGACAGTGTGCACACAGCGTTTCCCTCATCACACAGCGTGAGGGGACCCAAAGGCTCCAGGCCAAAGCCTCAAGGACATTCCTGTGTGCAGAGTGCTGCGACGAGAGGGAGGGACAGGGACGCAGCAGAGGAGAGGGGTGCTGGCATGCACGTGCTGGAGGTGCTGGACACCTTCCAAGGATGGGTGGGCAGAGCGGGGAAGGAAGGCAGGCTCAGCCCCTAGTAGGAGTACAGAGTGACACAGGCAGTGGCAGGAAGGAGCAGGGACAGTGCGTGGGGCCACGGCCATGGAAGACGGTGTCAGAGCGTGGCCTGATTCACTCTGGCTGCTGGTGGGGCATGATGTGTAAAGCGGGGGCTGGGGACAGGCGGAAGGGTGTTGGAAAGCTGGATGGTGAGAGAAGGAGGGGCGCACATCCGCGTTTGCCCAGGCTGGGCTAGGCTTGCGCCTGCATCCCAGGGTCAGAGACCATTGGCCCTCCGAGCACCCTGTGTGTGCCCTGTATGGCACCAGGTACCAGGCTCCTGGGGAGCCGCAGACTGATGTCGACCGGGGGTCCCCAGGTCGCGCTGCTGAGAGGTACCTCATCTTGTGGCTCTGCTTGCTGCCACTGAGAGGGGGCATCACGCCAGCCCTGCTGTAAGTGCGCAGTGCTGACACACACAGGCCACAGCCCTGCTGTAAGTGCGCAGTGCTGACACACACAGGCCACAGCCCTGCTGTAAGTGCGCAGTGCTGACACACACAGGCCACAGCCCTGCTGTAAGTGCGCAGTGCTGACACACACAGGCCACAGCCCTGCTGACACGGGCCCTGCCCTGGGCAGCCGTGCACATCGGACGTCCGTGGTTCAAGCATGTAGCCTTTTGTTTTCTTGGCCTCCCTGGGACGGCATGGGACGTGGCGCTGACAAGACAGCGGGGCCTTCTGGGCATTCAGGGCAGACACTAAGGGGCTACCGACTGCCCGGCTCAGGGGAAGCCAGGCCAGCCAGGAGCCGAGAGCCAAACAGGACACTGAGTAAGGTCCCTTTGGGGATGGGGACTGGGGCCACACACACAGAGGCCTGCAAAGCTGATGTGGTGGCACCACCTGTGCCCCGTGCGTGATGGGCCTCCAGATATAACCTACTCGCTGACTCCCCCTGGCCCCCTGCAGTCCGCCAGCCATTTCCACACCACTGCACTAGGCTGTTTCAGGGCTATGCTGGGGCTGGGCAGGGTAATAGCCACATGTCAGGGATACCCTGGCCCCACTCTAAGTATAGAAAAGAACCCTGGACACTGGGCCAGGAGCATGGCAATCTCAGGCCTGTGGCCACCAAGAGATGATGTGGGATCACCACGGTGAGGAGGATGGCAGGACAAATGGGCCCTGTCCCCGGGGCACCTGGGTGACGCGGGCAAGACACTGGACACGGAGGCCTGGCTGCAAGGGGCCCTCCGGGAGCTGGGATACACAGATTCATACTGGGAGGTAAGGCCACGCCCCTTCGCAGGGGCCCGAATGTGACACGCTTCATTAACGCCCTTGCACCCTCTGCTTAACAAAATAAAAACCTCTGTGTTGTGTAAAGACAATGTTTAGGCAGCTAGTGGGTGAGTTGGAGGAAGGACACAGCGCATGAAGGGCACTGCTGGGGCAGAAGCCATCCTTAGAGACCAGCCCAGACCCAGCTGGCAGCAGCAGTTGCCCAGCCACCTACCTACCCACGGGAGACTGCCACAGCGCCATCCCTGCTGTCTCTGTCTCCGGGGCCTGGGCGACTCTGAGGATACTGGCAAAGGTCTGCCCAAACTCCTCCCTGGCCATAAGCCATGGCAGGGGAGGGGTGGCGGCAAGCGAGGGGTGGCAGCCCTAAACTACGGTGGGAACGCGCATCACTGCACCTGCTGGGAGACCTCCTATAGACCAAGGCCCTGGCACAGCTTCCCTCGGGCGCCCGCTGCCCACCCCCACTGACATGGGTGCAGGAGAGGCCTGCCCAGAGCTTGGTTTGTACGTGGCACACCCAGCAGGGCCGTCAGAAGAGCAGGGCCTTCTTCTTGAGGTCATTCCTCTTCCACAGCGCCAGGCGCTCAAACTCCTCGGCATTCATGCCAAACACCTCCTGGAACTGCTCAGGCGACAGGTGTCTCTGCAGAGAGAAGGCGGGCGGGGGTCAGCAGCTCACCAGGCCCCTGAGCCCGGGGTCTCTCTTTGGGTGCAGCAGTGAGACATAGCAGTGACTCACCAGAGCCCCGGACTCCTACACATGTGTCTCCCGGGGCCAGCAGGTCCACTGACACAGCCCCAAAGTCATGTCACATGAGCCAACTCAATTATCATACTGTGCTGTTCCACTGCTATCAAGTGGCCAGAACAGACAAATCCAAGAATGCATGGCGGGGGTGGGTGGGGTGGCGCCGGGCTGGGAACTGGGGGCACAGGATGGAGCAGGTGGTGGGTGGGTAGGGGGACCGACTCATCCAGATAAGCTCGTCTGGGGGTGATGAGGTCTGGAGCCACAGCAGGGTGATGGCCACACAGCATATGCAATGTAAAGACACCACTGGCCACACAACGAACCCCGTGCCACCGACCACGCCACACACTGCACTGGCCACGTATTGCACTCAGCACTGCACCTGGCACCACCAACGCTAGACTTTCAGAGGAGTTAGAAGGAATTGTGCCTTATGTGAATTTTGCAATTAAAACTCTTGTTAAAAACTGCACTTTCGGAAAAAAAAAACCCTGCACTTTCCTCAACTTCAAAACAAAATTGTTATCACTAAAGGTTGTTGTGTCAATCAAGAGAGAAAAGGATGAAGAGCCACTGGGGAAACTCAAAGTCATGCCCACGCCAGCCACTGTCTTCACATGCCACCCACACACCAGCACGGCCACACGGTAGGCACAAGACTGGAGCCAGATGGTGGTGATCTGAAGGGAGGGCACACCAGGCACCCTGGCAAAGGGCAGCTCTGAGGCCTCCTGACCACACTGGACAAACACACACAGTCACACACACACACTCTATACCTGGGGCTTGGCAGTGCATACACACACACACACAAAATACCTGGGTGTGTGCGCATACACACACAATACCTGGGCCTGGACAGCGCGCACACACACACACACACACACACACACACACACACAGAGTCACAGACACACTTACTATACCTGGGCCTGGACAGCGCGCGCACACACACACACACAGAGTCACACACACACACTTACTATACCTGGGCCTGGACAGCACACACATACACACACACACACACACACACAGTCACACACTTACAATACCTAGGCCTGACAGCACATACACACACAGTCTCACACACACAGTCACACACACACAATCACACACACACACACACACACACACACGATACCTGGGTCTTCCCACCACACATCTGCCTCACTACTCCACAGACTGCCTCCTCCTGCAGGTGCTCCTGGGTTTTCACAGCCAAGGCGTGTGCTGTGTGCTCACTCAGCCCCGGGGAAGGAGAGCAGGTGTCCACACGGCCTGCACCCCTGTGCCTGCCTGTTGGGTCAGTCAGCTTCCTCTCACAGGCAGCCACTTGACCTTGCATGGACCTCTTGGGATCCCTGTCAGAGGCCCTCTCCACTGCCCAGGCCCCCACAAAAGCTCTTCCGGGTCCCCTGCTGTCTGCCAACGGGGCACCCTGGACAGACAACTGCATGGCCCACACTCTGTGCCTGCCTGGGGCCTGCTCATGCGAGCTGCCTGAATGGGTGGGCTCTCTTCCTCCTCCCCCTCTCTGTCCTTCTCTCCCTCCCTTCCTCTTTTCTCTGCCTCCTCTCTCCCACTCCCTTCCTTATCCCCCACCTAGGGCTCAGTCTGGACAGGTGCTCTCAGGGACGAGGCCCTGAGGGACGCCTTGCCCCTCCCACCTTGCCATCCCGCTGCCAGTATGCTGTCTCTCCTTCCTTCTCCCGCCCTCTTGCTGTCCCTCCTCCCTCCTCCTTGGTTCTGTCTGCACAAGTGCCAGTGCCTTCTGGCCAGTGCCCCGCCCCATCTCACCTTGCTACCCCGCTACTGCACTGTGCGGCTCATCTGAATTCTCCCTGGTGCCAAGACAAGCACCTCCCCACCCACCTGGGCAGGCAGATCCGCCTCATCGGCACGGCTAGTGTGCAGGGCACGGCCGGACGCCAGCTGCCTGCCGGGCACGTGCCCCGAGGATCCACCCCGGGATTCGCTTTTTGCCGTGTCTGCGCCGAGCTTTCGGGAAGCAGGTCAGCCAGGGTCAGTCAGCTCCAGACTGGTGGGGGAATTCCGAGGATTTGTACGTTCCTTGTATTTGCCCGGCCTCTTCCAATAGGCAGGGTTTGGTTTTGTATCAGAAAAGCAACCTGTTTCTCCTGGTAGAAACACCAGGGGCCATCCCACTGTCGCCTCAGAGTCGGAGGGCAGCACCTACCAGGGGATGTGTCTGGCTCACTCCTGGCCGGCTGCGCTGCAGGAGGAGGGCATGGGTGTGTTGGGGGCCATCCTAGGCTGGGGGACAGACTTCCTGCCCCGAGGTGTTAACAGGGGCCTCCAGGCTGCCCCGGAGTAGCTCTCACCTGCAGCCCGAGGCTTGGGGTCACGTGCTCAGCCCTGCTCCTGGGGTTCCCTGCGGCCAAAGCTGATGCCCAGCACGGGCTCCCTGGAAGGCTCTTAGTCATGTGTCCCCGTCGCCCCGGCCCTGGGTGTCTCCCTGCCCCACGTGGCACACCTCATGTCAAAGGCTCAGGGGTACTTGATCAGGGGACTCCCTGTGCGAGCTGCCCACCCTCCGGGGACATGCCTTGCCCTTGGCTCACAGCTTTGGCCTGGGACACCTGCTCACTGCCACCCTCCCTTGCTCCTCCTGAATGCAGACAATTGACAGGCCCAGCTGTTGCCTGCCAGGCCCCCTGTCTCAGGTCAGTCAGCAAGCCCTGGTCTTGGCTCAGCCTGCCTCCCTGCAGGCCACCCTTCCTGATCGCATACAGTAGGAGCACGCACTCAGATCTCTGCCAGCCCTCCTCAGTACTGACCCCCTTCTCTGGAGCCAGCTGCCCACCGCTGGGCTGTCACTACTGATAAGCTAAGTGCATCCGCACGGGGGCCCGTGAAGTTTGGCCCCTTCTGGAGGCTGTGCAGCTGCTACCATCAGACAGACCCTCACTGCCACCCAGCCAGCGCACCATCTTGCCAAGCGGCCACTGTTGACCACATCTTGGTCCCCCGGGAGACTCTATGGGCCTGACAGTGGGGCCCTCGGTTGAGGTGCCGGCAAGACTCACACAGCAGAAAGTAGCCCTGCCCCCCAGACCCCCCCACCCTGAGTACCTCCAGTCTCGTCCGGTCCACGTCCTTGGGCAGCTTCACGCGGATTCGGTTGGTGACGATGAGGGCGTCATAAGGGTAGACCTGTCCGGAAGGAGACGGTGGGCTCACCTCGGGGTGCAGGCACATGCTGGCACCAGAGCAGAGGTCAGCTCGGGTGCACACTCCCACAGCAGGGAAGCACGACAGAAGGGGCCTGGTCACCAGGGCAGGAGCGGCAGGGCGCATCGAGGTCTTACCTTGTACTCTGTAAGACAAAGAGCCAAGGCAGGTCAGAAGTGCAAGGGATTGTCTCAAAGGTGGGCCTTCCCCACTCCCACCCCTGCCTGCCGGGCCAGGCAGCACCCCACCCGTTACCCCGAGCAGGCTCTAGTCCTGGGCTGCAGGGCGGGGAGGAGGGTCAGGAGGCTGCAGGCCAGATGGGAAGCTGACATGCCCTGCTCAGCTGTGACATCACCGCCTGGTGGTCAGGGCCACCCGACCAAGACGCTTCCTGCTAAGCGCTTAATGTCCAGGCCACTGCCTGATCCCCTGTCCGCTCCTTGCTAAGCTCCTGAGCTCAGCAGCCCACTGGTCACAATGCTGTCTTCCAGATTCAGTGTCTTCTTAAGGTGTCAGGGAGCCCACAGAGCACAGATGGCACACCCCACACCGCATGTGCCCCTTGAGCCAGCTCACGGGCATGTTCATGCAGAATGCCTCAGAGGAGGCAGTGCCTGTGGGCAAGGCTGCTGCACGCTCCAGCAGCGAGCAGGCGTGCGTGGCTCAACCCCCGGCCCCCTCCAGCTCTGGAGGCCACAGTACTACTGGACGGGCCAGGGGCCACCTGGCAAGCAGAGTAGAACATGGTCTGGCCTCATCTGCCAGGCTCACACCCTGTGGCTGCGCCCCATGTGCCGAGTGAGGCACTGTGTTCCTTGGGAGGAGCGGGCGCCCACGCAAGAGGCAGGTAAGCGAGCCGACCTCCAGTGGCATGGCCCGCATCAGAGGAGGCTGAGGGAGCCCTGACAGGCCCCTGCCTCAGCGAGAGACCCTCATGGGTCCCCAGCGTGTGTACCTCGTGTGCCCCAGCTGGAATCCAGGTCTGCTCCACAAGGGGCCAGATTGGCATTCTGGAAGAGAAAGAAGACAGGATGCAGAAAGCGAGAGCAAGGGGCTGGGGTTAGGCAGCGACATCCCCCACGTCCCTCACATGGCCAGCAAGGAGGGAGCAGCTGTATGGTGCCACGCCAGGTGCCAGCTGGGATGGGAGCTCCTGGGTGCCTGTCTCTGTGCTGTCTGCTTACAGTACCGCGTCTCCATGGAGGCTGTGGTTGGGCCTGCTCCAGCACCAACATAGTGGCCACAGGTGGCTGCCTCACAGTTAGACCGGCCCAGCTCTACCACACACGTCCTCTGGGCCCTGCAGCATGGCAAGTGGACACAGGGTCCTGTGTAAGTGACATCCACTTCTGTGACTCTGTTCTCCAAGTCCCTGGATTGCAGCCACAATGCCACATGGAACTGCATGTAAAGACAAAGCACCTCCCTGCTGAGCTCCAGATCGGGGTGGGGTGGCCTCCTCCCTGGGGACCAGGGACACCAGATCGGGGCGGGGTGGCCTCCTCTCTGGACACCAGATCGGGGCCGGGTGGCCTCCTCCCTGGGGACCAGGGACACCAACCGCAGCTCTGAGGAACGAAAGCCCTTGGCTGTGGAGAGTCCCTGGCACGAAGCTAGGTATGCTGCTTTTCAGACTGGCTGGGGGCCAAGTACCCCCGGCCCACCCGTTCTGAAGCCTTCCTCCTCTGCCCGCAGCATGGTCAGCCAGCACTATCACAAAAGGACCACCTGTGCATCCTGCACTCCTCCATGGAGGCCCCTATGCCACCCTAAGGCTTCTGCGTGGCCCCACTGGCTCCTGCTGACCAGGCCCCACCTCTGCTTGCAGCCACCTCCCTCCACCCTTGGTGCGGGGTCTGAATTGGGGTCAGGGATCTCGGCCAGCGCCTCTGACATCAAGTACCGGGCTCCTGTTTCAAGGGAGGGAGCTAAGCAGCCAGAAGGGTGTGGGTGTGTGGCAGTCAGGGGAGGGCTGAGCCTGAGAGGGGCTGAGCTCGAGAGGGGCCAAGCCGCGGGTACTATTACAGAGAACAGCTCTCAGCAGTGGAGAGGCAAGGAGTGGGGCGTCACGGTGCAGCAGCCGGTCTACAGTCCAGCCGCAACAGCTGCGGCCCGGGGAGCAGTCGGCCCTCCTCCTGATGCAAACACAGCCGGTGGAGCCAGGCGCCCAGGGGTGAGTGTGCAGGGAGGGCTGGAGTGGGTCTTTCTTCATGAGTCTGCTGCCTCGCTCCTCACCGAGTCCTGCCCGACTCGGGGGTCTCTGCAAAGGCGACCTTGGCCCAGAATGCAGCCTTTGGGTGCCTGCTGCCTTGCTTTAGCCCTGGACCCGTGCCCTGGTAACCACGGCCTCTCGCCTCTGCCACTTCACCTTTAGAGTTTTCAAGAACGACTCCTGAGGCATTTTGTGCACAAACTCACATCCCCCCCTGGGGGGCGGGGGGCGGGGAGGGGGCTGTTGTCCACTTGCAGGAAGGCCCGCAAACTTGTCCTGGCAGCTTCCTGGCTGCAAAGGAAATGCTGCCCCCTGGTGCCCACTGTCCTGACTCACAGGCTGACCAACTCCAGGTCACCACTTGCACCCTGGGCGGCTGGAGAGCATCTCCCAGCAGCAAAGCCAGCTTCCTCTGGGCTTCCAGGCTGACAGAGACGCCAGGGGGAGTAGAGAAACGAGTCCACTTTGATCTCTGCAGCACCATGTGGATACTGCATGAGCTCTTGGGAGCGGGCAAGGACCACCACATGGTCACCAGCCGAGGCTGGGAGGGCATGAGGCGCTTGCCCAACATCCCAGAGCCAGCACACGGGCCTGGAGGCCGGAGCCCCACTGCACCCTGCTGGAAGTGCGGCAATTGCAGCCTCACACCTGCAGCAGACGGGGGGCCACGCTCAGACCTCACAGCCGGGGACTTGGGGCTGTCTTCCCCGTGTGACACTGACTTAGGAAGATCTTCATAGCCACACACACAAACATGGCTGTGGATGTTTCAGCAACACGTGGAAAGCCGACTCAGCAGGTATCCATTTTCCCATATGTGACTGACCACTGTTGAGCCAGGGGTTGGCACTGTGGGTTAGCCGTTGCTGGCATTGCCTAGTTGCAGGCTGAGTCCTGCTGCTCTGCTGAGGGCCCGGGAAAGCAGCAGGTGACGGCCTGGGTGCCTGGGCCCTGGACACACGAAGCAGACCTGCAGTAGCTCCTGCTCCCTGCCCCGGCCCAGCCCCGGAGTCCAGCTGGAACAGCTGTTCCTCTTTCTCTGTCTCTCCACCTTTCCCTCTCTTCCTGTCAGCCTTTCAAACGAATTAACCTCCTTAAAAACATGTTTTAGGATTACTTTTTCATTGTTGTTCACAGATTCACATGTTCAAAAGAGTGGCATTCAAGTCATGTTCTTGTTTCCCAAGGTAGCTGGCATCGGCACGTGGCATTTCAGATTTGAGTCCTGCGACTGCATTCCTTGATGGTTCCTTCACCCGGAGCATCGATGCCCTGTCCACTGCGAACTCTGCTCCTCCCTCCTGACCGCCACCAGTCGGCCACGGCGCCACGCTGCTTCCCCACCTGCTGTGAGCTTCCCCTCGTCCTTACTGGGATGCGTGATCCTTTGCCAGCAGTTTACTGACTGTGCCGGCAGCAGCCCGTGCGACTCGCTGTCCCACATCTAACCCCAGCCTCTGCCTTTTCCTGGGCAGGGCACACTGAGGGGCAGACTGTCACGCAATGACACTCACCCTGGGAGTTGGCACAGCGTCCGCCCGAGCCAGGGCCCGTCCCCTTGTTGCTGGAGCAGCAGCCGGCTGCCTCAGCCACAGGGAGCGGCTCCCACATTCCAGGTCAGGCCTCTGGGACATGTGGGGCTTAGAGTGACATCCTGGGAACAAGCCAGGTGGTCCTGTGTCTCCCTGTCTCCATCCCATCACTGGCCCTGGGTCCTTCTGCCTTGGCCACCCTGGGGGCTCTTCTCACCCACGGCTCTTTCTTTCCCTACAATTCCCTCCTGTCATTTCCTGCCCTGTGACTCCTGTGTGAAATGGTGCTCACAGGTTCCTTGTCCCTGTGTCTCCTGTCGCCCTCCAGGCCATTCAAGCATCCGTTCCCGAGGTACAAACGGAGAAGCAACTGGATAGGAACTGTAAAGCACCCCAGGCCAGCGGCAGGACCATGGGGACCAGCACCAGGGGCTTCCCGGGCCAGGGCCAGAGTCCAGGGCCCATGCCTCAAAGGTCACTTGAAATACCAGCTGAGAACTAGGCAAACAGCATACAAGGCGGGGACGGGCTGGGCAAGGGATGTTGGCTGGGACAGGAATCCCAACGCGAGGTCATCAGAAGCCCCCGGAGTCCCCCAAGCACCCTCGTGGTGAGCACCCACATGCTGGCCAGCACTAGCTGTACGGTCACCTGGCCCGCAGGGTGGCACTCTCACAGGCTGTGGCTCCCAGGGCTGTCACCAGCTGCTGTCTCCCACAGCTGCAGGAGGGGCAGAGCCACCACCCTGACCCAGGCTGGCCCCAGCTGGCCCGGCTGAGTCTGGAGGCCAAGCCCTTGGCTGGGACACTGTAGGGACAGCCTGTGTCACCAGGAGACAGCCACACAGATCGGAAACGTGAGGAACCCCAGCCTCGCCCTTTCCTCCCGTGCCCAGAGGAGAGCGTCCAGGCCTGGTCTTGGGACAGCGGGGGTTAAGGACTGTGGCTTGGCCCAGACCACTGACCCCCAGGTTAGAGAACAGGCATTCCAGGTGAGGACACTCGGACCTGGGAGCGCCTGCCACGCGTGGAGGGGCAGGGTCCTGGGCACACTGGCCAGCTTCCCAGCCGCTGTGTTCCCTGTGGGAGGGGAAGCAGGCGAGCTCCCGCATGCTCCTCCCCTTGGGCGCAGGGTCAGCGGGTGGGAGACAAGGTTTACCAGGACCCAATCATCCAGAGGTGCCTGTGCCATGGGGTTCCAGGGACCAGGGGGTGCTGGGAGCCAGGCTCTGAGGAGCAATAGGGGCAGTGTGGCGGAGCCCATGGGACGGGAACAGACAAGCGCTGGCCCCCATGGGACACACCACACCTGGAGGCTGACCCCGTTGACCACAACGGCTCAGGCAACCAGGGGCCTCGGTTCTGAGGGCCTTACTGGAGAGGTAACAGGTCTTGGCTCACACAGGGAGACCTAGGGGGCCTCATGATGCTTGAGAGGGGGTGTTTCTGGCCCCACAAGGCTCCCCTCAAGGAAGGGCCTATCGGGGTACAGGGCATAAGGGAGCAGCTCTCCATGGGACAAGCTCTTCCAGGCACAGGGCTGGCCCCCGCAGTACCTGACAAGGCCTTGCTGAGTGGAAACAGGTGCCAGGCCGACTGGGTCCTGGCAAGGGAAGGAGCCGTGCACCCTCAGGACCGGGAGAGCCGGTCCTCCAAACACTTCTGACTTGGGGCTAGTGGGGTCTGGGGACATCGGCCCCCAGGAGGAGGGGGGGCACCCCGCACCCCACACCCAGGCCTCCGTGGGGTCTGTGGCTGGAGCGGTGGGGAGCAGTGGAGGGGCAGGCAAGGACAGGCGGGTGAGCATGGCCACGTGGGCACACACACATGCCCTGACTTGGCGGGTGTGAACAGCACAGCATGGCTGGGGAAGGGTCAGGTACCTACCCTCTGGTCCAAGCCATTCCTTCCATCTCCTGGGAGACAGTCAGATTTGGAATAGGCGAAACCTGCAACAGATACAGCAAGCTCTGTCACCGGGCCCAGCCTGGTGTGGCTCAGGGCTTCCGACCAAGGGAGCAGGGCCGGCCGGGGACTATCAGCCACCTCCTGTCCCCAGGGCAGGAGGAGAGTGAGGGCAGAGTGAGGGCATTGTCCTGAGCCCGCCTGCCTGAGCCCAGCCCCGCGGGCTCCCCTCCCTCACTGCCACCAGCAGAGCAGGGGACGAAGGCCAGGCAGGTGGAGCCGAGCCAGCCTCTGCAGGGACAGCGGCCCCAGGGAGAAGACTGATTGCTTCTAAAATCATACAAGGCTGGGGGCAGTCATGGACTCGGGTTAAAGCCCTAACCACTAGCTTCCTTTGAAGCAAAAGGGCCGACCTGGGCCCACATGGGGTGCAGCGCATGGCAGAGCAAGCAGGCATAGTGGCCTCTGTGTGTCCTCACCGGCTCTACCCCTCCACTTCTGTCCAACGCCCCCCATGAACACACCTCTCCCAACACCCCCGATGAACACACCTCCCAACACCCCCATGAACACACCTCTCCTAACACCCCCATGAACACACCTCTCCCAACGCCCCCGATGAACACACCTCTCTCAACACCCCCATGAACACACCTCTCCCAACACCCCCCATGAACACACCTCTCCCAACACCCCCCATGAACACACCTCTCAACACCCCCGATGAACACACCTCTACCAACACCCCCATGAACACACCTCTCCCCACCCCCGATGAACACACCTCTCCCAACACCCCCATGAACACACCTCTCCCAAACCCCCCATTAACACCTCTCCTAACACCCCCAAAGAACACACCTCTCCTAACACCCCCGATGAACACACCTCTCCCAACACCCCCGATGAACTCACCTCTCCCAACACCCCCCATGAACACACCTCTCCCAACACCCCCGATGAACACACCTCTCCCAACACCCCCATGAACACACCTCCCAACACCCCCATGAACACACCTCTCCCCACCCCCGATGAACACACCTCTCCCAACACCCCCATGAACACACCTCTCCCAACACCCCCCATGAACACACCTCCCAACACCCCCCATGAACACACCTCTCCCAACACCCCCATGAACACACCTCTCCCAACACCCCCCATGAACACACCTCCCAACACCCCCCATGAACACACCTCTCCCAACGCCCCCGATGAACACACCTCTCACCACCCCCATGAACACACCTCTCCCAACACCCCCATGAACACACCTCTCCCAACACCCCCGATGAACACACCTCCCAACGCCCCCCATGAACACACCTCTCCCAACACCCCCCATGAACACACCTCCCAACACCCCCCATGAACACACCTCTCCCAACACCCCCGATGAACACACCTCTCAACACCCCCATGAACACACCTCTCCCAACACCCCCATGAACACACCTCTCCCAACACCCCCGATGAACACACCTCCCAACGCCCCCGATGAACACACCTCTCAACACCCCCGATGAACACACCTCTCAACACCCCCATGAACACACTTCTCCCAACACCCCCGGTGAACACACCTCTCCCAACACCCCCAATGAACACACCTCCCAATGCCCCCATGAACACACCTCTCCCCACCCCCGATAAACACACCTCTCAACACCATGCCAGGAAGGATTGGGGACGGAGAAGCACCCTCAGGAGGTTGTCCTGGGTCCCTGAACTGTCCCCGGCAGCCTGAGAGCTCAGCGAGGGGGTGTCACATCCTCTCCACCTTGCGTTCCTGTCTCAGTACTGGCACACAGCAGGGCTCGCCACGCACGGGGCCGGTGTCCCGCAGCTCCTGGAGCCACCAGGCCGCCCCCTGCACTCGTGTCACCCAGGGCTCGCAGGCCTCGTACGTGTGCAGGACTGACCTAGGATCGTGCCTACCTAGGTGGGGCAGGTAAGGCTGTGCATACAGCTGCCCCCACCCTCCCAGGACGGCCCTGCTCCCAAGCCAAGGTCCCCACAGCTGTCTTGAATTCTGGGGCTCTCACACACCAGGACACAGAACAAATTCTATGAAGGTCACAGTGGGTACAGCAAGGCCCATGGAAAGTCCTGGAAGTTTCTGGAAGGTTCTGGTTAGGCCCTTTTTAACATCAAGGTTGGGTGTTTCATTTCTCTTGCCACAAAGACTACGCCCCCCCACCCTCACATCATACACACTCAGCTGAGAGCTGGGAGGCTGGGCAGGCAGAGGGGCTCACAGCCAGAGCTGCATGCTGTCCTTGAGTAGCTACTCCTGGCAGATGGCCCAACCAGCTCTTCTCACTCTACTGAGAGGCACAGCGGCCAGTCATGGGCAGGTACTGGCCTGAGGCCACCCAGTGGCAGTCCCTGGATGCCTCCTGACCTGCCACCCCAGGGGCCCTCTAGTAAAGCCCTGCTTGCTGGTTTGTACACACAACGAGGACTTCCCTGGAATCTGGAGACCGTCCTGCTGAGCCACTGGACCGGAGCAGGGTGTCTCAGGGTGGCCGTCAGGGCACTTCCCCGAGTGACCCACGCCGGGCTCCTGAACCGGGGTCTGCTGTGTTTGAAGCCCACAAGGGCCTGGGAGCCAGGGCTGCCCGGCCTCTGAGCCAGCATGTGCCCAGCTGCATGTGCCCCCATCAGGTCAGTGGGGGTCGCCTGACACAGGGCAGGCACCTGCGCAGCTTGGAAAGCCCCAGTTGCCCTGACCGCCTGCTGGCCTTGGCACTGAGCCACCTGGTGTGCAGTATGGACGCCTTTCCACCCCGGAGGCGACTCTGTCCTGTCCGCCCACTGCGGGACTGTCAGGCACGTTTTCTGCCTGCTCAGCACACTGCATCTGTTGCACCTGCTGCTCCAGCTGCCACCTGTGCATCAGATGCGCCCCGCTGGCTCTCACCAGAAGCTCCCAGTCTCCTCTGGTGTCCATGTCCTCCCTTAGCCGCGTTCTGTGTCGCTCTAAGTCTGTGACTTGCTCCTCCGGCAGGAGGGTTGGGAGGGTGGGCTGTGTCTCCTCGCCCCTGCTGCCTCCGGGACTTGGTGTGTGTCCGCCATCCACACCTGCTCACATCCATCTTCTCTGCGCTCCACCCCATTCTTGAACTTATGGATTTATGCCTTTTGAGCCAAAACTTCCTAAGTTTCTAGCTGTTACTCCTTTGAACATAGTTTCAAGCCCATTCTTTCCTCTCCTTTGGGAACCTGATGATAACACAGTTTTATCTCATAGGTCCCTAAGGCAAGGTACAGGTTTTTCTATTTTATCATTATTTTTTAATTTATTTTTTTGAGCCCAGTGTGATGGCTCAATGGCTAAAGTCCTTGCCTTGCAAGCTCTAGGATCCCTTGTGGGTGCTGGTTCATGTCCTGGCTGCTCCACTTCCCTTCCGGCTCCCTGCCTGTGGCCTGGGAAAGCAGTCCAGGATGGCCCAAAACCTTGGGACCCTGAACCTGCGTAGGAGACCCGGAAGAGACTCCTGGCTTTGGATTGCCTCAGCTCTGGCCACTGAGGCCGTTTGGGGAGTGAAGCAGCGGGCAGGTCTTTGTGTCTCTCCTATCTGTAAATCTTATTTTTTTTTCTTGGAAAGGCAGATTTTTATAGAGACAGGAGAGACAGAAAGAAAGCTCTGTTGTATTTCTCAGCTCCGTGCGTCATTTCCATTTGACTGCTGGCTCCTGTAATCCATCCCAGCAGCCTGCTGCCCTGTCTGGCTGAGCATGCGGGGCCTGGGTTCCCACGGGCTGTGGATCCAATACAACCTGGTGTTCAGAACTCTCGTGTCAGTGCTGGCTGGAGGAGACATGCGGCTCACAGCCCCACGTGCACACGTCCCCTGCAGTGCTGCTCCGCACAGCTGCCGAGCAAGCCAGCCCAGGGCCCTCGCTCCCCGCTGTCCTGGGTTCTGATCACAGCTGTGAACCTGGGCAGGCTCAGCACTCTGAGCCTCCGGCCACGAAGGCAAAGGCTGGGCTAGCCCTTCCCCCTCCAGCCCTGCTCTGGCCCGTGGACCAAGCAGGAGGGAGTTCACCAGGGAGTACCAAGCTGGGACTCAACCCTAGGGGAACAGCACCCCGGCCCACCCCTCGGGTAAACTGCAGGCATTTTCTTGGCGCCCCAACCCATGGAACCGGGGGGGGGGGGTGGGAACACTGGCTTCCAGGAGGGAAGGAAGCTGCTCACAGTGACAGGAACTCAAAGCTCTGGTCAGTGGTAATGAGGAAGAGGCTGTGACATGGCTGTGGGGGCCACAAGGGGGACCCACAGGGAGAGAACCTAGAAGGTCATGGGCGAAGCTCAGGCCTGGAACTGGGCGGAGGGGACGGCGCTTCTGGCAGTAGGGACGGTGGCATCTCAATGCCTAGAGGCTCCAGCCCATCACCCTCACGCGGACACCACCTGGGGCTGGAAGCCCTGCCCTGGGCTTGGTGTGGGCGAGCCTCTTGGGCACTGTGAGACATCAGGCCCTCCAGCCAGCCTGAGTCCACCCCAGCCTCCGGACTGGCCCCTTGTACACATGTCCCCTGAAGTGCTGACCGCTTCAGGCTGCCAGGACGCACAGTGGGCCTGGGCAGAGCAGCACCCATTCCATCCTCCCCAGCTGACTCTCTGCAAAGCTGCCTGTCACAGGGGGGGCACAGATGAAACACAGCCGGGTCTCCTGCTGGTGGTGACAGCTACTCCCAGCACTGACGCAACATCTTAGCTACTCCCAGCACTGATGCAACATTTTCTCAGGCTGCCCTGCTGTTCCCTGCACCCCGCAGCATCCTCCTGACAGCCCTGCTGCTCCCTGCACCCCGCAGCATCCTCCCGACAGCCCTGCTGCTCCCTGCACCCTGCAGCATCCTCCCGACAGCCCTGCTGCTCCCTGCACCCCACAACATCCTCCCGACAGCCCTGCTGCTCCCTGCACCCCACAACATCCTCCCGACAGCCCTGCTGCTCCCTGCACCCCACAACATCCTCCCGACAGCCCTGCTGCGCCCAATCTGCACCTAGCTCTCTGTTTTCCCACCACTTCCTTTGCCCAACGCACAATCCCTCTGAGCTTCCTCTGTGCCACCCAGGATACAACCCCAGCCTGGAAGATGGCAGGAGCCCCTCCTGCCTCCCTGCCTGAAATTAGGCTCCAGTATGGAGCAGATCATGTCGGAACCCTTTTCAGAACCTTCTCGAACCTTCTCTTGCCCTTGGAGGCCAGGTTGGGACACTCAAAGGCTGTGGCCAGCTTGTCCTGCCCGACCCATGCACACTGCATTCCCCAGCCATGCGGGTCCCTCGCCATTCCTTAGCCCCCCAGCCACAGCTGCAACATCCTTCGCACTCCACACTGTTCCAGACCCACTCACCCCCAGTCGTGCCAGACACCGCCCTCCCTCCACGACCTGGATCTCAGCTGCATCCTTGCCCAGGACTGCCTCAACCACATGCTTGTCACTCCACGGCACCAGGAGGGACACTGGGCGAGTCAATGGGCTGTGCCCTCTCATAGGCCCTGGTGGGCCTGTCTACAGGGGCATGGGCTCCTCCTGGGCCCTCATGCTGCCCCTCAGCAGAGGCGTGCACCCCCACAGGCAGTGCAGTCCTGAGACCAAGAGGTGGCAGACACAGAGTGACACTTTCCAGAGACAGCAGCAACTTCCCACTGCAGCATGCCAGCAGCTCACAGGCAAGCAGCGAGGCCGTGTCCCCCGGCTTTCCTCCTGCAACCAGGAGGAAACATTCACAGGGACCCTGGCTCTGGGACCCTCCCTCCTAACTAGGCCATGCAGTGTAGGGTCACAGAGTAGATGGGAGCATCCACAGAGCCTTGCAGGCCAGGGCACATGGGGATCTCATAGGCTGGGACACACGGGGGCCTTGCAGACCAGGACACATGGGGACATTGCAGGCTGGGGTGTGGCCAAGTGGCCATACTGGGACATCCTTCCACCCCCTGCCTGGTGCTGCCTTGGCTGCTAATTCAGAGCCTCTCCACACACCTCTGACTATCCAGGGAATGTTCAAGGCAGGAGCACAGGAGCTGCAGGGTCAGGAGTGGGGGTCCAGAGGCAGCTGTAAGAGCCTCACCACCTGGCTGGGTCAGGAGTCTCACCCGTGTGGCCCTGAGACTGCTGCCATGAGGCTCGCTGGCGTGAGTTCTGCAGAGGAGACCTTTGGGGCGTTGCCAGGGCGAGGACGGAGCCCATAGCAGAATGGATTCCTGCCTACAAGCTCCCATCTGGAAGGCGTGGCAGCACCAACGGGAGACACCCCATCGGACAGGGGTGCCACACTGGCCCTGCTGGGGCTGTCTTCACCTCCCCTCCCCGGTCCAGCACACAGTAGGTGCTCAAGGCAGCAGGCCGGCATGGGAGGCAGACAGGAGGAATGGAAAAATGACTGAACGGTGAGTTTTGCCCCAGCCGGCAGGCGCGGACGGCGTCTTGGATGGGGTACCACTGGATCCCAGCCCTCACAGCGGGCACAGAGGCGCCCAGGTGGGTGCTGGCAGGGGGCTGCTCCTGCCAGCATGTCTGCCTCGCACGACTCCCTGCTGGCTTCTCCAGCTGAGGCTGTGCTCGTCTTGCGCCCCCTCGACCCCCGATGAGCGTCTGGCACAGAGCGAGGGCTCAATAGATACCCGTTGAATTCAACGCATCCCAATTCAACCAACACCTACTGAGCGCCCGCTGCTGGGCGTCGCCATCCTGCCGCACGTGGCCGCCACTCTGCTCCTGAAGTGAGGTGCAGGGGGAACCCCACTTGGGGTGATGTGGTGAGGCACGGAGGACCTAGGCAGAAGACGACGCAACTGCGCGCGCTCACTTCCTGCTTAGCTTGCATACACTGGCAGGCCCCAGGGCTCAGCACGATGGACCCCGCACCCACTGAGATGAGCTGAGGCCACGGAGCACTCCTGCTCAGGCCACCAGCAGGCCCCGCACCCACGCCATCCCCACGTGCTGTGATGTGAGCTGAAGCACATGGTGGCTCCCCCCAAGTGCCACCAGCAGTCCTAGTCATAGCTCTGGGAAGCAGACGCTGTGCGGAGAGCACGCACACACGGCTTGTCCCGCATAGGCGGGGACATTTGCGGGTCAGCCACACGTGCAGCCTGACGATCCGAAGGCCCGGTCTAGCCACTGGACACCACAGGGCTGGCCAGCTCCATGGCCCTGTGCCTGGCACTGGCCTAGGTCCCCTCACAGGCATTTGCAGAGGAGGAAGTGTGCAGAGGGCACAGGGAGGGTCCCCAGGCCAGCCCACCTCCAGCCCAGCTTCCCCTGCACATGGCCCCACTGGACTCTTCCACTGGACATCACTGGGGTAGCTGTCAGTCTCCTCTAAGAGCACCCAGAGGTCAAAGGTCATGGGGCCAGGCTTGCGGGTGAAACCTGCCTGGCCAAAAGCTGGAAGATGCTCCCCTCTGTGCCCATACACTCCCTGCCTGGCCCCCGGGGGACTGCTTGAACACTGCCAGATCCAGCGTGCGGCCAGACCTGAGCTCACAACCAGACACACAGGCACCGCCAGGAACAAGCACAGGCCAGCACAAGGCCACTGTCCCTGCCAGTGACCCAGCATGGCGGCAGCAGGGGGCAGAGCGGGGCTGGGGGATAGCAGGGAGATGCCAATAGCCGCACCCTGCAGCCTTGGCCCTTCCAGACCCTCATGGAAGCCCTTTCCAAGCTGACCTCAGTTCTGAGACATGTACCCTAGGCAGAGCTGGAGACAGCCAGGCACATGCAAAGCAAGACACGTGAGCCAAGTTGGTCTGCAGCAGTGTAATCCCCTGGGCTTCTCTCCCAGCAGTGTGCCTCCAGCGTGACGGGGGAGGGGTGACAATCACAGCTCCAGACGGCGCGACCCGGTGACCACTGCCCACAGATGTGGACATGGCACTGCCCCCCCCTTCTCAGCCCCGCATCGTCCCTCCTTAGCTTGGCCCCAGTCTGGACCCAGAGGCTACTTCAGGGAGCTGTGTGTTTTCCTTCAGCATCTTAAGCAAGTGACATCATCTGGAACTTTCTCACTCTGCTCTCAGTGATCCCGTCATCCCCAGAGGCAGGCAGGTGGCACTCCTGTTCCCCGTCCAGGCCCGCAGGGGACAAGGGCAAGGCTGTCAGCGACACCACATCTGGACTTGCCCACCTGGACCATGCCTCCCACTCGAGGGAAACGGACCCAAGTCCCGACCCAGCAGTCCGGAACTACCTGGGGTGCCTGCTCCCTGGCCCGCTCAGGGAGGTCCCTGGAGATGGTGGCGGGGCGGCTGTCACGTGTGCCTAGGACTCAGCAGTGCCTCTTGGCTCCCCCTCAGGCATCCTAGCTGCCTGGCCACGGGCCTGGGGCCGCCCAGAGCTGCCCTGTGCCTCAGAAGAACCACTCACGTGAGCAGAAATGGTCCCCGGGCATCCTCGGGATGGGCTCTCGCTCAGGGCCGCTGCCGTGGGACAAGGACTGGCTGTCCAGGTCCGGTGAGTTGGTTCTCGTGTCCGAGTCTCCCTTGAGCAGCAGCCAGCTGGTCTTCTGCAGGGGTGAGGGTGGGGGATGTGGAGGCCGCTTGGGGGCCAGGACCGACCCCGCTGGACACACCCCTGCTGTGTGCATTTCTCATGGGGTCACTGGTGTCAGCCCGTGTGCACCAACCACCTCAGCCCCGGGGCACTGCCCGGTGTTGCCCCATTTTACAGGTGGGGAGCCAGAAGCTCAGGGAGCTTGGGTTCTGGGGAGGGGGCTCAGCAGGGGAGAATGACACCAGTCTGCCTAGTCCTGGGTTCTCTGCATGACAACAGGCGGGAGCCAGAAACAATAGGCTAAGCTCTCAGGAGGCTGGTGAGTGCTGTAAACCCTGTGGGAGCCCCCCCAGGGTGAGGGGGGAATGGATGAGGGGACTGTGGGAGCCCCCAACCCAGGGTGAGGGGGGAATGGATGAGGGGGGTCAGCGCTGTACCTTCCTGCTGTCCTGGTCAAAGCTGCCGTCCTCCCCATCCCAGTGCCTTGAGGCTGGAAGGAAAAAGCCCATACATGAGTGAAAATGTCCTGTGCTCTTGGCTGCTCTCTGAGACAGGAAACCCTCTGGGGAAAGGCCCAGAGGGAGAGAACCTTCTGGAAGGCAGGCCAGAGATGCTCCAGAGGAATACAGCCCTGGGGGGGGCGGTGGTTAACCAGTCGTCAGGGAGCGTCTGTGGTCAGCGGCAGCCACTGAGAAGCACACCCTTCACCTTCAAAGGGGAACTTGGAAGCAGCAGGTGTTAGGCCCAGGCTACCTGCCTTACCTACCCTACCTACCCGGGGACCGAGGCTGGGCTAGAGGGTGGGCCACGGCTGCCTGTGCCACCTGCCCGGGGACCGAGGCTGGGCTAGAGGACGGGCCATGGCCACCTGTGCCACCTGCCTGGGGACCGAGGCTGGGCTAGAGGGACAGCTGACCTAAGGTCCAGGGTCTGGTGGTGGCAGAGACCACAGAGGTCCTTCCCTGTCTGTTCCACCCTGCTCCTGGCCGCCCATCAAACTCAACATGGTGACTGGGCTCTGTCCTCGGACATGGCCCACGAGGAGCAGGGATCAAGTGACAACGTGTGACCAGATGGTCCTGGGGACAGCAGTGCCTGTCAGGAGGGTCTGTGTGCTCCTGCCATTTGTGGTGTGCACACGTACACATGCGTGTTATGGGCGTGTGTTCCCACACGTGCATATGCACTCACAGGACAGGCATGCACATGTCTGGTGCGTGTGTGTGCTCATGAGTGACACATGGTACATGTGTGCATACGTAATGCATGTGCGTGGGTGAGTCATTCATCTTGGCTGAGATGACCTCTAGTCATCTAGTCACCTCTAGTGACCGACAACTCCCCACGAGGCTGCGCTGACCTTCAGCACCTGCCTCAGTAGGTAAAGACCCCTGAGCCATACTTCACATCCACACTGCCCCCATGCACAGAACAGGCAGCAAGAGCAGCCCGGCTCCTTCCCCAGCCTCCAGCGGCCCCGGCAGGGCCCCGGCCTGGCTGGCGTCTTACCTGCACCTGCCGGGCCTCTAGAGCGCCCTGTGTCCTGCACCACCAAGGCCAAAGCTGACACCAGGCCCGAGAGCTTGGAAAATGGGGACTGTGCTACAGGACCTTGATGGGATAAGGCCAAAACCAAGACTGAGCAATGCTGTCCCACACAGCCTCATGTCCCTCTTCTCACGGCCGCCTGGTCCTCCCTCCTCCAGGGGAGTCTGACTGCCACCACAAAGACAGAAACCCTGCTCTCTGCATGGTGGCGGGAGGCAGGAAGAGGGGGCAGGGAGCCACCTGCCCACATGACACCTGTGGCTGGCAGCAGAGCCCTGGAAAGAGCAGCCGCATGAGCCAGGTCACCGGAGCATGGTCAGGCCAGAGGCTACCCTGGCAGCTCCCAGGACACTGTCCTGTGAGAGGAGGCCTGGGCATGAAAAAGGCAGCCACAGTTCTAAAGAGCCAGGGAACTGTGCAGGAGCATCCCCACAAAAACTGCAAGAGGCAGACAACAGAGAGCTCTCGGGGCACAGCTCCCCCTTGGTGTCCAGGCCACCGTGACCTGGAGGCCTTCACACCTCAGGACAGGCTGGCCAGACTCCCGGGGCTCCAAGCTGCCCAGGTGTCCACAAGCAGGGCAGCGAGCCACTCCGAGGGCCTTCCGCATGCAGTCACTGCCGTCAAAGCATGGCAGACTCTCTGGGAGCTGGCAGCTTGATCCACACACCACAGGCTTGATTCCTCCCCTGCTCGGGGGTGCCCCTGCTGTGAGGACCCCAGGGGATCCCTCTGTGCAGGGCAGCCATGGACACAACTTGGGAACTCCAAGGCAAGCTGGAGGATGGACTGCAACATGCTGTGAGGGGATAGAGGGCTGGAGAGGGAGCGCGCCTGCAGTTTCTCTACCCAGCAAGGCAGCTCCCTCTGAGCCCAGATGCACCTGCCAGTGAGCAGCCCCGGGGAAATCCCTGTGGACGCGCCCCATGAAAGCCTGAGGTCTCCAGCCTTGTGGACAGCCGGCTGGCCCGCCTTTCTGTCGGCTCCGCCTTACAGTTCATTCCTATCTAGTCATCAAGTCATCCACCTGCCAGTCAGCTATCCATCGAACCCCTCACCCACCTGCCCATCTGCCCTTCCTGCCTCCTGCCCTTATCCAGATGCCACCCATCTACCCACCTTTTCTTCCCTCCCTTCCGCCCCTTAATCCCTCCTCTTATCCACCCACTCTGGTTCACTCCTTTGCTCTCTGCACCCCCCCCCCCGTCACCCCTTGCTTGCTCCAGCCTGTATGGCCCTGCCCCGCAGAGGGCCTGGGACAGGCAGAATCACACCTGGCAATGTCCCTGGTCTTTCAGAAGCCTGTAGGCCAGAGCAGTCGAGGCCGACAGGAGCCCAAAGAAGCTCCTGTCCTGGGGGCTCAGCACAGTGGCCTAGCAGCTAAAGTCCTCGCCTTGAATGTGCCAGGGTCCCATAGGGGTGCTGATTCTAATCCTGGCAGCCCTGCTTCCCATCCAGGTCCCTGCTTGTGACCTGGGAGAGGACGGCCCAAAGCTTTGGACCCTGCACCCTCATGGGAGACCTGAGCTTTTGGCTCCTGATTGGCACAGCTCTGACTGTTGCAGTCAGAGTGAATCATCAGATGGAAGATCTTCCTCTCTGTCTTGGAAGGTTCTGGGTAAACACTCCTGCAAGCGCTGATTCAGTGCAGCACACACTCCCAAATGAGGCCCCAACGCCGGCCAGCCCCCACTGTCCTCTCTGGCCCATGGGGACAATGAGATGCGGCATCACCATCCACGCCGTCTGCTGGGATGACTCCCGTGGCACAGCCAGGGGCTGCAGCTGCTGGAAGCTGTGCCTGGCAAGTTGACCTGCTGTGCGGTGTGCACGGGCACTGGCTGAAGACAGCGCACGGCTCCTGGCCTGCTGCAGTGATGCCAACCTCCAGCGGCCTCCTGCGGGTGTGGCTCCAGGGCACTGGCCAGCGGCCTGCAGCTGGAGCCATCTGTGCTGCGTGCTGGCAGAGCCACTGCGGCTTGCAGGCAGAAGCCCTCCCGCTAACACCCAAGTGAAGCTGGGGCCAGCCTGGGCTCCGGCTGCAGTACCCAGTGCCAGCCCCGGAAGGAGCTCTTTTGGAGGAAGAACAGAGCTTAACTCCGGGGCTTTACTCCTCAGGCCCAGGAAGAAGAAGCTCCTGGCTCTGGGTCAGCTCAGTCCTGGCTGTTGCAGCCATTCGGGGAGTGAACCAGTGGATGGAAGATACCCCTTTCTGTGTCTGCTTCCTTGTAAAGTTGTCTTTCAACTAAAAATAAGTAAACCTTTAAAGTATTTCTTGGGTCACTGAGTGGAAGGCACTGGATGCCCTAACAGCGGTCTTCCCCACTGGGTCAGACAGAGCACAGCGCTGGCCTCTCCGGCCCAGCCAGTGGCCCAGCTGCCCCTCTCTGTGACTGACCATCCTCTCCGCAGCCCCCACCACGGGACCAGCGCTTCCAGAGGCTTCCTCTGGGATTACTTGAGTTTCAAGGCTACTAACACACCCACCTGGGGAGTCTATGAAGGCCCCCACCTGAGCCCAGGGGACACAGCGACCCCTCCTGGCGGAGGAAGTGTGGTGCAGGAGAGCCCAGTTCTGGGGCCGGAGCCCAGGACCCGGTCTGAGCATGCTCAGTTCATGCGGCCTGCTGGGTCAGGTGCGGTCTGTTGTTTGATTTCTTAACCCCGCCAGGCACTTGGCACCTCCGTAAAACCTATCTTGTAAGAGAATCCAAACCTCGACGTGTGGAGTAGGGAAGGTTTTGTTGCTCACTCGGGATCAGTGAAAGGGAGCTTTGATCTGTGCCCCGGACAGCAGCGCTCACTCAGGCCTGCTGCCCTGACTGCCTGGCCCCTTCCCACGCGCACAGGACGACTGAGGCTGCCTCCGTCCTGGCTCCTCTGGCAGGACTGCGACAGGAAGGGCTTATACGTAGCTATGTCCTTCCCGCCTGCAGCTGGGGCTGGGCTTGGGGCACACCCACCTGCCCTGAGCAGTCAGGTGACCATCCTGTACAACCACCAGGCGCCATTCATCCTTGCTGGCAAGAGGAAGGAACGCACCCAGCACAGGGCTTCCTTCCGCCAGCAGGGCACCGACGCAAAGCCCTGCCTCACGATGACAGTGCTGACCTATCAGCAAGCAGTGGGGTTCCCCGAAAGTGGCTGTCCAGAGGCCAGCGTGGGGCAGGCCCTTCTCTCTGGGAGTCCTGCCCAGAAGGCCCAGATGGGCGCCGCTCTCCCCATCTCTGGCGCCATTGTGGCTGTCCCTGGCTGGCATGCAGCCCTACGCAGAGCACTAGCTGCTCCGTGACCATGCAGCAGCCCCGGGGTCCTCACAAGCAGCCCAGGCAGGCGGGGCCAGGGGCTCTGTCCTGTCCCACAGGGAAGGAAGCAGGGTCCCAGGCCAGCCACCTGTTACCATGGCTGACTCCTGCCCCAGGTCCAAGCAAGCTGCTCCCTGCACGCCTGTGACAGGTAGGCTCCCGGGCAGCAGAGGCGGGAGGGCAGAGGGCTGAGAGACACCCTCCCACCCCTCGTACGAGCAGCCCATCCAGACCGTGCGAAGCCTGGGCCTGGTTGCTGGGCCAGTCCTCCTTTCCGAAGCTCGGGCCAGGCTCAGGCACGCTCCTGGCTGCTTCTCCCACAGCAGGAGAGATGCGGTGCCAACCCCGGCCCCAGGGCACCTCTGTGCTCACTGTGTGTGCAGGGAAGTGTCTGTACTCTTGTGTACCTGGCCTGTTGCCGCCCCCTGCCCCTCCCCGCTCCAGAACGGTCAGGACAGGACAAGGGGTGCATGCGGGAACATGCGGGGCACACCGCAGGCGTGGGAGGAGTCCAACTGTACCATGCTGCTTGTAGATGGGGGGCCTCCTATAGATGTTATCTCTCATGCCAGAGTCTGGGGAGAAGAGAGAAGAGAAGGGGGCAGGAGGGTAAGCAGGTGTGCTGTGTGGCCGCTGCTCTGCTGCCTCCGTCAGCAGCTGTCACACAGCCAGGGGGACGGGAGGCCCAAGCCCACCCAAGCACCCCCTGCAGGCACTGCCCTCCATCCACAGGGCAAGGGGAGGGAGGAGGCCAGGGCAGGCACCAAGCAAAGCCTCAAGGCCACCCAGGGGTAGCCAGCGCCGTGTTCCCTCCCTATGTGCCCGGGAATGAGAAAACGTGCCCCCCGTGTGTGGGGAGCAGGTGGCACCCCTCCGTCCGGGACCATGCAAACACACCCTGGGGGTGGGGACAGCAGGCTCAGTGGAGAGCCAGGCCTGCTGAGGCACGGCGCAGGCCTACCTGGGATGTGGAAGTGGCGTGGCGCCTGCTGGTAGGTGGAGGAGGGGGGCCTGCTGTCGGACAGCATCGAGAGGCTGGGCGTACTCCGGCCACTTTCACTGCCTCCAGACGGAAGGGCAAGGGCAGTGGACAAGGGGAGGGGGAGGCAAATGAGAGGTCTCAAGCACACGAGTGCAGCCACAGGGTCCCCTCCGCCACCTAGGAAAGCAGCCCAATGCCCTGCCCAGCAGTGGGGCTGGCCCAGTGACCTGGTAATCCAACCTCGAGTCCAGTTCTGCTCAGCGGGACAGATGTGTAGGCCTGGGTCACCTTCCCTCGTGTCTCTGGGCCATGACCAGTGCCAGGCCCAGGTCTCCCTGCGCATGGCAGGACACTGCTGTCTCCGAGGGCCAGCGGAGACAGGATTAAGGCACTAGCAGCAATCCAACGGCCCCTCTCAGCCCGCTCCAGGAGGGCAGGGGACCATGCCACTCAGCCCCTTCGCCCCTCCTCTCTCACGGACTAAGTTGGATTACCATGTCACACATCAGGCACCTGACTGAATGCCCACCTGCCCCCACACACCGTCAGGGAGCAACAGGATGGACAGGACGCAATGGCCACTGAACACGTTGATGAGGGGTGCACGGCACATGTCAACGACACACTCCTGAAGCCCCAGGTCCCCCCTTCCTGGGGGAGGGGGCAGCACCAGTGGACAGTCCTCAGGTGACCTTGCAGTGACACAGAGCACAGCAGGGGTACACTGGCCAGGCCTGAAAGTAGATCTGCCCGGGGCAGCCCAGTAGACTAAGGGGGAGGTATCCGGGAGCCAGGCGGGGGTGGGAAGCGGGGTGCTGCAGGGCAGGAGTGGGACATGTGGGGGCTAGCGCTCAGCTCCAGCAGACCACACAACCCACAGCACCTGTCCTGCTTGGCACAGGCACTGCCATTCCCTGCCAGCACCACAACCACTGCAGAACTGCTTCGCCCTGGAACAGTCCAGAGCCTGAGGCAACGGGCTCCTACAGCTTGGTACCAGGCAGCAGGGCTCTCGCACCGGGAACACCAGGCCCAGGAAGCCAGGGTCCCTTCTGCCCACTACGGCTGTGCCCACCCTGTCCCAGAGCCAAGCGAACCCCTTCACAGAGGCCTTCAGCACGTGCCCATATGGGATCTAGGGTTGGGGGACCCTTGGGTGGGGCTCTGGGTGGGGCCTACTGGCCCCCACTGGCCCATCTCCTTCTCTCCAGCTACAGATCACAGCTCTGTTTTTCCTGAGGGTGTGGTCGCAAGGTCAGGGTCGCTGAAGTGGCTTGATTCTTTATGTCTGCAGGAATATCTGTCTGAGGGGGCCATAGCCATTTTAAGATGCCTGGGGCGCCCGAGGCCAGGGGACTCAGGTCTAGCCTTGGTAGCCACGGTGGCCCCTCACACCTACCCCTGGGAGGTCTAACTTAGGCTGCCTCCTTCTGCCACCTTGTCCCAGCCTGAGACACGGCTGCATCCCTCCCTCTAGCTTCCCTGCCTGGGAAGCTCTCGCCAAGGCTCCAGGGAACCCTCGGCCGGCTACGTGCTGTCCCTTCTCCGCACTGGTGGCTGCCCCTTCCTCTGCCTTCCTGGGAACTAAATGCATTGCTTGCGGTCGCCAAGCAGGTGGAGGCCAGGTCCCTGTCAGCAGGTGCAGCTCGGCTTCCTGCTCCGTGGTAAGCCTGGCTGGGGGCGAGGTGGCTTTTGACAGCCACACAGCCCTCAGGATGCGGTTCCCCGCTCTTCCAGAGGGGCTTCTGTCTGACTTCTGCTGGCACCCACTGGCCGTCAGCATCAGCGGAGGAACGTTCCAGCAGTGTGCTCCCCGACCGGACAGTGTCACCTCCGTGCCAGCTCCAGGGGGTTCACCTGCAGGCATGGACTTCCCCTTCTCTGCACTGGGGCTGTGAAGGGACCCCTGGGACTTCCAAACGTCCGCTCTCCCCCGCTCCCTCACTGGGACACTTCTGCAGCCCTCCGTCGTCTTTGCTAACTACGCAGTTCTGGGGGGCACTGGTGGAGCCACTTTGTGGAAGGAGCCTCAGGAGACCCGTTTGCTGCTTCTCTCATGGTGTCACTGCGGCCAGTGGCAATCCACGGCCTGGAGGCCACTGCCCCCACGGGTCTCAGCAGAGGCGGGAGGGGGTCATGCCTCTTGCTTGTGGACCACTCCGGTTATGGGTTCCTGCATGGAGCCTGCCGTTCCTGCCGGCCCCTCCTCTGCGGTCACTCACAGCAGCTGGCCTGCGCATGCCCGGGTCACCTAGGGCCCACAGTCCTGCTCCATGGCCGTCCTTCTCTTAGTCTCATGCTCCCCACTCCAGCACTAGGAGCTGTCTGGGTTGACACCTGCTGAACCTTGTTGAGGCAACCCGGGGAGAGGTCATCTCACAACCATGGCCACTGGGGCCGTGGCCAAGGCGTGGGGTGGGTGTAGCCCATGACAGTCACCCACGCTGGACGAGGCTCCTTCCTGAGGGCTGAGGAGGCGGGGCCTGGTGCGCGGTAGACTGCTAGCCTCCAGCTGTTCTCACGCTGGTAGACCCTCAGAAAGCAGCCATGGAGGACAGGGCTGCCAAGGTCGGTTCTGGCTTGGGGCTGCCCGTGGAGCCAGCCAAGGCGCAGGGAACACGTGTCCACTGCCTGTCCTTGCCCCACAGAGGGGTCCCTGAAGTGTCCACTGCCTGTCCTTGCCCCACAGTGGGGTCCCTGAAGTGTCCACTGCCTGTCCTTGCCCCACAGTGGGGTCCCTAAAGTGTCCACTGCCTGTCCTTGCCCCACAGTGGGATCCCTGAAGTGGGGAGAAGCCATGTGCAGTCTCCCACCTTCTAGACAGAGGGAGGATGAGTGGCCAACGAACAGCGGGAGGTAAGTGCCCCCTGGTGAGCCCTGCCCGCTGTGCAGGGGACCAGCATCCCAGGAGGGCATCTAGGTGGGCTGTAACAGACTGACACCCCACTGTTGGCATCAAGGGTTGGAGATGTGAGTGCAACCCTCAGGGCCCTGGCAGAAACAGTCCCCTGGGGGCTAGGGCTTCCGTGGTCCGTGTTTTGGGAGCCACAGTTCAGTCAGTCCCTGTGGGAGCCTGCCAGCTCCTGGCAGGGCGCTGCTGCAGGTGGGAGCAGCCCAGGCCAGCCCTGGGGGTTCCGCTGGTCAGTCCCAGTCCTGCCCACCCTCACTGGGCCACAGAGAGACCGCGGGCACAGACGCCTCAGCCTCAGCCCCTCCCCTGCTCCTTTATGTGACAAATGACCTGTGTTTGTTCTCCTGGGGACACTGCACGCCGACAGTGACGGGGCCGGATGCACACACACACACAGCGCGAGGGGCACACAGGGCGTGCGACAGAGGGCTCCATGCGGTGGACACAGGATGTGAGCACACGGACGCTGGCAGCGGGGGCCGCCCCGTGCCTTACCTCGGAAGTAGGGGATGTAATGATGTCGGAACACGGAGGTAGGGCTTGGGTGTTGGGACAGGGAGAGGCAGCTGCTGGTACCCACACTCACAGTACCAGCTGCAGGGCGACAGAGAGCAAGGTCCAGTCAGCCTGCATCCGCTCACACGGCAGGGCACAGCCCAGCCCGCTCTGCCAGCCACAGCCACACCTCTCTCTCAGAAGCCACTTCCTCTCGGGACCCTAAAGGGGGCCACCAGACAGACGTGGAGGGAGGAGACTCCCCGCTGCAGGACCAGAGGCCGGGGCCGGCTGGGCACCCAAGCCCCCTGTACTGCTCCACTTTGGGGTCTCGTGGGGACCAATAGCCAGAGGCCAGGGTCGGCTGCTGCTGCCCTCTCTGGGGGTCCATGCCAGGGGGCATGGTCAGCTCCCCAGGGCTAGCCCAGACCACCCTGGCCATGCAGTGGGCAGTAAGCAGCTCAGCAAAGGGGTTGTGGGAAAAGGGCTCAGTCCAGCTGGCCACTGCCCACCCTGTGAGGCACCCACTCCCTGCGCCCTGCCCCACACACTCAGGTGCACGCCTCTGGGCATTCACCTCTCTCTCTCTCTCTCTCTCTCGTACTCCCACAGTCATGCGTCCACTGACCCTCCCACTCACTCACGCAGCCACTCGCCCACCATGTACTGGCAGCACAGGGCAAAGGAGCCATGGCCATGTACATGGACCAGGCACAGGGCAAGGGGACCATGGCCATGTACATGGACCAGGCACAGGGCAAGGGGGCCAGGGATACGACTGCGAGTGGGTGGGTTTGGTTTCTCCAGCTGCAGAACCCAGAGCTGCCGTGTGTGGGCATGAGTGGGCTCATGCACAGCAGGCCAGTCGAAGCAGCGGGGGGACATCCCCGGATGGGACAGCGTCCGCGTGGTGTCCCTGTGGCTTCGAGGCAGACGGGGCGGAGGAGGGATGACGGTGACGGGGGCAGGACAGGGCCGGACATCAGGAAGAGATGAGTAGGGCACAGTGGACCTGTGTGGGGCTACTCGCTGCCTGGGGCCTCCTGCCCAGTGTCCCTCCAGGCCATGGGTGACAGGGCGAGGCCTGACCCTGTCCTCAGCTGCCCAGCCCAACCTGGGCTTGTGGGGGCCAGCTCACCTCCTGACACTCCCTCTACTGAAGCACCTACTAAGTGCTCAGAAGTGTGTGCCCCACCGAGAGGCCCCTTTACCCGGCGGGCCAGCCAGCTGCCCCTGGCACGAGGAAGACCCAGTCTTGATGTCACCAAGCTGATGGGTTTTCCCCGATGCACTGCTGGCAAGGCCGTGTTCCTAGGACACAGGTCACCCCCCAAAAGGGCAGCTTCTGCAGGGGGAGGAGGGTGCGGGGGGCAGGGGTGAGTACCTGGACCACTGTAGTGCTGTGGTGAGCGCGAGGTTGGGGTGCAGCGACCCAGGCTGACCGAGCCGGTGGAGCTGGGGCTGGAGGGCCGGCCCTGCTTGTAGGACCTGTCATCCTGGTCCCCCTGCAGGGAAGACACGCTTGTCAACGCCCAGGACGGGAGCACCGCACACCCCTCGCCCCCGTCTGCCTCCCCCATGCACTGCACGTGCTCAACACGCAGAACAAGCCAGAACTCCAGTTGCCTGCCCTCCTGGGAGCACAGGGCGGGAGGGGACAGGGTGCAAGCCCCGAAGCAGGACGGGGCACCCGTGCGTGGGGGCAGTGGGCAGGTGGCGGTGCTCAGATGGCCCGGCTCGCCCCAGCCCGCAGGGCTCACCCTGGGCACCTGCCTGGGTGCTCTACTCCCAGGCCGGCCCTGCAGCTCTGCAGGACCTGTGGCTGCTGCCTGCCAGGGCTAGGCGCCAGGCCCCAGGAGCCACGGGGGCGGGGGCAGGGGCGGCCGCACTGGGGGTCGCCGGCCCAGGCAGAGGGCAGCGGGCGGGCGGTCACGGCGGACAGCATGCAGGCCCGGAGGGGACACATATGGGCTTCCTTCTGGGAGGACGCAGGCCGGCGTTACCTCAGTCGGCGTGGGCGACAGCAGCTGAGGCGACTGCGGGCACAACACAAGACAAGAAGGGGTCCCTTGAGTGCGCGGCCTGGGACCCGCGGCCGACACCCCGGGGAATCCTCAGACAGAGGCCTGGGACCCACGGCCGACACCCCGGGATGGGCCCTCAGACACGGCCTGGGACCCGTGGCCGACACCCCAGGATGGGGCCCTCAGACACGGGGCTGGGACCCGCGGCCGACACCCCGGGATGGCCCTCAGACAGGGGCCTGGGACCCGCGGCCGACACCCCGGGATGGGCCCTCGGCCTGGGACCTGCGGCTGACACCCCGGGATGGGCCCTCAGACACGGCCTGGGACCCGCGGCCGACACCCCAGGATGGGGCCCTCAGACACGGGGCTGGGACCCGCAGCCGACACCCCGGGATGGCCCTCAGACACCGGCCTGGGACCCGCGGCCGACACCCCGGGATGGGCCCTCGGCCTGGGACCCGCGGCCGACACCCCGGGATGGCCCTCAGACACCGGCCTGGGACCCGCGGCCGACACCCCGGGATGGGCCCTCAGACACCGGCCTGGGACCTGCGGCCGACACCCCGGGCCGGCCCTCACAGCGCCCCCTGCTGCAGAGACTCCCACAGCCTGAGGACCAGCACCTGGACCGCTCCTCTCAGGGAGGGCGGGGAGCAGGCGGGGCTGAGGCTGTGACTCCTCCCCAGAGTGGGCGGTGCCTTGGGGGGCTCTGAGACCGCGACTCCTCCCCAGAGTGGGCGGGGCTCCGAGACTGCGAATCCTCCCAGAGTGAGCGGGGCTCTGAGACTGTGACTCCTCCCACAGTGGGCGTGGTCGTGAACCTGTGGTCCCTCCCCTACAGTGGGTGTGGCCCTCTCCCACAGCAGGGAGTCCTGCCCCTGCCTGGGTGCCTGGCTGGCCAGCTTCCTGGCCCTGCCACCCCCGATGGCCACAGTGCTGAGGGGAAGTGAGGAACTCCATGGGGCAAGTCTGGCTGCACCCCCTGCCCTGCCAAGCCTGCCCCAGCTCTCCCACTGTGACAACTGTTTATGTGAAGGTGCCTCTTCTAGTTCCTTCCCTGATCCCAAGCAGGAAGGCCAGGGTCTCCATGCCCCAACAGTTTTCCTAGGACCAGATGGAAGGTGGTCAGCCCATCTTACCATTTTACAGAGCAGGAGGCTGAGGCGGGGGAGTAGCTGGGTCCCTGTGCATACAGCTGTCTGCCCTGGGTCAGACCCCTGCTTCTGAGTGCCCAGTGCCATCTGGCCCCAAGGCTAGGGCCTGTGGCCTGGTCCCCTGAAGCAAAGCGCCCTGTGCCCACTGTCGCGTAGGTCCCCAGCAGAGGCTTGTGGGGCGGGGAGAGAAGCCATGGAGGCCTCTGAAAAGTGAGGGGACACTCAGCTGCCTGGGCAGCAGGACATGCCGTGACTAGAGTCGGGATGCTGGGGCCCTGGTTTTAGCTCCAGGGAGTGGTCCCCATTGGAATGGGGCACGAGGGATGCCCACGCCATGCTGCTGCCCAGGAGCTGAGACGGGCTCAGTCTGCAGCCCGGCAGTGTGGAAGGACGGCTCAGAGCAGATAATTGAGGCCTGCCAGGGCTGTGCACTCCACGGCCCCAGCACCCACCTGCCTTCACAGCTGCCACGCCCTTCTCCAGGCTCCCAGGGGCACACAGGCCCCTCGCTCAGGCAGAGGGTGGACTGGCAGGACTTGGGCCACATGCTGGCTGGTGCAGTCCCACCCTGGACGCCCTCAGCCCAGCCTCTCCCTGATGGTCCAGCCAGGGCAGAAGCAAGTCAAGGGGCCACTCCTGGGCACTGGGCCCCTCCCTAGCTGGTCCTCCCTTCCTGCAGGCATGCCCGGCGGCCATCGCCTGGGCAGCAGTCAGGACCTCAGCAGGGCCACGCTGAGCTTCCTGACGGTGCTTGCAGTGGCCGCCCAGGAGGAGGGCCCTGCACAGGAGTACTGTGGGCCCCTGAGCACCTGTACGCTGGGGCTTGCTGCTTTGGGGGGACCGTGCACGTGAGGGGCGAACGGAAGCTGAGGGTGGCGCCCATGGGGTACCTCCATGGGGATGGCCCCGAGGGCTGGCACCGGGGACGGGGCGGGCCGTACCTCGCCGTAGCTCTGCCTGTCTGCCGAGGAGTGGCTGATGTAAGGTGAGTAGGAGATGAGGTCGGGACGGTCGATGTTGTAGATGGCTTTGTTTTTGGGGAGTGCGGCCAAGTCCCTGTAGTCCAGGATCTCATCGCCAAGCTTTGCCTGTGAGAGGAGACAGAGGCGAGGCACGGCAGGATGCTGAGAGCCACGTCCCCATGGGCACAGACCCCACAGTGAGGCCCCGGAGCAGACCTCAGCAGCCCCCAGTACGGCTGCACCCTGGGCCTGGACACCAAGGGCCATGGTGGCCTTGGGCAGCTGGAGGGACAACCCCTCACCCGTGTCACACTCTCCTGCCTGTGAGCACACACCTGGACACACACAGACTCAGGTACGCACCACACACTGCCAATGTACACACTTGCACACACACACCCTGCGCGTGCCTGCCTCCCGTGTGTGCCCTCAAGCATCCGTGTGCACACACAGCCAGTGTACACGCTTGTTCACGTGCTTGCACAGCACTTCTGAGTGTTCACATTATGGCTTTTTAAGACTTATTCATCTGAAAGGCAGCGAGAGAGAGAAGGGAGGCTCCTGATGGCAGAGGGAGGGCCCAGAGAGACTGGACAACATGCCCAGGGAGGCACATGCTGCCGGCCTGGGGCTCCTGACTCCAGGGCCCTGATCCCCACCAGAAGGCTCCCCTTTCCAGGCCCTGCTGTGGGGACAACATCCCCTAAGTTCCAGCTGCATCCCACTGTCCCAAACCCACACCTCCCAGCAGCCTCTGGCCTGTGTCCGCTCCTAGGCAACAGCACCCTGCATCCTGTCCACCAGAGGCAAAGGCCCTTCTGGTGCCAGAGACATCTGCACTTCACAAGTGCCCGCCCACCTGCTGGCTCGCCTGGCTTTCTTAGTTCAGTCCCAGGGGCAGCTAGGCAGCTCCCATGGTCCCCCTGTACCCTGGCCAGCCTCATTAAGACAGCAAGGATCTGGACGACGCTGGCATCCCCGTCCAGTTGGCTAAGTGACCTTGTGGATGCCTTCTTTCCTGTGCCGTGGCCTCGGGTGGTTGTCATGACAACAGGCCACCCTGTGTAATTGGCGGAAGGCCCCTGGTATGGAGTTGCTCCCATTCTCTGTGCTCTTGCCAGCCTCCTGTGACGCCATGGTGCCAACATCGTCCGTCAGTGGCAACAGACAGTGAGGCAGCCCCTCTTCCTGACGTGCGCCCTGGGCAGTGGCAGTTGACAGCCCAAGGAGACCCAGACTGAGACCTGGCCCAGCTTCAGCCTGCGCAGCCCGAGGCCTCCGGCACGTAGGGAGGGACAGAGTGCAGGTCTCTGTCTCCCTCTGTCCTGGCCTGGGGACGCTGTGGCCCTGAGAGGACGTACGTGGCCTCAGGCCGTGGCTCCATGTCCATGTCCACATGTCCCTAAGTGGCCTCAATGCAGTGGGCACAGGGTGTTGGGGTCCCTGGGAGACCCCGAGGCTGAGAAGGGGGAGCAGGTGCATGCGGGGCGTGAGACCCCTCTCTGGAAGGCCCTGGTCGAGCTCTCCTGGTGGGGACGGGCCAGGGAGCGGCTCTTCAGAGTCAGGGGACCAGGGTCCCCAAAGTCTTGGGGGCCGATTTGGGCATCTTACCACCTGCAAACACAGGTAGCGTGGGCATGCAGAGCCACGTGGGGGGGCGGGGCACAGGCCACATCTGTCACTCCGGGGTGGGGCAGGGCCAAGCTGCCCAGACACAGGCTCCTGTGCTTCTGCACGCCTCGGGGCCGTTTCCCAGACAATGAGTTTGGCACTTCACGCAAGAACAATCTTCCACTGCCAAGCCTACCTTCCAGGCGGCCTCCTGAATGCCTTGTTAAAGCGCTGACACTTTGCACATGCCTGTGTGGGCACACACACACTCACACCCTTTAACGAAATCGGGATCACGAGGCGCCTGTCGCCCTCACATACTTCTCGGAGCAGTTCCTGCCCACGCGCTCCACACCCAGAACCACACAGACACGGGAAGCTCCACCTGGCAGCCACAGGTGGGACCCACGTGGGCACAGAGCCCATGCTGACCTGTGACTGGGAACAGGACGGCCAGGACTAAGAAATCTGCTCACATCGGCACAAGTCCCAAACTCTCCTAGACGGCCAGCACTGCCCTCTGCCGAGGCCATGGCCAGAGCGTGGCACCACCCCCTGTGACGTCCATGAGTCCGCCACCCACTCCCCCACAGGAAGACCCACTTACATAAATCACACGGCTCGGAGACCCCGAGGTGCTGGAGGCTGGGACAGAAATGATGCTTTCCGATGAGGTTCTGGTCTCCTGGAGGTGGAGACGGCAGAGGGAGCAGCTGAGTGGCAGAACCCAGCATGCCACCACCTGCCACGCGCCAGCACCGGGCTGTCTCCCCCTGGCCTGTGGGTGCCAGGCGTCCTCAGAACCCCACACAAGCTGGAGAGGACAGCCGAAGAGCCATGAGCAGATGGACACAGCAGGGACACGGAGGCCACTGCCACATGCCCATGCTTGGCTGCTCACGGACCACAGAGCTCTGGGCCCCGGGATGTCAGGTGACCTGATGGCATCCCCGGGTGCCAGATATCAACCAACCAGCTGTGTCCGTGTAAGAGATCCCCATGAAAACCTTGGATATGCATGGGGTCAGTGGTGAGGTGACTGGGCACGGGGTCAGCGGTGAGGGTGACATGGGCGTGCACGGGGTCAGTGGTGAGGTGACTGGGCACGGGGTCAGCGGTGAGGGTGACATGGGCGTGCACGGGGTCAACGGTAAGGGTGACATGGGCGTGCACGGGGTCAGCGGTGAGGGTGACATGGGCGTGCATGGGGTCAGCGGTGAGGGTGACATGGGCGTGCATGGGGTCAGCGGTGAGGGTGACATGGGCGTGCATGGGGTCAACGGTAAGGGTGACATGGGCGTGCACGGGGTCAGCGGTGAGGGTGACCGAGGGCGTGCACGGGGTCAACGGTAAGGGTGACATGGGCGTGCATGGGGTCAGCGGTGAGGGTGACATAGGTGTGTATGGGTCAGCAATGAGGGTGACCATGGGTGTGTATGGGTCAGCGGCGAGGGTGACATGGGCGTGCACGGGGTCAGCGGTGAGGGTGACATGGGCGTGCACGGGGTCAGCGGTGAGGGTGACATGGGCGTGCACGGGGTCAGCGGTGAGGGTGACATGGGCGTGCATGGGGTCAGCGGTGAGGGTGACATGGGCGTGCACGGGGTCAGTGGTGAGGGTGACATGGGCGTGCACGGGGTCAGCGGTGAGGGTGACCGTGGGCGTGCATGGGGTCAGCGGTGAGGGTGACATGGGCATGCATGGGGTCAGTGGTGAGGGTGACATGGGTGTGTATGGGTCAGTGGTGAGGGTGACATGGGCATGCATGGGGTCAGCGGTGAGGGTGACATGGGCGTGCACGGGGTCAGCAGTGAGGGTGACATGGGCGTGCACGGGGTCAGCAGTGAGGGTGACATGGGCGTGCATGGGGTCGGCAGTGAGGGTGACATGGGTGTGCACGGGGTCAATGGTGAGGGTGACCATGGGTGTGTATGGGTCAGCGGTGAGGGTGACCATGGGCGTGCACGGGGTCAGCAGTGAGGGTGACAT
The DNA here is from genome assembly GCF_017591425.1 of Ochotona curzoniae. Taxonomy (NCBI): domain Eukaryota; kingdom Metazoa; phylum Chordata; class Mammalia; order Lagomorpha; family Ochotonidae; genus Ochotona; species Ochotona curzoniae. The sequence continues at coordinate 1,678,649 of NW_024467118.1, read as the reverse complement.
TATTGTTTTATTGGATTCTTCTATGTTTGCGTCTGTTCCCCAATTCTTGCAGCTGTGTAATAGTTAAAGAAACCGGCAGTCACAGTCTCTGTGCCCTGATGCCCCCTGTTCTAACCTGGCATCATGGCTCACCTGTTCACACCTGGTCACCTCCTTAGCCACTGACCATAGCTCAGGAAAGGCCCTGGAGACCTAGCAGCTGCACCCACTGCCTGCCCTGTCAGACAGGTGAAGAGGCGTGAAGAGCACCCACCTTGTTCTTGTCCTCAGTCCTGGCTGCCTGTCGGCACGCCGGATGCCAGATGGAGGAACCTACAGCAGAGGGAAGCGGTTAGTGTGGCCCTCATAGCGCAATGTGGGCCTGTGGGGAGAGTCAGAGCCCAGATGGTACCGATGGTCACTTCTGCACCCCACTGTGGGGGATGCCTGTCTGTGCTGGGGTCGGGGCTATATGTGGAGCTCAGCGGTGAGGCAGGCTTGGGGCACAGGGAAGAGCCTCTGCTGTATGCTGGCCATGCCCACAACTGGCATCTCAGGGCGCTGAGCAATGGGGCTGGGGGAGCCCCTTTGCTGGCCTGGAGCAGCCTTTGCAGGCAAGGGTGCTGAAGCAGCCTCAAGTGCAGAGGCAGCAAGAGCAAAGAAGTTCCTGGCCGTTCCCACCCCAGGGCGCTTGGCTGCCTGCGTGTGGACCACAGGGGTTCATACTGTGTGGAGGACAGGGGCTGAAGCTGTGAACCCCAGGGACAGGGCTCTGGGTCAGCAGGCAGGCAAGGAGCCCCTTCAGTGGACACTGGGTCCGAGCAGGCCAGGAGCTCCCTGGGTCTCTAGGCTCCCGAGGGGCCCTCCCCAGCAGAGGCTGTGGTGGAGCAGGCGAGAGCGGGGGGCTCCTGGGGAGCAGACACAGCATCCCTCCAGCGGCACGCCCCCAGGGACCACAGGCCTCCTGGCAGATGCAGGGCTGCCGTCCTAAGCAGATCAAATCAGCACCCTAATCCATCATCCATTAGCATGAATCCGCTGACCTTAACCTCCAGGACTTAAATGTCCCTGAGTCTGGGGAATCCAAACCCCGTTTAATCCATAACATGGGGGGGGGGAGGGTTTATAAAACACTTAGTTGTAATGTTTTTTTAATATAAACATAACAGGATTTTGTTTTCAAAAATGACAAATTTAAGAGCCAGCGTTGAGGTGTAGCGGCTTAGCCACCTCTGATGCTGACTGCCCACAGGAACACCTGTTTGTGTCCCAACAGCTCCCTACTACATCACCGGGAATGACCCGAGTGCTTGGGCTCCTGCACCCACAGTTGGGTCTGCCTGTTGGAGCCCTGGCCCCCAGGATGGGTACATGTGGGGGAGGGGAGGCAGAGCTCCCAGCACATGCCCTGTTCTTGGGCTGGGAACCTTGTGTCCTGTAGGGGGACAGGCCTGGCTTCGACACCCACACATGGCCCCGAGGTTCCCCTCCAGTGACAGGAGCTGGCCCCAGGCCAGCATCTCAAAGGGCGTCTTTGTCCCCTGACTCAGTCATATCTGACGCAAGCGTGTGTCCCCCCAGCTGCCATCTGCACCCTGGTGCTGGGTGTCCCTCGGAGCCCCTGGCCTGAGGGTGCCATTCACGAGGGCCAGGCTCCTGCAGGACACAGCAGGGGACAATGGAGACGAGGCTGTGCTGACCTCACCCAGCAGGCTCAGCCTCAGAAAGGGAGGGCTGTCCGGCACACAACGCAGAAGCTAGCACGGGAAGTCACCGGGCAGCCCATGGACCAGCCTCAGCCATCTGCCAGTTGTCCCAGGGGCCTGTCCCCAACAGAGCACCGTGCACTGGGGAAATGGGAGAAGGGATTTTTCTGGAAGCAGCATGACCCATGCTGGACAGTGGCTGGTTTCTTCTAGAACATTCTTTCAGCCAGCACCCTGCCCACATTCAGTTCTTCCTTGGCTCTGGGAGAAAGCTCGCTGCTGCTGGGGTGCAGCAGGCCGACAGCAGGGGCAGGAGACGCCCGACTGCAGCTGGGGCCGGCTCCCTGGGCTCCAAGCTCCCCTCCAGCTCTATCTGTGCTGTGGTCTTCCCTCGGGCTCACACCCAGGGCAGGCTGGCAAAGACAGCCGGGTGTGACAGTGCCGCTCCGGGACAGGCAGGGACCCCTGGCCGATGGGAGGCACCAGAGCCCTTCCCAAGCTTACCTTGCAGATACATCTCCTCGCCCTCCGCGAACATCTGGCCGCACCTGACACATAGCGCACACGCAGGGTGGTAGTGCTTCTCTCCTGCCTGCAGAAAGTACAGACGTGCGAGTGGCTGTCGCTGCTGGGCACGGGCTGGTCCCAGCACTGAGCCAGGGTGCACTGGGCCACAGCACAGCAGGAAGAGAAGAGAGCAAATGCTGTGGGGCCTGGCAGGCGGTGCCCAAGCTGGGCACCAAGAGTACAACCAAGCAAGGAGGATGCACGTAGCATGGAACTCAACCCCATCAAGGAGCAGACAGGCTCAGAGGGCTGCATGCCCCGGGCCAGGCAGGGAGCAGGGCACACAGCCCTGGCATGGGCACAGAACCAGGGCACACAGCCCTGGCACGGGCACAGAATGGCCTGTGCAGTCCCGCTTCTCCAAAGAGACATAGTGACTCTAGTGGCACATGGGCGTCGACAGGGGCACTGTGGCACACCCACAGGGCAGCCGGGACGTCCCGAGCCTGCCTGTTGGTGGGGAATAAAGTGCCACCATGGGACACCAGCTGGTCGGCGCTCACAGGCTGCAGAACAGCCCACAGCCACTACCCCCACGGCCACTAGGAGGATGAGCAGACACAGGAGGCCCTGTTTCACAGGAACAGGCATATCACAGATAGGCGGCAGCTGAGGGGCTGCCAGGACGGGGAGGAGGGTCTGGGGAGACAGCGCTGGGCGTGGTGTGTGTGGGGAGGATGAGCGAGGTGGAAGAGGAGAGAACTGATCATGTGAACACAGTGCAGCTCCTGGGTCCAGCATCCATCACTGAACAGTGCAGAGCAACAGCGGGCACTTCCGACTCCACGGTCCAGCACTGTGGCCAGCGCCCTGCGTGTGACCCAAGGGCACCCTGCCTCTGTGCCCACCCCACAGGAGGCCAGCAGGCAGGGGGAGCCAGGACTCCCACCAACTGGGCTGAGTCCCCATCCTGGACAGGACGCTTCCTCCTGGGAGAGGCCTCATCCCTCGGTTTCCCCATGAGGACCACTGTGGCTGAGCGCCTGGGCTCACTGTGCACTCAGCTCACCAAGGTGACTAGGCAGGAATGGGGGCGGAGGAGGGCCACACAGCCCCATAGGCACTGGATGCAGAGACGGGCACCGGGATCAAAGGGCCACACAGCTGGAGGCAGGGTCAAGTGTGGGCCAGCATCGCCACCTCCCCATGAAGGTGTGGAAGGCAACAGCAAGACACACAGTGTCCGTGTGACCTGGAGGGATGTCAAACAGGTGACATCACAGGTGGAGGGCATGTCCTGTGGTGATGTCACGGGTGAAGGGCGTGTCCTGGGTGACAACACAGGTGGAGGACGTGTCCTGGTAATGTCACAGGTGGAGGGTGTATCCTATGGTGATGTCACAGGTGGAGGGTATATCCTGTTGTGATGTCACAGGTGGAGTGTGTATCCTATGGTGATGTCACAGGTGGAGGGTGTGTCCTGTGGTGATGTCATAGGTGGAGGGTATATCCTGTGGTGATGTCACAGGTGGAGGGTGTGTCCTATGGTGACATCACAGGTGGAGGGCGTGTCCTGGTAATGTCACAGGTGGAGGGTGTATCCTATGGTGATGTCACAGGTGGAGGGTATATCCTGTTGTGATGTCACAGGTGGAGTGTGTAGCCTATGGTGATGTCACAGGTGGAGGGTGTGTCCTGTGGTGATGTCATAGGTGGAGGGTATATCCTGTGGTGATGTCACAGGTGGAGGGTGTGTCCTATGGTGACATCACAGGTGGAGGGCGTGTCCTGGTAATGTCACAGGTGGAGGGTGTATCCTATGGTGATGTCACAGGTGGAGGGTATATCCTGTAGTGATGTCACAGGTGGAGGGTGTGTCCTGTGGTGATGTCACAGGTGGAGGGTGTATCCTATGGTGATGTCACAGGTGGAGGGTGTGTCCTGTGGTGATGTCACAGGGCCATGTCTCTGACTACAGAAATGTGTCCTTTGGTGTCTGGACCTCTCGCAGCTCACAGCCAAGGTCACGGAGGTGCCAGGTACCAGCCCGTGGCCCTTGCCTCCTGACTTTGCCAGAGGGCCCCAGCTGAGGCATCACCCAGAGGTTCTGTGTGGGGAGCAGCTTCTGGGTCAGCCCACTCCTCTGAGGTGGCAGGGCAAGAGTGGGGCTGGGGCTGAGGGCATGGGGTCAGACCACTCTTGTCAGCACCGCCTGGTCCCCCTGTCCCCCTTCACCCTGAGCTGGGTGGTCCCGCCATCATCGGTAGGCTGGCCGCACCCTTGCCCCACTGTGGTTCTCCCACCCAATCCCCAGCCAGGAAGGGCCTAACTGGGCATCTTTGCTGCTGGAAGCTTCAGGCTGAACATGTGCAGCCTGCAGCCCCGCTGCCCACGTGGGGGATGGCCCAACTCCTGCCCATGTGGCACTGAGACAGCTGTGATGGACAAAGTGCTTTAAGGGCAGGTGTCCAACTCAGCGGCTACGATGCCCATCCACGCGCATTTCCCTTGCTGGACTTCCTGGGCTGGGTCCCAGCTCCCTGCTCATGCCCACTGGGGGCAGTAGTGGTGGCCCAGGTGCTTAGGCCCCCGCTGCCCACATGGGAGACCAGGATGGAGCTCCTGGCCCCTGGACATGTCTTGTTCCAGCCTTGGTCGCTGCAGCAGACCCCCAGTGAAGCAGCTTCCTGTGCCTCCTGTGCCCTCTGGGCTCTGCAGGGTGCCCAGCCCAGGGCAAAGCACCAGTTTCATTTCTGAATTTTCAGAACTGACCCCAGATCTCGAACAACCTCAGTGGTCCAGAGCACAGAGGAGATGGCCTCCCCAGGGACTAAACTTGGGCCTGCGACAGGCGCCACATGGCTGGAACCAACATGGGATCCCCCAGGAGCCGCAGAGACGGGTCTATTCCCTTGGCACGATGGCTGAGCCATGGACTGTGCCGAGGCCCCACTCCTGAGCTGCTCACCAGTCCCCAGCCTAGCCCTGTCTAGTCGGTCTCTGCCTGGCCCTGAGCTCGGGCCACGAAGCAGGAAAAACAGGCTTAGTCATAGCAGGTGGGTACAGCCACAGCTGTGTGTGCACAAGCCTGCGTGTCTACATCTGTGGTGTCTATGTGCACACACTTACAGATGGGTATGTATGTCTGTGTGTGTGTCTGTGTGTCCCTGTGTGTGTGTGTGGATGTGTGTGGATGTGTCTGTGTGTCCCTGTGTGTGTCCCTGTGTGTATGTGTCTGTGTGTCCCTGTGTGTGTGTGGATGTGTATGTGTCTGTGTGTCCCTGTGTGTGTGGATGTGTCTGTGTGGATATGTGTGTGTCCCTGTGTGTGTGTTTGTGTGTGTATGTGTGTGTCCCTGTGTGTGTGTCTGTGTGTCCATGTGTGTGTGGATGTGTGTGTGTGTCTGTGTGTCCATGTGTGTGTGGATGTGTGTGTGTGTCTGTGTGTCCCTGTGTGTGTGGATGTGTCTGTGTGGATGTGTGTGTGTGTCCCTGTGTGTGTGTTTGTGTATGTATGTGTGTGTCCCTGTGTGTGTGTCTGTGTGTCCATGTGTGTGTGGATGTGTGTCCCTGTGTGTGTGTGGATGTGTCTGTGTGTCCCTGTGTGTGCGAGCACGGTGAGTCTTTGGAGGACACACATACCCATGACTCCTAACAGCTGGTGCGTCCTGGTGCCCGGTGCTGGCTCGCTCTATGTTTACTCATGGCACCTGGGGCATGGGGGTCTCGGGAAACTGCCACCCCCTTACCCACTCAGGAGGTGCTGGTTTTGGAACTTGATTTGCACACTGCCCAGTTGCTGGGCACCCTGGCTCAAAGGCTCAGGAGAGGGGACATCTCATGGGAGAAGGGGACAGCTTGGGAGCCAGCAGCCGACAGCAGGTTCCCTAAGTGCAGTCTCCATGGAGGGGCCTGGTCGCCTCCAGACCTGGGCACGCAGCCAGCCCAGGGTGGACACACAGCAAGCCAAGAGAGGGCTTCTGAGGTGAGGGACAGGATGAGCACGGAGACTGACGGACGGAGGGAGGGCAGCGAAAAAACATAACCAGAGAAGGAAAGAGTGGTCCCAGAGGGATGCAGTCCTTCCTGTTACCATGGAGACAGCACTGGCGGACCTGCTGCACCTGGCAGCGCCCCCCCCCACAAGATTCACAGTGGGAAGGGCAAGAAGTACCCCACCCCTACTCCCACCCCTGCAAGGGGCCCCAGGGAACCAGGAAGAAAGTGGGGGCAGGGCTCTGGGGACACAGTGACTCCCACACAGGAGCCAGAGATGCCTGTAACACCGACTCCCTATGCAGGACCCAGCACACACATCCTGTGACACCAGAACCCTGCGGGAGCTGCTCCTGCTGCGCCATGCCCACCCCTCCCCTGCCCTTCTCCGCCTCTCCCTGCATGCCGCAGGACCCCAGCCTGGAGCCGGCTCACAGGCAGAAGGAGTGACGGGGGATGAGCACAGGTCCCCCCCCCCCACCAGCCAGCCCACATTTCCTGGCACTTCCATCCCAGATGGCAGGAAGCTGGCCTGCCCACTGACCTGGTTCAGCTGCCCCAGGGTGCCTGCTGCACGTTCAGTGGGGCCCTAAGAACGTGCTAGCCCCTCCGTGGGGTGCTCTCACCTGGTTTTCAAACTGCAGCCTCCAGTCCCAGCAGGGCGCCTGCTGCCTGGGGCAGCAAGGTCAAGACCCTGCAGCCAGCATCTAGGCCCTCTTGTCACCTGCCACCGCCAGCACAGCTCGCCCAGGAGCTGCGAGCTGGGCCGTCTCAGGCAGTGCCTGCTGCCTGCACGGAGGCAGCTCCCCGCATGTCCCCGCCCGCCACCGCACCTCGCCTCCCCGCAGAGGCGAAAACAAAAGCGTTCTTCCTCCTAGTGGCTGCCAAGGAGGCAACAGCTCCCAGTGCACCCTGAACACGCTGCACCCTCGGGTCGGCTGCAGGGGAGCCCCACAAAGGCCCCTACCTGTCCGTTCCTGCGTGGGCAGCATGGCTGCGAGGAGCCCGGTGGGGGCGCAGGGATCAGCAGGGGCATTCTTGCTGCAAGGGCTGGGTCTGGTTGGACCCTTCCCCAGACCAGGCCAGAGCTGCTCTGGGGCAGGGCAGGCTCAGCTCTCACATCTGTCAGGATCCAAGAACACAGACAGGCCCCCAGGGATGCAGGGGAGGGGTGGGAGCCTTGGTGAGCACTGCAGCCCAGCGCAGTGGGCACTGGAGGACAGGGCCTGGCCAGGCAGCCCAGTGCAGTGGGCACTGGAGGACGGGGGCCTGGCCATGTCTGCTTGGTCTTGGAACCTTGCTGCCTAGGCATGGGATCTAGCCCACCTATGCTGGGCACTCTGTGTCAGGTTCTGCTCACGCTTGGAGGAGAGAGGATGAGCAGTGCAAGATGGTAACAGCTGCAGTCCGGGGTTCCTGTCTAAGGCTGATGAGGAAGCGTTCTTCCTCCTAGTGGCTGCCAAGGAGGCAACAGCTCCCAGCGCACCCTGAACACGCTGCACCCTCGGGTCGGCTGCAGGGGAGCCCCATGAAGGCCCCTACCTGTCCGTTCCTGCGTGGGCAGCATGGCTGCGAGGAGCCCGGTGGGGGCGCAGGGATCAGCAGGGGCATTCTTGGTGGTGGGGAAGAATGCACCAACCAGGAGCCATTGCCTCGGCACCGTGGAGGAGTCATGTGGGCGTGAGCTGGATCTCAGCGGAGCTCTCAGTGAGAGGGGCCGGCTGAGGCACAGCGTGTAAAGCTGCCACCTGCAGCACCACCACCCCAAAGGGGCACTGGTTTGAGTCCTGGCTGCCCCACTTCTGCTCCAGCTCCCTGCTGTTGCGCATGGGGAAGCAGCGGAGGATGGCCCCAGTGCTTGGGCCTGCACCCACAGGAGGCCACATGGAGCCCCTGGCTGCCGTCCCGGCCCTGGCTGCTTCAACCATTTGGGAAATGAACTAAGAATGAAAGGCCCCTCTCTCTCTCTCTCTCTGGGTCACTTCGCTGTTCAAATAAACAAACATTTAAAAATACACCCACAATATCAAAACAGAATGCCTGTGTGGGACTGCTGGCTGCCAAATGAGATTAGGACTTGTCAGGAGACGGACAACACATGCTGGGAGTGGTGGGCAGAGCCTGGCAGGAAGCTCTGCCCCCATGCAGGCCACTGGGGCCGGGTACCCTTCCCCCAGGTCACACAGGAGACCTTGATGGGGGCCACTCCCACACCAGCCCCCTGGAGCCTCTGGTGGGGAAGAGGAGCCCATCTGGGAGGCAGTTGGGGCAGCCCTGAGGTCTGGGCAGGAGAGTGCCCAGGGGGCAGGGCTGAGGCCCATGCAGCTGGACCCTGACCCAGGGGAGGGTCCCAGCTGGGGGAGCTGGCACAGGGGAGCCTCCTCGCACCTGACCAGGTCTCTGTAAAACGCTGATGGGGCCCCTGCAGCCCCTGCTTCATGCCCATTGCCAGCAAACTGCTCTCTGCCCCACCCCACCCTGGCAGAGGCCCAGGGACTGCTCCTCTGTGCCACCCCCAAACCCCTGGAGAAGGGCACCCAGGCACAGCTCCCCCCAGGCCCCTCACTGGCCTGGAGATCCCTTTGGCCTGCCCCAGCACAGAGCACAGTCACGGGGGGGGGGGGCGGCTGGCAGGTGAGCTGGGGGGGGTGATCACTGCTGCCAGCCTTGAGAAGCAGCACCTTCATTATCACCAGGACCCTCTCATGCCAAATGCCTGAGTCTGGTGCCTGGCAGCAAGTGGCTGGGTTGAGCAGATCCCAAGTCCCTCCTGCCTTTCAACTCTGCACAGAAGTGGCATCCCAGGAAGGTTTCCTGGAGGAGGCAGCACAGAGCAGGCTCTGGACAGACCACAAAGGCATGCTGTGGCAGCCTGGGCACTGCAGACCCTTGCACAGTCACCAAGGCCTGGCCCCATGGCAAACTCCTGGGCGGCAGCTGGACCCAGTGTGCTGGTTCCAGCCCAGGAGGCACCTCACCTCCAGCACACGGCCTGTGATGTACTTCTCGCAGCCGTCGCAGCGGATGCCGAACTCGCCATGGTAGTCAGCTTCGCAGTAGGGCAGCCCGTCCCTGCAACGAGGCGGCTGGTCAGGACCAGTGGCTCACCCCAAGGCCGGCCCAAGATCCTACAGCCTCATCTGTGTGAGGGCCTCCCACCACAGCCAGCCCACGAGCAGCACTGCCTGCCCAGCCCACTCCCAGATGGGAAGACAGGTATGGAGGCGGGACCACCCCTGGGGCGGAGCGCGTGCGGCAGGGACCCAGCAGCCCTGGTGCTGGGGGAGGCCTGTCCCTCCTGTTGTACTGGGGATGCCCTCTTTGGGGTGCCTTGGATGGCCCAGGAGCTTCTGGCCACTGGACATGGAAGGGCCTGTGCTGTGCAGGGCGGCCCCAGGCATGGCTCCCTGGCCAGCTGCTTGGACACGGTGCCAGCACTCAGGGGAAGCAGCCTGTCGGGGGTTGGCAGGACACAGGGGGTTCAATGCCCGGAGCATTGTGTCTTGTGTTGTCATTGCTGCTGGCACCAACGCAGCATGGGGTTGGGCTTCCTGGGCCACTGCCCAACTGTGTGACCCCAGTCACACTGCTCAGTCTCTGTGGCTCACATTCGCTCTCAGTGAGGCAGAAGGAGCAGACAGGAGTGGTGGGGCAGTGCCCGGCTAGGCCAGCACGTGCCCCTGGTGGCCCAGCTGCTAGTAGCCATCAGGGCCCTGGGGCTCTCTGTTCCCCAGCAGGAGTGCGCGGGGGCTGCTGGGCTCAGCACACCCTTCCCCAGCGTCATAGGAGTTGCTGGGGCTCCAGCCTGGCTTTGTTCTGGGTGTGGCTGGGCAGCAGGGCACCTGTGCAGCTAGCAGGGCAGGGCAGGACCAGCATGGCGATGCTCCTTTCTCTGCACCTCTGCTGGGTTCCCCTAAGTCCCTGGTAGCATCAGCAACCCTGGACTGTGCCCACCTCTGGCTATACCCTTAACCCACGACAAAGCTCAGGTGGTCAACACCCCATGGCAGTCCTCTCTCACACGCTGGGAAATCAGGGCCCCCGCCATCCCCCACAAACCCAGCATATCAAGGCACTTTCTCCATGGCAACGCAGACACACCCTCCTCCCTGGTCTGGCTGCTTAGTAACAGATGTGTGGTGTGGCGGGGTGGGGGGGAGGCAGCCTCCCAGGGGAAGGGGACCTTGCATTTTTCAGAAACTGCTCAGTGCACAGGCTGGGTTTGTCCCGCTGCCTCTGTGGCTGGCTCTGCTGTAATGAGGCGGGGGCCCAGGCTTCCTCCACAGGCCCATTCCCTGAGGAAGGGGGCTCATCTTGGTCTGGCGACCTCTGTCTCCAAAGTGTCACTCTGAGATGGCTACGGAGGCACCTGCAGTTGTAACAAACAGCAGAGACCCCACACGCCCTGAACCAGGACTGCCCTGGGACAGGATATACAACTGGCATGCAGAAAGTAGAGGTGAACCCAGGAACAAGGCCAGATTCTGTGTGAGTGCAAATGTGTGCTGTGCCAGTGAGGTGTGTATGTGTGTGTCCCTGCATCTGTGAGGTGTGTGTGTGTGTCCCTGCATCTGTGAGGTGTGTATGTGTGTCCCTGCATCTGTGAGGTGTGTGTGTGTGTGTCCCTGCATCTGTGAGGTGTGTGTGTGTGTCCCTGCATCTGTGAGGTGTGTATGTGTGTGTCCCTGCATCTGTGAGGTGTGTATGTGTGTGTCCCTGCATCTGTGAGGTGTGTATGTGTGTGTCCCTGCATCTGTGAGGTGTATGTGTGTGTGTCCCTGCATCTGTGAGGTGTGTGTGTGTGTGTCCCTGCATCTGTGAGGTGTGTGTGTGCGCGTCCCTGCATCTGTGAGGTGTGTGTGTGTGTGTCCCTGCATCTGTGAGGTGTGTGTGTGTGTGTGTCCCTGCATCTGTGAGGTGTGTATGTGTGTGTGTCCCTGCATCTGTGAGGTGTGTGTATGTGTGTGCTGCATCTGTGAGGTGTGTGTGTGTGTCCCTGCATCTGTGAGGTGTGTGTGTGTGTGTCCCTGCATCTGTGAGGTGTGTGTGTGTGTCCCTGCATCTGTGAGGTGTGTATGTGTGTGCTGCATCTGTGAGGTGTGTGTGTGTGTGTCCCTGCATCTGTGAGGTGTGTGTGTGTGTGCTGCATCTGTGAGGTGTGTGTGTGTGTGTCCCTGCATCTGTGAGGTGTGTGTGTGTGCTGCATCTGTGAGGTGTGTGTGTGTGTGTGTCCCTGCATCTGTGAGGTGTGTATGTGTGTGTCCCTGCATCTGTGAGGTGTGTGTGTGTGTGTCCCTGCATCTGTGAGGTGTGTGTGTGTGTGCTGCATCTGTGAGGTGTGTATGTGTGTGTCCCTGCATCTGTGAGGTGTGTGTATGTGTGTGCTGCATCTGTGAGGTGTGTGTGTGTCCCTGCATCTGTGAGGTGTATGTGTGTGTGTCCCTGCATCTGTGAGGTGTGTGTGTGTGTCCCTGCATCTGTGAGGTGTGTATGTGTGTGTGCTGCATCTGTGAGGTGTGTGTGTGTGTCCCTGCATCTGTGAGGTGTATGTGTGTGTCCCTGCATCTGTGAGGTGTGTGTGTGTGTGTCCCTGCATCTGTGAGGTGTGTGTATGTGTGTCCCTGCATCTGTGAGGTGTGTGTGTGTCCCTGCATCTGTGAGGTGTGTGTGTGTGTGTCCCTGCATCTGTGAGGTGTGTATGTGTGTGCTGCATCTGTGAGGTGTGTGTGTGTGTGTCCCTGCATCTGTGAGGTGTGTATGTGTGTGCTCCATCTGTGAGGTGTGTGTGTGTGTGTCCCTGCATCTGTGAGGTGTGTGTGTGTGTGTCCCTGCATCTGTGAGGTGTGTGTGTGTGTCCCTGCATCTGTGAGGTGTGTGTGTGTGTGTGTCCCTGCATCTGTGAGGTGTGTGTGTGTGTGTCCCTGCATCTGTGAGGTGTGTGTGTGTCCCTGCATCTGTGAGGTGTGTGTGTGTGTGTCCCTGCATCTGTGAGGTGTGTATGTGTGTGCTGCATCTGTGAGGTGTGTGTGTGTTTGTCCCTGCATCTGTGAGGTGTGTATGTGTGTGCTGCATCTGTGAGGTGTGTGTGTGTGTGTCCCTGCATCTGTGAGGTGTGTGTGTGTGTGTCCCTGCATCTGTGAGGTGTGTGTGTGTGTGTCCCTGCATCTGTGAGGTGTGTATGTGTGTGCTGCATCTGTGAGGTGTGTGTGTGTGTGTGTCCCTGCATCTGTGAGGTGTGTGTGTGTGTGTCCCTGCATCTGTGAGGTGTGTGTGTGTGTGTCCCTGCATCTGTGAGGTGTGTATGTGTGTGCTGCATCTGTGAGGTGTGTGTGTGTGTGTCCCTGCATCTGTGAGGTGTATATGTGTGTGCTGCATCTGTGAGGTGTGTGTGTGTGTGTGTCCCTGCATCTGTGAGGTGTGTGTGTGTGTGTGTCCCTGCATCTGTGAGGTGTGTATGTGTGTCCCTGCATCTGTGAGGTGTGCAATTGTTTTCCCAGTGCTGGCCCTGCCTCTTCCTGAGCTTTTGAGGTCACATCTTCCTGTCTCTTGATGGGCACCGCACCCCCACATCACCCCAGGCTTTAGGCACCCACTGATCTGCTCATACCCCCTCATCCCTGACACCAGCCACACCACACCCCAGGCCGTGGGTCTGAGAGGAGTATCACGAGCCAGCAGGGGCTGCCACTGGGGTGAGCACCCGTGGGTGCCGCCTGATCATACCCTGGCAGCCATATTATTCCCTCTCTCTGAAGGACATCCAGGCACCAGGATTGTGGCATGGGACACCCAGGGAGAGTGGGTGGCTGGCAGGAAGGTGGCAGGGGACACCCAGGACAGGGCGGGCGGTGGGAAGGTGGCAGGGGACACCAAGGACAAAGCGGGCGGCAGTGCACGAGTCACAGTAGGAGCCCTGACACGTCTGCATCAGCTCAGTGGAAGCTGCAGTTCAGGCCAGGCCTGCCTGAGACAGCCTGCCCGGGCGAGGCTGAGGCACCTTCCTAGCGGGAGGTGGCACACGGGGCGCCCAGCGATGCTGTTCGGTCCCACAGCCCCGAGCAGCGCGGGCCGACGCTGGGCTGGAGCCCTGGCCACACTTACTTGCTGATGTATTCAGCCGTCAGGAGCTTCCCGCAGGTCTTGCATTTGAAACAGCCCAGATGCCAGTGTTTGTCCAAGGCCACCAGGGCCTGGCCGTTTTTGATCTCCACCCCGCAGCCCCCACAACCTGGGGGGAGAGAGAACAGGTCACAGATGTCCTCATCGTGGCAGGGTCTCGGTCACACCACAGCGGGCGCAGGTGGCAATGGCACAGGTGGGCTCCTCGCTCTCAGCCTGCGGGAGCACCTGCGACAGAGGGATGGGAGCACGCACAACACACGGGGACGTATGCCAACTGCTCGAGGCCTGGGCCTCGCCTTGCAGAGGTCAGGATGGGAGGCCCCCATGGCGGTCAGCAGGGGGCTGGTACAGCGGGCAAAGCTGCTGCCTGCAGTGCCGGCATCCCACCACGGCACCACTTCAATCACTAACTGTTCTACTTCCGATCCAGCTCCTTGGTAATGTGCCTGGGAAAGCAGTGGAGGGTGGCCCAAATGCTTGCACCCCTGCACCCACGTGGGAGACCCAGATGGAGTTCTTGGCTCCTGGCTTCAGCCTGGCCCAGCTCTGGTCATTATGACCAACTGGGCAGTGAGGTCAGAGTGAGGTCACCTGAAGGACAGGGGCTCCCCCACTCTGTCTCCTCCTCCCTCTCTTTCTTCCAAATCAATTAATATTAAAAACAAAAGCAAAATACAGAAGTCCCCCCACGGGGTTGCAGAGCCTGGGCTGTGAGCCGCTGCCCACTGCTCGCACCCTCCCGGCGGGCGCCCACAGCCAGCGTCACGCACTGTCACGCCTTGTCAGTCACTGAAGGAAGAGTGGGTGCCCTCGGCAGGTGCAGTAGGCAGTGGGGTGTGGGGGGGGGAGTCTGCAGGGCTGGGCAGGCGTGGGTGTGGATGTGTGCAGGCGTGTGCGCTGTGTTGAGGCGTTGCACATCCTTGGGGGACTGCTCAGGGACCCCCAAACCCTAGAAGCACATGTTCCTCACCCAAGGTAGCCACATTTGCCTGGAGCCCCCTCAACACCCAGCACCCCGCAGAGGCCCTGTGGGCGCCAGCCTCCCACACATCTCAGGGAATGTGCACAGGTGATCAGCGCGGGCAGAGCGTCTGCGGGGGGTGCACGAGCTTGTGTGAGTGGGAGATGTAGCCGCGGGGCGGGGCCGGGAGGTCTGGGATGTGCCCACAGGCGAGGTGCCGGGCCTTAATGGGGGGCAGGTGAGCAGGGACCCTGCTCAGCCTCAGCAAACATCCACCCACAATGAAGAGAACACCCCCCCGGGTCTGTGCTCTCGGAGCCCTGGGGTGGGGTGCTCAGGCTGCCCACGCCCTGCGGAAGCCAGCTCAGCTGCCCTGCTCTGCTGGACGCGCAGCCCCACTGCTTGCGGGCAGAGCTAGCCCATGCCCAGGCCCCTCCCCTAGTCAAGCTCCCTGAGTTCCCACTCCTGGTCACAGCCCCTTCCCAGAGACACCCACACTCCTCCTTCGGTCCCACCACCTCCGCCGTGCAGAAGGCCACTGTGGGTCCCGGAGCTCATGGGCTGGCCTCGCCTGGCAGTGGCCTTCTCCATCAACTGTGGTGGGCACTCCACTAGCTCCAGTTTGGTGGCTCTCAGTCGGGGTATCCTTCCCCAGGGGGCACTTGGGTATTTGATGGTCAAGGCTGGGGCTGCTACAAAGCACAGCCCCACACATCCCCTGAGCTGCCACCCAACAGCACGGTTCCAAGCCTCCAGTTCCGGTTTCCGCAGCTGCTGTCAGAGCCCCAACGCCCTCCAAGGAGAGAAGTGTGATGTGGCAGCCCCCAGCCTGCTATGAAGGCTGCAGGACCCCCAACCTCACACCCCCTGCAGAGACCAGCTCCACCGCTCCGCATGGGCTCCAGCTCGCCCCTGTCACCCCCCCATGGGGCTGGAGTGTCACTGAGCTGGGGTGGTGCAGAGAGGCAGGTGTAGAAGGATGCGTTGTCATGGGAACACCATCATCGCTGTCTCCATGTTAAGTGTTGCCTACCACAGCGCCACTGGCCAAAGCCCTGAGTGGGTCCCGGATGGTGCCGGTGCAATCAGGCCGCAGCGTCCCCCTTGCCCCACACCCTGGGCCTGGCTCTGCCATGATGGTCCACTGCAGCAGAACGGGTCTGGGTTCCTCTGGGGCATGACCCTTCTAGAACCTTCCTACTTCTTGCTCCTCCCACAGTCCCTCCCTCTTCCAAAGGAGGCTTGAGTGGGCTCGAACCCTGGCTGTGTCGCAAACTCCTGGGGCCCAAGAAGCACCACGCCTCCTCCAGAAGCCTCAGATGGGCACTTGGAGGGGGTGCCAGAAACCATCGGCGGGCAAGAGGCTGCCCTGCCAGAGCCCCTCTGTGCTGGGATAGGAGGCCAGTGCCCGTAGCACGCAGGGGTCACCCTGCCAGAGTCCAGAGACTGCTTGGCAGTCTGGTGGCCTGGGCCCCTCAAGTTCCCACACCCCAGGCTGGGAGAGGCCACCTGAGCGTCACCCCTCCCCACAGCAGCAACCCCTGATGCTCCGGCTGATCACTGCCTGTCCACTCGAATGCATACGCAGCTCCCTGTCCCCCGCACACAGCAGGCTGAGCTCCCGGGGCCAGGACAAGGACCTGGAGAGGACCTGGCCAAAGAGCCCATAGCTTGGGGAACCCTCAAAGGGCTTTTGGGGGCCTAGGACTAGCACAGGGAACGGAGAATGCCAATATGAAGGTGATGGAGAGGACAGGAAGTCAAGAAGACTTCATGGAGGAGGCGGGCAGGGCTAGAGCTGGACCCAGCAGATGGATCCTGGGCGTGGAGGCAGGCGGAGCTAAAGCTGGACCCAGCGGATGGATCATGGGCGTGGAGGCGGGCAGGGCCAGAGCTGGACCCAGCGGATGGATCATGGGCGTGGAGGCGGGCGGAGCTAAAGCTGGACAGAGTGGATAGATGATGGCTGTGGAGGTGCACAGGGCCAGAGCTGGACAGAGTGGATGGATGGCAAGGGCTGGGCAGCACAAGAACCCTGTCCCTGGCAGCCCCCATCATCCTTGTCCAATGAGGTTTCCCAGCTGCCGCAGCTGGGCTGCTACCAAGCCAGCACTGCCTGCTGCCCGCTCCAATTTGGTGCACTTACTGCGGAGGCCCTGGGTGGAGTGCACGCTGCCACCCCCTAACGTGGGCAGGGAACACTTCTGGCACACGCATTCCTTGCCGTTGAAGGTCACACGGTCCCCGGGTGGGAAGGGCAGCCTGAAAGAGAACAGGTTGTGTTACCAGCCAGGCCCACTTCCAGGTCTTCACTCAGGGACCTTGCTCCCCAGACAGACGTGGTGGGCCAGGGACCTGGGCACCCTGCTACCCAGGGGATCTTGGTGTCACTGATTTGAGCTTTGGTGTCCTCACCTGTACCAGCAAAATCACGGGACCTCAGGCCATGGTGAGCCCGAGCCTGGCCCGGGGAGGCCAGGGCAGGGAGGCCCGGCTGGGCCCGGGGAGGCTGGGCCCGTAGCAGCACAGCTCTAGTTGCATGGCACTAGAGGGACCCCCATTTTAATTCACAATTCTGGCGTTTTGCTCTAGTGGATTTTTTGAGGATGGACTTCAGTTTTAAATAAACAGTGCTTTAAAATATCTTGTCTGCAGGAGCTGGGTTTTTGGTGTTGCCTCACACTGCAGCTGAAGGGAACGCCTGGGGCAGCACATGCCCTTCCCGTCCAGCTCCAAGGGTATGGTCAGTCTGAGGGCGCCAGCGATCCCCGGAGCAAATTGTGCCCTGTGTGACCCAGGGCAAGTTTCTCAACCTCTCTGAGCTCCAGCTCTTTTGCACACAGGCCTAACAGCACTCGCCTGATAGGGCTTTTATGCATTGGTTCATCCACACATCCCTCAGGAACTCCTCCTGGGTGCGGGGGCGGGGTCTCTGGCAGCTAGCCTTTATAAAGCTGAGCCCACACCTACGGAAACACTCCCCTACCGCCAGCCTCCGGTTCCTACAGGTTAGATTCCTCTTTTCTGGAACTTTCCATCACGTGGCCATCTCAGAGCAGGCATGTGTGGAGCTGTGCTCAGTATCTGGCAGGTGCCCAGAGTGCCGTGGAGGTTCCTGTGTGGGGCTGCAGGGCAGGGGTGGGGCGGGCTGCTGGGAGGGCTGCAGGGCAGGGGTGGGGCGGGCTGCTGGGAGGGCTGCAGGGCAGGGTCTCTGCTGTGTGGGGCTGCTGAGTCCTGCAAGCCCCCCGCCCAGCTCTGTGCCCCAGGCCTTGGGCAGAGCACACGGCTCCAGCCCCAGTGAGCGGCTCCCACGTGGCATCACGGACACCGTCCACGGCTCTGCCTTCAGCCCGCCTTCCTGGCACCTCACAGCAGACTGGCGCCTGGTGGACGTCGTGGTGACACATTTACATTTGCATTATTTTATCCGAGAGGCAAAGCAAGAGTCGGGCATCTTCTATCTCCTCCATTGGCAACCGGGCTGGGCTGGGAAGAAGCCAGGAGCTCTGCCCAGGTCTCCCACGCGGGTGCAGGGCCCGAGCACGTAGCCCGTCCCCTGCTGCCTTCCCAGGCACATCAGCAGGGAGCTGGATCAGAAGTGGAGCGGCGGGGACTCAATCCAGTGCCAAAGGGGACGCCGACCTCACAGGTGGAGGCTCAGCCAGCAGAGGCTGGCCTCAGCGGCTTGAGGAGGATGTCCGGCAGGCTTTTCTCCTCTTACTCTGTGGTGGCTCCCTGGGCATCTCGGATTGTCGGAGTTCCTCACATTCCAGAAACATTTGGCCTTCATTTCTGCAGCCCCTCCCACTCGCCGCACCCAGAGAGGCAGATCTCCTCGTGTCCTTCTGACCCCCTCTGCGGGCTTCTGCTCCACACCTTCGGGCTCACCCACCCACCCCTCTCCCAACAGGCCCCGACAACCACCAAGGCCTCAAGGAAGCTCTACCCTGAAGGTGTGACATTCCTCAGTTCTAGAAGGTTCTAGAGGACTCCATTCCTCTCAGCACTCTTGCAGCCCATGACAGCCATCTGAGAGTCACTGTCTGACCAGTTTTTCGCAGGTGTCCCCAGCTCTGCTCCCAGGGGCTGACCTTCCTGGACCTGGAGAGTCTCGCCTGCCCGGGAGCGTGCTGGCTGTAGCTCTGGGGGACAGCTGGTGGGTGCTGGGGCCTGCAGGACCTTCCTTGGCGAGCCGGGCCCAGCAGGCCCAGCTCGCCCCCAACCCAGGGCCCTCTGGGGTCCCCACGATGCACCCTGGCTGCTCACCCAGAACCATCGCTCTGCCCAGGAACCACGAGAGGTGTGACTAAGCTCGCATGAGCCCCTCTGTGCCTCAGGGTATGTCTCTGGCCCTGGACTCAGAGGCCCTCTGCTCTGCGCTCCCTGGACCACGAGGCTGGCCTGGCTTGTTCCCCTCATGGCCCGGCCCCTCTGCCTCTGCAGCCACCATCTATCCCGTCACAGGGAAATGCTCGCTCCCTGGGGTCCCCCTGCTTACGGTTGGCTCCGGGAACCCCTGCATGTACAAAGCTGCCCTGTGCCCCATTCTTGGTCACTCTGCATCTGCCTGCTAACCACGTGTGAAGTGGTCACTTCCCAGGTCTTGTTCCACGTCCTGCTCGTCCACCAGGAGCCAGCAGGATGGCCAACTCCAGCCCCAGTTGCTCAGTGTGACGCTGGCCACCTGCTGCTGTTTTGTAAAACACAGCGTCCAGTGGTGACCTTCCCAGGAACCCAGCCCTGTCTCCAAGCCACAGACACGGATGTCAGACATGCCAGGGACCCCCAGCCCAAGCCATACTGCCCCTGACACACGGGGTCCCCTCTCTGGCAGTGTCCTGTGCTGGAAGCTTCCTGTCTTGGACTTTGGACATGACCCCGTGAGAGGCCCTGTTCACCTGGGTGTGGTGAGGCCAGGAGAACAGGATGGAACACCAGTCTTGTTTCCAACTCTGCTTCTGTGTTCTAGAACATTCCCACGAGCAGAATGTGCTGGAAGCTATGGAGGGCAGGAGGATGGGTGACCCATGGGACGCGGCCAGCTGGGACAGGCCATGGGCAGGGCCCCGTTGCCATGTGAATCCTGAGTGCTGCAGGCCCCCCACTTGGGACTGCAGAGAAGTTGTACCCGGCCTGCTGCGGCAGCCGCAGTCACGGTCAGAGGGCTGGACCCAGGGATGGTGTGGAGCGCGAAGGCTGCAGCAGGCCGCTCAGGGCCACCACAGGGACTCACCTGCACACAGCACAGACGAAGCAGTCGGGGTGGTAAGTCTTGCCCAGCGCCGACACCACCTCGCCTTCGATGAACTGGTCGCAGCGGAAGCAGCGGGTTCCATAGAGGCGCTGGTAATCAAGTCTGCAGATGTACTCTCCCTGGCGCACGAAGAAGCCGCCCTCAGCCAGGTCGCAGCCGCATGCTGGGAACGGACGGCAGGTGAGAGTCAGACGTAGGGGATGCCGTCCCCTTGCATCCCTCAGGTGCCCGCATCCCGGCAGGCCAGTGTCCCACCTGACCCAAGCCTGGCGCCTCGGTCAGTCTCAGGTGAGTGGTGGGCTCGCCGGCAGCCCTGGACCTATGGCAGAGCAGCTTTTTCCTGCAGAGGCTGGAGCGAAAGCTGGGATTTGCGAGGGGCTGTTGAGCACCCTGGCATGGAGGATGAGCCTTGCTGGCCGCCAGCCCTGCCCACCTCCAGGAGCCTGTCTCTGTCTCTCTCGGAATGAACCAAAAGTGGACGCAGCTTGGTCTCTGCCACAGTGCAGAAAGACACTGAGGTTTCTAACAACCCACACACCTCTCAGGAGAGGTTCAGGAGAGGCAAGATGCCCACAGGGCTCGGGAGGGGACACAGGGCACAGGTGGGCACATGGGCAGTACCACTGGTGCCTGAAGCAACGGACACTGCTGAGTGGCCATCAGAGCCACCAGGGAAGGGTCTCCTGACTGCTGACTCCCGGCTGGCGTCCACACCGCTCACGTGTTGAGCGGCATCTGTGCGCAGTCACACGTGCGGCTGGGACGATATCAGTCATCATTTTAGGAAGTGGACATGGCATTGCGTCATCAAGGAAGGAAGTCAAGCAGGAGGAAGAGCAGGCCGTGGGCTGCGTGTCTGTCCACACACACGAACAACGTGTCCACGTATGTGGCATGTACATGTGCTCGTGTGCGTGCGTGTGCGTGTGTGTGCGTGCGTGCATGTGTGCGTGCGTGTGCGTGTGTGTGCATGCGTGCGTGTGCATGCATGTGTGCGTGTGCGTGCGTGCGTGTGTGTGTGCGTGTGTGTGTGCGTGTGTGTGTGTGTGTGCGTGCGTGTGCGAGGCCCTGGGGATGCTGACAAGGACAAATCGATGCGATGGCCATTGGCCACCAGGGCTTGACATTCTGCTTCAGCAACTTGTTTGGCAGTGCAAAGCTTCTGAACTGTGTGGCAGCTTCTCGAGAAAGCGTGACTTCAGAAGCTGTGTGCACCAAGGCGGAGGACGCTGCAGGCCGAGGGGCCGCACAGCCTCGCGCCCACACATCCTGCCATGACTGCCAAAGCACACAGGGAGAAGGCGTCTTGGGCAGGAACCGACCCCGGTCCTCCCTGACGCCTGCATCCCAGCCAGGCCTGATGAGAACAGAGGGGGAGCCCACAGGGGCACAGGGCAGCTCGGCCTGCAGCTTGAGGCCCCCCTGTCCGGCACGGCACGGCTCATGGTTCCCTTTGGTTTGCAGACTTCTCACTGTGCAGTGTGTCCTCGGTGTGGGAGTTCCTATGACCGCTGTACCTGCTGGACTCACATGCCCACCTACAAGATGGAATTCTGTGATCAAACACAGGGTATGATCAACTTGTGTCCATTTGCCCTGCATGGCTGCTGGGTCCCTCGGGCCTGCAACTCCTGCTGCAGGAAGGACACAAGGTGGTATGGAAGCTTCCGGGGCCTTCGGCAGACGGGGTAGCATTGCACAGCCGTGAAACGATGTCAGGACACGGAAGTGTTCACAGAGCAGACCTGCCCAAGTTAGGACACAGTCCAAGGAAAAGACCGGAAGGCTGCAGGCATGAGGATGCTGTCCCGTGATCCCCAGCGTGGTCCCGTCTGTGCCCTGCTAAGTGTGGCAGGGCCAAGTCTGCTGGCCATAGTTCAAACATGAAGCCATGGTGCCGGCATTTGGCACAGCCATGAAGACACCCCTGGGGTATGTGCTACCCCAATCCTGTGCCTGGTCTGTGTCCCCCTCCAGTCTCCTGATGCTGGACACCCCAGGAGGCACTGGATCCCTGGCACAGGGCAGTAGGAGGGAGATCCTGTCTTCTGGCTTCAGGATAGTCCAGCTCTAGCTGCCGCAGCAACTGGGGCACCGTCAGCAGATAAGAGACCTCCCTCTCTCCTCTCTCTGTCTTTCCAATAAACATCTGTAAGCTTTAGAAACAAACCAGAAGCAAGACAGAGAACTTCAAGGTATCAATAGGCCCTGCCTGGGCCAGCCTCAGGGCCAGCCGGCACTCTGTTCCTCTCCTTACCTGCAGAGAGCAGGACGGAGCCCCTGCTGTGGGGCCACAGCTCTCCAAGGGCCAGCACTGGCTGATCCCGGGCAGGATGCACTCCTGAGTCCAGTCCCTGCTCACTTGCACCCCACGAGACACCAGATGAGGACTCAGCCGCCTGGGCCCCTGCCAGCCATGTGTGAGGCTCAGACCAAGCTCTGGCCTCCCGGATTTGACTTGGCCAGGCTTAGGACAGGAGGCACTCAGCAGGTTAAGTAGCAGATGAAAGCTAGGCCCTTCTCTTTCTCACTGTGCGGCTAAGATCCCCAGCACCCCCTTTCCGGGCCTGCTCCATGCCCTTCCTGCGACTTGGACTGAGGGTTCCTGAGAAGTCGGGGTCTGTGGGGGCATCATGGAGCTGAGCCAGGCTGAATCCACAGGAAACCCAGGGCCCAGAGTGGAGCTGGGGACCCAGCTTGCCGTCACAGCGCTGATGGCAGCCACTGCTTGTACACATGGGCAGGGCACCCTACTCCCTGCCAGCAAGGCCTCAGCGGTGGACAGGAAGGCAGGGTGGGAGAGTGGGGGGCTCAGCCGTGCTCCTGGCTCCCTCCTCCCTCTTACTCAGCCACCTTGTGGCTCATCTGACCACTTACAGGGAAGGCCAGGCTGTTTGCATGAGGCCCCACTCCACGAGGCAGGCGAGAGGCGCCTTGGGACTGTGGCCCAGGGTGGGTCTCATGTGCCCCACTGCTGGGCTCACGCCGCTGACAGGGACACTGGACCTTCCTGGCCTCGCTGCTGCGCCCGTGCGCCCTCCCTCCTCTGGCTGCAAGGCTGGGAACCTCCGCACAGCCCCAGCAACACAGACCATACTGCGTGGGTCGCACTGCTGTGGGCAGGGGCTGGGTTTCCGGGGACCCCAGCATTAGCCAGAAGGGATGCCGAGGGACGAAGAGGGCCACAGCGGCCCGAACCCGAGCCGAGCGCTCACCTTTGCAGACGAAGCACTTGATGTGAAAGTAGCGGCTCTGCACACGCAGCACCTCGCCCTTGCACACGCTCCCACACGTGCTGCACAGGATGGCCGAGCTGGGCGGCTTCTCCGGGGGGCTGTGTGCAGCCGGGGGCTCGGACACTGTGGGAAACATGGAGCCGTGTCAGACGGCGGAGGCGCTACTGCCCGGGTTGAGCCCAGGGACCATGCACCCCACTTCCCACAAGCCAGGTTAGACGTTGGCTCTCTTCGTTGTGGGGGGAACAAGGGGGCTCGTGACAGGTGACAGCCACCTGGGAGCACCCATGCTGGAGCTCCCATCCTGGCAGCCCCGCCCCAAGTGTGGTCCGGTCCCTGTGTGATGCACCTGCTGGGGTGAGGGTGAGGCAGAGCCATTAGTGACCCTCTCGAGGGCGAATGACCCCTCGGCCTGCCCAGCTCCTTCCAGGGTCCCCAGAGGCCTTGGTAGGCCAAGACCGAGCCGTGCCCTGCACGGCATAGACTATGCTGGCTGTGGACACAGCTGAGCAGCCAGCAGCAGCCACAGTGTGTCCTGGGGCTGGAGTGAGGACAGAGCCGCAGGCTTGGCCAGTGAGAGCTGGCTGGCAGAGAGAAGCCGGCCCCAAGGGCTGATGGCTGCTGGAGCTCGGGGCCTGCACGGGCACCCTGGCAGGGGGCTTAGAGGCAGGCGGCAGCAGTGGACAACCGTGGCCCCCAAGCCTCCAAGCCTCCGCTGTGGCCAGAGGCAGAGGGAGGGGAGGGCCATGGCAGTGCTGGCTGTGAGGCAGAGTGTGGGTGTCCCTCCCGGTCACCCCCAAGGCAGAGGTGGACAAGCAGGTAGGCACCAACTGCATCACCGCCACCTGCAGTGGCTCAATGACAGGCAGGTCTGTGGGCCCAGCGAGGCCCCTGCAGCCGCATACACCTGGACCAGCACAGTGGGCCCCTGCTGGCACCAGCAAAACCACCTCTTCCTCTGTCACCTCAACTGTCATTTAACACAGCTGATGGGAGAGGCAGAGGGCAAGGGGCCTGAACCTGAACGCTGCGGTGGGCAGCCTAGACAATGCTGGCCACGGCGGCTCCTGCAGGGGACACACCAGGATGTCAGCCCGTCCCTGCCCGAGGCTCGCAGTGGGAGGGCAGGCGGCTCTTCCTCTGGCCCTCGGCTCCTTGTATCATCCAGGCACGCATCTGTGTGCAAGGTGTGGCGTCGGGGTCCAGGACACATCTGCAGCCACACCTGCTCTGCAGTGCGACCAGGTGGGTCCAGGAACAGCCGTCTCCATCACACTACCTGCCCACCCAGTCTCTTCACCTCAACTGACCCCAGGCGATGCAGGCTGGGCAAGGCGGCTGGCTGCACAGCCCCCAGGAGAGACGGCGGCCGCTCCCAAGCTCCCACAGCCTGGCACTGCCAGCTCTCAGGTTGAGCTGAGGGTGGGGAGGACGTGCAGGCATCCACCCCAGGCCTTGGGCAGCAGTGCCTCCCCCTTGGGATACGAAACAGAACCACACTGCAAAGGCCGGGCTTGTGGATCGGAACCTTGGGCCCCTCGAGGGACTGCTCCCTGTGTCGGGGACAGCAGGAGTGGCCTGTGGCCACGGCCATACCCTGCTCACTTCCCTGGCTGCGGTGGGGGGACAAGGGCCAGGGGCCCCAACCAGGATTCTTCCCTCAAGCCACACTCCAGACAGACAAGCTTGAAGCAAGCTGGTCCACCAGGTCAAGGCTGCTCAGTGGCCAGGGAGGACACCGAGACTGAAAACCAAGCTGGTAGATGACACATCAGCTCCCGGCAGGGGTCTCCCCAGGCAGGGGTCACCCTAAGCTGTGTCCTAAGCAGGACCGCAGTGGTCAGACAGCCTGCACTGGATGGGACCACGGGGCCAAGGGGTGGCCCAGGACTGAGGGAGCAGCACTCTCAGCTGGGGGGAGATGGGTGTGCCAGACACACGGTGTGACAGGTGCCAACAGCAGGTGCACAGCAGGCTGAGGCTGGGTGCAGGGGGAGGCCCAGGGCATCACAGCCAGGAGACATGCGTGTACAGTCAGGGAGGGCTTCCAGGAGGAGGCAGCTCAGTGGGTGGACAGGCCTCTCTGGGACAGCTCCAGCACTGCCCCCCCCCACAGTGCTCAGCTGGCCCCGCGCAGCACCCTGACTACACCGGGTGTCTGCTGTCCACCTCTCTGCCCTCCCTGGCTCTCAGGGGCCAGGCCTGTGGGACCCCAGCATGCTGACCTAGGCCCCATCCTGTGGCTGTCATCAAGGTCCTTGTACCAGCTCTGTCCTTGGCCACGTGCGCCTGGTGTCCACACACAGGGCCCCTGGGCAGAGGGGCTCCACACACAAGTCCTCACTGCCCCCTGCCAGTCTCACTGCCCCCATTACACAGTCACCCCTGGGCCTCGAACAGGCTGCTGGGTCGAGGCCCTGTCCCTCAAGGTGACTTGTTGGAAATCAGCCAGGCCCCTTCCTAACCTACTTTAGCACCGACTCCTAATTATAACCGTGGCCGAAGTAGCTGTTCTCATTCCCGCCAGGCTATGGCCGCCCAGTCCGGCAAGCAGCCCTGTGGGTCTCTGACTGCCCCCACCCCTTGGACCCCCCTGGCTTGGACACACTGGGTCCCAAGCTCTCTGCTGCTTCTGGGCCCTGTGATGACGCCGACTCATCTCCATCCCCAAGGAAGCTGGTGGTCAAGGGCTGCTGGGCACATTTGCATATGTGTGAGGGAGGTGCTTCCCAGGAGCCACCCTCCCTGCCCTGCCATGTCACTGCCACGTGAACATGGGGGCACCTCCAAGACGCCTGCCCCACCCCCAATGGGACCCATTCCCCTCCCCCGCCTCAGCTTTATCCTGGGTGCTCACACTAGACCTGGCCTACACTGGGGGGATACCCCTGACCCCCTACCCAGGGCCCTCCTCTGTACAACCCTCACCCTTCGACAGCCGCCTGCTCAGAAGCTGCTGCCGGGGTCCCATGCGTTTCCCCCACCCCTTTCATGCGCCAGGAACTCGGTCCTCAGGGTGTTTGGCTGGCGTTGGCGTCAGCGGGGGGCTGGTACCTGCTCCTCAGGCTGGGGTGCCCCCAGCCATGCTCCACACAGTAGCCTAAAGGCCCTGCAGGACACACCCTCCAACAGCCCCACCACCTAGGGCTCTGACAGGAATAAACTTTCACTCTTTGCAAACAACCCAGTGTGTGGCTTCAGTTTTCACTGGGTGTTGGGGACTGAGTCGGCAGAGGGCCCAGGGCCCTCCAGCAGCAAGCCGGGGGCGAGGCCTGGCTGAGCTCTGCTTCCCTGCCATGTCCATCTGCCCTGGCCTTCAGCATGGGGTACCATTTCTGCATTGCCACAGGGTCTTTCTGGAACCTTCTCCCTCTCACATCCCACACGCCTGTCCATGATGGCTCAGCATTCCCCGAGGAAGTGTTGGGGTGGAGACCTCTCCCTTGGAGCCCCAGGCAGAGCTGCTGTAACAGAATGAGGTGGAAATGACAACAGGTGACGTCCAAGCCAGCTCACAGGACACCGCCAACCTGCGTTTTCTCAGGATGCTGGCTCCTGGACCCCAGCGGCCTTGCCATGGGGAGGCCCCAGCCACCTGCCGCGTGGAGGAGGCCATTGAGGTGCCCTGCTGCCCACAGGCACTGACCACCAGGGGCGTGAGCAGAGATGCCCATCCCGGCCCGCCAGTGCCCCAGTCTGCAGTTGCACACAGACACGGCAGCCTCTGCCCTCCCTGTGCCAGGGCCCTCGGATTCCACACGTGACACGACGCTTGGTGCCAGCACTGTATGAACCCTGCGTCTGGTGGGAGCCTAGCGTGCACTTCCCCGCCCCACAACGCACACACACATGAGCACCCCAGAAAGGCCCCCCGCCGAAAATGCACGCAATGGAAACAAAACCTCATCAGAGTAAGCCTATATGTCACGTCCAGGACTCCGGAAGTCTCCTGCTACAATCCCCAGGGCCCAGTGTGGGAATTGGGGGCCCTTGCCTGGCTCCCGCGAGGGGCTTGTGACGCGCTGGCCAGTGCCAGCCCCCTCTCGCCTCCCTGCTGCTGCCCGGCCCAGGGACAGCAGTGCCTACCCCCTGCCTGGCTCCCGTGAGGGGCTTGTGACACGCTGGCCAGGGCCAGCCCCCTCTCGCCTCCCTGCTGCTGCCCGGCCCAGGGACAGTGGTGCCCACCCCCTGTTCGGGGCTGCCTGGCACTGCAGGCCTGGGTGAGCTCATTACCTCCTGGGCAGTGTTCCAGAAACCAGTCCGGCTCACTCCAGATTCAGCCTGTCCTCGCTGTGTCCCCTGTGGGCAGCTCTGCTGCTACCGCCCACACTGTGCCTGCTGCGCGGTGGCCCTGTTGTCTGGAGCCCAGAGGCATCCTTCCCTGGGCACCAGGCAGTGTCGCCTGCAGCCCCTCACGTGCCAGTGACCGTGGGCCCGCCAACTTGGGTGGCTTTCTATGGTCAACACATGTTCAGCCCCCAAGCCCAGGTGCCTGACTTACCTCCCACTGCTCCAGGGTCCCCGTGCCCTCCCCAGTGGCGTACTAAAGGGCTCAGCGTCCTTGGCTCCCTTGGCTCTCTCCTAGACAAGCTCTCACAACCTAGCTCTGCCTGCAGAAGCCCTCCTGGCATGGCTGGCCTGCCCTCAGGGCCTCCCCGACCCCCATCGACCTCCGGGACAGTGCCCCCACCTGCCGGGTACACCCCGCAGCCTGCCTCTGGCTCCAAGGCGAGACCTGTTCCCACGGCCCCAGGCCCTGTCTCCACTGCAGGAGCCCAGCCAATGCCCTCAGCCCTCAGGACAAGTGCCCCCTCCCCAGCTTGACCACGGCTTCCTGTGGGGCAGGCAAGAGTAGTAGGGGGTGTTGGGCTGGCCTCCCCCCAGCAGGAGACAGCTCCTTAACACCATCCTTCCCTCACCGAGGGCCGGGCAGGGCAGTGTCATTTCACAGCCGGATGAGGCCTTCCTGGCAGGAGGGATCTCACAGAGCTGCCCCGGAAGGCTCGGGCACAGCGGGCATCTGTGCCACCCCCACCCGCACACACAGGAAGCTGCTGGGGCTGGATGATGAGTGGCTAGGTCCTCGGCACAGAGCCCTGGACGGGAGGGAGATGTGCCAGGGCGGGGCCTCCCAGCCTGTCCGCCCCTGGACTCCCCGGCTGGCCCTTCCACAGCCAACGCCCATGGCGCCACCCTGCCGCCCCACAGAGACTTTTGGTACCAGGCCTGTCCAACCCCTCCCCAGGGCACAGCTGGACGCAGGCATGCTAGCAGTCACCCAAGCCAGGGCAGGTGGGGGCTCTGTGGCGACACCCCAGCTCTCACGCACCTCCAACCCAGGCTGGCACAGCAGCGTATCTCCATCCCACCCAGGATCAGAGACCGGTGGCATCCCTGTCAAGGGGACTGGGTGAGGGCACTTCCCGTGACCCTTGCTTCCCCTCCCCCATCACTCCTGTGCTCCTCCCCCATCCGTGGGGGCAGGAACAGCACTTCCTGAGTTATTAGTTTCAGCCAAGCTGGCGTGCACACTGCAGGCCTGCGGCCCCAGGAGCCATGGGGGAGGGGTGGGGAGGAAGTGCTGAGGTGGACACACTCGGGCAAGGCCACCCTCCCCCCAGGGGCACCCTTGGGCATGCAGGGCCTAGCATACCGTCCAGGCAACTCACCACAGGGTCGGGGGCCAGGCAGGGGCTCCGCCAGACCCAGTGCCCCATGCCCCCTTTTCCAGTCCTTGGCTGGTTCCCCTTAGCTGCCTGCCCCGTGGGAGGCATCCCACTTCACTGGGGTCAGGGGCCCTGTGTGCCACGATTTCAGAATTCCACCCTACAGTCCCACACGGTGTTGCCAGTTGTGCCATTTTGTTTGTCTTGTTGCCAGGTGGTGGTGCCTCCCACAAAGCAGCTAGGACATCCCCAAGCACAGTCATTCCCCTAGAGTCTATACCCGGGCTGGGCTGGCTAGCAGCTCCCCGAGACCACTGCAAGTTTAAGTTTGGGGGAAGCTGCCCCAAGGGATTAACATCATCATGGCTAGGAGGACACTTTCCAAAATCTATGGAAAAGGGGAACAGGGCCCAGCACCATGGCTCAATTGGCTAATCCTCCCCCTTCAAGCACTAGCATCCCATATGGGCGCCGGTCCATGTCCTGGTTGCTCTACTTTCCATCCAGCTTCTCCCAGGTCTCCCACGCGGGTGCAGGTCCCAAGGCTTTGGGCCGTCCTCCACTGCTTTCCCGGGCCACAGGCGGGGAGCTGGATGGAAGTGGGCCGTCCTGTCTGCTTTCCCAGGCCACAGGCAGGGAGCTGGGTGGGGAGTGGGCCGTCCTCGACTGCTTTCCCAGGCCACAGGCAGGGAGCTGGGTGGGGAGTGGAGCAGCGGGACACGAGCCAGTGCCCATACAGTGTCCCATGCCATCCTGGTGTTTCAAAGTTAGGACTTTAGCCACTAGGCCATCATAACAGGGATCTTTCTCTCTGTGACTCATTCTCTCTATAATCTTGACTCTCCAATAAAAATAAATCTTTTTAAAAAATGACTTGACTTGGACACAAAGACTAAGACCTGAGCATGGTGTTCCAGTGCTGCATTTTCCATGATCTCCTGGGATGCCCTGCGGAGTGGCAGTCCAGGGGAGTGACCTCCTGGGATGGCGTGGGCAGTGGCCGGCCTGCGGAGTGGCAGTCCGTGACCTCCTGGGATGGCGTGGGCAGTGGTCAGCTGAGGAGTGGCAGTCCGTGACCTCCTGGGATGGCCTGGGCAGTGGTCAGCTGCGGAGTGGCAGTCCAGGGGAGTGACCTCCTGGGATGGCCTGGGCAGTGGTCAGCTGCGGAGTGGCAGTCCAGGGGAGTGACCTCCTGGGATGGCGTGGGCAGTGGCCGGCCTGCAGAGTGGCAGTCTGTGACCTCCTGGGACGGCGTGGGCAGTGGTCAGCTGCGGAGTGGCAGTCTGTGACCTCCTGGGACGGCGTGGGCAGTGGTCAGCTGCGGAGTGGCAGTCTGTGACCTCCTGGGATGGCGTGGGCAGTGGCCGGCCTGCGGAGTGGCAGTCCGTGACCTACTGGGATGGCATGGGCAGTGGCCGGCCTGCGGAGTGGCAGTCCGTGACCTCCTGGGATGGCGTGGGCAGTGGCCGGCCTGCGGAGTGGCAGTCCGTGACCTCCTGGGATGGCCTGGGCAGTGGCCGGCCTGCGGAGTGGCAGTCCGTGACCTCCTGGGACGGCGTGGGCAGTGGTCAGCTGCGGAGTGGCAGTCCAGGGGAGTGACCTCCTGGGACGGCGTGGGCAGTGGTCAGCTGCGGAGTGGCAGTCCAGGGGAGTGACCTCCTGGGATGGCCTGGGCAGTGGTCAGCTGCGGGGTGGCAGTCTGTGACCTCCTGGGACGGCGTGGGCAGTGGTCAGCTGCGGCGTGGCAGTCTGTGACCTCCTGGGACGGCGTGGGCAGTGGCCGGCCTGCAGAGTGGCAGTCCGTGACCTCCTGGGATGGCGTGGGCAGTGGCCGGCCGCAGTGTAGCAGGGAGCTGTGGTTTATGACCCCATCTCCCCAGCGGCCGTGGGTGGCAGGTGTGCTCCTTAGAGACGTCTGCCCAGGACCTGCCTGCTCCACCTGTGGCACTACCCTGTGTCCCAGGCCACACACGTTAGCTTTCAGGACACCCAACAAACCAGCCTCATGCTGTTGTCATCACCGGCGACTGCGGTGACACTTCTAGGAAGCCACTGACCGACCCCAGATCACCGAGACGGACCCCACACATGCTTCTAGGACTAGTACGGTGTTCTCTAGCTCAGTGTTTACTGCGCATGAGCAATTCCCCAGACACGCTGACAGCTGGGCACACGAGTGACGCAGCCGAGCTAGACGTGATCAGGGGCAGGGCTGATCCCAGCTGTCCCATGCCATCAGCGAGCATGACAGCACCCCAGCGTGGCAGAGGACATCAGGAGCCCAGCTGGGCAGGGGACCCCACTCACGGACACCATTCCAGGGACTGGGCACCATCACAAGCCCACAGCCTCTCAAATCCACAGGGACACTGAGAACATTCCAGCACACAGCCCATAGCCAGGATGCTACCTGACCCCGGCCAAGTCACTCACCACAGGCAGGAGCAAGGGGTCTGCGCTCAGGCCAGGTCTGGCCATGGTGGAGTGTCCCCACAGCTACCTGTGTTCTGAGCAAGCCAGGCACCTGCTGTGTACCCCCAGGCTGTGTTTGAGGCCCCTCCCCGTGCCCCCTTTTCTTCTCTCCCTGCGCCCTGACCCTCCGGGCGACCCCACTCCATTCTGCAAGCCACCTGGCTGTGACCAGGTGGGACTGGAGTCCCAGTGAGGTCACTGACCAGTTCTCCACTCAGCAGTGGCCAGGGCCTCTTCTCCCTTGCACCAGAACATGTGTTTCTGTGAGGGGCTGCCCAAGACACCAATGGCCCGGGGCTGGGGGCCCTGCCACACCCTGACCGCTTCCCATGGGCACATTTTCGTCCCTGGGTGGGACAGCACCTTGTAGGGAAAGGAAGGAAGAGTGGAGAGGGCAGCCAGGTCAGCGGACACCCCTTCTCCTTGTGTCAATGGGGGCCCCTCCCCTCCCCCGCCCCGGGGCAGGCAGGGCCGGTCCTGACCCCAGCATGCAGCTGGCATCCGGCGCTGGCACTCACCGCACACACCTCCCCCTTCACGCCAGCCACTCAGACCTGAAGACTCAGCTCCCTCCTGGGCCCCAAGGGGCTGTGGACTTTACCTGTCCCTCCCCCGGGCGTCCCCATGGGTAGCAGCCTCTTCCACAAGGTCCCCAGCTCCCGCTCTGGGCCAGGCCCAGCTGTACAAGTGGCAGAGCTTCAGGACATGCCCAGGGTCACGCGGTGGCCGCCACAGCCCCTGGCCGGGGCGGGCCTGGGCACAGGCTTCCCGGTAATACCGAAATAGATTGCAGCGTGCCCCACGCAGCAAGGCTGCACCTGCCACCAGACACCCAGAACAGAAGCTGAACAAAGGCACCCACTTCCTGACCGCTGCCCTCCCCCTCCCGGGAGGCGACCTAACTGCCCTCCGCAGCTCAGGTGAAGAACCAGGGCAAGGGCTGGGGACCTGGGACTGGGGCCCTAAGAACCCACAAACAGCGCCAGAGATGTGTCCAAGCAGGAATAGACCCCCTGTGTCCCCATTTGTTCCTCCTGCAGCTGTCCACTCCCTGCTGCCCTGTGCCCAGCCAAGACTGTCAGGGACGAGGACCTTGACCACAGCCACCTGCTGGGCACTCAGCGAGCCCCACCCATCACGCCACAGCCAGGCTCTCTATGCCCCTGGCAGGGCTGCAGGCCAGCAGAGAAGATGGAGCCATTTCCAAGGAACAAGGGCGGGGACAAGGGACAGCTCAACGGAGGACATGCCAGGAGTGACCAGAGCTCCTCACCAAGGGTGACGCCATGGAGCCGCCCTGCAAGAGAGAACTTGACGGAGTACAACAGGATGGGAGAGCTGGCAGCACTGGTCACAGCTGATGCCCATGGGAGGGTGCAGGGATATGGGGCCAGCAGGTGCCAGGACACTGGCAGGGAGTGAGGGGCATGCCCTGTGACGACAGACAGTCACAGGGGGTCAGAGTGAAAAGCACCCGTGCCAACACTTGCTGTACCATGTGCATGTGGGAGACACGGATTTCCATACAGGGACGTGGCAGCCATACGAACCTGGCAGAGGCTGTGGGGGCGTCGTGTCCCTCCACTGTCCAAGCGGGCACAGGAAGGCCAGCCTGGAGCACCAGTGCCCACCTATTCCTCGCACCCCACCCTGGCCCACCGTGGGCCTGTGCAGAGCTGGGTTCCCAGACACAGCCCTGAGAGGTGCGAGCTCGGATTCCAGGCTGGGCGTGGTGGGGAGGGGCCCCCGACTCCCCTTCAGACACTGCCAAGACTGCTTCTGGAAGAAGGGGGCCCTCAGCCCCCACCTGGCATCACAGTGGCCACAGGCCACTTCCCTCTAGTGTTGGAATGGTACTGTCCAGTCTAGGAGGCACCCTGAGCCAGAGGAGGTGGAGGGGCATGGGAGAGAGGAAGGAGAAGCAGCGAGAGGGCAGAAGTGGAGATGAGTGCCCACCTGCTCCCTGCCCGGGGACACCGGAGGCACAGCAGGACCAGTGTCCCTGGAGGAGGCGCTGTGGCTCCCAGCCTTCTGGGCGGGAATCATGAGGCCCTGGGGTTCCTAAGGAGGAGCATGTGCCTTGGGGGAGGGGCAGGGCTGCCACCTACAGCACCTGGAGGGTCTCCTTGCCTGCCCTCTCAGCCCCTCTCAACACCCACCCAGCCAGGCTCCAGCCTACCCTCACTGCCAGTCGGTGTCACGCAGGCTGTAGAACCTCTGAGACTAACACTGTCTCACTCCGTGAGAATCTGCTGACACCTAACAGGCTGCCACAATCTGCACACGTTACATGGAGGCTGTCTCCTCGCCCCTCCCCAAAGCACCCCAACCTGCCACCCCTGGGGCTGGGTGCCACTTCTTACTCTCCAGTCAACACTGACCTAACAGGAGCTGCAGGGACCCACTGAACTGGTGCTGTGCCCCTACCATGTGGGGGCAGGGAACTCCAGCTGTGCCCCTCCCAGCTGGGGGCAGAGAACTCCCAGCTGTGCCCCTCCCAGGTGGGGGCAGGGAACTCCAGCTGTGCCCCTCCCAGGTGGGGGCAGAGAACTCCCAGCTGTGCCCCTCCCAGGTGGGGGCAGGGAACTCCAGCTGTGCCCCTCCCAGGTGGGGGCAGGGAACTCCCAGCTGTGCCCCTCCCAGGTGGGGGCAGGGAACTCCAGCTGTGTCCCTCCCAGGTGGGGGCAGGGAACTCCCAGCAGTGCCCCTCCCAGGTGGGGGCAGGAAACTCCAGCTGTGCCCCTCCCAGGTGGGGGCAGGGAACTCCAGCTGTGCCTCTCCCAGGTGGGGGCAGGGAACTCCAGCTGTGCCCCTCCCAGGTGGGGGCAGGGAACTCCAGCTGTGCCTCTCCCAGGTAGGGCTGGGGAGAGGAGAGAGCCTTAGGGCACATGGGACCGGGCAGAATCAGAATGTCCTTGAAGGACCCACCTTGACTGGCCCCCTCTTGGGCCCAGGCCTTTTCTGAGGAGCCACCGCACCCTCACAGGTGCCTGGTCCAGGAGACCACCCAGGCCTGCTGAGGTCTTGGCCACACCTTCAGGCGGGCAGCACCAGCACTGTCCACCCATTTTCTCACTAATTAGGAGACCACCAATGGGGAACATCTTACCTGCAGGTTCCCCACCCAACAAGGAGGGTTCAGGAAGGCTTAAAACCCCAAGACCCTTCCTCAAACCTTTGGTGTCTCCCTCCTCTTTCGAGAGGCCCCCCACCTCCGGCTTCCTCTCCGGGGGTGCTTCCCCTTCCCTCCCTTCCTGCTGCCCTGGTCCCTTCCCAAATAAACTTTTTCTGTCTGCAACAGATTCCCGGCTGCTTATCTTTATGCTAAGCTGAGGAAGGAACCCATCGGGCATTTCTGGTAACAGTCCACGCAGAGGGGGTGGGGAGTTTGTCAGGCCTGCAGACCCCGGGCTGGCCCCTCACGTGGCCCCCAGCGCACCTACTGCACAAGCTTACCACTCCACGCGTTTTCCACCAACCACACGACCTAGGTGGCGACAGGTGAGGCCCTCCTGACCCCCAAATGCCAGTGGAGCCAGAACCACTTCAGATTCTGGGTTTTCTTCCAATTTTTCCACATCTAAATTTTCATAGAAGCTAGCTGGGGAGAGGGCTCCTGGCCCAAGCGTGGAACTGGAGTGTATTTTACATGCACCCCACACAGGAGCTTCAATGTGACTGAGCACACCATTTGAGCAGAGTTCTGTGGGGTGGATTTTCCACTCAGGGCATCGTGCTGGCCCTGAGGCTCTGGGGGTTTAGGGGTTTGGATTCTGTCACCGGGGGGTGCTGAGCCTGCACCTGCAGCCTCACTCCGCATGGAACGAAGCAAGGAGATGGCGGGCTGGCCACTCAGATGGCAGCAGCGGTGGTAGAGGCTGCCGGCGTGACTTACAGCAGGTGGGACAGCTGACCACCCTCAGGGCCACATGGGGAGCTGAGCCCTCATCCAGTCCCCAGGGAAGATGCACAGCGCATGGCCCTGGCCTCGGGAGGACTGGAGCCATAGCTACAGCCACGGGCTGGACACCTCCGCCTGGTGTCCCCAGGGGCCCAGCACGTGAAGCCACTGTCCCCTGAGACACCACCATCCTCTGTGTCCCAGCTGCTTTACACACATGCCAGCCCCATGCCCTCCTGGCATAGCACACACATGCCAGTCCCATGCCATGCCTGACACAGCACACACATGCCAGCCCCATGCCATGCCTGGTATAGCACACACATGCCAGCCCCATGCCCGCCTGGCATAACACACACATGCCAGTCCCATGCCCGCCTGGCATAGCACACACAAGCCAGCCCATGCCATGCCTGGCATAGCACACACATGCCAACCCCATGCCATGTCCGGCATAGCACACACACACATGCCAGCCCCATGCTCCCCTGGCACAGCACACACACTCCAGCCCCATGCCCTCCTGGCACAGCACACACACATGCCAGCCCCATGCCCTCCTGGCACAGCACACACTCATGCCTGCCCCATGCCCTCCTGGCACAGCACACACTCATGCCTGCCCCCTCACAAGAAGTGACCACACAGGGGTGAGGCAGTGTGACCCTCACAACATGCTGTCCCTGGACTTCTGCCAACATGGTGGCGGCCGCGAGTGCCCCCTGTGGAAACCAGAGGCAGGACAGCCATCCCAGGCCCAGTCCAGTGTCAGCAAAGGCTTCCTTACAAAGCTCCTGGGATCTAGCACAGTCACCCCTATGCCACAGTCGGGGTGCAAGCCAAGCCCTCATCCTTTCCCCAGGTGCGTCAGAGGCGGCCCAACTTCCTGGGGCGCCATGGGAACCTCACTTCTAATGCCAACTTGTCTTGTTCATCATGACAATAATTCCACATCACCCCGCAGCCTGGCAGCCACTGTACCGGAGGCCAGTCAGCTGCCAGTTCTCCCTGGTCCCCTCCACTGGTCCCTCCATGACCCCTGCACACAGCATCACCTCCAGGGCACCACCGCTGTGCCAGCCAGGGCCCAGGCCCACTCCTATTCCACGTGCCCAAACAACTCAGCCTAACTGAGCCTTTCACTTCAGCCCCATCCTCCCCACGTTGTGCTCTGCATCTGCCAACAGCTGGACCTCCACCTGCTCCCCTGCTCTGGCTCCGCCCCCGCCGAGGTTCACCTGCAGCCAATGTTGCCCAGAGGCCCTAAGGGGTTGGCACACAGCTATACACAGTGCCAACAGCCTGGGGGCCTGAGCCTGGGCTTGTAAGCCAGATGTCACCATCCATGCCCCGGGGTTCTCAGTCCCTCTGGACAAGGCCATTGGGCCCACGGCAAGGAGATTCTGACTGGAGCCAGGCCTGGTGCCAGGGGCACAGGGAGCCAGCATGCCAACCAGGCGACAGCCAGCAAACAAATCAAATGAAGCAGGCAGGAGCCAGCTCCACAGCCGCCGCGGGTGCAGGGGCCCAGGTGGTGTCATCTCTGGTGGGGAGACAGGAGCACTGGGGGAGGTGGCCCAGCTCGCTGGCCTTAGCTCCCCGTGTGCACACCACGTCAGAGCGCCAGGTCACAGGTGGTACAGGGCCAGCGAGGTGAGGCATTGGCCGAGCAGTCAGCACTGCGAGCCTGCCCCCAGCCCCATACCGAGTTGCCTTCCCAGAGCTGCGCCCAGGATCCCAGCCGGCAAAACCACGTATGTGCACCTTTCACCACCATGAAAAGGTAAAACCAGGTCCGGAGTGGTAGCCTAGTGGCTAAAGTCCTCACCTTGCACACACCAGGATCCCATATGGGTGCCAGTTTGTGTTCCGATGGCCCCGCTTCCCATC
Source organism: Ochotona curzoniae (assembly GCF_017591425.1). NCBI lineage: Eukaryota > Metazoa > Chordata > Mammalia > Lagomorpha > Ochotonidae > Ochotona > Ochotona curzoniae. Next base: position 1,641,960 of record NW_024467118.1, on the reverse strand, counting down.
CAGCTCCCTGCTTGTGGCCTGGGAAAGCAGCAGAGGACAGCCCAAAGCCTTGGGTCCCTGCACCTGTGTGGGAGACCTGGAAGAAGCTCCTGGCTTTGGATCGGCTCAGCCCCAGCCATTGCGGTCACTTGGGGAATGAACCAGTGGGCAGCAGATCTTCCTCTCTGTCTCTCCTCCTTTCTGTATATCTGACTTTCCAATAAAAATATAAAGAAATCTTAAAAAAAAATAAAAGATAAAAGCAAAGAAGGCAGAAGGCACACGTGTAACAAAGGCAGCAGGAGGGAATGAGGCCTGCTGAGCAGGACTTGTGGCTGCTGCTAAGCCTGGTCCCAGCCTAGCTACAGGGTGTCCCCACAGAGCCAAGGAGGGTGAAGGCGCCTGGCAGGTGACACCTCAGCACCTCCCGGGCACCGGCCCCTCCACCTCTCAGCGCAGCGTGCGTCTGGCTGGCACCGTGGGACAGGAGTGCACAGTCAACTCCCAGGGGAAGAGCCCAAGGGGCCTTCCTGAGCACCTGTCACCTGTGCGGGAGTCAGACATGTGTGGGTCAGGGGCTCGGGAAGCGGCAGCCCACGTGGTCCCTCCTGGACGTGGGCGACCCAGGGGCTGCTCGAGGTTTGACTGCTGTCTCCAACATGAGGACACAGGGTACCCGTGTGCAATCATTGCCGTGCCCGAGGTCTGGGGTGCTGAGGGGGCCTAGGGAGCCCTTTACAGAGCAAAAGATCTGGGGCCTTGGGTGACATGACAGGTGGCTTCAGAAACACCAAGGTGGGCGCGTGCATCGTTGAGCTGGGAATAGGCCGGGTCAGACATCCCGTCCCATGTCGGGGAGCCTGGCTCCTGTCTCCTGTGAATGTGTGCCCTGGAAGGTGGTGCCAAGGGACAGGGTCCCTGCCACTCCCACAGGAGGCCCCGGGGGAGTGCTCAGCTCCTGGCTTAGATCCATGGCCCAGCCCCAGCCCTGGCTGTGGTGGGCAATTGGGGACAGTGGATGAAAGCTCTCCCTCTCTCAAAAATTAAAATCACAGCAACACCGCAGCCCCCCGGGTCACCTCCAGGACATCCTCCGGGGTCACCTGCCCGGTGGCTTACAGCTTGCCCCGCCCCGGCAGCCCACATCTGCAACTTCACGCTCTCCTGGGGCAGTGGACGGCGCTGCAACCTCCAACCACGATTACCCTGTGTCCTGCGGCGACCCTGGGGAGGGCCAGGCAGCCCAGAACAGTGCACGAGGTCACAGGCATCCCAGCGTATGGAGCCCACAGTTCCACACATGACCGGCCGGCAGCCCCTCCCCCTCCCCCTCGCTGGCTGTGGCCATGGAGCACCACCACCTGCCTGGGCCCGTCCTGGCTCCGGGCCCTCTACCAAGCACAGGGATGTGATCTGGGTCAAGGAACCTGCACCTGAATAATTCAGCCAGCACAGACGGGAGGGTGTGCCGTGCGCGAGGCAGGCAGGCGGGCCCAGGAGACCTCTGTGCGGGGTGACACTGAGCAGGGCTAACAGGGGCACTGCAGCAAAGTGTGCCCAGCCACTCGACGTCTGGGGTTCTGCTAGGACAGGGCCGTTGTCTGCACCGGATTCCACCCCTGGGGTGGGGGGATGTCCACGCGCTCCCTGTGTGCCCACTCCTTCCCACGCCAGCCGTGGCCCCCACGCAGTCTCAGCCTGGGGCCAGGGAGCAGCTCCACGGACCCAGGGTGAGGCATCTTGGACTGCTGCTTCGCTCCCCGCTGGGAGTCCTTGCTGCCTGCCCCACCTGCAGTGACGGCCACACTGCCCCTGGCCCTGCACTCCAACTACTGGCCTCCCGGGCACCTCTCTGCAGCTACATCACCAGACTGTCCTGCCCTGCCCTTTCCTACAGCTCATCCACCCTGGGTCGGAGCCTGCAGGGGGCTGGCCCCCATCACCCTCACAAAGGGGTTGAGCAGATGGCCGCCTCCATGGAACTCCCACCCGTGTGTCCAGGCCCCCTCCAGGTCACCTGCTTTGGGGACTGCAAAGCCCGGTTCCTAAGTCACCCCAGAAGCTCCCCATCCCATCATGCCCCAGGGCTCTGGCTGGAGGGCAGGCGGCATGGAGAACGGAGGTGTGCCATGGCATGTGGCCCCACTGTCACCCGGGAAGCTGACCCGCATCCACATGGGAGTCCCACATGCAGCCTGCGGCTTCCGGGTTCTGTCCGGCCTGGCACCGGCTGTGGAAGGAGACAGTGGAGCGGAGCGCCCTGCCCATGCCCTTCAAATTGATCAACTCTATTTCAAAAAGAAAATGAAAGAAGGCGTTGTTAAACACACACACCCCTAAACGGCTCCAGGGTTGAAGGGATGTTTTCCACCCGGCACAGCGGCCAGCCCACGGCCCCATCTGCCTAGGGCCTCGGGCCAGCTGGCGCAGAGGACACTGTCCGAAGCTAGGACACTCTCAGGGCCGGGCACCGCCCAGCTCTGGCAGCCTCCTGGGCCCCCCCGCAGACTGCCCCAGTGGGGGGCCACTGAGCACTCCCCGAATGGCAGGTGCTGGCGCACCGGTCACTCCCCTGGCTCCTAGGGCCACGGCACACATGGGGTATATTTAGCTCTCGGCTGGGTCCCTGTGGACACCAGCATTCCTGCCTAGGACACGGACTCTTCGAGCAGCAGCTGTGGTGTTTGCTCCAGAGAAGCAGTCACTTGAGCGCATGCCACACACACGCTTGCTCACACACGCACATGCGTGTACTAACACGCTTATACATGCTCTCACTCAGTCACATACACTCACGCCACATGTCAACACGTGCTCACAGACAAGTTTACACACGCTCACACGTGCACACTTTCCACACTGCCCTTGCACCATGCCCACGCATCCCAGGAGCCGGCGCTGCCCGCACTCTGCCTCTTGGCTGTCCTTGCAATGAGTGAGCGTCACAGACCAGCAGTGCGCTCCGCACACAGGCGGTGGTCCCGGCCCCACCTCCGTGCGCCTCCTCCTGCCCACGTGTCGCCGCAGCTGTGTGCTGCTTCCCTCCCTGCTGGCCTCGTCTCCCACGCCTCCCCATGGTGTCCAGGCTGTCTCATTCCCAGCACAGCCCTGGGTGTCCCCCAAGACCCACTCGGGGGCTTGTTGAGGTCAACTTCATGCTCACGGTAAGATTCCATGACATCACACGTGGCCAGGAGCCTCCAGAACCCGGCCGTCGTCTGCTGTGCGGGACCTCCATGAGATCTGCACAAGTACGCAGCCGGTGCCGCCGAGGACGACAGGTGCAAAGGGCTGTTCCTCAAGGAGGGAGAGACAAACTGAGACCCCAAGACTGGTAGCTCCCCCAACTCCAGGCCAGGTCTCCCATGTGGGCGCCAGCGTTGGTATCAGCAGGCAGCTGGGGTCAGGCACAGAGCTGTGAGCGGAAGCCAGGGGCTCCGGGACACCACCCAGAGCCACCCAGAGCCTTAACTACTAGGACGAACGGCTGTCCCCAAAACATACTTTCACAAACTGGTTAACGAAACCTACAAAACCGCATCACAGAGCCATGAGGCCAGCATCCCACGCGAGTACCAGCACAGGCTCTGGCTGCTCTGTTTCCAACCCACAGAGCAGCAGAGGATGGCCCGCACACTTGGGCCCTGCACCCGTGTGGGAGATCTGGAGCAAGCTCCCAGCTCCTTGGCCTGGCCCGGCCCAGCTGCTGCAGCCGTTTGGGGAGTGAACTGGCATATGAGAGATTTGTGCCTCCCTCTCCCTGCTACACTGCCTTGTACATAAATAAACCTTTTACAGGACGGTCTGTTTTCACTTCTCACAGGGTGACAATCATAAATACAAGCACACAGCCACTGGGGGCTTTGGGAACTGAGCCCTGGGGCACCACAGAGGCGGCACCACTGCCTTGGCACAGCCACTGGGGGCCCTGGGAACTGAGCCCTGGGGCACCGCAGAGGCGACCACCATTGCCCTGGCACAGCCACTGGCGGCCTTGGGAACTGAGCCCTGGGGCACCGCAGAGGCGGCACTACTGCCCTGGCACACAGCCACTGGGGGTCCTGGGAACTGAGCCCTGGGGCACCGCAGAGGCGACCACCATTGCCCTGGCACAGCCACTGGCGGCTTTGGGAACTGAGCCCTGGGGTACCAGAGGTGGCACCACTGCCTTGGCACAGCCACTGGGGGCCTTGGGAACTGAGCCCTGGGGCACCACAGAGGCGCCACCACTTCCCTGGCTGGGCTCCCTTGGTGCTCTGTGGTTGGACACTGGCCGCCCACAGATGCAGAGCCACCAGCCCAGGCTTCAGAGGTGTTCTGGGGAGACAGGCCCTGGCCTGAGCACTCTCTCAGAGACGCCACGGAGCAGGTGCTGCTGGCAGCACACAGAGCCACCACAACGGCTTCAGGGGGATCGACTCAGCTCCATCACCAGCAGCGAAGCCACCCTCAACGCCAGCTGATGGTGGTGGGGAGAGCATTGGGGATACCCCCTCCACCCAGCTTCCTGTAAGGTCAGGGGAAGCCGTGCTGGGGGCCAGCCCAGGAGCCACACAGGAGGTATGGCCGAGTGCTGCCTGTCGTGCCTCCTTTCCTGGCAAGTACCCAGGAGACACCTGCTCCAGCCGCCTGTGTGGCTCCCAGGCAGCGACAGGCAGCACGAGGCCCCAGCTTGGCTCCTGGCTAAGGCAGCAGCAGCAGCGTGAACCTGGCACGCCGTGCTGGTCCGGCTGGCTGGAGTCAGGTAGCAGCTTCCCGTCTCAAAGTACTCTCTCCCGACCGGAGGAAACCCAAGCCCCAAGCGGAGAGTGGAGATGTGCGCAATGGCTCGGCAGAGCACAGCAATGCGGAGACCCGAGCTGCACGCCTGGCTGGGACACGACCCAGTCGGGGCTGGTGGCTGAGGTGTGGACAGGGCAGCCTGAAGTCTCCAGGGAAACAGGCGGAAAGCTGCACCTGCACCCTGCTTACACTCACTTGCTCCACCCAGAGCCCGGGCATCCAGAGGGCTCCTGGTCACTGAATCAGAAAAGGTCCCCAAGTCCAGAGCCCTCCTACCACCTCAGCCACCCCACAGAGCTCCCCCACATGTCAGCTTCACCAGCGAGCCCATTTTAGAGACAGCTACACTGAGGTGCAAAGTCTCACCCACAGCCACACAGAGGTAGGTGAGGGGTGAGGAGAAGGACAGCAGGAGGCAGGGGGCTCATGGCTAGAGGCACAGAGACAGCAGGTGGTGAAGGTTGCAGGGACGCCGGGGGCCACACAGTGACCTCGGGCAGGATGCCCCACAGAAGACAGCATGCATCTGCCCCCGGTGACAGGCCAGCAGGTGCCGCACCTGGTCAAGGGGCCAGGGCTGCGTGCTGCAAGGACCCCCACCAGCTGTCAGGCCTCATCCAGAGGAACCCCGCCCCCGAGGTGAGGAAGGGCGGATGAAGGACATACACAGGCGGCCACAGCCCACAGGCCCACAGAGGCTGGCAGGACCCTGGGGCCTCCAGCACCCTGCCAGCAGCCCCGAGGCTCCTCAGGCGTGCGGTCAGGGACCCAGAGGACACGTGTGCTGAGCTGAGCCACAGCTGCTGTGACATTTAAGCCTGCCCCACCCAGGCACTGCCCAACACCCTAGACACCATAAGCCCCCAGGAAATGGAAAAAAGTCTCCAGTAAACAAGGCTGGGAGGCTCCTGCTCCCCCTCCGGGTCCCAGGGGCAGCTGCGTCACCCCACTGGCCTGCAGCAGGCTGAGCCTTCAGGGGTTCTGGGACCCACATGATCAGCAGGGAAGGCTGCCTCTCACCGCCCCGGGCACCGCTGGGTCTTCCCTCCATGCAGGAGCTACATGGCGGGAGGCAGGGGCCATACGACAGAGAGCTGGGACTGCGGTCCCCCTGCGCCAGGCACTGCCACAGAGTCGGCAGAGAAATGGCCATAGATGCCAGGCCCCTGCGTGGGCATCAGGCCAGCAGCCCAGACTGCCTGCAGCTGCTGATGTTAGCAACGGGACCCGGCCGAGCCTGAGGAACATGCAGTTGGAAGGGTCAGGCACGGGACAGACCCCTCCCAGCGGCCACTCCTGCCCCTGCCCACCAACAGCGGCCTTGGCATCTTCCTCCTGGCAGCTCCGAGCAGCACGGAGAACGGGGCTGGCAGTCGGGTGGCTGCTCCGGACACGTGCCCTCATCCTGCACCATGAGCCTGAACTTCCGCTCCAGGGCAGGGTCAGGCTCAGCCCGGGCGCATGGCTGTCCCTCCCACACAATCCCAGCCATCTCCCTGGCCGGGAGGACTGTCTCCACGGCTCCTCACACAGAACGGGGTCACACAGGGCCAGCAAGCTGCAGCACAGCCTCCCGTGACATGGGGAGCTGGCAGACACCCCTCCCCACTCGCCTTTCTCCTGCCCCTCCACTGCAGATCAGTCCTGGGCAAGCCGGGGGCACAAGTCAGGAGCTTGGTCCCGCCCCGCCCCTGGTGCAGCCTCTGGCCACGGTGGGTTCCATCCTGCCTTGGGTCCTTCTGCACCGACTGCGAGCCCAGCTGGGCACACGATGCCACCCTCATTCAGGCTTCAGGCTTCACACTGTACTTCTCCCAACCATGTTTTTCTTTATATTAAAATTTTGTCTTGGTGCTGGCATTACACCGCTGCTGGCAACACTGGTGTCTCATGAGTGCTGGCTCCAGCCCTGGGCGCTGCCTCGGACCCAGCTCCCTGCTGACCTGGGGAGGCGGCAGAGGACGGCCCAAGGGCCTTTACTCACGTGGGAGCCAGAAGTGCACCTAGATCTCATGTGTGGGGGTCAGGGCTGGCTCCCGTGTCCACCCACCCTTCACGGGCCCCTCCCCCAGCCCCCGGCCAGCTCGGCGGGAGGGTGGCCGTGGGGGGACCTGCTGCCCACGGGTGGCTGAGGTGGCACTAGAAGGCCCTGCCCCAAGCTCAGGAGCTCCCTGCCCTCCACCGCTGGGACCACCATATGCACTGCACACATACAGACAGGCACCTCTCCGTACAACTGGGAAACTGAGGCATACCTGCCTCCCCACCCCCCGCAAGCATGTCAGGTTCAGACTCAGGCCTCTGACCCACACAGCTGCCTCCCCAGGAAACTTATGTCTCCGGGCACCCACAGGCCACAGGTGGTCTGGACTCCCACTTCCCTGAATCCTGCCATAGCCCCAGCAACCCCAAAGAAGGAGGAGCCGCTGGCTGGGGAGGCCCCTGGAGGCCACAGGGGACTCCAAGCACCCCACCTCTGGTCTGCTGAGCTGGGGGGAGCCCTGCCCTGTCCCTGACCTAGCAGGCATGCAGTGACCAGAACTGGGACACCAAGCGACAGGTGCGTGGGGGAGCAGAGGGCTGGACCAGCGCAGAAGGCTGAGGCAGCCAGCTTGAGGGGGAGGGGCAGGGGGTCTATTTCCTGGGGTCCTGCTCAAACACCCCCATGAGCCAGCGCGGCAGCGGGCCCACTGGGAATTACAGCCCCTGTGGCCCAGGGGCCACACCAGCGCCTCCCCCTGATTACAGGAGGAAAGCAGCCAGCAATTACAGCGCGGAAAGCATAAAATTACCCTTACGCACCCTGCCATTAGCCCCACCCGCCATCAGATCCGTCGGCAAGTCTCGGGGTGCCCTGCTCCCCACCACTCCCTGACCATGGGCTGCCCACGTCAGAAATTCTCCCCTCTAGGGATGGACATCCTGTGGGCATCCTGTTCACTCCCAGCCCGGGTCTCGGCCCCCTGCGGGGTGCGCTCCTTCCTGGGGGACCCTGAAACCACAGCCCCGCCCCCACAGACCAGCGGCCACCGTGGGCACTGACCAGGAGCTCGGCCGCCACTGCTGGTCTCTGCATCGTCGACACAGGACGTACTGCAGTCTGGCCAGGCGGGCTTAGCGGACCCGGACACCTGTGTCCGTGGTTCGAGTCCCCGCCCCGCTGCGGGAACTCACCCAATGACTCAGGCCGCACCCTGAAAACGGGTGTCAGCTCCTCCCGGCAGGAGAACGCAGGGACTAACCCCCCCGCCCCGGGACTCGCCCCACCAAGAACTCCCCAACGCAGACTCCATCTCCCCAGCTGCAAGGTGCGGTCAGGGTGCGGTGACGGGGATTTTCCAGCACCGAGGCCCGCACAGAGCAGCGGCGGCGACTGCCACCGGAGAGACCGGGCCCGCAGGCTGCAGAGGCCAGACGCGGGCTCTGAGTCCCCAGGTCCGCCGCGGCAAGCTGGGAGCTGAAGGTCGGCCTGCCGCCACGCACTCAGGCGCTGCGGGAACGGGGCAAGGGCGGCAGCCCCTGCTTCCACCCTGCGCCTGCCTCCCACCTCGCTCTGCGGGGGCCCCAGGGCCCTTCTGCAGCCCGCAGCAAGCCGGCACCCCCAGAGAGGCAAACGGCGCAGCGCCTTCCACGATAGCGCAGCGCCGCCGCTGTCCCTGCTACCGTGCGCGCCCAGGGCGCAGGGGCTCAACCGCAAAGGGCAAGCGGCCGCCCGCTGGACCCCTGGGACCGGAAGACCCGGAGCAATAGTTGTGTGCGTCCCGGGGGCCACTGCGCGCCGCGTAGCAAGTCAACCCGATTCACGCCACGCAGCGTCCTTGCGCCGCGACCCAGATCGGGCGCCGGTGCCCCGGCCCCAGCGCCTTACCTCTGCTCATTTCAGCGGCCGCCCGAGTCGGGCGGTGCCGGAGCCGCCTCCAGACGCCCCGGCCGCAGGTGCCGCGTCCGCACGGTGCTCAGCGCCCGCCGGCCGGCTGAGCGCGCCGCCCGCGCCGCCCGCAGCGCCGCCGCAGCCCCGCGCCCCGCCGGCCCCCGCCCGCCCCGAGCCGCGCAACCGAGTCCCGGCGCCGGGGCGGCCGTGCGCGTGGACGGCGGGGCGCGGCGGGCTCCGCGGCGCGCGCAGGCGCGGGCGGGCGGGGCCCTGCGGAGCGTGCCCGCCGCCCGAGCGAGCCCGGGCCCGGCGAGGCGGGGCGCGGGGAGCGGCGAGCCCGGGCAGCGGTGCCCGAAGGCCTGGCGCCGCGACCCCCGCCTCCTACTCGGCGCGGGCAGGGTTTGGAGGCTGGCGCGCAGAGCCCGAGCAGGTGGCGCGCCCTGCCCCGGCCCCCGCTCTGAAACACCCAGCGCCCAGCGCAGGGCGCCGATCTGGGTACCGGGCGGGAGGGAGGCCGGCGCACCTGGGCGTGGAGCGGGCCCGGGCCCTGCGAGGGGCGGCAGGGGCGGGCGCTGGGTGAGAACCGGAGGTGATGGAGGCTTGGCCGAAACCCACGGAGCCCGAGAGCGGCGGGAGGCGCTGCGGGGTCCCTCGGGCCAGGACGCAGGGGCTGGAAGGGACCCCCACAGTCAGTGTTTCGCCGCTTCGGTGTGGCGGTGGGCGGCCCGGTGCTGACGGTCTGGTGGTCTGACTTCCTTGCGCTCCTGCCAGCTGCTCGGCTGGCTCCCTAGGAGCCCAGAGCGGCTCTGGGGTTGGCGGCCAGCGTTGGGCTGCAGTAGAGTCTGAGGCGCTTGCACGACCCAGCAGTGGCTGGAAGGGCGCGGCACCTGGCTCCCAGTGGCACCTGAGCCTGGTATGTTGGTGGTTGGAGCGGCCAGGCCCCCTGAGAGGCTGTCACTCCAGCAGCCTCCAGGGCAGGGGCGTCACCCCGTCTTCTTCCCCCAGTGTCCTGTGGGCTCCGTTCCGTGGCACAGTGAAGCCAGCAAGGACCGCAGGCACACCTGTGAGTCAGGGCCTGGTCCCCAAGCTCAGGGGGCTCCCCAAGGAGCCAGCCCCCTGAGGCGCCCAGAGGGCCCTTGTGGTCTAGCACCTTCTCTGGCCAGAGCGGTCACCCTGCAGGCTAGCAGCCAGGGTGACAGGCCCGGGGCCTTCTCCTCCCTGCAGCTGGGCGGACAGGGCTCCCAGGCCCTGCTGCTGGACGCGGGTGTGACCTAGGGCCCTTGCTGGCCTGCTGCAGGACAAGCCTCCTCAGGCACATTTCCTGACCGAGTGTGCAACACGCATGTGCCCAGCCCTGTTCCCGTGAAGGGAATGGGTGTGTGTCCCCGAGTTGTGTGACTTGTCATGGCAGGACTGCCACCTGCTCTTCAGGGAGGGGCTTGTGGACACTGGGAGGCCAGGATTGTCTACATATTAGCAGAGCTGGGGGGGGGGGAGGCCGTGGGGACCCTCCTCCTGCCCAGCTCACACCCCTCCGACTCCCCGGAGTCGCCCTGCAGTCACCCTCACGGCAGGCAGTGTTGGGCCTCGCCTGCACCACCCCAGCTCTCCTGTTTCGGCTGCTCGTCAGGTTTTGTATGGGAGGATGCTGGAGCCCCAGGTCCTGGGCACCGAGCCCCTGACCTGCCCTCACCACCCCAGGGTTCCTGCCTGTCTGGGACCACCACATCCTGCGGCCTCACAGTGGGGCTGCCATAGGCCCTCCTCGGCCTCTGGGACAGCAGCCCTACGTATCGGGCCCAGCTGGCACAGGCAAAGAAGGCGCACTCCTCCGCTCTGGACGCGTGCGGTGCTGGTCGGGGTGAGTGGCCCTGCTGGTGACCCAGCTCTGCAGACACTTGTGTCAAGGCTGCAGCTTCCGCCGGCTGCTCGTCAGCTCCCAGTGCGGCCCCAGGGAGGATCAATTCACTGTGCGGCCAAGTCGGAGAAGCAAATGAAAGGTGATTTCATTGTGGGATCATTGCCGCTGCTCAGTAATTGGAAAGCTTGCCCTGTGGAACCAGGAGGAGCAGAGCCATGTCTCTCTTAGCTCAGAGGCCGGTAAGGACACCCCCACATCTGCTCCCCAACACAAACCCCACACGTCTCCCTCCGCCTCGGCCCACCAACACACCTGCTCTCCCCCACACACCCACACACTCTCTCAACGCACACACCTGCTCTCCCCCACACACCCACACACTCTCTCAACACACACACCTGCTCTCCCTCCACACACACCTGCTCTGCCCCACACAGCCTTGCTGTGCCCCCCACACCTGCTCTCTCCTTGCCACACCCACTCCTCCCCTCCACGCACACCTGCGCTGCCCACATATCTGCAAACCCTGGGCAGCCCTGGAGGGGACCCGGGAGTGCCCGGTCCTCCAACAGCTGAGCTGCCTGCAGCAGCCCCTGGAGCTCGGCTTGCTCCGAGGGACGGAGCTGGCCTGGATCCGTGTGTGACTTCTACGCGTGGTTTTCCTGAAAGCCCAGTGGCTGATGAGTCCTTGAGTGCGCTGAGCTCCCGTCTCTACGCAAGGTGCCGCAATCGTTGAGCACCTGGAGGGGACCCGTTTGCTGGAAATGGTGTGGGCCCCCAAAGTCCAAGTGGAATTTGCCTGGGGCTGGGGGTGCGGCAGGGACCAGGCCCTTCGGCTGCAGTCAAGGTGTATGTAATAAGACAGAGACAGGGAACAGCAAACCAGGGCCACAAGCTCCATCCTCACATGGTGTGCACACACACAACTCTTCACACATATCCACCATGCTCCCCCAAAACTACACACCCTCCCCTTACACACACCACACACACACACCTTCTCACACACACACACACCATCACACACACACACCATCACACACACCACACACACACCATCACACACACACACACACCATCACACACACACACCACACACACCATCACACACACACCATCACACATACACACACACACACACCATCACACACACACACCACACACACCATCACACACACACACCATCACACACACACACACACCATCACACACACCATCACACACACACACCACACACACCATCACACACACCATCACACACACCATCACACACACACACCATCACACACACCACACACCATCACACACACCATCACACACACACACCATCACACACACACACCACATACACACACCATCACACACACCATCACACACACCATCACACACACCATCACACACACACACCATCACACACACCATCACACACACACACCATCACACACACACACCATCACACACACACACCACATACACACACCATCACACACACCATCACACACACACACCATCACACACACCACACACACACACACCACATACACACACACACCATCACACACACACACCATCACACACACCACACACACCATCACACACACCATCACACACACCATCACACACACCATCACACACACCATCACACACACACACCATCACACACACACACACCACATACACATACACACCACATTCACACATACACCATCACACACACCATCACACACACACACCACACACACCATCACACACACCATCACACACACCATCACACACACCATCACACACACACACCATCACACACACACACATCACACACACACACCATCACACACACCACACACACACACCACATACACACACCATCACACACACACACCACACACACACACCATCACACACACCACACACACCATCACACACACCATCACACACACCATCACACACACACACCATCACACACACACACCACATACACACACACACCACATTCACACATACACCATCACATATCACACCCTCCCCTTATACACACCATCACACATCACACACACACTTACCACACACCTGCCAGCTTCCCCCACTCACACCATTCTCCTCAGACACAGGCCCAGCCTCCATCCTCATCACTCACTCGGAGTAGAGCTGCTGTGGCCGCAGACGTCTGCTGAACTTGCTATGCCACAGTGGCCTGGGGTGGTTGGAACAGGCCTTGGAGCCCGAGGGACCTGAGTCACTGGGCCCAGGTGACACCACGGAGTGGGGGCCGGCAGGGGGCCTCCTGGGCTCAGCTCTAAGCTGCACGAGCTGCAGACCCCTGCCAGGGGGTGCCACAGCTGGCTCCAACCCGTGTGCATCCTCACGCGCCAGGCCAGAGTGGGCCAGCGTGACTGGTGGCCAGCAGTGACCCCCACAGGCAGAGGCGCTTCTGTGCAGGGATGGTGACTGCGGGCACCTGTGCCCAGGCTTGGGCTTTGCACAGGACAACATTGGCTTTACTGGTTTAAAAGGAGTGGGGGTTGGTGCGGCAGCTCAAGGGGCTGCACCTCTGCCTGTGGTGCCAGCATCCCAGGTGTGCGCTGCTTCAAGTCCCTGCCGCTCCACTTCCCACCCAGCTCCCCGCCTGTGACCTGAGAAGCAGTCGAGGACGGCCCAAAGCCTGGGGACCCTGCACCCATGTGGGAGACCCGGAAGTAGCTACTGGCTCCTGGCTTCAGACCAGCCCAGCGCTGGCCATGGTGGCCATTTGCGGGATAAACCAGTAGATAGATGTCTCTTTCTTCTTTTCAAGTAAAATAATAAATAAAAGGAGTCAAAGCTGGGATGGGAGATCACTTCCACTCAGGGCTCTGCTGCGAGGAGGAGGGAGCTGTGTTCTGGAATGTTCTCAGGATGGCAACAGTAGCCTCCCACCCAAGTCCTGCTCCCAGGTCCAGTGCCTGCCGTGCTGCCCTGAGAAATCACGCCCACGGCCTCATTCAGGGACCCTCTGGCACAGGGCAGGAGGTCAGGCGCCGACCTGCCAGCCAGCCTGGCACAGGTGCCGCTGGGGGTCGTGCTGCGGTGAGGGAGAGAAGCACCACTCCCAAGGCCTGGCCAGGTCCTTCCCCTGCCGCCTCTCCCACGGTCCCACCCCCACTGCCTGTTCAGGCTTTCCTGGGTCACAGCAGGGGTGGCCTTCAGCCCCACTGGGCGCACAGCTGGGGAAGCCTCAGGCCAGCTTCCTCTGCAGCCTCAGGCTCCTCCTCTAGGAAGTGGGCGATGCTGGCCCCCATGGAAGGGGTAGGTGGCACATGGGCCTGCAGGAGCTAGAGGTCCGGGATGGTGGTCGGGTGGTCTGTACTTTACCCCAGCTCAGCGGGGGCGAGGGCCCTGCCTGCGGCCACACCCCCTGTATGGACACGGCAAGCTTCTTTGTTTGTTTCCGCAGGAGCTGAATTTGGGAGAGTCGTGCAGCCCCTGTTGCCCCGGTCACGCGACACAGACCTGACCCTGGAGCTGCTGCACCTGCTGCCTGGCCCCGCTTCCCTGCCAGGTTCACGGTGCAACTGACGTCCCGGCCACACGAGGGCACGCACGGTCTCCCCAGAGGGCAGAGCCGGCAGAGGGCAGAACGGGAAGTGACTCTGGGCTCCGGGACCTCCTCTGTCCACCCTTAATCACGGTCAGTGCCTGGAAGTGAGCAGTGTCTGTGGCTCAGGAAGCAGGATGCCCTGGGCTTTCTAGATGTCTACATGGGGGCTGGAGCACCTGCCTGGGGTCCTCACTGGACGTCCAGTGGAGTGGACTAAAGTCGAGACTTCAGAACCAGCCCCTGCGCCAGGACACTGTGGAGGCAGGTGGGCAGACTGGAGGGCCCAGAGCATGTAGCCCAGGGCACCACCTGTGACCCTCGGTGACACCCTCTGTGCCAAGCCAGAGACCTTCCCTTTCAGGGCTGCGGTGGCCAGAAGAGGCAGACGCCTGCTGAGGACAGGGCCTCCATCCGAGTTGTCCCTACTCAGAGACTGATCCAGCTTGGGCCAGCCATCAGCCATGTTCTCTGGTGGCTATTTGAAGTAAGTCTCTTGCGTTTCCACTAGGCGGCAGTGGTAGGCCAGGACAGAACCTCCAGCCTGGGAGCCGGTTCTAGTGCAGGCGTGGGGGTAGGGGCACCAGGCCTCTGCCCCCTGCGGTCAGGACTGGCCCAGAAGCCCCTTATCTGTCAACGGGCATGCTTGTCACCCATGGTGGCGCTAAGGAAGATAGTGCAAGTTGATTGTCTCATGGACAGCAGCGGGGTCTCAGGGATGAACAGCCCAACGCTGTGACTGCAGTGCAGCCTCCACTGTCCCCCGCACCACCCACTGCGCAGCCCAGCGCTGTGGCCGCAGCCTCCACTGTCCCCCGCACCACCCACTGCGCAGCCCGACACTGGCCGCAGCCTCCACTGTCCCCCGCACCACCCACTGCGCAGCCCGACACTGGCCGCAGCCTCCACTGTCCCCCGCACCACCCACTGCGCAGCCCGACACTGGCCGCAGCCTCCACTGTCCCCCGCACCACCCACTGCGCAGCCCGACACTGGCCGCAGCCTCCACTGTCCCCCGCACCGCCCACTGCGCAGCCCGACACTGGCCGCAGCCTCCACTGTCCCCCGCACCGCCCACTGCGCAGCCCGACACTGGCCGCAGCCTCCACTGTCCCCCCGCCCCCACGACACCCACCGCAAAGAGCACACTTACTCATTTTTTAAAAGATTGATTAGTCTGTTTGAAAGAAGAGTAACAGAAAGAGAGCGAGATCTTCCATCTGTTGTTTAATCTTGAAATGGCAGGTCAGTGTCAGACTGAGCCAGGACCGTCCAGGCTCCCGCATGGGTCGGGGCCCAAGCCCTTGGACCACCTTCCACGGCTCTCCCAGGTGTCTTAGCAGGGAGCTGGACTGGAAGTGGAGCAGCCGGGACTTGAACTGGTGCCCATGAGAGATGCCAGCATTGTAGGTGGCGCTATCCCTGGCTGTGCCATAGCGCTGGCCCCCAAACAGCATTTGTGAGAGCCAACTGTGGGCGCAACAGCGCAGGGTGCTTCGAAACACAGCCCCAATCTGACCCTCACTGTGGTGCTGTGGCAGCCACAGACCCCCAAGCCCCAGGCAGGCAGGTGCTGGCCTCGGGATGGTGGGGCAGGGAGCAGTCTCCAGTCCTGCAAGGACAGCCCAGGCGGCTGAGGCCAGGAACTGACTCCAGGCAGGAGGCCTCCTGCCAGCCGCTTCCCACTTCCCAGTGTGAGGCTGTCACTGGCAGACAGTGGGGCCTCTGGGGGTTGGGGGGCTGTGCAGCTCTCATGACCCCCAGCAGCACCCCTTCGTGGTCCCGTTGGAGCCACCTTCCTCTCCCAGCACCCTGTGGCTGTGAGCCCCTTCCTCCTCATGTGTTCACAGTGTGAGAGGAGCTTGTCTGGCACGTGCAGGCACCAGGGGGTGGGGTATTGGAATCAGGTGCTGTGGGCACCATGTGCTGGGGACACAGGGCTATGGGGTCACAGGGTCAGGTGCCATGAGCATTAGCCACATTGGGGCAAAGTCAGGGCTCTTAGAACTAAAGCAAAGGCAGATGTCCAGCACCCCTAGCAGCTTCATTCATTCACATGGGAAACAGAACTGAGCCCAGCCCAGGCCCCTGACCCTGTGACCAGAGCAGCCCAGCATCTCCCACCTGCCAGCTGGCCAGTTCTCCCCGTGGACTACACAAAGACCATGCCTCACACACCCATGCACCCGTGTGTGCACACACACACGCTAGATGGGAACACACGTGCCCAGGGGTCACCCTAACCCCTCACAAGATGGCCAGCACAGGGGCCGCAGAAGCTTGCACCGGCTCACATGGCTTGGGGTGGGGGCCCTGACCCTGGGGAGTCGGGACGGCTTTTGGGGGGCCCAGCCCGCTCATGGTGACAGTGGCCCTGGCCCAGAAGATCCCCCAGGGAGCAAGGAGTAGGGTGTGCAGCCGCCCAGATGTCCAGGTGCTGTCCAGTTAGGGACTGGGGTGACCATGCCCCACCCCCCGCGACCCAGACCTATGTGTATACCTGCAGAGGGCCCTGCTGCAGGGTCGGGCGCAGGCTGGAGGGGAGGGGGTCTATCTAGACACCCCCTACCATCACCATGCTGAGGCTCCCGGCAGGCACCAGGCCCTGCAGCCCTGCTCCCCACCCTGCCCGGGAATGCTGGCCCTGGCAGGCGGAGCTGACCTGTGCGATAAGGAGGCGGAGGCGCTTGGCCCCTTCCTGGCAGGGCGGGGCGGGCCAGCCTCACCTCTGATTGGGGCTGCAGGGGCCAGGCTGGCTGAAGGCGTGCACCTCCTCGCTGGCCTGGCCCAGCCCGGCAAGACCCTGAGCCCGCGACCCTTCCCTGCAGTGGCTGCTGAGCTGCCAGGGTGAGTGCTGGGCCACCCGGCCACTTGCGGAGACAGCGTGGGGGGTGTTTGGGCCAGAGCAGCGGGTGGGCAGGGGCAGGGTGGTTCTGGGTTGGTCTGGGGAAGAGTGGGGGGTGATTCAGGGGAAGGCCCCGCCCGCCGAGCCTCAGGGTCCCCACCTGTAGCATGGGAGCCTTCCTGTCTGGTCCCACGCTGTCAGGGTTGGCAGCCCCTGGCCCCAGGCCAGGACTGTGACCCGAGAGGGGCTGTGAGCAGGGACTAGGGGCCCGGTCAAGGACCCCTCTCCAATCTCCGCTGTGGGTCCAGGGCAGTGAGGCAGCTCCTCCCAGTCTCTTCCAAGCCAGCCCCCTTGCTCCGGGCTGACTCCGCCTTCCCTCGGGGCTGGGACAGGCTGGACCTGGGGCCAGCAGTGCGAGGGCCTGAGGGCCGGCCCAGCTCTGGACTTTGCTCGAGCTTCCCCGGGGCCAGGTCACGGGCTCTGTAGCTGCTGGAGAGGCCCTCTGGGATTCCGGGAGCCTCAGCTGCGCCCTGCCCCCACAGGAAGGGCTCCTGGGCCAGGCGCTGGGGCCACCTTCCCTGGGTGCAGCAGCAGGGAGCCGGTGCTGGTCCAAAGTGGAGCTTGAGCTGTCACTTTGGTCACGGACAGCAGCTTCACCTGCTGGGCCCAATGCAGTCTGTTTTTTCTGGTTTTTCCAGGGGTGCTGGTGGGGGACTCCAGCACAGCTCTCAGGCTGTAGGTGGGTGCTGCCCCAGGGCGGAGTGGCCACAGCTTTACCCCGACCCCAGCTCTCCCCAGTGGCTGAGCCTTTGGGCACCCATGCACTCACGGTATGGGCCATGTATACCGGCTAGTGTCCATCAGCCTTCCTCGCCGTGGAAACACAGCCGTGGCTGCAGCGGAGACCCAAAGGAGGCAGGGGTGGGGCGGGGCCTCAGCTCACCAGGCATGTGTGGGGACGGGGCGGGGTCCTGGCCTCTTGGGCGGTGCACACACAGGGCTCAGTTGGCATCCAGCCCACACCGGGGCAGCCCCTTGTGCTATCTGAAAGGAAGCCCAGTTCCTGGTGTGAGGACAGCAGCTGCCAGGCCCCAGGCCACAGGCACACATTCCAGTTGCAGCACACGTTCCCCTGGGGCCTCCTGGGAGCTGGGCCTGGAGGGAGTGGCTGCTCAGGGGTCAGAGGCCAAGAGGGGCCTGGAACTGGAGAGGCTGGGGTGCAAGTGAGGGGGTGGAGCAGGTGGCTGGGAGGGGGCTGGGTGGGGATGGTGCAGGAACCCAGTGTGGCCAGCTGCTGGGAGACAGGAAAAGCTGGGTGGGGAGCCCAGTGTCCTGCTGTCTGTGGGCCGCTCTGGCCACATGGCCTCAGCACCCTGTCTGACCAGTGTCCTGGTGTCCCGCTGCCGTGAGCCTGGGGGCAGGTGAGACCCGCTGCGGGGGAGGGTACGTGCCGAGGGAGGGAGGAGCAGCTGGGGAGGACAGAAGGCAGGGACAGGGCAGCTGGTGGGGGTGGGGAGAGGGGAGCAAAGGGGTCTCATGGCAGCCTCACCTACAGCTGTCAGCTCCCCCATTCTAATGGCGAGGCTGTGGACCTCACATCCTGAGCGCAGGTCAGCATGCGGCTGGATGCTCTGGTTCTGTGAACCCCGGGAATTCTTGCAAGGCCCCCCATCACAGAGCTTGGGGCCTTGGTGTCCCCATGGCTCCTCTGTGGGCTGGGCTGTTGGTGAGAGCAGCAGTGGAGGCCGGCCGGTACAGCCCGACTCAGGAGTCCCAGGCCTGCCGTATCCCCCTTCCTCCCACTACCCTAGTGGCTCTGCTGTAACATGGATGTGGCTCAGGGTGCCCTGTGCGGCCAGCCTGCCCCAGCAGCTTGCTGCATTTTGCCAAACCGTTCCCTCCGCAGTGTGGCCCGAAGCTGCTGTCTGACCAGAGCTGGGCTTCAGGACCGCCCAGGCACGTGCAGGGCCAGTCAGCCTGAGAGGGTGGCGGCAGCCTTCCTGTCTCACCTGCCGTTCACCCGTGAGGGTGCTGTGAGCCGCTGGTCATGCAGCTGGGGCCAGGCTGCGCCCGTGTCACATGGCACCCAGAGCTGGCCCTGGAGGCCAGGGAGGGGACAGATGGGGTGGGAGCCTTCGGGCTGCCCTCTGGCAGGTGGACACCGGACGCGGCCTGGAAACCCCCCACGCTGAACAGGACCTGCTCCAGGAGGTTCCCGGGACCTCTGGCTGCTGGCCTCACCCTACAGGGCAGCTACGGTGACAGCCACGGGCTGGGGTGCTGGCACCACAGGGTCAGCCGGTCCTGCCTCCTGGGAGCCTCCTGCCTGAACCTGGGTGGACAAAGCCCTTAGCTGCTCTGCCCAACGGATGGATGAAGTCCTTGGAAAACCCCCTTGGCTCTGGGCCGAGATCGCAGCTGCGAGACAAACAGGATGCAGGGTCCTGGCCCCCGCGGGGTCCTGGCCGACAGGAAAAGCCTGGCGCCCAGAAGGGATAGAGTCCTGTGGGGTCTCCGGGAAAACAAGCGAGGGCCGCCCAGTGGCCTGGCGCCGCCCACGTGGTGGGGGATGTGGCCGGCTGGCGATGGGCACGCCCCCAGGGCGGAGCGAGGCCAGCGATGGCCACCCCCACATCTCTCCGCAGCGCCCCACTCCAGCCCTGAGCCGGGAGGCTGTGCTGACCCCTGAGACACCCCCGTGTCTCCTGGCCGGCCTGCCCCCAGGATACGGCCTGCAGGAGGCCCCAGCGTGATGGGGCAACCCCAGTGGCAAGGGGTGCAAAGGGGTGCAGAGGGACAGCGCAGGGGCCCCAGGCAGCCGTGTAGGGGGCCATGGGATGTGCCTGTCCTCGTGTCTGATGCAGCAGAGGCCCTGGAGGCTAGGGCAGCCGTCAGCTCTTGTCCAGGCCCGCCTCACACACCCAGCAGCCATGAGCACCACTTGGGGTGCAGTGGATGAGACTGGGGTCACCTCAGAAGGCAGCAGTGAGTCCCAGGCTGCCCCACATGACGTGCCATCCAGGGGGCAGCCAGGGACCCCTAGGCAGGAAGCAGATGGCTGCTGGGAGCCGCTGGACCGGGCAGGGCAGAGATGCCCCCTGGAGCCTGTGCTCCTGGCCCCGTGGACTTTGAGCCTCCGGGAGGATAGATGAGGCTCCTGCTGGGAGTCCCCTCGGTCTGCGCTGTGGTGGACAGTGGCCTCAGAGGAAGGGACATGGCCCCAGACCTGGGTGCCCATCTTCCCCCGGCCTTGGCTGTGTTCGCTGAACTCGTGGAACCTTGGTTTACTTGCCTGTTGAATGACACATCACTGTAAAACTCATACTGAGCCCTGGATTCTTACAGAGGATCCCATGTGCTAAGCTGCCCCCTTAGCCGAGACCGGCGCCGGGGGCAGGATCTGTGGCTGAGCTGGAGGGCAGGCGCACAGCCCTGAGTCGGGGTGGACGGGAGAGCAGGCCGGGCCGACCCACTCAGTTCCTGCTTCTGGTTAGAGCTCTCGCGGGACTGCGAAGGGGGCAGGCCTCCCTGTGCGGCCTGGCCGGGGAGGTTCCTGGTGCCACACGGAGCCGAGGCCCAGCTACTGAGGGAGGTGAGGCTGGGGGGCCGGGAGTGGGGGGTCCCCTCACTTCCCCTGGCCAGCAGTGGAGTGGCAGGGAGCGAGCGGCACCTGTGGGGGAGTGGACACACGCGTGTGCACGTGTACACCCGTGTGTGCGCGTGGTCATGCACTGTGCCTGTGTCTCTGCACCCATGGGTGTGTGCCGTGGTGGGAGAGGAACAGGAATAGCTGAGGGCCACAGGGCGGCCGGGAGCGCAGTGGGGGGACTTCCCCTTGCCTGCTGGGAGGGAGCTGGGGTGCCCGGTCCCCTCGTGCCAGGGCCTGGGGGCTGGCAGTGGGCAGAGCCAGCCAGGGCCCCCAAGCCTGCCCAGGAAGAAGCTAATGAGCTTCGTGTCTGCTCGGCCGGGCGGTGCCGGCGCGGGAGGAAGTGAGCCAGCGAGCAGGGGGCGGTGGCAGGCACCCTGCAGTCAGCTGGGCTATGGGCAGCCCGCGTCTGAGCGGGCCAGCTGGAGTGGCCCAAGTGAGCTCAAGGAGCGGCCACAGCTGGGCAGCTGGCTCTGAGCGGCAGGGGGCAGGTACTGTGCAGGTGGGGTGGGACTGGGCCAAGCCCTGCTGCTACTGCAGTTGCATCTGGACCCCTTCCACTTCCCTACTTGCCCAGACTTGGGGGGAGCGGTCCCAGGGGAACCTGCCAATTCCAAGGCCCACTGGGGTCCTTGCTTGGGCACTGCTGGCATGGATAACTGGCACCCATGACTTCGAGTTTGCCTCTGTGACCTCGCTTTGCTGGGGGATCCCGGCAGGTGCGTCCTGGGGACTGGACGAGAGAGAGGCTAGGCCACAGTGCAGGCTACCTCCCGAGGTGTTGACCCAGCAGCTCTGAAGTCGCTCCACCAAACGGGGCGGGCAGGAGTGGGCAGGAGCAGGTGGTGTTAGCAGACCAGATGGGCCAGCCTGGTGGGCGCCACGGGCGGAGGCCCTCGCTGCTGCTCGCCAAGGTGCTGGGGAGCAGGGGACAGCCACCAGCGAAGAGAAAGTTAAGGCCCAGGAGCGAAGGAGGGGCAGGTCCCCCAAGGCTGCTGAGGCCCATGTGGGTGGAGGGACAACTGACACCAAAGCCACAGATGTGTCCTCGTAGTGCTAGGGCCAGGAGTGCAATCAGGGTGGCTCCCCCCCCCCCCCGATATACTTATTTGCAAGGCAGGAGTGGGTGAGGCCTCTGCCAGAGCTGGGCAGGGCGGAAGCTGGCAGCTCCACCCAGGTCTCCCGTGTGGGTGCAGAGACCCAGGCACCATGGCTTGGAGCCTGGTCACAAGTGGAGCAGCCGGGACTTGAACTGGTGTCCATTTGGGGTCCGAGTTCTGGCCCCAAGGACCCTGTTTTCAAGGAAGACCCTCTGAAGCCTTCATGCTCGTGAACTCAAAGTGGACACTGTTCACTCCCCACATGGGGACGTGGAATCCCGCTCTGGGGTCCTTCCTGTGGGAGCCGCGAGGGTGACCACAGCCTCTGGGAGTCTCGGGTCAGAAAGGCCAGGGGCCACCAGCGGACCGTCCCAACTAGCCAGGGCGGGATGGAGCTGTCTCTTGCCTTGCCTCAGTCTGGGTTAGAGACCGTGAGCCCTGCTGACCACCTACCGCTGACCGGCTCTGCCCTGGAGCTGGGAGGGACTGGGCTGCACGGCTCCCAGTGGCTGTGGGTTCCTGCTCCCAGGAGACCAGGGAAGAGGGTGCTTCCTCCTGGCTGCAGGTTGCAGCAGGGTTATGGCAGAGGGTCGCTGTGTCTTCACCAGCAGGTGGGACACCCCTGAGCCCAGGACCTGGGATCCCTCCTCCAACATGGACCTGGCTCTGGAAGGGCCAACTGGTGGGAAGGGGAGGGCCCCGGGCACGGGAGCTGCAACCCCAGGAGCTGGCAGCTTTGCAGGCCATGGGGGCGAGTCAGCACACTGCTGAGGCTGTGCCGGTAAGTGCCGTGGGCCGCGGCCAGGCAGGGCAGACGTGTCTGCGCAGTGAGGAGGGCAGGATGCGAAGTCCACAGCCTGGGCAGGAGGCAGGAGGCGGTGGCCAGAATGTCGGAGCTGTCGCTGGGACATGCCTGGAACCCACTGGGCTGTGGAGGTGGGCAGAGCACCCCAGGCCTAGAGCAAGGTGCAGTGTGATGGCTCACGGTGACAATGTGACACTCAGGGTGTTGGCGTGGTCTGGCCCCGAGGGCTGTCAGTCCCACTTCTGGCTTTGCTGGGGTCCTGGGTGGGGCCTGGGCTGAGCCCTCGCCCGCCTGGGGAGGCCCAGAGGGCTGTGCCAGCCGGTGCTCTGGCACCCCTTTCCAGCCTGGCTACTGCAATCCCGGCCCTGCCCACAGTGCTGGGCATGGGGCAGTGAGGGTCTGCCCACCGTCTGATCCTGGCAGGTTCCCACGGGGGCAGCTGGACAAGGCGTTTGCTGGGGACTCTCCACAGGTCAGGCTATCCCTCTGTGAGCCTGGCTGGTCCTGGCTGCTCGAGACCGAGGCTCTTGGCTGGGAGCCTCCTCCAGGGAGCCTCTCTTGATTGAGCTCCCGCAGCCTGGGGTTGGGTGGGCTTCTCTTGCCTTCCCAGAACCCGTGCCGTGCAGTCCTCCCCACGCCACTCCCAGCCAGCGCACAGAGTGGGGCCCAGGGCCGGGGTCAGGTCTCCGATGCAAAATGAATGACCCCAGTGCCAGCTCTGCTCCCCGCCCCCTGCTGGGGACCAGAGTGTGTTACGTGTTGGTGCTTGGAGTGGGCACACAGGTGCAGGTGGGAGGCAGGGCCGAAGGCTCCGGGGGCAGTCCCACTTTCACAGTGCCTGCTTGTCGGACAGAGCCTGTGACCACGCCACTGCCAGCCTGCCTTGTTGCCCCAAGACAAAAGCAGAGGGGGTGTGGCTGGTCTGTCCCCAGCCCTGCTCAACACGAGGCCCCAGGACTCCCAAGGCTGGACTGGGGCCTCTGTTCCTCTGTGCCCAGTGGTGGGTACCACTAGCTGAGCCCTGGAACAGGGTATGGCCGGTCCCTGCCAGTCTCTGTCCCCTCTTGCCCACGGATGGAAGCACAGGTCTGGCGCATAGGGAGAGCGGCCTGGGGGTTCCTAGGGGAAGGAACTGCACTAAGCTGTGCAAAGGCACTGTGGTCACCGTGAGGGCAGCAAACACTAGGGACCCCTAAGTTGGCCAGAGTGCACATACCAGCTGGGGTGCCGGGGACACTGCTGGGGGTGGCAAGACTGGAACCTGGGGACCAGGTGCTCTCAAGCCCACCCTCTGCCCCCAGCCCTAGCTCAAGCAGCGTCACCCCATGGGTCCCGCTGAAGCTGCCAGCTCTGTTTTCTGTATGCCCCCCTCTCTCAGCAGAAGGGAGCCAGCCATGCCGTGTGCTCAGCCTTGAGGCGACCGTGAGTCATGAAGCGCCTGGCCGAGGTGACCACCGAGGAGCCAGCCATGACGGGCGCCAGGGCCACGAGCAGAGGCGGTGAGCACAGGGTTGGGCCACCCAGATCCCTCTCCTGTCTGGGCCTCCCTGCCCGAGGCTCTGTCTGCCTTGCTGGGCTGGCCAGGGCTGCACACACCCTGCTTGGCTGCTTCCTGCCCCAGCGCCTGCCCTGAGCCGAGCTGGGCCCCTGGAGGCCTCTGCCTGGCTCACCCTGCCCGAGTGCCGGGGGGTGGGGGTCCCCTGAAGCCCAGAGCTTTCTAGAAGCCCTCATTGTGCATCCTGGCTCTGCTGTGTGTGGGGGGGTTGCTCACTCCCTGGGTGCAGAGGAGGGGCTCTTGGGACACGCAGAGCAGGGGGGTGGGGCCACCGTGAGACTCCACTCTGTCCTGGTTAGTACCCGGCTGCTGCATGACTTTACCATCCTGGCCTGTGGATGGATGGCTGGGCCCAGTGCCTCCCTGGAGCCCTCCTCCGTGTGTTTGGGTCCTGGAAGGGAGGGGGTGGCCCACAGAAGCCACTGGCCGCTGCACAGCCTGCCATGGGTGGGGGGGGTCCCCTACAGCCCCTCCAGCCCCCGCCACCAAGCAGCTCACTCTGGTGCCACAGGTGCCTGCCTCCTTCCCTGGGGGAGACAGCAGGGGGCATGCAATACTGCCGCTTTCAGTGTCTCTCTGTCTGTCTGCCTGCCTGCCTGCCTGCAGTCATGGCAACCGGCTATGTTCCAGACCCAGCTCCTGCCCCGGGCTGTGCCGACCTGGCTGCTGAGAGCCCTCCTGGCCAGATGGGGGCATACCCCACAGGTAAGTGCCTGGGGCCCCAGGGCCTCAACACCACAGTGGACGGGAAGGGCCCAGGCCTGGAGCCCACAGGTTTGGAATTGGGGTGGCCCTGAACTCTGCGTTTCACCTGGGCTGCCCTGGCAGTGCCCCCCGGCTAAGGGCCCTCCTGCTGTCAGCTTGGTAGGTTAAAGTCAGGGTCCTGGGGAGGGGGCTGGGGGCTCCCGGTAGCAAAGGGCCGATTGCTGAGTGGGTACTTGGTGCTGGCTCTTCCTGGGTTCCTGAGTCCTCTACCCTCCAAATGCTGTGGGCCAGCTAGGCACAGCAGCTGGGCTATTGGACACAGCATAGGAAGCCCAGACCGGGGTGGGGGAGAAATAGCTGCCCCGGGTTGGGACCTGAACCCAGCTCCCCTGCGCCCCCAGTATGCCCAGCCTGGGCCACGAGAGTGAGTGAGCCTTGCCCTCCCCGGCCCTCCCACCCTTCCAGACCTCACTCTGCAGCTGCTGGCCGTGCGGAGGAGGAGCGGGCAGCCAGCCCCAGGCCTGCAGCAGGTCCTGCGACGCCGGCTGCGCCTGCTGGAGAGTGATAGCCGTGAGGTGGCCCGTGCACTTGGGGTGAGGCTGGGCAGGTGGGCACTGGGGCTCGGGGTGGTGCAGAGGCTGGGCTGCCGCGTGTGGCCGTCACTGAGTTGGGGTCCCCTGGCCAGGAGCCCCCTTGGCCTCTGCGAAGCTGGCTTCCCTGCCGCACATCGGAGGACTGTGTGGAGGATATGTGGCTAAGAGGGCCGCCGTGCAGTAGCTACTCAGTGCTGTGTGAGCCTGAGTGGGCAAGGGAGTCGCCGCTCCGGGGCTGGAAGCCTGGGGCGCCCCTGCTCAGCATGGTGGGGAGAGGGGTCAGGTCTGGGCAGCAGCAGGTGCATCTAGCCGAGGCTGCTGGCGTTCCAGGTGCCCGTCTGCCCAGGGACCTGACGGTGCCGGAGAAGCTGGCATGGCCGTTGGGACGGCCCAGAGGCCATGCTCACTCCGGGAAGTAGCTGTCTGGCCCGGGAGCCGAGGAGAGGCAGGTCTGGGCTCCTGGCACGCCTGCCTGGGCCGCCTGCGACCGTGGGCAGCATGACACCCCCATGCCACGGGAATAACTTTCTCGTTTTTCCCTGGCAGGAGCTGTCGGCCAGGCTGCTGTCTGTCCACAGCGACCAGGAACGGATTGTGGTGACATTTAAGACTTTTGAAGAGATCTGCAAGTTCTCCACGTACCACGCTCTCGGTAAAGCCGTGCACCCCCCCCCCACAGGCCGCAGCAGGGGGCAGCGGGGCGGCGGGGTGGCCTGGCCGGGCACAGGTGGCTCTGAGCAGCTCTGCTCCCCAAGAACTTTTGGGGAGAGGAAGCTGGTTCCCACCCCCGAGGCTGATTGCAGACTGAGGTCCCAGGAATCCAACCTTGACCGCCATGTCCTCTGTGGACATGGTGGCATTTGGGGGATAGCCGCAGGTGGGGGAGCTGGGCTTGACAGCTCTCAGCCTGGCCATTCGGCCGGGCAGGGCGGAAGTTACCAGTCACCCTGGGCCCTCCACCCGGCCTGGTGCGCTGGTGACGGCCTTGCCGTGCAGGGTTCACACACCATTGCCTGGAGACCCTGCTGGTGGAGCCGGCCTTCTGGCTGCCGGTGCCCGGTGAGGAGGACGCGGAGGAGCTGGCCATCCATGTGCACGTGGACAAGGATGCCCTGAGGCTGATCCATGAGAACCTCCTGCTGCAGGAAGGTGGGTGCAGGCTTGCTGGGAACTCGGCATGTGGTAGAGGTGTGGCCTGGCTCCAGGAGACCCTGCCGCTCGGGCGCTGGGCAGCCTGGTTGGGTACCTAAGGCTGAGCTGCTCCCAGAGTGAGGAGGACCAAGCTGAGCCCCGCTGTTGTTGGGGGCATGCAGCTGGACTGGGGAGGGGGCAGGCAGTAGCTGCTCCCCCAGTGAGCCCCTGTCCCCTCACAGGGTCCTTCTTTGTCCTGTGTTCCGATGGCCACGTGAGAGCGACGACTGGTCCCCTGGCCGCAGAGAAGGACCCTCTGCCTCATGGGCGGGCCTTGGGGGTCCCACAGGGAGAGGGGACCCTGGAAGCCGGCTTCCCGTCCACCGACCCCATCACAATCTCCAAGAAGGAGGTGGCTGCAGCTGCGCCAGAGCCTCTGGCTCCATTCCATCAGTAGGTGCCAGCCTTGGAGCTCTGCTTCCCGCTGGCTTTGGGTGGCCAGGCCCTTGGCCCTGCACCTGGCACAGGGGGTGGGGAGGGGACGGGATGAGCCGTGGCCCCTTACGCAGCTTGAGGCAGCACCCCCGTACCTCCGGGATGCTGAAATGTTCCCAGGCAAGCGGCTGGAAGCAGAGCCGTAGGGTGAGCTGCAGGCTCGGCTAACAGGGGTGGAGATGTCCCTAGGCCGGCGGGCACTGGGGCCCCCAGTCACAGGCCACACACCTGCACGGATGTGTGTATGTGTGTTTGTCATGGGGGCACGGGAGCTGCAGGTGGGCCCCTATGCCCGTGGTGACCACTGTCCCTCGCGGTTGCAGGTGGGTGCTCCGGGCTTCCTGGGATGCCATGGACGACGCCCTGCAGGCCGTGGTCTCCGACAGCCCGTTCATGAGTGAGTGTCTCCCTGGGTGGCCAGGGACAGGCACCAGCACCCTGGACGGTTCTGTGCACCTGCCCGAGCCCTCCCCAGGCCACACGAGGCCTGCCCACTCTGGGAGGGGATCACCAGGGCTGACCTCAGCACACACTCCCAAGAGGAGCCGGGCTGAGCCTGGGCGTCACCTCCCGGGACTGCCTTAGGGACCCACCCACCCTGGTGGCAGGGCTCTGGCTCTGTGAGCTGGCATTTGCAGGGCCTCTGGTCCCTGGGAACTGGGTAAGGGGAGCAAGGGCTGTCCGTAGCTCCCATGCTGACCGCTCGCCTCCTTCCCGCAGCGGCGGGCCCAGCCTCGGCACTGGCTGACTATCAGGCCACGGGGCCCGAGGAGCTGAGCTTCTGCACCGGCGACCTCATTGAGATCCTGGGTGCCCGGGTGCCTGGCTTGCCCTGGTGTTTGGGTCAGCATGTGGCCTCCGGCCAGGTGGGCTTCCTGCCGAGCAGCCTCGTCCGTGGGCAGCAACCTACAGCAGCTGAGTGAGTGACTCCTCTCCCCCCTGACTCACAGCCAAGCAGCTGTGGGGACCTGGCGCCCCCTTCTCTCCAGAGGAGGGTGTGGTCTGCAGGACCTGGGGCAGGCGGCGGGATGCCCAGCCTCAGGCTGGGCGGGGTGGGTGGCAAGGCATGGCCCTCGCTGACCGGCTTCTGCTCCCAGGGCCAGCCCCTTCCTCAGTGAGGCGGAGAGCGCCTTCTTCAGCCAGGAAGCCCGCTTCTCCAACGAGGACGCCCGGCAGCTGCTGCGGGGCTTGGCTGGCCCGAGCATGTGCGCCGCCTACAGCCTGGGTAGGTGTCTGGGCGGCTGTGGGGCTCGGAGGTGGGTCTGAGCCCACGGGCACCCCCTGGGACTGGCGCTCAGTGATCCCCAGCTCTGCCTGCTCGCCCCCTTGGCATGTCCAGGAGCCCTGGCACTGCTGCCGCCTGCAGCCCACCTGGCCACAGAGCAGGCCGCGGTCCCCAGACTTCCTGCTGCCTGGGGGTGAGGTGCCAAGCAAGCCAGAGCACCCGTCCCATGGCAGCCAGGCCTCTGCCGGGCCAGGGAGGCAGACTGGGCCCTCAGGTGCTCTGCCCCCTTCCCCAGGGGAGGGGAGGTGGGGGCTGCAGGGTAGGGGGCAGACAGCTGGGCTCTGTTGCAGCCTGGAGACCCTGGGAGCAGGAGGTTCTTTGAGGCCAGGCCCAGGGGGTCCCGGCGCCTCCGGTGCAGGCTGTCGGTGCTCAGGCCGAGCTGTCCTTCTTCTTGCAGAACGGGTAGATGATGCCGTACAGGAGCAGCCAGGAGCGCGAGGTAGACAGTCCCTGGGGGCCCGTGGGAGGGGGCTGTGCAGGTGCTGGGTCTGGACGCAGCGCCCCGCGGGGCATGGGCGGGCCCAACGGAGTTCAGGCAGGTGTACCCACGGAGGTCCACACCCCTTCCAACCAACAAGCCAGCCCCCAGCGCTCAGCCTGGCTATAGTGGCTGTCCTCGCCAGGACCTGCGAGGCCATGCCATGCTCGGGCCTGTGGGGTTGGAGACCTGCAGGGCTGGCCTGGGAGTCTGCAGCCACAGCTGTGACAGGCCTGTGCAGAGCCAGGACCCCAGGGAGCTCCCCAGGAAGGGGCCTCACAGCAGGAGCTACAGGCAGGGGAGGGGAGCTCTCACACCCTCGGGACCGTGTCCGGCCATGGCTGGTCCCAGAAGGGGACATCGGGGAGCATTACCGGTCAGCCTCTGGGATGGCTTCACCCACTGTCCTGGCCCTGGGAGCCAAGGCCATGGGCTTGGGTTCTGTGGGGCAGAAAGGGCTGGCCGCCCCAGCACAGTTGGGCCACATGCTTGCCACGAAGCCACACGGAACTCAGGTCCTTGGGTGTTACTGACTGATGGAGGGCAGCTGGTGTGAGATGGTGGGAGCTAGCTAGGCCTCCTGAGTCTTCCCAGTGGTTTCACCGGGTCCCTCTTGTGGTCCTGAGCCCCCCAAAGCCGACCCTTCCCCCAGCTCGGGCCTTTTAACCCTGTGGTAGCTACAGATGCTCATCTCGTGGCCAAGGTGGATCTGGGCTGGGCAGCCTTGCTGCAGGGAAAGCCACCCAACTCTAAGGGACTGGGCAGGTGCACACGGCCGTCCTGGCCAAGGCCACGGCGGGCTCCAAGGACTCTGTGGTCACTTCTGGGTGCAGAAACTGGGTGCATCTGGACCCCAGGGACCACAGGTTGAGGCCCACGGGGGCAGGGATACACACCCAGACTCTTGCCTCTTCTGGGCACTCTGCCTTTCAGAAACACCTCCACCCAGCCCAGACCCCACGCCGAGTGAACTGCTGCAGAGGGTGAAGAATGTTCTGGAACGGTGTAAAACCCAGCTCGGCTGCCCGGAGGAGGAGGAGCAGGAGGAGCAGGAGCAGCAGGTGTCCCCAGGCCTCCGCCTGGTGCCTGGCAGTGGCGCGAGCTCACCAGTCCCTGAGGAGCCCTCCTTCCGCCTGGCCCCTGAGGACGACTGGGCTGACCCCCACGGCCTGGACGCACTGCTGCGGTTCCTGGACGCACCCGGGTATGCGGCCTGCTTCCACGGCCTCTATGCCGCCTCCCTGCCCTGGCTGGGCAGCGTGTTCCACAGCATCCCTGACGAGGAGGAACTGGCCAGGCGCCTGGCACAGGCACGTGCGGTGGCCAAGGAGGCTGGCCTCAGCATGGCCCTGGCCAGGCTGTGCTTCCTCCTGGGCCGGCTGTGCGCCCGGCGCCTCAAGCTCTCCCAGGCCCGCGTGTACTTGGAGGAAGCTCTGGGGGCACTGGCGGGCAGCTTCACAGACCTCTTCCTGGTGGTGGCCGTGCACGCCCACCTGGCCTCCGTGTACCTGAAGCAGAACAGGGCGCGTTGTGCCCAGACTGTGGCCAGAGCCGCTGCCCTGCTGCTGGCCACGCCCGGCCATGTGTGCAGCACGGAGGCCGAGGCCCAGCTCCTCAAGTTCGCGCTGCGCCGGGTGGTTCAGGCCCGGAGCCCGCAGGCCGAAGCCCGCGTCTGCTTCTTGCTGGCCAAGCACTACGTCCTCTTGAAGCAGCCCGAGGAAGCCGTGCCCTTCCTGGAGCAGCTGCTGCTGCTGCCCGGGGCCTCAGGCACCCCGTGGGCCTCGGACTGCTACCTGCTCCTGGCTGCCATCTACGGCCACAAGTGCCTGCCCTACCTGGCTCTGGGCTGCGCCAGGGAGGCCTCGCTGCAGACCCCAGCCTCGCTGGCCAGCTTGCTCAGGAGCGCCCGCCTGGTCCTACACCACGCCCCCCGGGACCCAGCCCGCCACCTCCCTGCCCAGACTGCCCACTACCTCCGGCAGGCCCTGTCCCTGGACATGGACCGGGCCCTGCGTGGCCGCCTCTGTGCCAGCCTGGCCCGGCTGCACAGCCAGCACGGACAGCACGGCCCGGCCATTGCCCTCACCCTGCAGGCGGCCGAGGCTGAGGCAGAGGCCAGTGCCGGCACCCGCCTCGTCGTGGATTTGCTGGTGACCCTGGCCTGGCTACACCTGCTCCACGGGAGGAACATGGGGGCCCTGGCCATCCTGGAGGCACTGGAGGATGCAGCCGTGGCCAGCGTGGAGCAGGAGGGCGCCGTCGCCAACATGGCGGCCATAGCGCTCAAGAGGACAGGCAGGACTCGGCAGGCGGCCGAGGGTTACTACCGCGCCCTGCGTACCGCGCGGGGGCTGGGCCAGAAGCGGAACCAGGCTGTGGTCCTGGCCAACTTGGGAGCCCTGTGCCTGCAGGTGGGCGCGGGCAGGCTGGCCCAACACTACTTCCGGGAGGCCGTGAGGCTCTTCTCGCGGCTGCCCAGCGGTGAGGGCGGCCAGGACTTCACCCAGGTGCTGCTGCAGCTGGGCCACCTGTGCACCTGCCGGGCCTGCCCCCAGCAGGGCAAATGCTACTACCAGTGGGCCTTTCTGGTTGCCGTGGAGACAGACCACCTAGAGGGTAAGTGTGCCCCAAAACCCAGCCCCTGTCCTGGACACCCTCCCTGCAGGAAAGGGTGGTCTTTCTGTCTGTTCAGAGGCCCCGGGGTGGTCTGCAGACACCCCCCACCCGAGGGACTGGAGATGGGTCCCCTGAGTGTATTTGGCGGGCTGGGCAGAAGGAAGCCTCTTTGAGTTCCAGGGCTACCATCTCCAGACATGCCGGCTTCCTGGGCTACGCTGGGGGTCCCCAGGACCCCCACGGAAGTTGAAGTTCGTGAGAAAGCAGCTTGTCCTAGTCAGGGCCCTGCACACACACAGAGCCACAGCCGGGGCTAGGGATAGGCTATGGGTCAGCTCTGGGGCCACAGGCCACAGCCAGCCCCGTGGCTCAGATCTGAAGGTAGAGGGGACCCAGGCAGGCAAGGGGCAGGGGACGAGGTACTGAGTCACAGTCTGTGCCAGGGCCCAGGGGTGCGTGTGCAGGGTCCCTGTGGGAGATGAGCTTGGAAGGGGGTGGGTCTGGCTGTGGCCTGGCCTTGCGCGAGGGGGGCATGGGGGCGCTGTGGAGGGGGTTGGGGGAAAGTAGGGGATGAGTGTCCTGGGTCGTGGCTGTACACCCATTCCACAGCATGATGACCTTGGCCATGGCAGATAAGGCCCACTTTGCAAACACATGCCTGGGACAGGCGGGTGGGTGACCCTCCTAGGAGGAGACTGCAGATGTTCCCAGGATGGGGCAGGTGATGGCCAGAGCTGTCGCTCTGGTAGATGGGGTCTTGGCAAGGCGGTGGCCATGCTGACCGGGTCTTGGCAAGGCGGTGGCCATGCTGACTGGCAGCACCGGAAGCCTCCCGCATGCCGGGTGCAGGAGTGGACCCTGGGGTTTGATCTCCTGCCCTCCTGTGCTGAGCACCCGGGCTGTCTTGAGTGGGGCCAGCCTCTGGGTCTGGGCAGGAAGCGGCGTTTCCTCTGGGCTGTGCACGCCGGCCACAGCCTTCCTTCCCGTGGGGTCGGCGGTGGCGTTTCCGCTCCCTGTTCTGGTTGGAGCGGTTCGCGTCCCTTCTTGCTCTCCTCGGGCGGTGTGGTCAGAAGTGTGTCCGTGTGTCGGTCGGCGCTTCTGTCCCCGTCCCATGATGTTCTTTTGCTTTGGGCTCAGCCAGCTCTTCTTTAGACAACAACAAAAATGTATGTGCTTAAAAGTCGGGGTTACAGGAGGGAGATACAGAGCGAGAGCATCACCTCCCGTCTGCTGGCTCGTTCTCTAAATGACCATGACCATGACCCCGCTCTCCCAGGGGCGTCAGCAGCCAGGACCGCTCCCTCCCCTGCCGGGCCGCACTGCCCCGCCCCCACCACAGCTAGCTCCTCTTGTCCTCGCTTTCAAAAATTTTTTTTAATACATTTTTTCTTTATTTTTGACAGTCTTCACATAGTTAATTAGGGTAAAAAGGTTCAAGGGCCACAGGAAAGTGGATAAGACTATTATTTCCACATTGGTTTTTTTCCTGTATTTGGGGTAAAGGGGAAGATAAAGGGAGAAGCCCCACCCAGTCTCCCACCCATCCCAGGTCCTGATGTGGGGCATGCTCCGAGATTCTTGCTCAAGTGGTTTTGATAGTTCAACGGTTCTGAATTGCTGCCAATCTCGCCACTCCGAGCACGATGAGGTCACTGCAGAATCCACTGATTGACATAGTCCACCTTAGAGTCTCCGTTTGCCGGTTTTTCACTGCCAACATCTGGCTGGGGTAGTTGATTGGTTAGTTCTGTCCTCTGTTGTGGTGCCAGGTGTCCTCTGCAGGTTCCGATGGACCGCCATATCCTCCACGTGCACCTGAGCATACTGTCCACTGCGCCGTCTGAGCCTCTGAGGGGCTTGGCTCTGGCACTTGCACTCCATGGCAGACCGTGGGTTCTGAGTCCGGCAGTTCAATTGGGGAGATCTCCAAAGAAACTTTGTCTGAGGTGTTCCCAGACCAGATTCTTGTATGTACTAACAAGCACAGGGCCCGGCACAGTCCATTGCCCCACTCAGCTGGCAGTTGCAATTGCTGGGTCGGTTCTATTTCCAGCCCTGTCCTCCACTGGGACCAATGGATGTTGCAGTCCAGCCTAGTTCTGCCCAGCACATACTCTGCCCTCGCATAAACCAGTGGGAGCTGCAGCCTAGTCGGAGCGACCCACAATAACCCCCACCAGGCCTGCCCCCTACCCTGGTTTGCCAGTATGTGCAGCAGACTAGTCCAGTCTGTCCCACATCCCGTTCGGCTCTCATACATGTCAATGGGCATTGAAGCCTAGTTCAACCTAACCAGCTCCACTATCCAGCGCATACACGTGCTGGCAGGTGCTGTGCTAGCCACCCCAGCCCCAGTCCTGGTTTTCATGCTCTCCAGTGGGAGTGGTAACCCAAGAGGGAGGAGCCCACTCTTTCCCTCCTAGGCCACTCCCACTCCCACTCCCGGATTATGCACTCTCCAGGTGGTTCTGGAGTTGAACTTGACAGGCTTAGCCTCCAGAATCTGCACCCTTTAAAAATGCATGTAAGACCGTCGTTTCCTTCTCTGGCGGCTTTAACAGCACCCATGGCTCCTGCTGTCACCCTTCCTGCTTGCATCTCCCAGTTCTCTCTGGATTGGCTCTTTGGCCCGTGGTCCCTGCCCAGCGTGTGCCTCTCACACCCCTCCTGTTGCTGACCTGTGGTCCTGTCCTGGTGAGGGTGGAGGACTCTCCCGAAGGTGCCTTAAAATGTGGGCAATGGCTGAATTGGAGAATGTTCTGGTACCCGAGGTGCCTGCCTCCCTCACCTGGAGGGTGGGGCATTTTGTGGGCATCTTAGAAGTCGGGTGGGCTGGGGTGCTGTTCAGTGTGTTGCCTGTGGCTCTCGTGCTCGGCCCTGGTGTGAGGAGAGGCTGTGGAGGCTGGCCTCATGGAAGGAGCAGCATTTCCAGGGTGCTGCAGGGGGTGGCAGCCCAGCCCCAGGACACATGTGTGCTCCTGGCAGCACGGCGCTTGGTCCTCGGTGTCCCTCTGCTTCAGGGGTCCCCGTGTTTCCAGGAGTTCAGGATAAGGATGGGAGGGGGCGGAGGCAGGAGGGCTGGCACAAAAATGTGGGGAAGAACCTTTGGGGGCCGTCAGACTGGCTGGTGGGCTGCTGAGCCCCGCACCTGCTGTCCCTCTGCGCGGGAATGTGGCTGACGGCTCCCCTTACACACTGTATTACCCTGCAGGCCAGCTGCGAGCTGTCCAGCACCTGTGCCACTTCTACAGCAGCGTGGCACCCCGCGAGGCCCAGTGTGTTGTCTACCACGAGTTCCAGCTCTCGCTGGCCCGCAGGGTGGCTGACAAGGCGCTCGAGGGGCAGCTGCTGGAGACCATCAGCCGGCTCTACCTGTCACTGGGCACCGAGCGGTGAGGCTGGCACTGGGCGGCAGAGTAGGGGCGGGCAGCAGGCTCTGGGCAGTCCTCTCCTCAGATTACCAGATGTGCTCCATGGCGGCTGGCCCTGGCCAGCACCTCCCTGTGGCCTTGGTCTGCCCTGTGAGGGCTCAGGGACAGGCTCCCCATCAGCCATGGCAGGAGCGGTGGGCCCTCTGGGGCAGGGCAGGTTGTGGCATGCCCACAGGGTCTTGGCCTAACCCGCCCGTCCCCAGACAGCCTGGGAGCCCTGGCCTGACAGGTGCCCCTGTCCCAGAGCCTACAAGTCAGCCCTGGACTACACCAAGCGCAGCCTGGGCATCTTCATTGACCTGCAGAAGAAGGAGAAGGAAGCTCACGCCTGGCTGCAGGCGGGCAAGATCTACTACATCCTGCGGCAGAATGAGCTGGTCGACCTGTACATCCAGGTGCGGGCCCCAGGGCCAGGGAGGATGCACCCTGCGCCTCCCAGCTGACGTCCACACACCCGCTGCTCACCCTCCACCCATCCACCCATCCACCCACCCATCCGCCTATCCACCCATCCATCCACCCACCCACCCATCCATCCATCCACTCATCCATCCATCCATCCACCCATCTGCCTACCCATCCATCCACTCATCCACTCATCCACCCACCCATCCATCCATCCACCCATCCACCCACCCATCCATCCATCCATACATACATACATATACACATATACCCACCTGCCCACACACTCACTCAGTGTCCATCCCACAGTCCTTGACAAGCACCTGCCACATTCCAGGTGCTTGTGGCCTCCCCCTGCATCCCCCAGGTCCCTCAGTGCCCCAGTGCATATCCTTTCCTAGTGATCCAAGCTCGCTGGGGACAGAGGTCCCCAGTGCCATGTGCACACACAGCAAGTGCTCAGCAGTGTGCCTACCTGGCTGGCACAGGAAGCTTTAGCAGCTCAGGGCATTTCTTTGGGAAACTCCTGGGGGCTCATGAGCCTCAGCGGGATCATCCCCAAGCTGAGGTTTGAGAGTGGAGTATTAGGAGCTCGCACTGGAGAGAAGGGCAGAGAGCGGGCTCCATGGGGCTGGGGGCCGTGGAAGAGGGCTGTGTGGCAGGGGTAAGGGGACGAGTGACAGGCTGGGCACCAACCCAGTGCAGGAGGGTATACCTAGGTGGATAGAAGCATAGGCTCAGGTGCCAGGAGCCTGGGAGCTGCCCACAAGTAGGCAGTGACTAAGCCCTCAGTGCCTGTGGGGACGGAGGGAGCTGTGCACCTGCTATGTGCAGGGGAGGGAGGGAGCTGTGCACCTGCTATGTGCAGGGGAGGGAGGAGGCTGTGCACCTGCTATGTGCAGGGGAGGGAGGGGGCTGTGCACCTACTATGTGCAGGGGAGGGATGGGGCTGTGCACCTACTATGTGCAGGGGAGGGAGGAGGCTGTGCACCTGCTATGTGCAGGGGAGGGAGGAGGCTGTGCACCTGCTATGTGCAGGGGAGGGAGGGGGCTGTGCACCTGCTATGTGCAGGGGAGGGAGGGAGCTGTGCACCTACTATGTGCAGGCATCTGACCTCTGTGGAGGGTGAGGCAGGTGCCCATGGCCAGCTCATGGCTGCAGAAGGCTGCTCTGGGTGACCACACTAGAGTTCGGGGTTGAGCCGTGTCCCACACTCCTCTCCTGCTGGTGGCTCCCACTGGGGTGGGTGAGGGTTTCCAGAGAGCTCCCCCTCCCACAGGTGGCCCAGAACGCGGCCCTGTACACTGGGGACCCCAAGCTGGGCCTAGAGCTGTTCGAGGCGGCTGGCGACATCTTCTTCAATGGGTCCTGGGAGCGAGACAAGGCCGTGTCCTTCTATCGGGTGAGCAGAACCTGGGGTGATGGTAGCCGAGGGGTCTCAGGGGTGCCCCAATCTGGTTTTGACCTGGAGGCCCAGAATCAGCCCACAGCCTTCCTGACCCCAGGGCTTCCAGGGGTGGATGCTGAGGCGCGGTAAGACATGGGGTCCCGGCTGAGATGGCAGAGGGGGCACTGTGAGTGGCAGGGACTACGGGAGGCCTGAACCCACCCCTCCACCGTGTGGGCAGGACCGGGCCCTGCCCCTGGCTGTGACCACGGGGAACCGAGAGGCAGAGCTGCGGCTGTGCAACAAGCTGGCAGCATTGCTGGCCGCACTGGAGACGCCCCAGGAGGGTCTGGAGTTCGCCCACATGGCTGTGGCCCTCAGTGTCGCCCTAGGTGAGTGCCCATCCTGTGCATCTGCCAGCCAGGGCAGCCTGGCCCTACCCCTCCACTGGGCTCACCCCACGCACCTGCCTGTCACAGCCCCCTGCCTCTGCTGGCCTCCACCCCTTGCACCTGCTTGCCGTGGCCTGACCAACCCCACCCCCCCACCCCATGGGCCTTCTGGCCTGCCTATGGCCCCTCCGTACTTTTCTAGGCTGGTGGCTCACCGGGCACCTTTCAGAGTCCCCAGTGTCACTGCGTCCTAATAGCCGCCTGCCGACCAGGGCCAAGGGTCTCAGGGGACCCAGGAGGCACAGGCAGGTGCCTGCAGGTGCCACCCGACCCACGTGTCTGCCCCGGCCCTTGTCCACAGGCGACCGGCTGAATGAGCGTGTGGCCTACCACCGGCTGGCCGCCCTGCACCACCACCTGGGCCGGGGCGAGCTGGCCGAGCACTTCTACCTCAAGGCCCTGTCGCTCTGCACCTCGCCGCTCGAGTTTGACGAGGAGACGCTGTACTATGTGAAGGTCTACCTGGTCCTCGGGGACATCATCCTCTACGACCTCAAGGTGGGGGCTGGGGACAGGGGGGGGGCTGGGGACGGGGGAGGCGGGCACCTGGGGGGGCTGGGGACGGAGGAGGTGGGCACCTGGGGGGGGCTGGGGACGGGGGAGGCGGGCACCTGGGGGGGCTGGGGACGGTGGGGAGCTGTGTCCCCTGCTCAGGGGACAGACCTCTTCATGTCTGTGGTCACATCACCTCCACTGCTCACCCAGCAGGCAGGGGCCCTGGGCTGGGACTGCCGGTCAAGCCGTACAGCAGCCCCCTCCTCGTCTGCCGCCCCAGCACCCAGCCGTGAAGCCGGGGCCTTGGAGCTCTCTGGGGCCTCCCGGTGGCACACAGCAGCTGCCCAGGACACAGGGTGGCTGGGAGGCTTGGGCATGTGAAGGGAAGGGGTGCTGGACTGTTTCCCAGGCCTCTGTGACGAAACAGAGCCGGGAGCAGGCAGTGCAGAGGGCCCCGGGCGTGAGAACCCTGGCTCTGCCTGCCGCTTACACATGCACGCCCTAACACATGTACCCAGGCCACTCCCTGTTCAGTGGGCCTGCCCCCTCCTCCAGGAAGCCCTTCTAGCCTACCCCAGTCTGGTGCCACCTCTGCCTGCACATCCTTCTGCCACAGCCCCCGCCTGTGCCCTGGGAGCAGTGCCTGGCAGGACCAGCCAGAGCACCCGTGTGTCCTCTGATGTTCTCCCTGGGGCCTGGCCCCGACTGCGGAGGGGGCCGGGAAGGGAAGGGGAGTGGCCCGGGACCTGCCTGTGCGGAGCAGGGACCCTGGGAGTGGCTGTGAGCCAGGCCGGCCCCAACATTGGTCAGCAGGGAGGATCGGCTGCTGGTCACCCTGGCCGAGCCGGATCCCCCAACCCCGTCCACCCTGCTGTGCCTCCCGCAGGACCCATTCGACGCAGCTGGGTACTACCAGCTGGCACTGGCGGCCGCCGTGGACCTGGGCAACAAGAGCGCGCAGCTCAAGATCTACACGCGCCTGGCCGCCATCTACCGAGGCGCGCTGGCCGACGGCGAGAAGGCACTCCTGTTCTACCAGAAGGCGCGGGCCTTCGCCTGCGAGCTCAGCCTCCGCGGGGGCCGGCGCCCGCTCTGAGGGCAGCTGTGCTGCGCCAGGCTGCTCTGGGAGCAGCAGCACCGAGGAGGGGACCCTGGCAGCAAACCTTGTTGCAGGGACTCCGTCCAGCTGTCCTTCCCTGGGCTGGCCCTGCCCCAGTGTGTGTGCACAGAATGGAGCCCCAGCCAGCTTAGGGGCCAGTCCTGCATCTCACAGTGAGTGGGACTGTTGAGCCCAGGGCCCGGCCACAGCAGCGGCCAGCCAGCCAGGACGGCCCCAGGGCCTCTCGGTCCCTCCTGGTCACAGGCTGGGCTCCACGGGCCAGCCAGCACCATGCCCACCAGGGGGCAGCAGAGAGCTGCCCAGAGTGGGCCCAGCTTGGGGTCCACAACTTGGTCTGACTGGCCATTCGGTCCAGCCTGTCCTCCTGGGAGGATGCTGACCAGGACACGCTGGGAGAAAGCGGTGGTCACCCCGGGTGGTGCTGGGCGTCAGCAGACGCAGTACTTTTCAGTGTGTGCACCTGCTCCAAATTTGATCAGAGACCTGGAATTTATAATCAGAAAAAATAAATTCTGTGAAAGCTATTTGATAAAATAAGGAAAGTCTCAAAATGATGGTTTGTAAAATGAGGATCCCAGAAGACCCGTCGGTGCGATGCTGTCACACACACACACACACACACACACACACACACACACACACACACACACACAGTTGCCCTACGTGCACTCACTGCCATGCCCATGCTCGGCACAGCTCACACGCTAAGCATTCACACACACGAAGCATGTGCACACGCAGGAGACTCGGGCCGGGGAGGCAGGGACGTGGGTGTGGCTGCTGTGCCCGGGCGGGTTTATCCCCACGGCAGGAGTACGGGCGCCCGGCGTTGGCAGGGCTGTGCTGCCCTCCAGCCCCAGGGAGGATGCCCTGTCCATTGCCTCTTGGAGACCACAGACCCCCCTTGTGTGCGAGGGCTGTGTCGCTGCAGTTGTCACCTCCACTGTGCCCTGGGCACCGCATCCTGGCTTGGCCTGGGAGGACCCCACTTCCCCACCCCTGGCCTGGGGCTGGAGAGGCCGCCAGGCCACACTGCCCACTCTGCGCCACTCGCCGAGCACCAGCAGCCTTGTTAGGAGGCAACAGGGTGGAGCTACTGAATGGAGAGGAGCAGGTACATGTGGGGAGGGAGTGGGGCTTGTTCCTGGGCGGATGCTCCATGAGGCCTGGCGGTTCACGGGGCAGGACTTGGGGTTCACGGGCAGGACTTGGGGTTCACGGGCAGGACTTGGGGGTTCACAGGCAGGACTTGGCGGTTCACGGGGCAGGACATGGGGTTCACGGGCAGGACTTGGGGGTTCACGGGGCAGGACTTGGGGGTTCACGGGGCAGCACTTGGGGGTTCACGGGGCAGGACGTGGGGTTCACGGGGCAGGACGTGGGGTTCACAGGGCAGGACTTGGGGGTTCATGGGGCATGACTTGGGGGTTCACGGGGCAGGACGTGGGGGTTCACCCGGCAGGACTTGGGGGTTCATGGGGCAGGACTTGGGGGTTCACGGGGCAGGACTTGGGGCTTCACGGGCAGGACTTGGGGGTTCACGGGGCAGGACGTGGGGGTTCATGGGGCAGGACTTGGGGGTTCACGGGGCAGGACGTGGGGGTTCACAGGGCAGGACTTGGGGGTTCATGGGGCAGGACTTGGGGGTTCACGGGGCAGGACGTGGGGGTTCACAGGGCAGGACTTGGGGGTTCACGGGGCAGGACTTGGGGGTTCACGGGGCAGGACTTGGGGGTTCACAGGGCAGGACTTGGGGGTTCACGGGGCAGGACGTGGGGGTTCACAGGGCAGGACTTGGGGGTTCACGGGGCAGGACTTGGGGGTTCACGGGGCAGGACTTGGGGGTTCTCAGGGCAGGACGTGGGGTTCACGGGGCAGGACTTGGGGGTTCACGGGGCAGGACTTGGGGGTTCACAGGGCAGGACTTGGGGGTTCACGGGGCAGGACGTGGGGTTCACAGGGCAGGACTTGGGGGTTCACGGGGCAGGACTTGGGGGTTCATGGGGCAGGACTTGGGCTGCCCTTGGAAGTCCCTCCAGCCCCTTGTGACTGTGCACTCTCAGCACCTGACCCCGAATGTCCCCGTGGCCTCTCTGCCAACACGGGTGGCAGGGGTCAGACCCGGGTTGAAGCCCAGGGCCAGTGACTCCCCCTCCTGGGGTAGCGGTGGGCCTGGGCACAGCCTTGGCTGCACAGCAGGTGGCCGGGCACATGCCTTCCCCACCTGCAGCTTTCAGAGAGCCCAGGGGAGCACACTGAATGGCCTCCTCTGTTTGGCAGTGCCCCTGCCCGGCCCTCGTCCGTCCCCTAGGCCCCTGTGACCTGGCAGAGCAGCCAGGGTTCCTCCCACCTGCAGGCCGTGCCTTTCCCAGGCTCTCTGGGTGGCTGGAAACTGAGCCCTCCGACCCGCCCCTCAGCCGTCGCTCCTCAAATGCAACGAGGTCAAGAGGTCAAGTGGACAGCTGAGCCGGGTGGGGCTGGACAGCATGTCCCGTCCTGGGCGCTCACGCCCAGCTCCTCTTGTCCGCCTGGGTGAGGGTGCTGAGTTCTGAGAAGGGCTGCTTGCCGCCAACACGGACCCGCCCGGCTCGGCCCTGCCCTCCTCAGCTCCACCCAGGCTGACCCAGGCCCTGCCGGCCGGCCCTGCCTTGGGCCAGCTTCTGTGCAGAAGGCACGAGTGCCCTGGTCGGGCCTGCCCATCAGTCCTGCAGCCACTTGCTGTGTGGCCCTGGGGAAGTTGATAAACCTCTCTCCACCTGCACAGGGAGCTAGCTGCAGACCCCAGCTTCCATGGGCAAGCTTCCCTGGGGCCAGAGGGGCCTCGGGGTTGTGGATTCAGCCCTGCCCTCTGTCTCCTGCCCTGCTGGGAGCACTCAACCCCCTGACCCGAGGTCCCCTCCCCTGTGGCTCTGGGGCCAGCAGAGGGGAAGCTCAGAGGCAGCCCCTGCCGATGAGGGGCCAGGGCTGTGCGCTCGGTGCACGTGGGGGACCCCTCCGTCCCCAGAGCCGGGAGCAGATGCTGATTCTGGGAGGGACTGTGGATGTGTGGTGAGCTCCCTGTCCCTGGAGATGTGAAAGGAGGCTGGGGGGATGCTGAGCGGGGGTGACTGTTGCCTGTCTGAGACACGTCTCCCTGCCAGCAGAGCATCTGCCTGGCTGAGCCCACCAGGAGAAGGTCAGGGCTGTTCTGGGCCTGCTGCCAGCCTCTCGGAGCCACCGGAGCCTGGCAGCGCAGCCAGCACCTGTGGGAACAGCCCAGGAGGGTCCCGGGACACCGGGAGCGGCAGAAGCAGTGACATGGGAATGGACCTACCTGGCTCCTGTGTTTTCGGGGGCCCCGTCCCTCCCCAGGAGTGTCTGTTGTGCCTGCACACCCCTGGGGCCAGCTGGTGCCTTCGCGTGGACATGGCCAGGGAGTCAGTCCCCAGCATGCAGCCCTGCCGAGGCCGGGCTTTGCCTGGGAAGCCAGGGGCTGCACTCCGCGCCCCTGCCCTGTGCAGAAGCTAATGATGCTAGGAGAGGGTGCTCCTAGGCCCCTGTACCCCGGCATCCCAGCACCCCGAGGCTTTGCCAATGCCACCCGCCCCACGCACCTCTTGTCCTACGTGTCAGGCAGGGGTCAGCCGGCGGGGCTTAGAGTGGGCATTTGGGGAGGGTCAGGGCCGAGGCCGGGCTGGGCCTTGGTCCCCTGGGAAGGGGGCTGCTGAGGGCCTGTGCTGTGTCATGGCCCCCACCCCAGGCCCGGGCCCCAGCAGGGGCCACCCTCTGAGTCACCCATGCTCGCACGCAGTAAGGCTTATCACAGCGAGGTGTGGTCGGGATGTCCAGTGAAGTCCCCGAAGTGATGTCAGCCATGACCTCATTCTCACCAGGGTCAGGTGCAAGGGCAGCGCTGACTCCCCGTGGAGGGGGAGGGCAGGACACGTGTGTCCACTCCTTCCGGGCCATTCTGTCTGTGCCTTGAGGGGCGGGAGCAGCAGGAGGCGCCATCGGCCCTCCTGCCTGCCCTGCTAGTTACACTGCAGGCGCCTCTGGGAGCTTCAGGGACATGGAGACCCCCACCCCGCACCTTCT
Organism: Ochotona curzoniae; assembly: GCF_017591425.1. Taxonomy (NCBI): domain Eukaryota; kingdom Metazoa; phylum Chordata; class Mammalia; order Lagomorpha; family Ochotonidae; genus Ochotona; species Ochotona curzoniae. The sequence goes on along the minus strand of NW_024467118.1, from coordinate 1,599,277 downwards.
CCACCCTGGGATGGCTGTCCTGGTGTGGAGCAAACCTTACAGATGTGTCCCACTTGGATTCCCCTGCCAACCGCCTGTGAAAGGCCTGCCCAGCAGTGTCGGGGCGACGTGCTCTTGGGGGAGGCTGTGGACTGGGCCTGCAGACAGGCCCGGGTCTGTCCTCTCTCCCAGGATCCTGGTGCCCACCCAGCTGAGTCGTGTGTGGGGGTACCTGCGCAGCCTCAGGCCTGGGAGCCCAAGGCCTCGCCACGCGGACCTGTACAGATGAACTTCCCAGCTGCACATGGCATATCTACAGGGTGACATGGCCCCAGCAGACGGCGGGGCCATGCCCGGGCCCAGGAATCCTGGAGCAGACCCCCGGAGCCCTGCCCCCTGCTGCCCAGCTCCCCAGCCCCAGCACTGAGACCCTCTAAACGCCACCATCTATAAGCGGGAAGGGATGTGTGCCAGCACCCCTCCACCGTCACCGCTCCTCTGGGCCCTAGGGTGCCTGGTGCCGTAGCATTGCCCAGGCCCACACGAGCGCTGGGACCCTCCTCTTCATCTCTAACTGGGGTGTCTATGAACTTGGCCAAGAAAATAAAACCTTTTTTTCCACCAATTCCAGCTACAGCTGACGCCTTCAGCACCGCTGTGCAGCTGAGCCTGCCAGTGCGACCCTGGACAGGCCGAGGCACCTGTGGCAGGGACCAGGGCTGCCGGTGGCTGCATCTCACAGCCTGCCATGCGGGCCCCACCATGGTGCCCCTTGGCCACCCAGGGGGCTTTTATCTTACACGCTAAGGAGGCCACCCCAAGGGGAACTCCCCACTGTGTGCCAGGCAGCCGAAGGGAGGGTCGGCTTGCAGGAGCGGGCTGCTGGCCAACGTCCAGGGGAGGGTCGGCTTGCAGGAGCAGGCTGCTGGCCAGCGTCCAGCCACCTTCTTCCACCCACCTCAGCCCCCATGGCTCGCCCCAGCAGCCCCACACACAGCACACACGGCACACACAGGCATGGGGGCAGGCCTGGGAGGAGCTGTACAGCCTCCCAGGTGTGTGGGGCTGAGGGTCTGCAATCACCCCGGGGGGCCAGGCTGCCCTGCTCACTCCCCTTGCCCGGAGGATGACCCAAGGCACAGAGCTGCTAGCAACCTGCAGCATCAGGGTGTGGGGACAGCCAGGTCTGGGGACACCACCCCCTCCATGGCTGGGAGAGCAGTGACCCGTCCAGGGCCGTTTCCTGGACAAGTGTCCCAGGGACAATGCCAGGGCACCAGGAGGACAGGTCACTCCCCACGCGGATAGCTCCCTGCAGAGAAGGGGAGGACCGGGGAGGAGTCCCGCCTTGTTTATTTGGGATGTGTGTGTATGGGGGGGCTCCTACCCACGCGCCCGTGGGACTCGGCCACCCCCCGCCCCGTGGTTCCTGGACCAGGCCGGCCGGAGGGTGGGTCGGAGCCCGAGAAGCGCCCAGCGGGGGCCGGCAGGGCCGGGGCGGGGCCGGCGGAGGGGCCGCCCGCCCCCGGCCGCGAGGGCGGGCTGCGGTCTCCTTTAAACGCGCCCGGGCCCGGCGCCCGCAGACCCTCGGCCCGGGGAGCCGGCTGCTGCGACGCCCCCGCGCCCGCAGCCCCCTGCGCCGGCCCGCTGCAGCCGCCGTCCCGCCCGGAGTCCCGCGCCGCCCGCCATGCAGGCGCGGCCGCTGCTCGTGGCGGCGCTGGCCGCGCTGGCGCTGGCCCGGGAGCCCGAGGCGGCGCCCGCCCCGCCGTGCCCCGCGCGCTGCGACGTGTCGCGCTGCCCGAGCCCGCGCTGCCCCGGCGGCTACGTGCCCGACCACTGCAACTGCTGCCTGGTGTGCGCCGCGAGCGAGGGCGAGCCCTGCGGCCGCACGCACGACGCGCCGTGCGGGGAGAGCCTGGAGTGCAGCCGCGGCCTGTGCCGCTGCCGCTGGGCGCAGCCCGTGTGCGGCACCGACGGGCGCACCTATGCCAACGTGTGCGCGCTGCTGGCGGCCAGCCGCCGCGCGGTGCAGCTCTCGGGGACGCCGGTGCACCAGCTGCAGAAGGGTGCCTGTCCGTCGGGTAAGCCGGGGGCTGGAGGGGGAGCCTGAAGCCCGCGGGGCGCAGGCCGCACGCGAGGTCTCCGCGCTGGGCGCCACTGGACGGCCCTGTGGGAAGGGCCCGAGGTGGTGATGGGGGCATAGCGGACCCGGGAGCCGATTGCCCACCCCGCCCCCGCCCCTGCTTCTGGCCTCACCGCAGCTGTTCCGTGCCTGGGGTCCCCCGTGTGCCTGTTGTGGGGTGTGGCTGAAAAGTATCAGCCGGTGCGCCCTCCCGGGAAAGCCCGCTGTTCCCTCCTTGATGCGGCTGCAGGTGCTGAGGCAGGTGAGCAGGTAGGGCCGGGGAAGGCCGGCAGCTGCGACAGGAGGCTCCCGCCCCTCCCTCTTCAGAAGACACAGCTGGAACTCCTACTTTGCTTTCGCTTTGGGCCCAGTGTGCCCTGAGACACAGCTTGGAGCTGGGGCAGCCGCCGGGCTGCAGGTGGGGGATCCCGGGTACCTGGGAAGCTTGCCGAGGGGTGTCTCGCTCTGTGGGGAAGGAGATTTGCCGGGCACAGAGTATTGCTGGGGCAAATGCGCCCGGTTAAGCCCGGCTGGGAGTAGCTGGGAATAGCTGGAACGAGGGATCAGTGGGGACCGGGGCGTGGCCAGACCTGGCGCGGTGCCCCCGCACCCTTCATGGACTGTCTGAGTGTGATGTGGCTCCAGCTCAGGTGCACCTCCCCGGGCGCCGTCCACCGCGTAGGCAGCTGCTGCCCGGGGGATGCCCGCTTCCTCCTGGCCCCCTGCTCTCTAGCCCAGCTCAGACTGTGCGGGAGCCTGGTGGGCGCGGGCGCTGTCTGGTGGAAGGCAGAGGGGCTAGAGGGCAGGGCAGGGGTGTGAGGCCGTTCACAAGGAGGGGCCCTGGCTCCCGGCACCCCTGCTCCAGGCCCCAACTCCTGATGCCACCACACTGGTCAGCAAGCAGCAATCCCTGGCTTCGGAGGGACTGAGCGAGCCTTTGAAAAGTCCATGGGAAATAGCGCTGGCACCGTGGTATAGTGGATAAAGCCACTTCCTGCGGCACCAGCATCCCATGTGGTTGTGGGTTCAAGTCCCGGCTGCTCTACTTCCCATCCAGCTCCCTGCTAACAGCTTGAGAAGGCAGCAGAGGCCCGGGTGCTGTGTCCCCTGATCCCAGGCGGGAGACCAGGAAGGAGCTCCTGGCTCCTGACTTCAGATTGCTCCGCTCTGGCTGCTGCGCCCATTTGTGGAGTGAACCACTGGAACCAACTGGCAGGAGACCTTTGTCTCCACTTTGCGAATCTGCCTTTCCAACTAAAAGAAAGAATTCTGTTAAAAATATTTTTTAAAGGATTTGGAAGATGCAGATTATGAAAACCTGCGTTGGTAGTTCATAAAATTTTCACCGAAGTAAATTTAGCTTTATTTCTTTGAGGACTAATTTTCCTTATTTGGAAGGCAGAATTAGAGTGGGAGAGAAAGGGAGAGAACTTGCATCTGCTGGTCCTGGCCCCAAGCGTCTCTGACAGCCAGGGGCTGCTTCCCGGTCTCCCATGGGTGCAGGGTCCCAGTGCTTGGTTCCTTCTCTGCCGCTTTCCCAGGCGTGTTATCACGGATGGCAGCAGTTCAACCCACACCCCACAAAGCTGGGCCTTCAGTGTGGCTCCGTTTCCTATTTCACAAACTGCGGAGCCGTCATCGTTAAGCCTCCACCAGGGGAGGGTGGAACGGTCAGCCATGTCAGCCGTGTGCCCAGTGCCTCCGCCATGTCCCAAGGTGCGCCCTGCTGCCGGCGAGACCCAGCTGCCCCGTGGGCGCCCGGCTGCCGGGCCAATGGCGGGTACTTCCCTGCTAGGCCGACTGGTGGGTGGGGATTCGCCAGGGTCTGCACCCAGCTCCGGCCAGAGCCCCAAGACCCTGTAGCCTCTTGCCCTCATCAGCAGGTGCATGGGCTTGTGGAGGGCTCGAGGACAGCCAGCAGGAGGGAGAGGAGGAGGAGGCCGCGTTCCCAGCTTGGTTGTGCAACCCCAGCAGGTTCGGCTGAAGTCTGTTGGTTGTGTTTATTTAAGACCTTTTGATTGCTAATCCCCTGGGGACCCAGCAGGCCAGAGGAGGACGCCCCTGTCCCCGGCCTAGCCCCATTGCAGTCCTAAGCCGAGAGCCAGGGCAGGGCAGCTGAGGAGGAACTGGGGGACCCGGCAGAGCTGGAGCTGGGAGCTTGGGGTCCGGCTGACCTTCCTGAGCTCTCCCTCCTGACTGCCTGTCTCCTGTCTGGGTTGCACTGGGGTAGGGGTGCCACCTTGGGCCATGCTCCCAGCCCAGGCCAAACTTCGGTTTGCATGTGTTCCTGCGGAATAGCTTGGCCCCGAGTCTCCGTCCTGTGGCCGTGCACCAGGCAGCCCCCAACCCTGTGGGGAAGTGGCCATCCTGCCTCAGGGCGTGGGGTATGCGAAGGGAGACAACCTGTGGCCACAGGCCCCTGGCTGCAATGCAGCCATGATTCCTGTCTAGTGCCCGGAGAGGCCACAGCTGCATGCATGCAGTGCGCAACCTGCACAGCTGTGCTGGTGCCCCAGCCAGAGCATGGCAGATGGAGCAGGCCTGGCCTGCTCTTCTATATGTCCTGCTCTGCGTGGCGTGACCAGACACGAGAGCTGCAGATGCATGTTGGCCACATGAGTGAACTTTGTGCCGGAGAAGGAGGAATTGAGGAAGAGAAGGCGCCAGCGGGCGGTGCTGTGTGCCAGACACTCCCACGGGGGCTTCATGCTGCCTGCTGGGTCCTTGTCCCAAGCCCAGAGGCTCAACTGATGGGACCTGGCCAGACAGGGAGGGCTTCCCGTAGAGGGAGGGCTGGGGCTTTCCTGCCGGTGGCCATGCCTCACCCTCCCAGGAGCTGGCCGCAGCCCAGGGCAGCGTGGAATTGCACAGGGGGAGGAACCATGCTGGCCCCAAGCCCAGGCCAGGACTCTCAGGAGGGTTGCACAGCCAGGCCCGCGGACCGAGAGCCAGCATAGTGTGGGAGCAGGGTGTGGGTCAGGCCTGGCTGTGGCCCGTGCCTGGGCCTCGCGTGGCAGGATGTACTGAGGTCAGACGCTCGGAGCCCCAGGGTGGCCTGGGTCCAGCGCTGGCAGCAGGCGGCCAGACGGGGCCCCTGTGGGTGCTGGCCTCAAAGGGCCAGAGGGGTTGCTGCGGGCATTCCAGGCATGGCTGCCCCTCTGTTGATGGCCCCTCTGGCCCAGCCCACAGCTGCTGGGCAGCAGCCGGGTCTGCTCATCGCAGGGGGCAGCGGCCTTGGCCTTGAAAGACAGAACTGGTTCTATCCAGTGTATGCCAGGGCATTCACACACACAGGGCGAGCTGTGCCTTTGCACACCTGTGGGGAAGCTGGCCACGCTGGCACCTTTGTCTAGAATGCACTGTGCAACCTGTGCGCCTGTACCAGGCAGCCCTGTGGGTGTCTGTGCCTGCCACCTGTCCACAACGTCCTCCGTTTCCTCATCAGCTTCCTGCCAGCTGCCCCCGGGCAGAGGTGCCCAGCTGCAGCCCTGAGCCCAGCTTCTGTTCTTGTAGCTTCTTTCGCGGCCCCTCTCCCCAAGAGTGCCATCGGACAGCTGCCCTTGACCGCTGCACTGTCCATTCCTCCTGCCGGAAGCTCCCAGGGCCTGGAGTCGAACGGTTATTTTTTGAAAAACCAAAACCAACAACACGCAGTGAACCCTTGCAGGGCAGCCGGGGCAGGCTGCTGACTTCACGACTTGGCCGGGGGACGGGCTGGGGGCGGGCTTCTCACAAACCCCAAACAAGCAGTCTAAGGCGGCTGGGGTGTTGGTGTGCAGAGAGCCCTGTGCCTTCCCACTGACTCATCGCTGACTCACGGCGGGGGGCGGGGGGAGGACCCGGCCCCTGCCCCCTCCACCCACACCACCCACCCAGGCTGCCTTAAAGGGACAGGCCAGGCAGGGCCCCGAGGCCTACTCAGACCCCCAGGGGGTCTCAGTGTCCAGGGCTGTGAAATGGGCCCCATGCAGGTATCCCATGTGTATGGCCCCACCGTCCTCCCATCTGAAACCCAATCTTTGGCTGCCCTGCCCTTCCCTGCCCTTCCCTGTTCTGGCTGATGTAGGGTGTGGGGAGGCAGGTGTGCCCCCCGGCCTAGGAGTCAGGGCCCCGGGTGTGAGGTGGGCCATGGGGGGGTCTTTGGAGACACCGCTGGGATGCAGGAGCTGCCCCCCCCCCCCCCCCCCCGCCCGGCTCTGGCCTCAGGCCTTGCTTCCTGGTCTACAGGCTCATTCTGTTTCCCGGTGTATCACGGGCCCACAGCAGACCGCAAGAATCCCCCCAAACTGTGCCGGCAGGTCGTCTTGAGCAGTAGGAGCGGCGGGGGCAGTCCAGGCTGTGGGGACCCCCTGACAGTTGTCCCCTGGGGCCGCGTATGCAGGAGCCCGTCTGACCTATGGGGGCCTCTCCTCGCGGGGCCCATGCACAGCGCCTGGGGCTGGTCCCGATGTCTGGAGGCCCCTCAGCAGCAGTGCCTGTGGGACCTGCAGGGGAAGCTAGAGGCTTTGGGCCACTCACATGCGGGCGCCACTGCAGCTGACAGCAGCAGAAATGCTAGCCGGCGGAGCGCCAGTGGGTGCAAGGCCTGGCAGGCAGGCAGGCAGGCAGGCGGGACGCGTGGGTGGCCACAGGGGTGAGCCTGGGAAGGGCACCCACAACGGGCACTCACGACGTGCAGAGCCGCCTCCCACCGGCTCCAGCCCTGCCCACTCTGAGTCCCGGTGGGGTGGGGGGCCGACGTGCACGCGGCCAGGGTCCCTGCGTGGAGGACACACCGGCTGCTTCTGCCAGTGCAGGTCTCCACCAGCTGACAAGCCCACGGTACAAGTTCAACTTCATTGCTGACGTGGTGGAGAAGATCGCCCCGGCCGTGGTGCACATAGAGCTCTTCCTGAGGTGAGTGAAGCCCCCTGCGCCCACGGCCCCCTCCCCCGTGCTGAGCCCGGGGGCCGAGGACAGGGCAGCGGGCTGTGGGATCAGGCCGGCCTCACTCGCACCGACGCGGTCCGAGTTCCGAGGGACTCCTGGGAGTCCTGGCTGAGGGCTGCGGACAGCTGCAAGGTGGGGGGTGTGCAGCCACGAGGGGATGAGCGGAGGTCTCCCTGGGGGACACTATGCTGTGCCAGTGGTCTCCCATGCCAGCCTGTCCTGCTCCCCCACGGGCACCCTGCCCTCTGCCCTTGCCTCGCCAGGGTCACAGGCTTGTCTAGCCCCATTCAGACTAGCCACTCGTGGGAGGCCTGATGCCTCCCACCCACATGAGTTCTCACCCTCGGGGAAGGGACCTTGGCAGTGCCTACTGCCAAGGCCCCTCACAGCCCTGGGCTCTGGGTGTGCCGGGAGCCTGCAGCAGCCAGGGAGGCACAGGCTGCCGGCAGAGACGGGGCCCCTCTCTGATAGGGATCAGCAGGCAGCCACTGGCTCAGGGACTCCTCAGGGTGGGGGTAAGGGGGTGGTGAGCCACACCCCTGCAGCCAGCCTGGTGCTGGGTCCGTGGGTCCTGGCCCTATGTGTCCCAGTTCTCTCCGTCTCCCACAGGAGAGAGCCAGGGCTCGTGTGGGTGCACCTGCCGGGTCCCCAGGTCTTGCCGTGTGCCAAGTCCTTTGCATTAGCTTCTTTCCTGCCTCCTCCTGGAACCCAGGAGCTGGCTGTGAGCTTCTAATGTCCTGAATGGGAACACAGAGACCGGAGAAGCACCCCCAGACCCACAGGGCACTGAGCTAGCCTGGGCATGACCCCTCCCCCCACACTCACCCCTCACCACCCTGCCCCCGGGGCCCAGACCCCCAGACCTGTCATTGAGGAAATTACCAGCTCACAGGGTAAGTGGCAGGTGGCCAGCCTGACCGGGGGCCCTGGGCACCGGCCCAGAGCCAGCTAATGACGGGCTCAGCCTTGGAGGTGGGTGTTGTGTGGGCCGAGGCAGACGAGATGTGCATCGCATTGAGCCAGGGGCCTCTCACTGCGCCCTCTGGCCCAGGCTGCAGCCGTGAGAGGGCCAGGCACCCGGGGCCTCCTGCCCATCCTAGGCAAGTCATTCCTGCCTCAGTTTCCCCTCCTGCACAGCAGAGGCTGAGGGCTAGAGACCTTGGGATGGTCTAGCACCTGCAGGCCCCACATGGAGGGGACCCTACCGCCTACCTGGCTGCTGGGGGTTCCTCGGTGCTGTGGGCGTGTTCAGCCTGCCGCCGCCCCCCTGCTCCCCTGGGGCTTCTGCCCAGGTCCCTGAGTCCAGCTGGAGCACCTCTGAACTGTCCTACATGGAAAGTCTTCTCACTGAAGCCCCCGGGCCCGAGCTGGGCGCCTCTTCCGACCCGCAGCACCTGCTGGTAGGACGAGGCCTTCAACATCCAATAACCCGATCCTGGACTCGGTGGCCGCGCTGCCGTCACCAGCATTTCCTTCTTAATGTCCTGTGAATGCCAGGCTGGGCTGGCCCCCTGCCCGGGAGAAGGTCGGGAACTGCATCCGGCCTCCCTGCCTCCCCCTGCCCTGGCAGCAGCGTTGGCATTCCCTTACTGAGAGCCTGTTTCCCGAGGACTTGAACAGCTCGTCCGAGGCCAGGTCAGGGAGCTCATGGAAGATTAGGATCCCGGCCCGTGGGCCTCCCGTGCTGTTGTTGGCCATAGCGGGCGCCGGGCCTGCTGCGACACAGGTGGGCTGTGTCAGCTGTCTCCCTCATTATCTGAAAGACAGAGACACCCAAAGGTGGAGAAACAGCCTCCACCCCCTCATCCCCTCACCCCAGGCACTTCCCAAATCCCAGCGACAGTTGGGGTGTCCATCCGGGGTGTGGATAGAGGCTCAGGTCAGAGGTGACTGTGGCACCCAGGTCGTCACTGGTAGCTGCCCAGGGCGCTGGTGGGCAGGTGGGGCCAGGACTTGTCCCAGGAGTGCTGGGACGTGGTGGAGGCGTGCCAACATGCCCCTCTCCCTCTGGCTGCGAAATGGCTGTGGTTTCAGTGACTTGGCTGACACCCAGGCAGCGGGTGGCAGAGCCAGGACTCAAACCTGCTGTGCTGCCCGCAGGCACCCACTCTTTGGCCGCAACAGACCCGTGTCCAGCGGCTCTGGCTTCATCACGTCCGAGGCCGGCCTGATTGTCACCAATGCCCACGTGGTGTCCAGCAGCAATGCTGTCACGGGCCGCCAGCAGCTCAAGGTGCAGCTGTACAATGGGGACTCCTACGAGGCCACCATCAAGGACATGGACAAAAAATCAGACATCGCCACCATCAAGATCCACCCCAAGGTGAGCGGCTGGCGGTGTCGCGTGCCGCAATGCCAGGCCTCAGCCAGCCTTCCCACGGCGCAGCAGGGGACAGAGCCCTGAGGGCAACAGGCCAGAGGCCGCAACCCCTGCTCTGCACCAGGACCAGGGCGGAGGAGGGGTCCCTCATTGTCCTGGAGATGCTGTGCCCAGGCTGGGTGAATCCCCCATCACCCCCACCAGAGCCTCCTCCTCCTCTCCGGCCGTGCACACTCCTCTGCACTGGCCACAGCCACCCCAGGTGGTGGGGCCTTGTTCTCGTGGTCTCAGGTGAGAGATCTGAGGTTCAGGTGTAGTGGGTAGCTGCCCCAGAATGGGGGGCACTGCCTGCTGGGCTGAGTGCCCTGCTGGGCTCAGGCATGTCCTTGGGTCAGTCCCTGCTCAGGACAGCTGGAAGGGGGTCACACAGCAGGGTTCCCTGCGGCTTAGGGGTTCAGACTTTCTCCTGGGACAGGGCTGGACCACCCCTGGCAGAGACCCTGTCTGCAGGGGGGCAGCCTGGCTAGTGGGCACGTCATCCCTCGTGCCCATTACAGGGGAGGAAACAGAGCAGGCGGCACCTTTCCTGCTGTGCCCATCCACAGACCACTGGTCTGGGTGCAGCATGGAAACCGGGGACCTGCGGGGGTCGTGTGAGTAGCAAGAGGGGCATGCACCTCAGGCTGCAGGCCCTGCAGTCTCCATCATGACTGTAGCTTGGCCAGAACAGGGCAGGAGCGCCAGGGGCAGGTGTGGCTGGCGGCAGTGTGCCAGGGGCAGGTGTGGCTGGTGGCAGGTGCTGTGCTGGCGGCAGTGTGCCAAGGGCAGGTGTGGCTGGCGGCAGTGCGCCAGGGGCAGGTGTGCTGGCAGCAGTGTGCCAGGGGCAGGTGTGGCTGGTGGCAGGTGCTCCAGGAGCAGGTGCACCAAACGTGACAGATGTGTCATGTGGCTGTGGGCAGTTTCAGCTTGAGGCTGGTTGTTTTGGGTTTTCCTGGTTTAGTATTTGCGTTTATTGGAAAGGCAGAGCCCAGAGAGAGGTCCCCTCCACTGGTTTCACTCCCCAAGGGCCCACAATGGCCAGGACCAGGCCAGGTCACAGCTAGGAGCTGGAAACTCAGTCTGGGTGCCCCATGTGGGTGGCAGGAACTCAGCCAGGTGAGCCGCCACCTGCTGCCTCCCAGGGAGCTGGAGAGGATGGTGGGGACCGGACACTCCGGCTGGGGACACAGGTACCCCTGGTAGCAGCTTAGCCAGTGCCCACCAGTTGGAGACCTCCTCCAAGGAACCTGCTGGGGAAGGGAGAGCTGGGTCGGGGGCTTGGGCCATGTCTCCGCTTCCGGATGAGGAGTGGAGCAGCTACCCCAGTGGGCACTGGTGACCTCTTGGATACCGTGTCCAGCTGTGGGAACACCTGCCTGTGTGTATCCTGGACTGGACAGGGGAGAGGCTCCACCTTGCTACACAGCCCACCCCTCTTGGGGGTCCCAGACATTGCTGGTGGCCTGGCTTCTCCCACAGCGAAGGGGACAGAGACCCAGGCCCCCCAGGCCAGCACACACCCGCCAAGGTGGGTTCCACCTTTCAATGTGTCGGCGCAAATGGGTGATGGGGTGAGGTGATATCCGAAGACAGGGGCATAGAAGGGGCTCCAGAAGTAGACAAAGGGGTGTGGCCCTCCTCCTTGCCCATCACAGTGGGGGCCAAGCAGGTGGCAGACGCTGAACTCATTCTCCACTCCCCCGCCACCCCATGTTCGCCCCAGGAAAAGCTGCCGGTGCTGCTGCTGGGCCAGTCGGCCGACCTGCGGCCCGGCGAGTTCGTGGTGGCTGTCGGCAGCCCCTTTGCCCTGCAGAACACGGTGACCACGGGCATCGTGAGCTCCGCCCAGCGGGGCAGCCGCGAACTGGGCCTGCGCGACTCGGACATGGACTACATCCAGACAGACGCCATCATTAACGTGAGTCCCCGTGCCCCGGGCCGCACGGCCGCCCTGCCCGCTCAGCCTCGTCCTGGGCGGCTGAGCCGGCTGCCCAGCCCAGCCACGGTGCGGGAAATGCCTGTGGCCAGGTCCATGTTCTGTGCAGCCAGTCCCCTAGTAGTCCCCCTGCCCGGGTGCCCCAGGCCAGTACCCCATCCGGCCTTGTCCCAGTCTGCTACAAGGCACCAGCTGGTGGCATTGTCCAGGCGCTGGCTTGCTCAGAGTGCTGGCAGCTCTGACCCGGCCCTCGGTCATCTTCATGTGTACCTCAGTGTTCCCATTTGTGAGGTGGGCACTGTGCACCAAAGCCCTTCAGTGCCTCTGCAAACACTGGGTGGAGTGAGGGGTGGGTGGGACGGCACAATAGGGTCCCAGCTCACACCCTGCTCTCTCCCCCCCGTAGTACGGGAACTCCGGGGGACCCCTGGTGAACCTGGTAAGTGTCCCTCCCTCCGGACCGAGCCTTGGACCCCCTGGGGCTCTGCTCACACTGGGAGCAGGGTACAACCCTGCAGGGGTGGGGAGCGGCACACTGCTTGGTCAGGTCATGGCCAGATTGGAGGACAGGACCCAGGAAGCACCCAGGCCACTCAGAGCACTGGTGGCCTTGCCCACTATCCGGGGGAAGACAGCCTGGGGTCAGGGTCTCTGTGAGGGGTCCTGTTACTCTGCTCCCCTGCCTGGGCCTGTTCACAGCCCCAGAGTTGGGTCCGTCTCATTTTGGGAAAGATTTTGCCCTTCAGAGCTCCTGGTTCCTGGGGTGTGAGAGCAGGTCACCAGTCGTGGAGATGAGGTGGCCACGTGTGGATGAGCCCCGGGGGCTGGGAGCACCCTGTGTTGCTCTGGCTTTGCAGCTAGCATGCACTCCAGAGAGGCTTCCTGGAGGAGGTGGCATTAGCACACTGTGGTGAAGGAGGCTGTGGTGCATGGGGAGACATGCAGAGACCCCAGGGGCTCAGGCAACTGGGCTAGCGGAGCTGACTGGCTGGGCCGGGGCTGGGGCTGCCTCCTGCCCCTTGGGCACTTCTGTGTGGCCATAGGTGGGCCCTGGGGCTGGGGGATGCTTGCCTGGGTAGAGCTGAGGCTGGAAGCCAGGCCACGGGGACGGATCTTGGTCCACGGGATCCTCGCGAGCACCCAGGACCAGGCTCTAGGTTGCCCGGATCCAGGACTCTGCTCCAGCCAGGTGGGCTGACTGGGATGAGCCAGCGTAGAGTGGGTTCAGTTGGGGTCCCTGTGGGCCTGGGCACATGGTACTCTGTGTGCCGGCCCGTTGGCATGTGAGCTGGGGGACCCTGCGCTGCAGCGTGGGCAGGAGGGGAGCCCGCAGAACGCAGAGGCCAAGAATCGGTCATTGGCCACTGTGGGAACCAGAGAATACTTGCTCCCTGGCCTCAAGGCTGGCCTGGTGGGTGGCAGATGGTGCTGGCCCAGCCCTGCCCGCATCGCAGCGCTGTGTTCACCCTCCAGGATGGGGAAGTGATCGGCATCAACACGCTCAAGGTGGCGGCTGGCATCTCCTTTGCCATCCCCTCGGACCGTATCACGCGCTTCCTGGCCGAGTTCCAAGACAAGCAGGCCAAAGGTACGGGGCCGGCCCAGAGGGCAGGCAGCTGGGAGGGGCACTCCAGGGTCGGGGTCTTGCCTCCCAGCCTCGGGCCAGGCTCAACTGCAGGTACAGTGCCAGACTTACGCTCCCCTGAATCGGGCCCTGGGACCCCAGGAGAGCCACTGTCAGCCTCTCAGCTCTCCATGCCTCGACGCCTCCTCAGCTCCTGGCCGGGCTCGTTCCCACTGCTTCCTTCCTGTGGTCTTGGCCATCACACTGGGGCGCTTCCGACATGCTCCCCAGTGCTCACAATCTGACACTCTTTCTTCCTTCCAAAGCCATCCTCTCCACATCCCTCATCCCTTACCTATCCACCCATCCACCCACCCATCCACCCATCCACCCATCCACCCACCCATCCATCCACCCACCCACTCATCCATCCATCTATCCACCCACCCATCCATCCACCCACCCATCCACCCATCCATCCACCCACCCATCCACCCATCCATCCACCCACCCATCCACCCATCCATCCACCCACCCATCCATCCATCCCACCAACCCACCCATCCACCCATCCATCCATCTACCCATCCACCCATCCATCCATCCACCCACCCATCCATCCATCCACCCACCCGTCCACCCACCCATCCGTCCACCCACCCACCCACTCATCCATCCATCCACCCACCCATCCACCCACCCACCCATCCATCCATCCATCCATCCATCCATCCACCCATCCACCCATCCATCCATCCCACCAACCCACCCATCCACCCATCCATCCCACCACCCACCCATCCATCCACCTACCCATCCATCCATCCACCCATCCATCTACCCACCAACCCACCCATCCACCCATCCATCCACTCACCCATCCATCCATCCACCCACCAACCCACCCATCCACCCATCCATCCACCCACCCATCCATCCATCCATCCATCCACCCTTTCTTCTACTTCCTTTTTCTTCCTCTATCCCTCCATCCTTCCATCCCCCATGCACCCCCTCTTTCTGCCACTGGGCCATCCAGGCTTCCTGGGGGGTGTTGTCCATTCCAGGGGAAGCAGAACCCAAGGCCACCCTGATTTGTGGCAAGACCCCAGCTCAGCTTCCCTCTCCTGACCTCATCCAAGCTGGGTGCCTGGCCTACCTGCCAACCACTGATGGCCATGTATGGCTGGGAGAGGTGTGCCCAAGGCAGCCACCTCCCGGAGGGGCCCGCAGCCGCCCCTGCCCAGAGCCTGCCCTCCGCGCATCTCCGGGCTGTTCACACCTTCTCTTGCCTCTCATCTCCTCCCAGCCCCCTCACCAACACTACACTGAGAGCAGGCGCTCCCTGTGCCTGCCCCTTCTTCATGACCCCGCCAGCCAAGCCTGCCACCCCCCACCCCCGTGCTGCCAGGACGGGTACCCCGAGGACCGGTCGTATGAAGAGCTGCTCTGGAGGAACCCCATCTGTTCTCCATGTCCCCAGAATTGGGACAAGCCGCAGCCAGGCAGGACCTGCCGTCGGCACAGAAGCCAAAGGGTTCCATCCTGTGTTGCCCCGGGGGGAGTGTGCAGTAGCATCCTGAGTCCTCTTCTTCTCGGCTGCTAGGAAGCTCAAAACTGCTGCACCTCGAGCCCAGCGTGGTGCCGGTCCCTCCCCTGCTGACCGTGCGTCCAGGTTGGGCTCTCCCTGGGTCTCTGAGCGTCTCTACCCTGTGCCATCCCTTGGAAATCTGCACAGCTGTGCGGGCGCTGGGGTGTGGCCAGGACCTCGCTGCCTTGCACAGGGACTCCCCTGCGCCCGGGGCTGTGTGGCCTCACAGTGCATCGTAGCAGGACAGGATCCATCATGTACCGAGTGTGGAAGTTGGCTCCTGATTTTTTTTTTAATAAAAATTATCAAGTGGTCCAAACCCCGCTAATCTACAGTTGTTTACAGCCAGCAGTCTGTGTGATGGTTAGATAGCTGTGGGGAGCTCGCGGGGTCAAGGTCACCATGGGCCTGGGCCAGGAGAGCTGCAGCCCCATGCTGGGCCCCACTTTGGTGTTTTGTAATTGTTGTTTTCTTCCTGTACTGGAGGAAGGGAAAAGAGAGCAAGAGAGAGCTGCTCCCAGCAGCCCAACCGCATCGGTACCCGGGATGTGGGCCGGCCACTCAGTGTCACTGCAGGGTCCCCAGTGTGGAGCCTGTTCCGAGGGCACTGCCCAAGCAGGTTCAGCAGTTCTGAGGTGTTGATTTTGTTGTTCCAAGCTTGGGGAAGTCCTCCCAAGGCCCACTGGCTGACACAGTCCACCTTAGGGTCTCTGCTCCCCCAGATACTCGCTGTCAAAACTTCACTGGGAGAGCTGTGCAGTTTGTCCTGCCCTCCGTGGTCCTGGACGTCCTCTGCAGGCCTCGATGAACTGGCTGTCATGTCCCGATGTGCTTCTGGGCGTGCCGTCCACCGCACAGGCTCCAGCACCCGAGCAGGCCCAGTTGTGACCCATGTATCCCACGGTCAGCGCACAGCTCCTGTGATTGGTTGGCGTTTTGAGACTCAGTCCAGCTGGGGGAGCCCCACTCTTGGCTCAGCCTGTCCCCCACTTCAACCTGCACGCACACCAGCAGTTGCAGTTGTCTAGTCAGTTCTGTCTCCAGCCCCATCTCATATGCACGCCAGTGCATGCTGCGGCCCAGTCTAACCCTGCCCACCTCACGCTCGGACCTCATACACGCCAGCAGGAACTGCAGCCTAGTCTGGGTAACCCCAAAAACTCCCACCTGGCCCGTCCCAGCCTTCATGTGCATGCCTGTATGTCAGCAGACTTGTCCAGTTGGTCCCACGTCCCATTTAGCTCTTGTACATATCAGCGGACATTATAGCCTAGCTCAGCCTAGCCGACCCTTCTATCCAGCTCACACTCATGCCTGCGGGTACTACCACCTCTGCAGCCAGGCCTGCCAGGCCTGGTTCTTATGCTCACCTGTCAGAAGTCCCAGCTCATGCTGGTGGTGCTGTGGCCTAGCCCAGCCTGGACAGGCAGCCCATCAGAAGGGTGTCACAGTCTCCCTACAGGGCCCACTCCCAGTCCTAACCTTGTGCTTTTCAGGTGGCTCTACAGTCTAATGACAGGACTTGCCCCAGCCCAGCACCTGCCAGCTGAGGCTGTGGCACAGCCCAACCAGCCTGCACTTATTCTGGTTGCTACATGAATGAGCTCACTTAGCCCAGCCTGGCTCTCCCCTGGCCCAGCTCACGTGTAAGCTGACAGGTGTTGGAGCCCTGCCTGGCCTAGTCTGCTTCCAGCCCAAGTTCTCAGGCAGTGGGAACAGTGGCCCAGCAGGAGAGCCTTGGCAACCCCCTCTGGGGTCTTAGGTGTGCAAGTGGGTGCTGCAGCCTCGTCTGGCATGGCCCGCCTCACCTTGCCATTTGCCAGCAGGTCTGTAACCTAGCTTGGCCCAGCCTGCTCCCAGTCCCAGGTCATGCTGGCTCGTGCTGCAGTCTAGCCCTGCGTGGGCAGCCCCCAGTCCCCACCCTAATGTGAACCGGCTGGTGTTGTGGCCCGACCCTGACTGTCCCACATCCCATCCTGGGGCTCACTTCTGCCAGTTGGTGCTGTGAACTGGCCTGGCCCTACATGCCGCCAGACCTGAGCCACAAATATGCCATGGGACTGTAACCTGGCCTGGTCTGGGCTGCTCCCAGCCTCGGTTCTTGTGCTCTCCTGCAGCGGCTGCATCCCGACAGAGCAGCTGGCCCCGGGAGGGCTTGGGGCTCATCCAGCCTTAGGACTGGTGCACGTGCAGTGGGGCGGCCCCAGGAGCCGAGGGCAGCTGTTCCTCTGGCCTGGCCAGTGCGAGACCCCGTGACCAGCAGGGGTCAGTCGGGGGTGTCTTGCGATCTGCAGGCAGCCGGGAAGAAACTGCAGGGCTGGGGGGTAGCAAATGCTTATTCTCTGTCTTGGGGGGGTCACGGTGGTCTCGGCACCCCGTGACTGGCCAGTGCTGAGGCGGGGCGGGGGGAGTGGAGACACGCCTGGCTCCCACGTGCTCTCGGTGGCCTGGCCGGGCAGCGGGGGGCAGCGGGGTGAGCTATGGGTGCGTGGCGTCTGTGCTGAGGAGGGCTGAAGGCGATGACCTGTGATGTGGTTGGGGGCGAAGTTGGCGAAGTTGGACACCAGACTCCAAGCGTGCTGTGTGTGGGACCCCAGAGTGTAGCGAGTTTTTAAAATGGTGTTTTGTTCGGGGGCATTTGGTGTGACCCCCTCAGGCCTTGTTCCTGTCCCCGGACCCCAGGACCCACATGTGATCACCCCTCCCCTGGCGCTACCACACTACAGGCCGGGTCTGCCTGCGGCGCTGGCGGGTTAGACCCCTGGTCTGCCCACCTCTCTCCTCCCTGCCCCCATCCCCTGCAGCCTTGGTTGAGCTCTGCATGCTAGGTGCCAGGCACTGGGACCATCATCTATTGGGTGCAGGCCGGAGCAGGTTCTGATGGCTGAAGTGGGCCCACACTGCCTGTACCCCCTCCATACCAGCTCCCACAGACAGCCCAGCCCTCGAGGAGCCCAAGCTGCTCTCTACCCTGGAGGTGGCTTTGCCTGCAGCTGCTTCTTGAAGGCACGGGAAGCTGCAGAGCCATGGTGATCAGGGAGCAGCTTGGCCGGGCTCCAGCCTCGGGGACTGGATGCCAGCTGCAGAGTGGCACACCCTTCATCGCACAGCCCAGGCATACACCTCCGATCTGGTCCCTGCTTGCCAGCTCTCAGCCCATGTACCTGCTCATGGGATGACCCCTGACCTTGCCTTTAGCATGCACCAATGCTGACCACCATGGCAGCTCCATCTCGCCCCTGGCCAGGGCCACCAGGGGACTCGCTCCCTGACCCCGCCCCACAGACCCTCCTACAGCCAGAGGGGCCCTCCCTAAGCTGAAGACTTCCCAGCATCTGCCACACCCAGGGGTCTTGCCTCCCACCCACTCCAGCCCTGCCTGGGACACACCTGCTGCCCATCAAACTTTGATGAAGTGTGTGCGAAATATTTTGTCCACTTGGAAAACTCGGGTGGTTGGTGTTCTCTTTAGAAACATGATGTGGACTTCTGTGGGGGTGACGGGCACCCAGACACTCCCTCCTGGGGGTGCGGGAGCTGGGGGAGCTGGGCTCAGGGGCAGGACCAGGTCTCCAGCCAGGGACCACCCCCACCTGGGGTGCAGTCATCCTGTGACAACCATCACGCTGGACACTTGCCCCCAGTGGGGACACGTGAAGTGCTGCTGAAATCTCATCGCTTCTATGAGCTGTGCGTTTGGTGCCAGAGCTAAGAAAGCCTTGTTGACACTGCTGCCCGCCTCCCCTCCTCTCTCCCCTCCTCCCCTCTCCCCTCCTTCCCTCTCCCCTCCTCCCCTCTCCCCTCCTCTCCCCTTTCTTCCTCTCTCTCCCCTCCTCTCCCCTCCTCTCCCTTCTCCTCCTTGCCATGTTGGCCATTTAGTGATGTCTCTTACTGACTTGCAAGGCAGGAGTCTTTCTTCTTTAACTTCTCGCTACAATGCCTTACTGGTGTCAAGATGCAGGGCCGAGCGTCTCCGTCAGCCACGTGCCCTGGTCCTTGTGGGCTGTGATGCGAGGGTCTGTTTTGTGATCTCTCTAGCCGGTGCAGTGGGTGTGTTGCCGGCCCCTCTGGTGGCCTGTGGACAGGGTCCCTGGCTGGGTCCAGTGTGGATGGCTGTGCGTTCCTTCCCAGCGTGACATCTTTCCTTTCCCACCGGCTGGAACTCTCTGGAGTGGTGCATGCCAGTGGCGGGGTGGGCCTCCCGGCCACGCTGCCAGTGGCGGGGTGGGCCACGGGGCCGGCGTGCGTGTGTTTCGGGCTGTGGAAGTTCCCTTCCGTGTCTGCTTTGCATCAGGCATGGAAGTTCCCTTGTGTCTGCGGCTTTCTGGGCATCCTCCGAGGCAAGGATGCCTCCTTGGATCTCTGTAGCAAATTTCATTGGGTTTATTTTTAAAATTGAATGTTTATTTTATTTGAGACACAGAAAATGAGGGTGCTCCCACCCACTGGCTCACTCCATAAACACGCGCAGTCCCCAGGGTGGGACAGACTGCAGCCGGAGCCGAGCCAGCCTGGCCTCCCACCAGCGGCTCCCTGCCTGCTCGGCAGCTGGGGGCGGTCCAGGCCCTCCCGTTGGGATGTGGGCCTCTCAGGTGGCATCGGAGCACCTGTGCCCTGAAACACCCAGTGCGCCTGCGCCGTGTGCGCGAGGCCTGCGGGTCTGCGTTCTGGGCTGCGGGTAGCAAGAGGAGGTGTGGGAGGTGGCTGTAGGATTTCCCACTTCTGGAGCGCTTTCTGTGGCGTTGGTGGCATTCCTTGCTGTGACAATCGGTGCGAGTGCCCTGGAAGACCCTGGGGACCCCAGATGGTATTTGTGGGCGAAGCTGCCATGGGACCGTTTGGTGACCCTGAGTGTCCTGGTCTTCAGAAGGGAGCCTGCTCGTCCCACCCGCTCCTCGTGCCCGGCCTCCTCCTTCACCCCGGGCCATCTGGGGCTCCGTGGAGTCCCGTCTCCTTGCTGGTGGTGATGGCAGCATCTTGCCTGGGCCCAGAGAGCCCCTTCCTGTCCCGCCGGGCCGTGCCGCCACGTCCCGTTCCCTGTTCTGCCGAGCCGCACTCTCATGTCGAGCTTTCTGCGACTGTCTGTCCCGAGACTGAAGTGCACAGCAGCATCCTTGGTTTGCTGTCCCAGTGCCGCCTCTTCCGGGAAGCTTCCTGGATTGGTTTCTGCCTGTGACTCAGGGCCAGGCCTCCAACACTCCCCGTCCAACAGCTGTGATCGGTGCTGCCGCGGGTCGGGGGAGGCGGACCAGGGCGTGGGTTCTGGGGCATCGGCCGTCTCCCCCCCTCCGGGTGAGGTGTGCAGCTTGGGGAACAGATGCTGGCCTGCTGTGGGGTTGGGGACTGGTTCCAGAGACTTGGGAAGAGGCAGCTTGGAGCCAGCAGTGCACGGGGAAGCTGGGGGCTACTGCTGCTTTCTGATCCTGCCCGGCCGGGGGCGGGGGTCCCAGTCCTGTCCACATCTTCTCAGGGCTGGCCGCTTCCGTGCTGGCCCTGAGCGTGCCCTGCTGTGCTTCCCTTGCAGACTGGAAGAAGCGCTTCATTGGCCTCCGGATGCGAACCATCACCCCCAGGTGACTGTGGAGGCAGCCCCTGCTGGCCCCCGCTGGCCCCTGCTGGCCTCTGCTGACCCCCGCTGGCTTCTCCTG
The DNA here is from genome assembly GCF_017591425.1 of Ochotona curzoniae. Lineage (NCBI taxonomy): Eukaryota > Metazoa > Chordata > Mammalia > Lagomorpha > Ochotonidae > Ochotona > Ochotona curzoniae. The sequence continues at coordinate 1,579,149 of NW_024467118.1, read as the reverse complement.
GCCCCCGCTGGCCCCTGCTGGCCCTCGCTGGCCCCCCACTGGCCTCTGCTGGCCCCCGCTGGCCCTGCTGGCCTCCATTGGCCCTGCTAATGCTGCTGACCCCTGCTGGTCCTGCTGGCCCCTGCTGGCCCCTGCTGGCCTCCACTGGCCCCTGCTGGCCCAATCCCTCCACCACTGCCATCCCCAACATCCTGGCCCTGCCAGGCTGGGCTCCTCAGGGCTGCTCTCAGGCTGGGAGCCACTGACCATGGCCTAGGCCTCTCTCTGTGTGCCTGGCACGATTCTCTGGCTCACCAGGTACCCTGTCCCAGTGTCACCTCTTCCAGGAAGCTTCCTGGATTAGTCTCTGAAGGCTGCCCTGACCACGACAAGCCACTGAGACTTCCCACAGCTCCGCAGGCCAGAGTCTGACAGCAGGGCATAGCAGGGTCACCCTGGGCAGCTCTGGGTGACCCTGAGGTTGTGGCCATGTCACCCTAGCCTCTGCCTCTGTCCCCGCATGCCTGCCCTTTGTGCACCTGTTCCGGGCCCACCCTGTCCTGTCCCATCATCGCAGCAGCCCCTGGACACTGGGCCCCCCAAAGCCAGTCTCCAGATCTTTACACAAACAGAGATCTGATTCCAAATAAGGCTGCGTCCCGGGGCACTGGGTGTGCCCGAACACGGGGGCCCTCTGGGTGTCCTCTCTGCGGGCCCACCCCTGGCTGCCACCCTACCACTGCACTGCTGAGACCACCCCACCCCGCCCCCACCTGCTGTGAGCTCGCTGGGGGCAGGGTTCTGCCTGCTAAGCCTGTGGCTTGGCTGCTAATGCCAGGTCTGATGCCAGCCGACACCTGGAAGCCCTGAATGCGTGTGGTGAAGAGGGGTGGGTGGGAGAAGGTGGGAGGGGAGGGGAGGGGAGAGGAGAGGAGCAAAGGGAGGGGAGGGAAGGGGAGAGAAGGGAGGAGACGGGAGGGGAGGGAAGGGGAGAGAAGGGAGGAGACGGGAGGGGAGGGAAGGAGTGGGGCGCAGAAGCAGGTGTGAGCAGGGAGCTGCACTGGGAGCCAAGGGAAGACCTTGCCAATCAAGACTGATGTGTCAATTTATTGTTGGACGTGTTTGTTCTTAACCCATCCATCTACCTATCCACCGTGAGTCCATCTGTCCAGTCTCTGGCATTCATTCCATGACTCGGCCATTGTCCGTCCCATCCCCTCCGTGCCGTCAGCCATCTGCCGTTCCTCCTTCCCACCAACCACCCTCCAGCCGTCCCCACCTCCTGACCTCCCTCCCCGCCCCACACTGAGTGCCCTGGCCCTGGGGGCGGGGGCTGCTTGGTGCTAGGGGCCAGGCTGGAGTCCGCCCCCTGACCAGCTGCCTCCTGCCCCCAGCCTGGTGGAGGAGCTGAAGGGCGCCAATCCCGACTTCCCGGCCGTCAGCAGTGGCATCTACGTGCAGGAGGTCGTCCCCAACTCTCCAAGCCAGAGGTAGGCTCTGCGGGAGGCAGGGAGCCGGGGCCATGCTGGGGCTGGGCTGGCTCTGCGGGCCTCCTGTGGCTGACATTTCTGGGAGGGGCAGGGGTGCCACCGTGTTCTCTGCGCTTTGCCTGTGCCCAGAATCCAGCCCCTCAAGGCTCTTGGCAGGTAGTTCTGCCACCCGTGCCCGGCTTGCCACCAGGCTCGGGAACTGCAGGTGGTGGTACAGTGCCAGGGCAGAGTGGAGAAGCTCAGGAGGCCGCTGGCTGCAGCCGCACACCCCTGTGCAGGAAGGGGGACCCACGTGGCCTTCTGGAACACGCCCGTCCTCCCGCACCAGGCCCCAGCCAAGCTGGGGAGTAACCATGAGCACGGGCCCTGCACACCTGCAGCCCGGAGTCCTAGCCTGCTCGTCCCAGTGCAGCTCACCCCAGTGACCTTGCTTGTCCATCCCTTGGCAGAGGAGGCATCCAGGTGGGTGACGTCATTGTCAAGGTCAACGGGCGCCTTCTGTCAGACTCCAGTGAGCTGCAGGAGGCCGTCCTCAATGAATCGCCTCTTCTGCTGGAGGTGCGGCGGGGCAACGACGACCTGCTCTTCAGCATCATGCCCGAGGTGGTCGTGTGAGCCGCGCCAGGCGGGCAGACCGAGGACCAAGCACTGCTAGCCGCGCCCAACGGGGCCTGCAGCAAGCGCCAGCTCCGCGTGGGGCCCCCGCTGTCAGTCTCCGGGATCCCACAGGGAGCCGGGTGTCCCCTCCCCCCACCCGGACAGGTGCTCCTGAGGTCAGTTCCCAGGAATGTGCACAAAGAGTCCCACCTCCACCTCCGCCATCCCCTCACCCAGCCCGCCCAGCTGCCCACTGCCCCGACATGGCCCCCCTGCCCCTCCCCAGGCTGTGCCCACCATATGTGACAGGGGCTGCCCGCCCTGCCCCCGGGTGTCCCTGGAGTGGATCAAGCAGGTGCTAAGTGACTGTCCCCTGGCTGCTGAGCCAAGCCCTGCCCCGACCATGAGGGACTCCCTGCCCCCGCACCCCACCTCCACCCCGTACTGCAGGAAGCCAGCAGGGAGAGGCAGGGCTGACACCCCCCACCCCACGAAGGCCACCGGCCGCCTCCCCAGGTGAGCTGGGCAGCTGTGTGGATGCTCTGAGCTGCTCTGCCTCCCACCACCTCGTGGCTTGGGCTGCCCCGCCCCTGCCTGGAAGTGTGGCCTAGGGGCTGAGGTGTGTCTGTGAGCTTCGCAGTGAACGTGTCCCCTGGCGCCGCTTTGGGCTACGTGTCTCTACTGTACGGAAATTAAAGTTTACCAGCACCTGGGCCCCCACACAGTGCCAGATGCTCTGGACTGCGCCATCGCGACTCCTACATGGCCCCATCAAGGAGGAATCGCCCCCACACTGCTCCATGCCCATCCTTGCCCCTGCCCAGCCTCTGGCCAGCAGGCCCCAGCCCCGCTGCTCAGGCTGGCCCTGTGCCGTCGTCACAAACTAGATACTCCTCCTTCGTCCATTCGCTCAGAGGTGAGGCTGTGCCCGTCTGCTTCTGTCTGGGTCAAGTTCAATTTGCACTGGCACTGGAGCAGCCCCCGACACCACCCTGCAGAGCACGTTGGGCATCCCGAAGTGCCCCCAAGATGTCCAGCAGGAGGTAAAGTCACATCCCCTTCTTGGGCCTCAGTTTGCCGGCCTCTACAAGGGACGCATTGGGTTGGTCTGAGAGACAAACCCAGGATTCGGTGGTAGCCAGAGCCCCTGCTGGGAAGGCCTGCTCCTGGTCACCCCCTCCCAGGACTCTTGCCGCCTCTCCTCACTCTGGCCTGGGGTGGCCCGTTCATGAGCTGGGGGGCTTCCTGAGCCCAGGACTCAGCAGGCCTAGGCAATGGTCTTGGTTCAGATGTCTGCTAGCTGCCTCTGGCCCGGGTTCCCTTGCCTGGAAGCAGCCTTCAGGTCCGTGGCCTCCAGCTGCCCTGTCCCTGACCGTTCCCAGCTGCACAGGGCCAGCAAGCTCCCGTGGGAGCTGCTGTGCAACCCAGGCCTGGCACATCCAGAGCTGGGCTCGCTGCTGTGCCAAGCCATGCAGGTGCCAGGGGCAGTAAACATGGCTGTGCCTGGCCACCCTTCTGGCCCTGCCAGCCTGGGCGAGGCCCTGTGTGCCAGTCCTGGTGCTGAGGGGGAGGAGGGGGAAGGACAGGCCCTGAGGTCACTCCAGGCCCATGGCTGGTCCCCAGGGGGCTTGGGCGGGGCCCAACAGCTGTGGTCACAGCTGCAATGGGAAAAAACATCCCCTCCTCTAGCTGGGGCGGGGTGGGGGCAGAGGCCCCAGTCTGAGCTGGAGCCACCACGATGCAGGGTTCAGGAGACGGTGACCAAAGAGGGCCACAGTGCACGGGGTGGGGGTGCGCCCCGGCTGTGCGCCCCGGCTGTGCCCAGTCCCCACTCCAGCTGGGACCCTCCCTAGCTGTACTCATTCATTCAGGGCCTGGGAGGCTCCCCTCGCCCTGCTGGCTCCGTGCAGTGCCGGGCCAGCCCTGAGGGTTGGGGAGGGGGCCGGAAGCTGCCTAAGATGGCCCAGGGATCTCGAAAAAGGTGCTCAAGCCCTGGATCCCACAGGGGCGCCCTGGATCCCACAGGGGCGCCCTGGATCCCACAGGGGCGCCCTGGGTCCCACGGGGGCGCCCTGGATCCCACAGGGGCGCCCTGGATCCCACAGGGGTTCCCTGGATCCCACAGGGGTGCCCTGGATCCCACAGGGGTGCCCTGGGTCCCACAGGGGTTCCCTGGATCCCACAGGGGCGCCCTGGGTCCCACAGGGGCGCCCTGGGCTGTCCCCGAGGCCCTCGGCTGTGACGCATGTCCTCAGATGCACGGGAGGGCCAGGTCGAGGCACTTGACTGTGGGTTGGGGGTGGCGAGCGCGCAGCTGACTCCGGAAACTGAGAAAGCCCAGGGGTGGGTTCCCCCTCACCCTGAGAGCTCTGCCAGGACCCTTGACCTTGGCCTGAACACTGATTTTAAACTTCAGGGTTCCAAGCGAGAACTGCATGGTGTGTGCTGTTCCTTTCAACTGAAGATTAATGTATTTATGTTAAAGGCAGTTACAGAAAGAGAACAGAGAGCATGTCCATCTAGTTGATTCTCCAAATGGTCACAGGGGCCGGGCTAGGCCAGAGCACCCATGAGGTGCGGACTAGGGGCCGGGCCAGGCCCGAGCGCCCACGAGGTGCGGACTAGGGGCCGGGCCAGGCCAGAGCGCCCACGAGGTGCGGACTAGGGGCCGGGCCAGGCCCGAGTGCCCACGAGGTGCGGACCTGTACACAGGGGCCATCTACCACCGCTCCTCAGGTGCAGGAAGTGGAGCAGCCGGGACTTGAACATGGGGTGCTGATGCTGCAGGCAGAGGACTAACCCACTTCCACACAGTGCTGCTCTGAGCCACACACGTACCCATTTGTCACAGGACACTCGGCCACTCTCTCCAATCTCCCACCCTTGGGGAGTCCTGGCCTGCTCATGACAGGGGACTCTCCAGAGCTGTCACGGGCTCTGGCCACATGTGTGCCACAGGCTTTATAGAAGCCAGGGCTGCCCGGTGCCTGGAGCAGGGCAGGGGTGCAGGGCACCAGTGTCAGAGATGCCTGAGCCTGGGCGTTCACTGGCTTATCCCTGCCATCCAGACCCAGCTGCCAAGGTCAACTCCAAGAACTCCAGGACCTGTTTGCACACATTCCCGGAGCTGTGCAGGTGCAGAGAGGAGGGGTGACAGAGTGGGTGGACACCCCAGCTTCCCCCCAGAAGCAGCCCGTTGAGCCCTGGGTAGGTCCGCCCTGACAATCCTGCGACAGAGCAGGTCGTGTGCCCCCTGCACACCCAGCCCCTCTCCTGGGACCTCACTGGAGTCTGAGGGACCACCTCACCCCGGGCCACAAGGTCTCCAAGGGGAAAGAGACGCCCTGGGGAAGGCTGCGGGATGGGACCGCGGAGAGCTGCCACCCCGCTGTGACACCTGCCGTACACTGACTCTCAAGGCCTCCGCTGGGGAAGGTGGCGACCCCCACCCGCAGGTGTCCAAAGTGGAGGAGGGCTCTCCCAGACCCAGGATAGGGACTTGTGGCAGTGCCCCAGCGGCGGGCCCTGGCCCCGAGAGGAGCAGGCTGCTGGGTTTGTGTGCACACCCCTCCCTGGGCTGCTGCCTGCCAAGGCGAGAAGCTGCACGTGTCTTGCCACCTCCTACCCCCGCTGTGCCCTGGGCACCCCGACTTGCCCATTACTGTCTGAGACAACCTGTGGGGGTCTCTGCTGGGCCGGTCTCTGTGGGGGTCTCTGCTGGGTGTACGGAGCTGGCGCCTGGCCCCCCATGCTGGCAGGCCCACCTCGCTTGTTCATTTCCACTTGCAGCTGTGTTCTGCATCTGCAACGATGTATTTTCTTTTTTTAAAGGAAAGATTTCTCGTAGCCTAGCAGCTAAAGTCCTGCCTTGCACGCGTCAGGAACCCATATGTGCGCTGGTTCTAATCCCAGCAGCCCTGCTTCCCGTCCAGCTCCCTGCTTGTGGCCTGGGAAAGCAGTTGAGGATGGTCCAAAGCCTTGGGACCCTGCACCCATGTGGGAGACCCTGAAGAGGCTCCTGACTCCTGGCTTTGGACTGACTCAGCTCCAGCCGTGGCAGCTGCGTGGGGAGTGAACTGATGGACGGAAGATCTTCTCTGTCTCTCCTCCTCTGTGTATATCTGCCTTTCCAATTAAAATGAACAGATCTTAAAAAAAGAGAATTCTTTATTTTAAGTCAGAGTTACAGAGAGAGCTTCTGTTCCTTGGTTCACTCTTCTTCCACTGTTTTCCCTGGGTGTGTTAGCAGGGAGCTGGATTGAAAGTGGAGCAGCCGGGACTCAAACCAGCACCCCATGGGATGCTGGTGTCACAGGCAGAGGCTTCACCTGCTGTACCACAGTGCTGGCCTAGCATATCATCGTGCAGTGACCTGGTGTGCAGAGCCCTTCCAATTGTTGCCTGGCTTCCTGCCTGTGCAAAGAGGCACGGTGCCTCTGTGCCCAAGGCTGCAAAAGCACAGGTGCCCGGCTGCCCCGGGGCCGAGGGGAAGGGTCAGCCGGGGTGTCCATGGTGTTCAGCCACGTGACCTCTGGGAGGCTTTGTGGGGGAGGGGCTGTGCCAGGGCCCTGGCTGGCGTGCGGTCCAGTGGCAGGGAGAGCTTACCAAGGCTACTCCAAGCTGGGCCACGCTGGACAGCAGGAGTGAAGGCAGCACCCCCTGGGCTGCCTGGAGGTGACTTCCCTCCGTGCTGGCCCAGCAGGCCTGGGCTCGGAGCTGGTCCTCGCTGCCTGTGCCGAGCATCCCCGGTTGCAGAGCTGGTCCTCGCTGTCCAGTAAGAACACAAGGCTGCCTCCCCCATCCTCAGGCCCAGTCTGGGACTCAAGCAGCCACCTCTGGACACAGAGCACAGGCTGGGGTCACCTTGACCTTCACGGAGGTCCCAGGTCCTGCCTGAGGCTCCTCTGAGGGACTTAGGAGGGCGGAGCTGAGCAGGTGTGGCCTGGAGCCCTGTCAGCCCCCGGAGCCGTGAGGCTGGGCATGCTGGCTCTCTAAGGACTCAGTCTTCTCCCCAGGAAATGGTTGCAGGAGCCCCCACATCCCAGGTCCACATGATGAGTCTTAGGGTCAACATGTTCCCGAGCGGACGGATCTGAGAGACGCTGGCCAAGCCAACCACACGCACCTGCTGACCAATAGGCCGGTCAGGGCTGAGGCGCCTCTGTCCCTCCTCCGCCACCTCCCTGACATGCTGGCCGTGGCCAAGGCCTGGCAGGCCCAGGGGGATGAGGTAGTGTCTGTGCTGGCCCGGTGCTGGCGCCACCGGTGAGGGACAGAGGGGGAAGCTGGGCGCCGGGCAGCCGCTGGGAGGTGCTCTGCCGTGTTGCAGGAGGCCAGGGAGGGTGGGTGCAAGGAGGACCCTGCCCAGCCCCTCCCCACATGAGACTACAGCCCCCACCTGTGCCTTCTAGTCTGGCCAGGCCGCTGAGACACAAGCGGGCAGAGGCCTGGCCAGCAGGACCATCGAAGACAGCTGTGGAGAGATGAGGTCAGCGAGACAGGAGGCCTGGCGACCCGCAGCCAAAGAGGACGTGGAGGGACAGATACTGAGGCCCCAGGCCGGGATGGGGGCAGCGGTGACACTGACACATCACCTGTTGGGAGCCTTGCGGGCATGTAGGTGGACACACACGCTCATACGAACATGCACACTCGTCACATACATAGGCAAACATGCCTACATATGCACACACATACACATACATGTGCAAACACATATGCATATGCAAATGCATACACATTTGTAGTCACATCCACATTGAGGGACCCATATGTCCACGTTTGCCGTGTCCCCACATTCCCATAAGGACACCCACCATATTCACACTCACAGGCCACCTGCACACACAGGTGCACACACAGTATTTCGGCTGCTGCAGCAGGATCCTGGGTGGGTACAGGTGGCCAGCTGGCAGTGTGCCCAAGCTCCTAGCCTGTGACGTCAGAGCAGGGATGGGAGCATCTGTTTCAGTAGGGTACCGGAGCAGCCTTGGCTCCGGGCAGCATGAAGCCGGCTCTCAGGAGGCTGCCCTCCAGCCAGGGTGCCCACCTGTGCCTGGGTCATGTCGAGCCACCCAGGGTTGGGGCCCCGTTGGCGAGGCCTAGTTGCCCGCTGCTGGCCCCTGGAGCTGCTGGGAGCAGAGGTGTGGCCGAGCCCTGACCTGCCTCATGAAGCGCCGTTCCCCACCTCGTCCCCCCACGGCCTCTGCCTGTGGTACTTCTGTGAGTGGTGTTTGCTTTGGTCTTGTGGTCAAGGCTAGGCGCGGCGTGTGTCTTCGGCGTCCGCGGCCATGGGCGTGCAGAGAGGTGAAGCTGTGTACCGTGTGCTGCGGCCACGGGTGCTGGAAATGGGCCATGGTGCTGACCTAGGCATGTCCCACAGGGCAGCTCCTTCACACCCTTGGGCTCCCAGCCTCTGCCCAACCCCCACATATACTCCAGGACCTTCGCCACCCTGCAGTGCACCCCAGAGGCAGCCAAGGGAAACTGCCACTCGCGGGCACCCCGCGGGCACTTGGTGGAGCCAGACTCACAGACCACTGTGCCCTCAGGGGCACCCAGGCAGGGTGACCGATAGGATGGACAAGATGGAGGGGATGAGGCTGACCAGGCACAGCCCCTGGTGGGCACAGCAGCCCTCCCCAGAGCTCCCAGCAGACACCCTGGACTTTTCGCTACCTGCTCCTCACGCCCCGTCCATCCCGCCTGGAAATGGCCTGAACAGAACCAGGGGCTGAAGGACCAGTGCTGCAGGCTGGACTTGGCAGTGAAAACAAGGAGGGAGTCACTGGCCGAGGGAGGGGCCGGCCGCCTGCAGCCCAGGCTGCCCCAGCTCTGGGTGGGCCCCTAGTTTCCTGGGAAGCAGCCCAGAGCGGGAATGAAGACCCGGCAGCCCCGCTGGGAAGTCGGCCAGGAGCCTGACAGCCGGTGGGGTAACAGCAGCGGCTCTCGGGCGTGGCTGCAGGCGCCAGTCGCTCCTGGCCTTCAGCCGCCCGCGAGTTTGCTTTCCCATTTCACAGGTTGGCAGCTCGAGGCCCGGATCATCAGTGATTGCCCCCCTCAAACCTGGAGCAGACAGGAGGGGTGGGGTCTCAGCTCAGGGCCACCACCTCAGACCTTGAGTACACACACACACACACTGCCCTCACACACACACTGCCCTCACACACACACTGCCCTCACACACACTGCCCTCACACACACTGCACTCACACACTGCCCTCACACACACTGCCCTCACACACACACTGCCCTCACACACACTACACTCACACACTGCCCTCACACACACTGCCCTCACACACACACTGCCCTCACACACACACTACCCTCACACACACTGCCCTCACACACACTGCCCTCACACACACTGCCCTCACACACACACTGCCCTCACACACACTGCCCTCACACACACTACACTCACACACTGCCCTCACACACACTGCACTCACACACTGCCCTCACACACACTGCCCTCACACACACACTGCCCTCACACACACTGCCCTCACACACACTGCACTCACACACTGCCCTCACACACACTGCCCTCACACACACTGCCCTCACACACACTGCCCTCACACACACTGCCCTCACACACACTGCCTCACACACACTGCCCTCACACACACACTGCCCTCACACACACACTGCCCTCACACACACTGCCCTCACACACACACTGCCCTCACACACACACTGCCCTCACACACACACTGCCCTCACACACACACTGCCCTCACACACACACTGCCCTCACACACACTGCCCTCACACACACACTGCCCTCACACACACTGCCCTCACACACACACTGCCCTCACACACACTGCCCTCACACACACACACTGCCCTCACACACACACTGCCCTCACACACACACTATCCTCACACACACACACTGCCCTCACACACACACTGCCCTCACACACACACTGCCCTCACACATACTGCCCTCACACACACTGCCCTCACACACACACACTGCCCTCACACACACTGCCCTCACACACACACTGCCCTCACACACACTGCCCTCACACACACACTGCCCTCACACACACGTACATGCGCTCAGCATGCGCATGTACTTACATACACGTTACATGCACTTGTACACACACACATATAGGGGACTTTGAGCTCTCCGCTTCCTCCACAGGCTCTGTCCGCAGCGGTCTAGACCCTTCCCCTCAGCTCTGCTGCCCTGTGCACGCCTCCCTGGGGTCTCCTGGTCCTGCTCCCCTGGTCTTCAGCACAATCCGCACCCATCCCCTTCTTCCCTCCTCCCAAGACACGGGTCTACCCAGAGGCCACGGAGCCACGGCCATGTGCACAGGGACTTGTCCTGGTGCAGTGGTGGTGGGAGGTGGGGCTGGGCTGAACAGGAGGGCTGCTCTGGGGGTGCTGGGGACAGCAGGGACTGCACAAGTGGGCGCAGCTTCTGGCTCCCAGCACGGCCCCGTGGGATTCGGGGAGCCACAAGCTCTGCCTTCTCACGGGAATGTGTGCTGGGGAGGCCTGGGCCATCTCAGGCCCGAGTGATCCTTGCCAGCTGTTGCTGTTGCAGGCGCAGCCAGCAGTGGGGCCTACTGTTGTTGTCTGGGGGAGGCTGTGTGTGTGTGTGTTAAAGAGAGGGAGCTGCAAGCTGAGAAAGAGCCTTGCAGCCCCGTCCCACTGACCAACTCAGGGCTGTCACTGGCTGTCCCCTCCCGCCGGGCCAGCGCCAGCTACCCCACAGGCCAGTGGGCAGGTGGTAGAGCCAGCTGCTTGCCCTGTGTGAGGTCACGCTCAGAGGGCAGAGGCAGCAGCCAACAGGCCAGCTGAGCTCCTCGAGCCAGCCAGCCAGCCACCTGCCAGGACAGCCCGCAGCTGTGCCCCAAGCTGCCACCAGGAGTGGGGCCTGCCATGTGGGCTTGCGGTCCCCTGCAGCAGCAGCTACCCGACCATGCATGGGGCGTGGCCGGCCTCCACGGAGCCTTCAAGGAAACCAGCCACGGACAACACCTGCTCCCGGCCCCATGGCCATGCCAGCTAGACCCAGCACAGGCCTGAAGAAGGGAGCAGGGAAGGAGTGAGGAGAGAGGGGCTGGAGAAGGGCTGGAAGGGCAAGCCCAGGTCAGGGTTCCTCCGCCACCTCTGTAGGAGGGTTCTGGCCTGAGGCTGTGCAGCTGCCGGTGCGTGGACTGTGAGAAACTGAGTCATGGAGAAGCTACCCCCTCGTGGCAGGGAGAGACAACACTGATTTCCAAAGGGAGGATGTCCAGGACATCCCCAGTAGTGGCTCAGCATCAGAGGGGTTTATGTGTGACAAAGGGCTGTGGATGCACGCTGTCACCTGCCCTCGCCTGCTTCCTGTTACCGCCATACAGCACCTGGGCCTGGGGGGAAGCACGGTGAGCTCAGGGTTCTGGGGCGGGGACGGGGAAGCCAGGAGCTGACACCTGCTCAGCTGCGCAGGGCGCAGGTGTGGGTGGGCAGGGGGATTCAATAGCTACCTGCAGTGTTGACATCCCATGTGGGCCCAAGTTCATGTCCAGGCTGTTCCACTTCTGATCCTGCTCCCTGCTTACATGCCTGAGGCAGCAGCACAGGATGGGCCAGGTGCAGATGGGGTTCCTGGTCCTGCCTTTGGGGGACCGCAGTGCCCAGCCAGCATGTCAGTCTGAGTGCCTCCCAGGCCCCAGACCAAGGAGCAAGAGGTTTCTTGTCTGCCAGGCCTGCAGTCACAGAGGGTTGGGGGGGGGGGGGCTCCACCAGCAGGGATGGCTGAGCCCTGGGACCCAGTTAGGCCAGCTCCCCCCGCCCCCACCTCCCGTTGGCCTATTGTCCTCTGCCTGCAGACACGGCCTCTCCCTGTGTCCTGTGCCCTGTTGAATTGGGCTGTTTGCTCACTCCTCTCCTCCCGTGGCAGCACGGAGCACCGCCTGCCTGTGGAGCTGTGAGCATGCTGGCCCCTTCATCTGTTGGGAGGCTGTGCGACCCCCACTCTCGGGCCGCGGCTTCTGCTGTCACGTGGTGAACAGCAGTGGCTGGAAATCAGCTGCTTCAGCGGCTGGGGCAGTTTATGCCAAGGGAACAGATTTGGAAATTCCGGTCGGCGTCTCCTGGGGCCTGAGTCAGCCAGAGCTTGTGCAATGCAGCCGGTGCTTGCCGGGTACCTGTCACGTGCTACACTGGGAGTGCAGAGGAGCCGAGATGGGCAGGGGCTGATGCTGCACCTGTGGGCGGTGCTGTGGGAGGCAGTGCAGAGGACACAGGTGCACGGGAAAGACAGCTACCGAGTCCGGAATCCCGGTGATGGCGTGAGGAGAGGTGAGCAGCATGGTGCTGGCCGGCTGGCAGCAGCCCACTGTCACCCCTGCTCGGTTCACGTGAAATCCAGCCCATCCATGAAGAGCTGACCCAGGAAGTCTGGCTGGCCCATGCCTGAGACACCAGCTAAGACACCCGTATCCCATGAGTGGTGTGCATCCTGAAGGCCACACACACGGCAGCCTTGAACCTGGGCCCGGCCTGGCTCCCTGCTTCAGCCTGGCCCAGCCCTGGCTGCTGCAGACATCTGGGGTGTGGGCCAGCCAAGGCCCCAAGGACGACCCAGCCTCGTCCTACCTACATGGTCCTCGAGCCCCTCTCATAGTCCTTGTGGGGAGGAGTGGACACGTCTCAGTGCCAAGCCCTGCCAGATCTCCTGGGTCAGCCAGTGCCCAACCAGACAAGTGGCTCTTTACAGAGCACGCCGTGGGCAGCCTGGGGAGGCAGCTGGCGGGGCCCAGTACACATGCCTTGTATGGCTGTGACATCACAGGACAGCCCACACACTTCCCAAGTCCACGACAGAGCTGTGGGGAGGCCATCCCCTGGGGACGGCCAGCATGGGCAAGGGCCACCAACCACACACTCACAGAAGCAGGCTGGACAGGGATGGCTGGGCAGCCCCGAGTCTGGGGTCCCAGGAGGCCAGTACTGGCATCCATTGGGTGCTGCCCATGAGGGTAGCAAATGTGAGGATGAGGGCAAGAGGCGGCAGCACGCAGGCCTGGCTTCCTGCACACCCTGAGGGTCATGGCTTGGCCTCCTAGCAGGCGGCTCGACCACAGGCACCTGCAGCGCCAGCCAGCCCTGCTCTGGCCAAGCCCAGGATGGCAGGCATGGCTGAGAGGGCAGCAGCGGAGGAGAGGACTGGCAGGTGGAGGTGGGAAGGGCTGGGGGCCAGGGTGGGTGTAGCCCCCACCTTTTTCTGCTCTTTGGGCTCCTCGTCCCTAACAGAGCAAGTGGCTGACCCTGCCTGGCCTCGGGAACAGAGTGGGAAAGTGGCTCCCAGTAGCTGACCCTGGAGGACGCGGGCACAGCGGCCCCTGCCCAGGGGACCTGCTGGCTTGGGCAGCTGGGGTCGGGGTCACCATCGGTGCTTCACTGTGACGTGGCTCAGTGACGTTGCACACAGAGGCCACGGGGACACACAGCCCCAGGGAGCACGTGACAAGACAAGGCTGTGTCTATTGATTTTTCTCAGAAAGGCAGTTAAACACACACACACAGAGGCACTCTTCCATCTGCTGGTTCACTCACCAAAGGCCCACAGTGGCCAGTGCCGAGCCAATCCGAAGCCAGGAGCCAGGAGCTTCTTCCGGGTCTCCCACGCGGGTGCAGGTCCCAAGGCTTTGGGCCGTCCTCCACTGCTTTCCCAGGCCACAGGCAGGGAGCTGGATGGGAAGTGGAGCATCCGGGACACGAACCGGTGTTGAAATGGAGTGCCAGCGTCACCGGTGGTGGCTTAACCTGCTTGTGTGATCCAACCAGGGTTCCCTGCAGGGAAGGAGGCCCCTGGGTGAGGAGGGGGAGCAGGTGAGCCGTGTGTGTGTGTGTACGCGCGTGGGTGCACAGGTACTCCAAGTTGCCCACAGTCCCTTTTCCGGTGGCTGTCCCTGCAGCGAGTGCAGCCACCCGTGGCTTCGTGCTCTCCGCCGTGTCATGAGGACCCTGGACTGAACTGGACTTCCTCAGAACTCCCCAGAACTCCCCATGCATCCCCAGCCTGGCCCACGGAGGCCAAGGGTGTGGCAGCAGCGCTGCAGCTGGGGGCCCACCTGCTACAGACAGGGAGGTGGGAGAGCTGCACGCTGGGGCAACGAGGAGCAGGGATGCCTGGCTCGAGTGGGGAGGGCAAACCCACCTGTGGGAGTGGGGAGGCCTCCCGGTACAGGCTGTGGGGAGTGGCCAGGCCGGAGTCTTTCCTGCTGTAGGGGAGCCACCCACCGTCCCTCTGCTCACCTGTAACGACAGTGGTAACCATCCACCCGCCCACCTGCCCATCCATGGGTTCATCCACCGACCCATCTAGCCACCCACCTGCCCATCCATGGGTTCATCCACCCACCCATCTTTCACCCATCTAGCCACCCACCTGCCCACTGGTCCATGCACTTGCCAATCCCTCTTCCTCCCTCCCTCCAGCTACCTCTTTGGTGCTAGCCGAAAGCTTCTGTCTCCACGTGTGGCCCTTGTGGGGACCTGGAGACATGGGTGATTCAAGCCTGGTCCCTGAGCTCAGAGTTTCCAGTGGGAAAACTGACCACAAACTGGTCAAGGCTGCCGAGGACAGAGACTCTGCTGGTCACGGGAGGCCACCTCGTCACAGCAATCACTTCCGGCAAATGAGTCACAGGCGGGCAGAGAAAGTGATGGGGTCCCACGCCCGTCGTGCCCGGTGGGCCACCAGGTTCTGGTGGGGGCAGGTGCGGGGGGACAGCAGGTGGGGCCAGGGCTTTCCTTGCTTGCATCCCATTTCAGGTGCTCATTGGAGTCCTGGCTGCTCATCTTCCCAGCCATCCTCTGCTAGCACGCCTGGGAAGCAGTGGAGGAGGGTCCAAGTGCTGGGCCTCCTGCTTCAGCCTCCCAGCCCTGTCTGTTGTGGCCATCTGGGGAGTGAACCAGCAGACGGGAGTTCTGTGCCACTCTGTCCTTCACAATGGAGCATGCACCCTGACCACCCCCAGGGAGGCATTGCCAGGGAGGATGTCCAGGGCTGGTGCCTCAGCAGCCAGCGTGCAACTGGGCGGGCAGCTGGGTGGCTACAGGGCTCCACGTGGTGAGTTTGGCCAGAGAGCACAGACTGCAAGCAGGAATCCCACAGCGGCTGCTGAATGAAGCTTGGCCTGGGGCCTTCCTGCATCCCATGGAGGCAGAGGCAGCCCGTCCCCGCCCCTCAGGCAAAGGCTGTCCTGCTTAGATGGCCGCAGTCCTCAGGGCCACTGGTCCTCAGCACAGCTGGCCATGGGTGTGGACAGGAGGGCAGCGTCCCCGGCTGGTGTCCCCTGGCCCTGCCCTTGCCCCGCCCTGGGGTCCCCAGGCCCTGCCCTCGCCCCGCCCTGGGGTCCGGGCCCCCTCAGTGGCGTGATGAACAGCCAGATCCTCCTAAGATGACACTGCTTGTGCAGGCTTGGCTCCCTGCAGACGGAAACAGGCTAGGAGTGGAGGAATTTCTGCAGATTGGACGGAGGCCACTGACACAGATCTTGGGGTGGAGCAGTCCTGGGCTTTGTTTTTCCACCCCCAGGGCTCAGCCCCCGGAAGATGCGTGCTTTCTCTCTCAGGGGACTCTGGTGGGAAGTGCAGAGCCCAGAACAAGATGGGGCAGCCTGAGGCGCTGGGCCCACAGCTGTAGGTGTAACCTCACGGGAGGCTGCACTCGCCCGCTGACCCCCACAGAGCCCCAGCCTCCTCCCCAGTGAGAGCACATCGCCTTCCCAGCAGGCAGAATAGAGTGCCCAAGGGGCTGTGCCAGGAACCTGGAACCTGGTCCCTCCTGCTGCCTCTGGGGTGCACGTGAGCAGGGAGTTGGCTGCACCCCAGGCACCCCAAGGTGCGACGCAGCCGTCCTGGCCACAGCTTGGCCCACTCACCCCAAGAGGCGTGGAGGAATGTAGAGTTTCTACCAGTCTTATTTGTGTGCAAGAAATTAAGTCTGCACATCCCCCCGCCCGCCCCCGCACTGGAGGACTCCACACTGTTAACATTGCGGGGAAAGCAGAGCTTGCCGCTGTTGTCTGCAGCAAACGGACACGGGCTGGGGGGCAGCCAGTACACCAGGGCCGGTTCACACCCCAGCTGCACCACTGCCAACCCAACTACCTGCTCAGGCACCTGGAAAATGGGCAGAAGCTATCCCAAGTGCTGGGGCCGCCACCTTGCCACGCAAGACATGCGGCTGGAGCTCCTGGCTGCCGGCTCTGACCTGGCCCAGCCCAGGCTGCTGCAGGCCTCGGGTGTGAAGAGTGGACGCAGATAGCCCTGGAGGCTCTGCCTTTCAAATGACCGTTCCAAAGCTGACCTGGCCCCAACCCCCCTTGTAACCACAGACCAATGGCCACCCTTGGCCCTCTGCTCTAGATGGGACACCTGCCACTCATCTGGGGCCCCCGTGCTGTCCTGCTGCCCCTGCATGGTCACTGCAGCTACCTGGGCCCCAAGGCCCGTGTCTGTCCCCCAACCCCGCCCTGTAGGGCTGGCAGCAATGATGCCAGCCCTCCCTCCTCCTCCTGGGCTCTGAACCCCCTGCACTGGGTCTCTTCCTTCTCTATTGTCCCCATTCTTCCAGCTGCCTGCTGGGGTCCCTGCTGAGTTCTCACTTGCTAAGATCCCTCAGGCGGGGAGGCAGCTCCGCCCGGTGCCCTCTGCAGCCCCATGGCCTCTCAGCTGTCCTCAGCTGACCCTGCGGACACTTGGGGGACCTGGCTCTACCTGGGAACAGTATTTGCAATTGTCCTATTTTCATCAACTCCAAAGTCATTTTACCGTATTGTTGCCTGTGCACCTGACTCAATTCCATTCTGTGGGCAGGGCTGGGGGACAGGCAGGACAAGGGGTGGGCAGGACTGGGGGAGTGGCAGGGCCGGGGGGATGGACAGGGCTGGGGGATGGGCAGGGCTGGGGAGGGGCAGGGCTGGGGAGGGGCGGGGATGGACAGGGCTGGGGGAGGGGCAGGGCTGGGGGAGGGCAGGACTGGGGGAGGGCAGGACTGGGGAAGGGACAGGGCTGGGGGATGGGCAGGGCTGGGGAATGGGCAGGGCTGGGGGAGGGGCAGGGCTGGGGATGGACAGGGCTGGGGAAGGGGCAGGGCTGGGGGAGGGCAGGGCTGGGGAAGAGGCAGGACTGGGGGAGGGGCAGGGCTGGGGGAGGGCAGGGCTGGGGGAGGGGCAGGGCTGGGGGAGGGCAGGGCTGGGGAGGGGCAGGGCTGGGGGAGGGCAGGGCTGGGGGAGGGGCAGGGCTGGGGGAGGGCAGGGCTGGGGGATGGACAGGGCTGGGGAAGGGGCAGGGCTGGGGGAGGGCAGGGCTGGGGAAGAGGCAGGACTGGGGAGGGCAGGGATGAGGGAGGGCAGGGATGAGGGAGGGCAGGGCTGGGGAGGGCAGGACTGGGGGCAGGCAAGTCTGGGGAGAAAAGAACTGTGGGAAGGGCAGGCATGAAACTGCCCCCACCCACTGCCCCTGGGGACAAAGAGAGGGAGCACAAGCCATCCCGACATTCACACACCCACTCATTCTGACACCCCATGGGGAAACACCTGTTGAAGGGTAGCTCCCTGCTCCCCCTAAGAAAGTGACCAAGCCTTGGGGCTCCTGAGGACCAGGTTGCTGTCCTGACAGCTGGCTGTGGCCGACAGCATCAGCCCACACGGTTCTCACACAGCCAGGCGAGCTGACTCAGAGCCGCCCCATTTGGCGCTTAGCAAAGCAGAGCTTTGTAGAAATTATTTCCTGTTTACTCAAAAGATTGTATCTGCAGAAAATGTGGAATAATGAGCATCCCGTGTTATGACGCCAGCTGCACTGCGGGTCACCAACACGCCCCTGGGGTCGGCCCGAGCCCCTTCTCAGCCCGGTGGCGCTGTGGGCCGGAGGGGTGTGGCTGCAGCGGCCTGACAGCCTTGCTCTGCACCCTTGGTAGCCTCCATCGGGTCCGGTGCAGGCCCGTGCTGGTCAGCTACAGCTGTGCCTTCAGGCGCCCTGGCACGGGCTTGTGGACGGCCTGCTCCGCCCACCAGGCAGGCCGCTCCAGCACGCTGCGCTCCTGCAGGACACTGGTCCAGAGGTTCTTGTAGAGCTGTGGGGGACACGCGGGGCCACGTGAGTGCTGAGCCACACAGGGGGTGCCTTGGGTCTCACGCACGCACCCCCTGCACCCTGCCTCAGCTGTGTCAAAGGCACAGGAAATCCCCCACGGTCGTCTTGCAGAGCCTTGATGATTTACGGCCAATTTATGGACACACTTTATTTCTGAGAAGCTGGGATTGGGAAAACTCAATTATAGTACAGCCCAAGACGTGACTGACTTGGGGAACAGCTCCATGCTTCCCATGGGAGTCCTGTGGCTGCTTGGCCTCAAATGGGTCCTTGGACACCCCTCCCCCACCCTGCTAGCTGGGCTCACCATGCCTGGTCACATGGTCCTCAGCCCTGCTGGCCCATCCCACAGCGGGGTCCCACTGCTGTCACCCCGACTTCCCCTGACCCCACCAGCCCTGAGGGGGTTTCTGCCTACCTGGCCATCAGCCTTGCCGATTGGCGAGTCCAGGATGAAGTCGGGGGGAGCGATGACATCCACCAGGGCCACAGCGTCATCTTTCAGCTGTTAGGGAATGGAGCCCAGGCTCTTGGTGCCCGGCCAGCTCCACAGAGACCCCTGAGCTAGGTGCCCGGCCAGCTCCACGGTGACCCCCTGGAGGCTGTGTGCATGGCCAGCTCCATGGTGACACCACCTGCCCCTATCCCCACCCCGTGCTTGGTGCACAGCCAGTTCCATGGTGACCCTCAGGGGCCCATGGGGGCTGTGCCTGCTCTCTGTGACAGGAACCTGAGCAGACACAGGGCCCTTCCTATCCAATCCTCCCCTTCCTAGCCTGCACTGCGGGGTCCCCGGGAGTGCATCTGAGTACTTTGATGCATGGCTGGTTGCTCCATGCCACGGGGTGGGCTATGGTGCCCATCGGCTATTGCCTTCCCAGGTAGCCCCTGGCCCTGACCTGGCAGGACGGCTGCTTCTCCAGTCCGAGGAGCCAGACCCAGAGATTGGGGGCAGGGGTGGGAGCAGGGCAACCTTGTGCTCCCTCCAAGGCCTGTGATTACTCCGAGACCCCAGGATTGTCTTGAAGCACAAACCCACTCCCGGCAAATACTTGATGACACACCATGGGCAGTCACCTTTCATGGGGCCCAGGAAGAGGGCAGGATGCAACGACCTGCGGAGCGACAGAGGGGACGGCCCCTCATATCGAAACCACACCTGCCCTATTGCACATAGAGGTGCTGCTGTTCCTGGTCCACAGGACCACGTGCCAGCCCCTCTGCCTGGCTGACCTCGGTCGCCAAGGGAATGAGGCAGTGGGGACATGGCTGCTCTGTGGCAGCAAAGAATGCTGGGGACCCCGGGCACGACCAGTGCCACCCTGCAGAGTCCCCGCTGACACAGCAGTACCTTGCAGCCTGGGGCTATGGTGGTGGGCGGGGCTGAGGCAGGGAGAGAACCAGCCCCAGAGGCAGGACTGCCACCTGAGCCATGGGAGAAGCGGCGGGCGGCCCGTGGGACTAACTCTCATCCCAGTGCCAAAGACTTTCTGGGGCTCAGTCAACCGTTGCAGCAGCCTCTGCAGGCGAATGAACCCCAGGCCTTAGTTCAGCATCACCCTCGGCTCAGCAGCCAGGACGCAGGGCTGCAGCCCGAGGGCAGAATGCTGGCGGGTTGGTGTGGCCCACGCAGAGGCCTGAGCACCACTGCCCGCCCTGCCCGGAGCACGGGACCGCACCTGGAGTTTGCTCACCTGGGCACACAGGTCCAGGATGGCAGCCTCCAAGCTCTTGCCCGCCTGCTCCCCCGACAAGTATCCACCTGCAAACACAGCCCCGGTCACACGAGCACGCCAGGAACAGCCCTGCAGAGGCCTGGCCCTGAGACGGGGTGACCAGCTCAGGGTGCAGACTCAGTTCATGGACAGTTCATGGCCATGGGGCGGCGTAGGGAGCCGGCCCGCCACAGGTGGGAGCGTGGGGCTGGGGGCCAGAGGGGCTGAGCAGCACAGGGGATGGAGGGAGGCTGTGCCTGGTTTTCCTGTGGGTCCGAAGGCCCAGGGGACAGAGCCTGGTGTGCCTAAGGCTGTGACTGGCAGGACCTGGGCGTGTCCCTGGCCTCCTGGGAGGTATTGGGGGAGTGGTAGGTGTTGCCTGGCTAGTCCTAAGCCCAGAACCACACACAGCAGGGAGGGACCCACTCTCTCTAGGGCAGCAAAGCTCTGTGGCCCAGGGCGAGGGCATCGGGAAGGTTAGAACACAGCGGTAGGTTGGGCCAGTTACCAGACCCTCCCCTGCCCCCACTTACTTGCCCCTGACCCAGGAGCTGACTTCAAAGGGACTCTGGGCCAAGGGGAAGTGGCAGGTGCAAGACCCCACCCTAAGCAGCTCAGTGATGCAGTCTAAGTGTCTCCTCTATCTCCAGTCCCGTCAGCTGTGACAGGTGCCTGCAGTCACAGCAGGGCACCCCCCCACACACCCTCAGCTGTGACAGGTGCCTGCAGTCACAGCAGGGCACCCCCCCACACACCCTCAGCTGTGACAGGTGCCTGTGCAGTCACAGCAGGGCACCCCCCCACACACCCTCAGCTGTGACAGGTGCCTGTGCAGTCACAGCAGGGCACCCCCCCACACACCCTCAGCTGTGACAGGTGCCTGAAGTCACAGCGGGGCACCCCCACACCCTCAGCTGTGACAGGTACCTGTGCAGTCACAGCGAGGGCACCCCACCTCAGCTGTGACAGGTGCCTGTGCAGTCACAGCAGGGCACCCCCCCACACACCCTCAGCTGTGACAGGTGCCTGTGCAGTCACAGCGAGGCCCCCCCACACCCTCAGCTGTGACAGGTGCCTGTGCAGTCACAGCGGGGCACCTCCCACACCCCCAGCTGTGACAGGTGCCTGAAGTCACAGCGGGGCACCCCCACACCCTCAGCTGTGACAGGTGCCTGTGGAATCACAGCAGGGCACCCCCCTCAGCTGTGACAGGTGCCTGTGGAGTCACAGCGGGGCACCTCCCACACCCTCAGCTGTGACAGGTGCCTGCAGTCACAGCGGGGCACCCCCACACCCTCAGCTGTGACAGGTGCCTGTGGAGTCACAGCGAGGCCCCCCACACCCCCAGCTGTGACAGGTGCCTGCAGAGTCACAGCAGGGCACCCCCCACACCCTCAGCTGTGACAGGTGCCTGTGCAGTCACAGCGGGGCACCCCCCCACACACCCTCAGCTGTGACAGGGGCCTGAAGTCACAGCGAGGCCCCCCCACACCCCCAGCTGTGACAGGTGCCTGTGGAATCACAGCAGGGCACCCCCCTCAGCTGTGACAGGTGCCTGCAGTCACAGCGGGGCACCCCCACACCCTCAGCTGTGACAGGTGCCTGTGGAGTCACAGCGAGGCCCCCCACACCCTCAGCTGTGACAGGTGCCTGCAGAGTCACAGCAGGGCACCCCCCACACCCTCAGCTGTGACAGGGGCCTGTGCAGTCACAGCGGGGCACCCCCACACCCTCAGCTGTGACAGGTGCCTGTGCAGTCACAGCGAGGCCCCCCCACACCCTCAGCTGTGACAGGTGCCTGTGCAGTCACAGCAGGGCACCCCCCCACACACCCTCAGCTGTGACAGGTGTTTGTGGAGTCACAGCGGGGCACCCCCCACACCCTCAGCTGTGACAGGTGCCTGTGCAGTCACAGCGAGGCCCCCCCACACCCCCAGCTGTGACAGGGGCCTGAAGTCACAGCGAGGCCCCCCCACACCCTCAGCTGTGACAGGGGCCTGTGCAGTCACAGCGCCCCTTCCCCCCACCTCTGGGAGGTCTCACCTCGGTAGAGCAGGGCAGTGTGTTGGCTCAGAGACCACAGGGAGTAGAGTGCACTGAGCCGGCCCAGCACAGCTCGCAGCGGGCCTGGCACACTGACATGGTGCGTGTAGCTGAGGAACCGCTGTACCACCGTGAGCTCCATGAAGGCCAGGGCCAGGGACCGGCAGTGATAGACCTGAGAAATGGGCACAGGGACTCTGCTCAGAGCCCCGCCAGGACATACCGCCAGGATGGGGCACTCAGGCATCCCCAAGGGAACGTGGCACCATGAGCTCTGAGACCCGGGGGACTCCATGTGGAGCCTGGGGGACACAGCTGTGGGAGGCCACATCAGGGAGCCCACGGTGCCTCTTGCACATCTACTGGAGTACACATTAGGGTTTGGGGTGCTGCTTGGGAGAAGCCCACTGCTCGAGGGTCTTCCCACTGGCCCTGCACACGCAGAGGATGTGGCTGCTCCAGCCCCTTTCTCACTTGTCACATCCACAAACACAGACCAAGCCAAGCAGGGCCGGGGCGGGCGGCCAGGGCGGGCAGCCTGGGAGGCAGGGCCACGGTGCCTCCCTCGGGCCCAGCTGCGTCTCTCCGGCCCAGCGTCCACAATACAGGCTGACAGTCACAGCTTCCTTTACGAGCTTTCCTTCCTCCCACCACCTCTTCCCAGATTGCTGTCTTAATCAGAAAAACAACACGTGGGGTTTGTGGCTCACTACCGCGTGCACGCACTGTGCCTGATGGAACAGGACCACGCAGGCAGGGGTGTGGAGCTGGGGCAGGCGTGCAGGGCCGGGGCAGGCGTGCAGGGCTAGGGCAGGCGTGCAGGGCCGGGGCAGGTGTGCAGGGCCAGGGCAGGTGTGCAGGGCCGGAGCAGGCGTGCAGGTCCGGGGCAGGTGTGCAGGGTCAGGCAAGCGTGCAGGGCTGGGGCAGGCGTGCTGGGGGCCTCCTGTGGCCCACACCCATCAGCATGTGGCTCTGACGTCCAGATTCATGCTCAGAGATGCTTCAGACCCGGGGTCAGGCGCTGGGACCCGCGTCCATGCATGAGAACCAAGCCCACCCTCGGCCATGGTGGCAGAGATGGGGCTATCCCCACCAAAGTTAGGAAGTCCTAGGCAAACACCCGAGGTATAACAGAAGGAAGACTCCCGGGGCTGCTGCATCACACAGGGACTGTGTCGGGGTAGCGTCCAGGGCCCCGCTGTGCACCCCAAGTGCCCAGGAAGCCACGCCACAGATCCTGCAGTTCCAGCTCTGGCCTACAGGCTAGACACCATGAGGCGGCCCAGCACCCTGGCCTCTTGCACACGTCCCGTGGCACAGAGCAGCCAGGTGAGGCATGGCAGGCTAGCAGCAAGCAGACGAACAAGGAGCCAGCGACCCCAGGGACAAGCGTCAGACCGGCTCGTGCCGCACCTGGCAGTTGCTTCTGGCTTCGAAATCACTGCATCCGGACGCTCTTTCCCAGTGGAGTTTCTGACGAGTCTCCCGGAGCAGGTAGCAAACCAACCATTTATATGCGGCCAGAGGGGCTTCAATACGAGAGAGGGGGAAGAGGGAGTGGCCACATGGCATCTGAAACGCATCACACACCTGCCCCGGGCCAGCCAGCACCATGCACACGTGTGCGAGGGAAGAGGCGGGTCCAGGTTTGCAGGCAGGGGCTGGGTGGCACCCAGGCAGGCACTGGGGGTTCCTGGCTCAGCCGCAAGACTGCCCTGCCTCATGCAGGATGAGCTCCAGGTCCCTGGTCCCATGCTTGGTCTGTGCGAGACATGGTGCCATGGCAGAGGCCAGCACGGAGCACGCACGTGCACTGTCCATGTGGCCCACTGGTGCATGACGCACTCTGTGCTGGGGCCGGAGCTCCCCCTCGACGTGCTGTCCACTGTGAAACTGACCAGGCCAGAGGGAGGCCGCGGACACACAGCATGCAGGAAGCCCCTCCTCTCAGGGAGGACTCCCGGGCCGCGGGTGGGGGCTGGGGACCTAGACCAGCCCTGGGCCTCTGAGGCCAGGAGCCCCTCGTGCCAGGCAGCTGCTCACGGCTCAGAGCTCATGGGAGACAGAAGGGGGACCCAGTGCCAACGGGGTCTTAGGATGCCCTCGGACGAAGGCCCTAGGCCTTACACATGGTCTCAGCTACCCATAGGCAACTTAGGTCCAACAAGGAGGAATGGAAAATTCAAGAAATAAAAATTCCATATGTGTAAATGGCTTGGTGTTCCAGGCTGTGTGATGATGCAAGCTCACACTTGCATCATGGGGTCAGTGTGTCCCTCACACACACACACACACAGGTCCCCACAGGCCTCCACCCTGTGAGTGTGTGAGACAGTCCCCACAGGCCCATTGGTGTAGACCTAACAGGTCCTCTGCCCTGTGTGTCGTACGTGAGGGACACACGGTCCCCAGGGGCCCTCTGCCCTGTGTGTGTGTGTGAGACACACGGTCCCCACAGACCCTCTGCCCTCTGTGTGTGTGAGACACACAGTCCCCACGGGCCCTCTGCCCTCTGTGTCAGCACATCAGGGACAGGCAGCCTGCGTGCCAGTACTCGAGCTCTGCTTCCACGTGTCCGTGGACCTCCGGGGTGCCACCATCTGTGCCTCGCTCCTCTGCAGACTTGACAAGGCTGCACCACCCTACACACAGCACTGCAGCCGGGGAGCCGAGGCAGGCATGCCAGGCCCTGCCCCCAGCCTGCAGCTGAGCCTGGGCAGGGACAGAGGCCAGGAGGCAGTGGGGAGTGAGCGGGCAGACACATGACGTCATGGCCAAGGTTCAAGCAAGGGCACATGGCAAGCCAGCGATGCCAGCACTACGCGGCAGGATGAGAACCAGCTGGCAGGGACTCAGGCTGCTCTCTGGGCCACCAGGCAAGGGACGGAGGAATGAGGTTCTGGGGAGGGACCCTCCAAGTCCCCTTGCAACGAGTGTCCCGAGAACAGGTGAAGGCCCACATAGCGCCTCCCTGGCTGGGCCTGGAGCCTCCCACGTCCGTGCCCAGTGCAGCACAGCTCACCTGCGGGATCCAGCCAGTCGGCTGCACAGGAGCCCGTGAACCGCTGGCCCAGGCTGCTGGGGTAAGCCTGCAGGAAGTCCACCGACTTCAGGGGGCTCCTCAGGCCGGCTCTGTCTGAGACACGCAAAGGAGAGTCTGAGAGAGACTGGGCATGCTCCACCACGGTAAGTGACCAGGCTGAAAGCTGGGGTGCCCCTGCCCCATCCTCCTCATGGCTGTGCTGGGTATACCTGCCCCATCCTCCCCACGGCCGTGCACAGGTAGTCCAAGCAGGTAGTTGCTGGTCTGTTGCAGGAGGACACTGTTGTCGCCCTCGTAGGTGCAGTTAGGGTCGTTGTCATCCCGGAGCTTGCCCAGCCGGTTCACTGCAACGAGACCCCAGCTCATCGCGAGCTGTGCACCTTGGGTGGGGCGGTGGCCCAGCTGCAGGTAAAGCCACAGACGTGGGCCGTGGGGGCTCAGACACGTCCTGCAGGGTTCCAGCCAGCACTGGCGTACGCTGAGCTAAGCATCTCAGAGCGGCCGGGAGGCCAGGGACTGCTGAGTGGCTGACGGACAGCCAGTGCCCACAGGCCAGGCGGTGGGGGCTAGAGGATTTGTGGCTGCCCGGCCCCCTTACTGGAAAGGCACCCACAAGCCCCCAGTGCCCCACCCTCTGAGCCTTGGTCCCTGGGCGGGGACACACTCAGCTGCAGCCCACAACACTGTGACGAGTGACAGCTTGTTCCCAATCACATATTTAAGAGGGCTGAAGTGGGAGGGCAATGAAGACGGGAACGGAGTCCAGCAGCAGGGCGGCATGGGCAGTGCGCAGTGGCCAGCAGCTGCCACGCCCACTCACTGCTCACCAGCACCTGTCCCACCACACGGGCAGAGCCACCGCCCACCGGCTCACCCAGAGGCCAGCCCCTGTGTGGCCATTCCTGAGTTCATCAAAACCAACTCAGGAGTTTCCCATTGGAACTGCCCAGGTTTGAGTCCCGGCTACGGCTGAGAGGCGTCCAGCATACCTGCTCACCCTTTCTCCACAAGCTGCCACCCCCAACTTCTGACCAAGATGCGGGAGGTGCTGGAGCTGTGGGCTCCGTAGCACACTGCCACGTCCATTACCAATGCCATCTTGACTGCCACCTTGACGGCGCAAGAACAGCTAAGCGGCCTGGAAGCGAGTGTGTGTGGTCGTGTTCCAATAACTCTATCCTCCAGCAGCCTGCACGTGGCTGTCTCACCATCTGCTGGCCCTGGCCCAGCCTCAATCGGGCGGCAAAGCTCAGACCACCGCTGCCGCACGCCTGTCTGAAACCTACTGGCCAAGTAGCCGTGTCCTCCGCACGCCTCCCGACACTCCTGGATCCCACGCTGGGCAGTCCACGAGACCAGGGGTTTGCCACCTGATGCCAGGGCGTGGATCTCACGGCCAAGCTCCTCCTTTGGGGGAAGGAATGGAACCGGAGCTGGTGAGAGATGTCAGACCTGCCCCAGAGCCCCACGGGGACGGGGCTGGCCTCAGAGCCCCACGGGGACGGGGCTGGCCCCAGAGCCCCACGGGGACGGGGCTGGCCCCAGAACCCCACGGGGACGGGGCTGGCCCCAGAGCCCCACGGGGACGGGGCTGGCCCCAGAGCCCCACGGGGACGGGGCTGGCCTCAGAACCCCACGGGGACGGGGCTGGCCCCAGAGCCCCACGGGGACGGGGCTGGCCTCAGAACCCCACGGGGACGGGGCTGGCCCCAGAGCCCCACGGGGACGGGGCTGGCCTCAGCACACACGTGCACCACACTATCCACTCGTGATCTGCTCCAGAGGCCCTGGGAGCAGGAAACCCATCCTAACAGGGACGCAGGCATCCCGCGACTCTGGGCCTGTGTCGAAGGTTCTGACTGGCATCTTCTCTGCCTGGGAAGCGGCACCAGGGATCCACGGGAGATCCACTCATGGATGAACCGTGCAGGTCAGCTCCAGCCTCACCCTGCAGTAGTTGCACGTCCATGCTGGTGCTGCCCCCTGCCTGCTTGGTTGGCCCCACCCAGACTCCACAGTTATCTGAGCAAGGACTAGAAGCATGAAGTCCACAAAGGTCAGGGGAAGAGTGGGCCCGGCCAGCATGGGCTGGGAAGCAGGACAGCCGCTCAGGTCCCAGTGATGCAGGGAAATGCAGCTGCACGCCTGTGCCTGTGCTACCCACGCCGACTCCCCAGTGCCACCCAGCCTCACCTGCCGGGCACTCCGCTCTCCCCCGAGCAGGTCCTGCTGGAGCTCCACTAGGTCCAGGAAGAGCGACTTGGAGAAGTATTCCAGGGCGAAGATGGCCGCCAGGTAAGGAAGCAGGCGCCATTGCTGCAACGGGGGGGGGGGGGGGGGCGTGCAGTGTCAGCACCCCCTGGTTCCGGGCAGCGCACACACTTCTCTGGGGTCTGAGCCCACCAGGAGACCCCACCCCAGGACCCTAGGATTCCGCCAGATTAGCCGTCCCATGGCAGCTGCTGCGTGCAGGCTTGCGGCCAACCTCAGACGTAGCCCCGGAACACCTATCGCTCACAACAGCCCACCCAGACCATGGCAGCGACCAAGGGCTGGCCCAACAATGGCAATGAGAAAGGCAGCCCATGGAGATGGACTTTAGGCCTGACACATGGGCAGGCTGGCATAGTGCATTGGGAGCCTGGGGAGAGAAGGAGGTGCAGGGCTGGGGTTCCCATAGAGCCAGACACCCCTCAAAGCACATGGGGCGCAGCTTTATCCATGCTAAGCTGGAGCCTCAACGGGCTGGGGTGGGCACGAACAGATGGGCAACAGGTGAGTGAGGGATGGATGGTGGCAGCGTGTGTGTGCATGGAGGCAGTGAGTGTGTGCATGGAGGCAACGAGTGGGTGTGCATGGAGGCAGTGTGTGTGCATGGAGGCAACGAGTGGGTGTGCATGGAGGCAGTGGGTGTGTGTGCATGGAGGCAGTGGGTGTGTGTGCATGGAGGCAGTGAGTGTGTGCATGGAGGCAACGAGTGGGTGTGCATGGAGGCAGTGGGTGTGTGTGCATGGAGGCAGCGTGTATGTGCATGGAGGCAATGAGTGGGTGTGCATGGAGGCAGTGGGTGTGTGTGCATGGAGGCAGTGGGTGTGTGTGCATGGAGGCAGTGAGTGTGTGCATGGAGGCAGTGGGTGTGTGTGCATGGAGGCAACGAGTGGGTGTGCATGGAGGCAGTGTGTGTGCATGGAGGCAGTGGGTGTGTGCATGGAGGCAACGAGTGGGTGTGCATGGAGGCAGTGTGTGTGCATGGAGGCAGTGGGTGTGTGTGCATGGAGGCAGTGGGTGTGTGTGCATGGAGGCAGTGAGTGTGTGCATGGAGGCAACGAGTGGGTGTGCATGGAGGCAGTGGGTGTGTGTGCATGGAGGCAGTGAGTGTGTGCATGGAGGCAGTGAGCGTGTGCATGGAGGCAATGAGTGGGTGTGCATGGAGGCAGTGTGTGTGCATGGAGGCAGTGGGTGTGCATGGAGGCAGTGTGTGCATGGAGGCAACGAGTGGGTGTGCATGGAGGCAGTGTGTGTGCATGGAGGCAACGAGTGGGTGTGTGTGCATGGAGGCAGTGGGTGTGCATGGAGGCAACGGGTGTGTGTGCATGGAGGCAGTGAGCGTGTGCATGGAGGCAATGAGTGGGTGTGCATGGAGGCAGTGTGTGTGCATGGAGGCAGTGGGTGTGTGTGCATGGAGGCAGTGGGTGTGTGTGCATGGAGGCAGTGGGTGTGTGTGCATGGAGGCAGTGTGTGTGCATGGAGGCAGTGGGTGTGTGTGCATGGAGGCAGCGTGTATGTGCATGGAGGCAGTGAGTGTGTGCATGGAGGCAGTGGGTGTGTGTGCATGGAGGCAGTGAGTGTGTGCATGGAGGCAGTGAGTGTGTGCATGGAGGCAGCGTGTGTGTGCATGGAGGCAGTGAGTGTGTGCATGGAGGCAGTGAGTGTGTGCATGGAGGCAGCGTGTGTGTGCATGGAGGCAGTGTGTGTGCATGGAGGCAGCGGGTGTGTGTGCATGGAGGCAGTGGGTGTGTGCATGGAGGCAGTGAGTGTGTGCATGGAGGCAGTGAGTGTGTGCATGGAGGCAGTGTGTGTGCATGGAGGCAGCGGGTGTGTGCATGGAGGCAGTGTGTGTGCATGGAGGCAGCGGGTGTGTGTGCATGGAGGCAGTGGGTGTGTGCATGGAGGCAACGAGTGGGTGTGTATAGTGACAGGAGAGCCGGTGTGGACAGTGCACCTGCACACACTATGAGGACACACCTGTGGCCTGTACACACCACGGGGCACACATGTGACCTCACAAGCACACACTCGGGGCACACCTGTTCCCAGCATCCTCCCTGCCTCACTCCCTCCCCTGTTCCTCACTTCAGCACAGACCAGGCCCCTGTTCAGCCTCGAGCAGCCTCTATCTGCTGCCCCGCCGGCTGCCTCAGGAGCCCCTGGCCGGGAGGTGGCCAGCGGAAGAAGGACGTGCAGACCCGTACCTGCACCTGGTACTCCAGCACAGGCACTTCCTCCTCGTCCGTTGGCCCGAACTGACGGCGTGTGGCGGAGAAGCGCAGGGCGATGGTCACCGCCAGCTTAAGGTGCATCACCGCCACGTTCATGATGCAGACGCGGCCTGCGGACAGGCTGCCCAGCGTGGCGCCCAGGCGCTGCCTGGTGTCCTGGCAGGAAGGGCGGGCCAGAGTGGGACGGCGGGACGGCAAGGGCCCGTCGAGGCACCCTGAGCCGCAGCCCTCCAGGCATGGGTCAGCAGCCAGCAGGGACACCCAGAGGACCAGAAGCAGCTGCTGGGGGTGCCTGCGGGGCCCACACAACGCACTTGCTTCCCCAGGTTTGGGCGGTGTGAACGCAATCCCCCCCTGTGGTCGGAGCACGAGAGTCCATGTCTCCCGTGGGCCTTGGGTCCAAGCACCCCCAACAGGGGCCCCTGCTCTCTCTCCAGCACTGTCCCTCCCCGCACTCCGCAGGACAGACCCCCTGGCCCTAACAGTGCTGGGAGGAGTCGGTCGTCCCTCCCGGCCAGGACCATGTCAGCCCAGGCCCCAGCACAGGCTAGGCAGCTGCCCCCAGGTTCCCCTGCTGGCTCGGGGCAGCAGAGGTGCAGCCCAGCCCAGCAGGTGGCGAGGTCTCCCTTGGGGTGCTGAGCAGGAGGCCCCGCAGGACCGGCTGCCCTACCTTGAAGCGGGTAACATAGGCGCCCTCGGGGGTGACGTCTCCAACGCGGTTGAGGAGGTTCTCCCGGGGGATCCTGACCTTGTGGAACATGGCAAACCTGCGGGAGGGAACTGTGGGCTCTGTTCCAGCTCGCACCAGCCCCGGGGCGACTCCCGGGGCACCAAGCCCCAGACCATGGCAGGAAGATGTGAAGCCAGCAGCCTCCCACAGCCAGCCTGGCCACCAGGGGGTTCTGTGGGACAGGCTGAGGACACGGTCCAGGGCAGGGCCAGGCAGGTAGCACCTGGGCAGCGTGCAGGACTCCACGCAACCACTGGCCATCTCCCCAGGGACCCACAACAGGAGGGGCTAGGCAGAGGAAGCCGGGTGCTGCGAGCTCCAGCCCCTCCCACAGAGCTGGCAGGAACCCATGCCCTTGGCCCACCGTCTGCTGCCTTGCCAGGGCGCACATGACCAGGAAGCTGAGATCCAGTATCAAACCCAGGCCCTTGGATGAGACGCCAAACCCCTGAGGCACACTCTCAAACACAGGAATCTCTGAGCTGGCTTGGTGACGTAGCAGGTAAAGTTGCCGCCTGCCACACTGGCATCCCTTACTGATGCCTGTTGATGTTCCAGCTCTTCTACTTCTGAGCCCATTCCTGCCTACTGGCCTAGGGACAGAAGAGAGCCCGAGTGTCTGGCCCGTCAGCCCCACGAGGGTGAGGGTCAGGATTAGGGTCAGCTTTGGCCTGGTCCAGCCCTAGCTGCGTTTCCATCTGGGAGTGAACGAGCAGATGGAAGATCTTTCTCCTTGCATCTCTTTCAAATAAATCAACCAACTTTACAGAGACACACTGGGGCAGCTCTGACTCCCATGCCTTCCCTCAGCCCCAGACCAGCCATGTGCCAGCATGCTGTCAGGCTGGCACAGGCTTGGGGCCCGTGTCCCCGTGTGCAGCACGTGAGACAGTGTTGTGGCTGCCCGGGGGCAGGGCTTGTGGGGGCCCGTGTCCCCGTGTGCAGCACGTGGGACAGCGTCATGGTTGCAGGCTTGGGCATGAGCTGCTGCAAAGTCACAGCAACATGAGAATGGTATGAGTGCAGTGCCAGCCTTGCCAATACCAACTGTCCCTACATCGAGGCATTTATTTCAGAGCCCTCAGGTGTGACGGCTTTGGGCACTGCACCTGCCAGCCAAGCAGAGTGGCCGTCCACACCCCATGCCTGCCCCTTCCCACCCGAGTTGCTGCCCATCAGATGCCAGGCTAACCCAGCTCTGCCTCCATTGTCTGGGTCCTGTCTCCTCCAAGTCTGCGCCTGCCTGTGCCTGCCCCTGCCCACTGTCACCTGCCCGTGCCCACTGTCGCCTGCCCGTGCCCGCTGTCGCCTGCCTGTGCAGCCCTGTGTGTCAGGCAATGAAACCCCCTCTGCCTGGCTCTCCAGAGCTCTGATCACCAGCTTCCTCCACCACACGGGGACACAGACCACCCCACACTGCCCACCGGAATGGCCACGCCCCTTCTGGACCCCTCTGACCTTCAGAAGTCCTTGGGATGAGGAGGTCCTCCCAGCCTGACCTCTGCCCCAAGAGCTCCCCTGCCCCCACAAGATGGTCCTAGGCAGCATGTCGCACCCTCCAGGGGGCCGGTTCTCTCCATCCACACAAGGTGGATCCTGCCCTAGGGGTCCAGGAAGGGAGGGCCCGTGCTGGGGCACCTGCGACACTGTGGCTGCCTCCTGAGCAGCAGCCTGGGACTGAGTCCCTCCCACAAGGCCACAGCGCCTGGTGCCCACTGCACACTTGACCCCTGGGGCAGGGGTGCCACTGCCAAGCCCCTAGTCCCAGGCAGCCCCGCCCAGGCCATGTACGGAGCACCCTGGAGCTCCGTGGGTACGCCCACGTTCCAGAGCGCTGCCCGCGTCCAGGTGGGAGCCTACCTCCGCGGTCACCCTGGAACACAAGCCAGCAGCCCTGCCCCACAGCCCCTGGCCAGCTCCCCACTGTGTGGGCCGCTCCGCCACCCACCCAGGAGCCCCCTTGGATCCCGAAGGCCCGGCCTGGCACCCAGCCCCGGGCTGCCAGCACATTCCTTGAAAGCTGAGGAATGCTTTGTCAGGCGTGCGTCTGTAAATGGAAAATGCCCTTTTTAAGGAGTGGAAAATCTGTACTCTCACAGCCCCAGGCAGAGAACAAATCCCAGGGTATTTACGCTGCGGACGGCGGCGTGTGTGCGCGCTCAGCTCAGAGTGAAATTCCACCTGCTCTTTGCTAATCCTCTTTGCAGGGCACCATGAGGGCCATGCCAGGCGGGGTCAGGCGGGGCCACACCAAGTCAGAACTCAGCACAGGCAGAGGAGTATGCGAGAGACAGAGAGGGGAGGGAGAGCTGACTGCGTGCAGCATCGTGGGCCAGGTACCAGCAGCGTGCAGTGTGAGGGCTGTATGTGCTGTGCTCTACATGTGGCAAGGAGTGTGTGTCACACGGCAGACACCAGCTGTATGTGACACAGGGTTGTGACACGGGTCTGTGTGTGACGTGGGGCTGGGTACAACATGGTGTGTGTGTGTGAATGTGACATCAGCCACATGAGATGTGGTGTGTCTGACACGCCATACAGGACACGGAGTGTGGTGTGCATGTGTGTGTGTGTGTTGCATGTTTGTGACCCAGAAGCACAGAAGTCCCCAGCTCCAGCTCCAGGGCTCAGGCCCTGCTCCCAGCAACACGTGCACCGCCACCCCAGGCCTCCTGCCCCAGCTTCTAGCAACTTCCTTCCTTTCTCAGTGCTACCCCCAGACCTCGAGTCACGGGGACTTCCTCCAGGTGTCTGGTGGGTCCCCAAGGCTGTGCCTCCCTCGGGGCAGACACCCACCCTGCGCTGTTGGCTCTTGAGCCACATAGCAGGAACCACGGCACGCCCCATCTAGGAGCCGGGCCACATCCTTGGGAATTCCCCCCAGAAAACAAAGTTCTGCCCACAAATTGATACCCTTCTTCTCAAAATCAATGACACAGACATTTTTAACCCCCAAAACCACGGAGTCGTAATGTTAACGTGTGAAGCAACTGGGGCATCAGGCCATCTCCTAGCCCGGGATGCCCGTGAAGACACTGGGCAAGGATCCTGGCTGAGCTCTGGAACCAGGGCGCCCTCTGCTGGGGCGAACGAGCAAGTGCCTGTGCAGCCCGGCGGGTGTCCCGACGCCCAGTGGACGCATGGATGCGTGGGCGCAGCTTTGCTTTCAACAAGGTCTTTTAACTCAGCTCCCTGAGTCAACTCCAGCTTCCTGCCTGTTCTGACGGCCCAGGCAGAGGCCTGGGCTATGCCAGCCCAAGCACCCTGCTCCTTATTCAGTGTTTGCACTGGTTGGGGGGACACTGCCGCAGCCTTCTCTGATGCCCAGGGCAACATGGCCTGACTGGTACATCCAGCCCTGGGGAGGCGCCCGTCCTATTTGCCACCTGACTCTCCTGGCCCTAGCCTGTCTGGCCCTGAGGCTGGACTCCAGGCTCCCACCCGCCCCAGGAGTGCAGGCTCAGGCCATGAACTCTGCACCTGAGACACAGCCCACCCCCAAGTCACGGGCCACCTCCCCCACCCACGCAGCCTCCACCTGGCCCTGCTGCATGTGCTGCGCCTTCCCAGGCCTGACCTGTGCCAGCCATGCCAGCCATGCCAGCGCTCCCATCTGGCTGCCCAGGCCTTCCCTGCCCCTTGCCATGGAGCAGAGGTCAGCAGGCTGCCTGGGCAGGTCACCCAGAGGGCATGCCCTTTTCTGGGAGCAGCAAGCCTGGGGCTGCAGGTGGCAGCTGTGCACCTCACGTCCCTGCCACCGCCGCCCTGGCCACCGCCGCCCCAGCACAAGCTGAGACCCAGCAGGGGGCGGTATTGGCCTGAGTGTGGGGAGCTGCCAACTGCCTGGGAGCCACTGAGCCGGGGGATCCGAGGTGGACACAGCTCTGGGGGGGCCCGGCAGGCCCTGGAGGGTGGCCACACAGCTTGGGAAGTGGAAAGACCATCCGGGCTGAGCGGTCCCCAGCACGGAGTCCCGGGCACTCCACCTGCACTCACCCATTGTCCAGGCCATTCTGCCCCAGCTTGCTTCCGATGTCTCCGACCATCACCCCTGGCATGGGCAGCAGGGTCTTCGGGTCTCGGATCTGTGCACAGTGAGCCCAGCCGCTGTTAGGGCCACTGGGAGACTGAGATGGACACATCAGGGGACCCCGGAGGCCAAATCAGGGCTATCTCAGGACAGCTTTGGGGCACAGGTGGCACAGGGAGAGGGGGCCATGCTAAGGTCCCAGGGCTGCCCTGGAGTTCCCAGGAGGCCCTAGCCCAGAGACGGGGGTCTATATGAGAGATAAGACGGGGCTGCATGAGCGGAGGTGTGTGTGGCACAGGCCACGGCAGCCACAGGAGCCACCGGGGCAGGCGGCCCGCAGGGCACTGGGCATTTCCCACCGCCATTCTGGACTCCTACGAGGTTTCAAAAAGTTGAGCACACGGCTGCGCACGCAGGCGACGGGTGCCGTCGGGGAAGCCGCCGCTCTGAGCGCAGGGCAAGGCAAGCCGCAGTGCACAGGCACGTGGCCAAGGGCCGCCCTACCTGCACCAGGAAGGGGTGCAGCCCGTGGCACTGGCCGCCGGCGTACAGCTGTGCCAACACCACCGCATGCGTCGCCGACTTGCCCATGTTGCCGACCCAAAACTTGGCGGCTTCAAAATCGGGCGAGTGGATGATGAATTCCTGCGGGGCGGGGAGAGGGGCATGTCAGCCACGCAGTGGGCAGCGTCCTCCTTCCCCACTGGGTCTGTATGCGGGCAAAGCTTGCAGGGGTGAGGTCAAAGCTGACTGTGGGGCCGGCACTATGGTGCAGCACACTAAGCTTCTCCCCGTGCTGCCAGGCTCCCGTATGGGCATCTGTGTGAGTCCCAGCTGCTCCGCTTCCTGTCCAGCTCCCTGCCTGTGGCCTGCCTGTGGGAAAACAGTTGAGGACAGCCCAAAGCCTCGGGACCCTGCACCCGCGTGGGAGACCCAGAAGAAGCTCTTGGCTTCTGACTCCGGAACAGGTCAGCTCTGGGCAGTGGAGCCATTTGGGGAGTGAACCAGCGGATGGAAGATCTTTCTCTTTGTCTCTTCTTCTCTCTGTAAATCTGCCTATCATATAAATAAGTTTTTTTAAAGGCATGATCAGAGTTGCTAGGGGCCCCAACCCTGGGGGGCCATACAGCGAGCAAAGGTATAAATGTGACCTGAATTCACACAGAGACCCCCAAGCCCTGGCGTGGGGGTGGGAGCCCACGGCAGGGCCACGCAGCTCTGGGCCTGCCTCTCCAACGCGCCTGCAGAGGTGCGGGCCCTGGTCTGGCTCACTGGGCGGGGAGAGCACACACCTGTGAAGCAGGGTCGTAGTGAGCAGTTGTCCGCAAGGCCTTGCTGTTGCTCCCATGACTGAGCTCCGTCATCGCAAAACACCCGAAAATCTGCACAAGCAGTGTGAGGTGGGAGAGAGGCCCTCCATGGGGCTGGGGAAAGGGGGGAGGGGAAAGGGGAGGGGACGGGGAGGGGGAGGGAAGAGAGAGTTGGGGGAGGAAAGGGAGGAGGGGACAGGGAGGGAGGGGAGGGGATAGGGAGGAGGAGAGAGGGGATAGGAAGGAGGAGGGGGAGGGAGGGGCAGAGAAAGGGGGAGGGGAGGGGATGGAGTAGGGGGAGGGAGGAGAAAGGGGAAAAGGAGGGAAAGGGAGGGAGGGAGCCGGGGAGGGGAGGGGGAGGGGATGGGGAGGAGGAAGGAGGAGGGAGGGGATAAGGAGGAGGAGGAGGGGGAGGGGGATGGAGAAGGGGGAGGGAGGCCCTCTGCTGTCTGGGGAAAGGGGGGAGGGAAAGAGGGGAAGGGAAGGGGGAGGAGAGGGAGGAGGGGATAGGGAGGAGGAGGGAGGGGAGGGGAGGGAGGAGGGGGAGGGAGGAGGGGGAGGGAGGAGGGGGAGGGGATGAAGAAGGGGGAGGGAGGAGGGGGAGGGGGGGAAGGAGAAGAGGGAGGGAGGAGGGGGAGGGAGGCCCTCCACGCAGCCAGTATGCGCTGCCCAGTTCTTTCTCCTCACAGCAGCGTCACGTGCCATGGTGGATGGCCGCCATGTGAGGGTAGCGTGGTCTCGCCTGTCCCCACAGGGGGTGGGGGCAGCAGGAAGCACTGACTAGCACAGACACAGGGTGATCACATGGCAGCCGGCCCGCCGGGGACCCCAGGGGAAGGACAGCCCGAACCCATCCCCCCCCCAGCAGCTAGCCGGACCCCAAGGAGACGCAGGGCCACGCTCACCTCCAGGCTTCTGATCTTCTGCAGGAACTCGAGATGCCGCTCAGAGCCCGAGCTGTAGATGGCTGAGCCGAAAACCTGGGGAGACCCCGTCACGGAGTCAGTGAAGGTGCGGGGTCACAGGAGGGGTGCAGGTGAGGGGGACCCCAGGGTCATGGAGTGACTGAAGGTAAGGGGTCACGGGGTCATGGGGTCACAGGTGAGGGGCTGGACCCCCCATGCACTCCCGACACCCTGTCCGGGGGTTCTTCCACCCCAGCTCAGAGGAGTGGCCAACCGAGGGGACGAGGGGACCGGGGGAACAGTTGTGGAGGGCCTCATTCCAGACCACGGGAAAGCCACCTTGAACTTCAGATAGGAACCCCAGAGAGAGGGGGAGGATGAGAGAGCCCAGTACCCCTCCCAGCCACCCACGCATGGCTGACGTGGCGCCACCCCCCAGAACTGAGACGGGAGGAGCCCCACTCAGCCCAGGGCCCCACCGTGCCCTCACCAGCCACCCATGCATGGGTGATGGGCATGCCACCCTCCAGAACTGAGACGGGAGGAGCCCCACTCAGCCCGGGGCCCCACCGTGCCCTCACCAGCCACCCATGTATGGCTGATAGGCATGCCACCCTCCAGAACTGAGACGGGAGGAGCCCCACTCAGCCCGGGGCCCCACCGTGCCCTCACCAGCACGTGCAGCAGGAACTTGGAGGCCAGGGACCAGTCGTACATGCCCAGCGAGTGCACCAGCACCAGCACCTTCAGGGGACTCTTGAGCGCGTCCTGCACGCCCAGGAAGTCGTACTCCAAGACCCGCTTGCAGCGCAGGAAGGTCAGCTCCCGGTACTTCTCCAGGCCCGGGCCGGCCCCGGGGGAGCGCGCGAAGAGCGGGTCCTTCTCCAGGGTCGAGAAGATGGTTTTCTGAAAGCATGAGGGGCCGAGATGCTGATGCTGGCGGGGAGGGCCGGGACAGAACCACCCGGGGCAGAGCCGGGGCTGCGGAGGAGGTGGCCAGCGACAGCAGAATGTCCTAGCCACCCGCAGGCCGTGTGCCTGACATCGTCCTCGCCACCAGCCACCGCCCGGTAGCCTGGAGCCCCGGCTCTGCAAACCACCAGCCTGTCCTCGTTACAACCCTGGCTGTCACGGGCGTTTGGTTACTGTCCCAGGGCAGGGGGCTGTTAGGACCCAGCCACATCACGCACGGCCTGTGGGCCCTGCCCCCGTCTGAGAGCTGGCGGGAACCCTTGCAGGCCACAGGCCTGTTCGCTGGAGGGGGGGCTGGCGAGGACGAGCCCTTGGCTGAGGTGTGCACATTTCACAGTGAGAACCAGGAGGTGAACGGGATGGAACGGAAGGGCTCTGCACAGGCGAGGACAGAGCCTGCTGGGACATAAGGGGTGGTGTGAGGAGGGGACAGGGGAGCAGGAGCTGCCAGCTGACGGATGGGCCGCGGCAGGGACGTGAGGCCTGGCCTCAAGCCTCGAGGCTCGCAGGGGCTGCCAGGCAGGCAGCAAGCCCCGTGTTGACCCCGGTGAATGTCCCGGGTCCGGGGCATTTTGGAGGAAGGGCTGGGAGACAGACAGACCATGCCCCGTCAGCGTGTGAGGCCTGAGCCCCTTCCACTTGTGCCAGCAGGTGGCTGTGGTCAGGGGCCTGGTGGCCAACAGCCACTGCACCTGCTGAGCTGGGGGAGCCTCTTCCATTCACAAGGAATCCCAGGGACCCCCAGAGGGTGGGCCTGGAGGACAGAGGGGCTGAGCCACTAGGGCCACCCCAGGCTCACCTTGAAGAGCAGAACGTCCTCGCCGTCCAAGAACCGCGCCAGCTGCCGCCAGTCGAAGGACGCCCGGGCCCGGTACGCTTGGAGGGGCCCCGGGGGCAGATCAGGCAGCAGGGCCTCCACACGGGCTTCCGCCGTGGACGCCATCAACAACCTGCAGGGAACACACAGCAGCCCCGGGAGGGAATTCCATTGCCTCCCACCGTCCCCCAGGGACAGGGCGGGGTGGGGGGACGGCAAGGAGAGGCAGGGCTGGGAGACTGTGAGGTGGGCACACCGGCCTCTCCTGGACCCAGGCATGAGTGGCAGGCACAGCGGTTGCCATACGAGCTCAGTGGGCAGACACATGGCCAGACAATGCTGGAGACCTGCCCTCCGCAGCCATGGCCTTGCTCCAGGGCACCTTAAACTTGGTGAGTGAGGGGGGTCTCAAGGTGCTTCCGTACCACTCCCCAAAAGCTCGCTGAGACACAAGTACATGGTCCCTGCGACAAGAAGGGACGACCGGAGCTCAGAGAGGCTGTCCCTTCCAGCAAGGTCTGCCCCGTGGTCAGGCTCTTCCGATATCCCCATAAAACAATGGGAAGGGGCCAGTGCTGTGGCATCATGAGTTAAGACACCACCTCTGATGCCGGCATTTCCTATGAGCACCAGGTTCAAGTCCCGGCTGCTCCACTTCTCATCCAGTTCCCTGTTAATGTCTTGGGACCCCAGAACCCATGTGAGAAACCCGGAGGAGCTCCTGGCTCCTGGCTCCAGGCTCCTGGCTCCTGGCTCCTGGCTCCAGGCTGGCCCAGCCCTGGTCATTGCAGACATTTGGGGAGTGGACCAGCAGGTGGAAGATCTCTGTCTCTCTCTCCCTACAGCCCTGCCTTTTCAATGAAACAATGTTTGGGTTGTTTTTGTTTAAGGCATTGGGAAATAAGAGTGCAAACTCAGCCTGGGCAGAAGGCGGGCATGATGGACCTGCGGGGCGGGCCCAACAGGGAAGGCGGCACAGAGCGGAGCCGGCGCTGTGGCGGGGAGGGTCCCACATGGGCGCTACTTGGAGTCCTGGCTGCTCCATGTCCCATGCAGCTCCCTGCTTGTGGTCTGAGAAAGCAATGGAGGACGGCTCAAAGCCTTGGGTCCCTGTGCCCACGTGGGAGACCCAGAAGAAGCTCCTGGCTTCAGGTTGGCGCAGCTCCAGCTGCTATGGACTGCTATGGAGCCCTCGTATTGAGACAGTGGGCAGGGAGCTGCCGGGAGCCAGGCAGCATGAGTGCCTCCCAGCGGGGGGTCCCAGGTGCTTACAGGGGCCTGGGCTGCACTGTGAGGTTGTGTGGTGGGGTAGGTCACACAGCCCGAGAACACACCAAGGCTGACCTTCATGCACATCACAGATGGCCGAACTGGGTGACAGGTGAGTGGCTGCTCAGTCGAGCGACCTTTAGGAGAGACTGGGTGCTCAGGCTGGGAGTGCCAGCTCCACGAGGCTCGGTTAGAGCCTGGCTTCCACCCGGGGCTGGGAGGTGGATGCCAGGGCCCAGGCAATGGGGTTCCCGACACTTCCCGGAAAACCAGGATGTACCCCACCTCCAGCCGGCCTCAGCAGGTGCTGCGGGAGCGAGGTGGGCTCTCTCACGGGCACTGCCTCTCCCCCTGTCTCTTTACTTCTAAAGTAACTGCAAAGACCACCAGCTGAGCCACCCGATGGACTGAGCCGGGCCCTGTGCTTGCCAGCACACACAGGAATCTGGGCTGGGATCACCTCAGACAATCCAACTGCCGGACTCAGAACCCACAGTCTGCCATGGAGTGCAAGTGCCAGAGCCAAGCCCCTCAGAGGCTCAGACGGCGCAGTGGACAGCATAACCAGGTGCACATGGAGGATATGGCGGTCCATCGGAACCTGCAGAGGACACCTGGCACCACAACAGAGGACAGAACTAACCAATCAACTACCCCAGCCAGATGTTGGCAGTGAAAAACCGGCAAACGGAGACTCTAAGGTGGACTATGTCAATCAGTGGATTCTGCAGCGACCTCATCGTGCTTGGAGTGGCGAGATTGGCAGCAATTCAGAACCGTTGAACTATCAAAACCACTTGAGCAAGAATCTCGGAGCATGCCCCACATCAGGGACCTGGGGTGGGTGGGAGACTGGGTGGGGCTTCTCCCTTTATCTTCCCCTTTACCCCAAATACAGGAAAAAACCAATGTGGAAATAATAGTCTTACCCACTTTCCTGTGGCCCTTGAACCTTTTTGCCCTAATTAACTATGTGAAGATTGTCAAAAATAAAGGAAAAAATGGGGGGAAAACCCCACAAAATAACTGCAAAGGCCACTTGTCACCCGCTGCCTTGGCCGCCCCGTTCCCTCCCTCCCTACTGGCCGTGCAGCCTGCAGCTCGCGCTCTCCCAAGCCCCAGCCGGACCCCGAACCTGCCCCTCCCCGGCCAGCCTGTCCGGCACACCCCAGTGCCACCGGGCCTCCCGTGTCCTCCCCAGCCTCCACCGCACCGGACACGGGACCCTTCCGGCTCTCTGCACTGCTTCACGGCATGTCAGGGCTCCGGCCCAGCGCGCACCTGCCACAGAAACGAGCCGTGGGCCGCGCAAGGTCGCACGTCGGCCACCCTTGATCCCGGCCAGGCCGGAGGGGTCCACGCCAGGAAGGGGCCCAGGGCAGAGTCCGTGCTGCCCGCCTCCGCTCTCGCCCACCCGGGCCCAGCAGCTCCCGGCGCGCCCCGCCCCGCGCCCCTGCAGCGGGCTCGGCCCGGACCTTCGGATTCGCGCCCGGGCGCACAGCAGGTGCTCGGCCGAGTTCGCAGACGGGCTGCGGCCTCCCGGCTTCCGTCCGCGGCGTCAGGCCCGTGACGCGCGCCTCTGACGTCATGCGCCGGCCCCTCGTCGCCTGGCAACGGCCGGTGGCGTCGCGGCTGCAGCCCCGGCGGCTCGGGTCTCCGCGCGCTGGGGACCTGGCCTGCGCTTTGCTCTGGAAGTTCCTGCCAGCGCTGCGGCTGCCACAGGACCCTGGCTGGAGGGCCCCGGCCCCTGCGAGGGCCGAGTGGGGCCATGGAGGGCGAGGCCAGCGGAGGTGACCCTGTTCGTGTGTGTGTGTGTGTGTGTGTGTGTGTGTGTGCGCGCGTGTGTGGTGGGGGATTTATGTATTTGAAAGAGAGGCACAGGCAGATCTTTCATGGTTCTAGTTCACTCCCCAAATGTCTGCACAGCCCGGGCTGGCCGGGCCCACTCCAGGAGCCGGGGCTTCCATCCGGGTCTCTCTTGTGGGCAGCGGTGACCCACAGTCCTGCGGCTCCCAGGGAGCCTGGTGGGAGGCTGGACAGAAGCAGAGGACGCCAGACTTGAACCCGGGCACATGCTGGCCACCGGCCCGGGAGCGTGGGGATTGAGCTGATATTCGGATCCAGGAGCAGCTCCAAAAAGCTGGCCAAGGGCCAAACAGGAGCCGGTGCTGGTGTGGGGCGGGCAGGCTGTATGTGGGGCTGGCGGGCTGTATGTGGAAGGAACCAGCGTGTGTCGAACAGGCCAGTGGAGTCTGGGCCACCTGGCAGGCAACGAGCCCTGCTCCTCATCACAGCATGGCGAGGGGCGAGGGGCGGGCTTTCAGCAGGGAGCTGCTGCCATCTCAGACCAGGTAGCGTCCTGTAGCCATCCGGAGCCTTCCGCCACTTCCTGCCAAACGACAGACCCACAACACTGTAAAATGCTTAGTTAAGCTTTATTTATTGTCACTTGACAGGCACATTTAGAGTTCTGTCACTGGTCACTGCACCAATGGGCACGATGGCCAGAGCTTTCGCCAGGTCTCTGATGTGGATGCAGGGTCCCAAGGCTGCTGCTTTTCCAGGCCATTAGCAGAGAGCTGTTTCAGAAATGGAGTAGCTGGGACTTGAACTAGAATCCATAAGGGATATTGGCACCGCAGGCAGAGGGTTAGGCCGCTAAGCCATGACGCTGCTCCCTGGCACGTTCACTGGTCCAAAACCGGCACAGCGGGGTGCGTGCCCAGCAAGCGGAGCCGCAGGGCTTGGGTCTGTGGGCAGAAGGGAGGCTAGCCGAGGCCACTGCCACCTCCATGGCGATGAGCAGGCAGGAGAGACGTGGCGGAGAGCAGGTAACTCCAGGTCCGCTTGCTGCTTCCCAGGTCGGTGGGAGCCGGCCTGTTTGGGGACGAGCTCTGCTGTAGGGGAGAGGTGGCACCGGCGTGTGCGCCTCCCATGTGATGTTTACTTTGTCCGGCTGGGTCCGGGGCGGGAGCCTAGTCCAACACCCCCACCCCACCCACTTTGAGGCTTGGAGGTTTATGATCCTCCCAAGCTCCAAAGTCCTGCAGGTGTAGGCCACAGTGCAAGGTCATTCAGTTTACACCCGGAATCGGGCAGTCGGTGGCCTGAGCTGGCTGGATCTGAACCCGAGTTTGCTCAGCAGTTTTTCATGTCATAGAGTGCCGAGCGCCCTGGAGTCTGGAAACTAGGGGCTTCAGGGTGGTGCTGCGCCATAGCTGCTCGAGCTGCCACATGCAGCACAGGCATCCCCCGTGGGCACCCACTGGAGTCCCGGCTGCTCCACTTCCTGTCCAGCTCCCTGCCGATGTGGCTGGGAAAGCAGCAGAGGCTGGCCCGAGGGCTCAGGCCCTGCGCCCACATGGGAGACCCAGGAGGCGCCCCTGGCATCACATCGGCCTAACTCGAGCTGATGCAGCCCTTTGGGGAGTGAACCGGGGGATGGAAGAGCTCTCTCTCTGTCACTCTGCCTTTTCACTAAATAAATAGGATCTTTAAAAAAATCAGTCATAGGGCCCGGCGCGGTGGCGCAAGTGGTTAAAGGTCCTCGCCTGGCACGCCCGGGATCCCATATGGGCGCCGGTTCTAATCCCGGCAGCTCGCTTCCCTTCCAGCTCCCTGCCTGTGGCCTGGGAAAGCAGTCGAGGATGGCCCAAAGCTTTGGGAACCTGCACCCGCGTGGGAGACCCGGAAGAGGCTCCTGGCTTCGGATCGGCATAGCATCGACCGTTGCGGCTCACTTGGGGAGTGAATCATCAGACGGAAGATCTTCCTCTCTGTCTCTCCTCTGTGTATATCCGCCTTTCCAACAAAAAATAATAAAAATAAATCTTTAAAAAAAAAAATCAGTCATAATAATACCCCCCATAAAGGCAAAATCACATGGTGACAGCCAACAGGTGCACGGAGCGGGGCGGCTGCATGGCCCCCCTCGGGGTCAGCTGTGTGCACAGAGGGACAAGCAGGGGCCGCTAGCAGCCTTCAGGCCTGCAGCTCACCTCTCCCCACGCCACTGACCGTGGCTGTGGCCGGTCCACAGCCTGGAACCCACCACGCTCAGGCCATCGCCGTCGCAGCCCACACACAGTAGCCAGCCGACTCGTACTGGTATCCAGAGGCGCCTCCAGGCTGTGCCCATGCCACCAGGTCTTCAGGCCATGGAGCTCTGGGGCAGCCGCACCAACACTGGAACAAGGAGACCACGTGTCTGCTGCAGATGGGAGCTCACAGGGAGTGACACCTCCCAGCTGCCAGGAGATGCCAGGCTAGGCCACGCCCCTGGACGTGACACACAGCGCAGGCTGGCAGGCTGGCGGTGACGTTCGCCACCGTGAAAGACGTGTTTTTTCTGTTGTGATCAAGCTAGCGCTCTTTGGCGTGAGGCTTGGGGTTTGCAAAGTTAGGAGTCCCTGGGAAGGGTTTTGGTTTTTATTTCTATTTTAAAATAAAAATTACTTCTGTGTAATACAGTTGTCACTGAGTCAAGGTAAGAGGGGCCTTGGAGGATCCCTGGTCCCTCTGCAGAGCCCGCCGCTGTCCTCAGGCCCAGCCAGCTCCTGGCCCACAGCTCTGTGCAGCTGTGCGGTGCTTGGGTCTGTCTGGGCTCATGGACAGCTCGGAGCACGGCTGAGCTCTGGCCCAGAAACCCCCAACTGCGTTCAGAATGCGGGTCTGTGCAGGTGAATCCACGTTTAAATGGGGTCCTCTGGGTTAGGGCGGCTCTCCTTGGAGGAGATGCCAGAACACGACTGGGCAGCCATGGAAAAGATGGGTCTCGTTCACAGGGCTCGAGTTGGC
The DNA here is from genome assembly GCF_017591425.1 of Ochotona curzoniae. Taxonomy (NCBI): domain Eukaryota; kingdom Metazoa; phylum Chordata; class Mammalia; order Lagomorpha; family Ochotonidae; genus Ochotona; species Ochotona curzoniae. The sequence goes on along the minus strand of NW_024467118.1, from coordinate 1,534,825 downwards.
ATGAGGGGCACTCCTGCTGTCCCAAAGACAAACCCAGCCAGGACGCCGGGAGCCAGGGCTGTGCGGACACTGCTCTGCGGGAAGAAAGGCCAGCAGGACCAGGCAAGATTTGCACCGCCCGCTTCTGTTTATTTCCTGATTTACGGATACATTACGACACTGGTCAACATCTATTGCTATTCTAGAGCCCTTCCATCTGCTTGGCTTACTCCCCGCAAAAACAAGCAGCCAGGACCGGGGCGCAGCCGGGAACCCCGCCCAAGCGTGCCACGAGGCCTGCAGGGACGCCGACACCGGGGCCACCCCGCCCGGCCCGGCCCCGACTCCCGCGCGCCCCGGCCCGGCCTCGACTCCCGCCCGCGCGCCCCGGCCCCGACTCCCGCGCGCCCCGGCCCCGACTCCCGCGCGCCCCGGCCCCGACTCCCGCGCGCCCCGGCCCCGACTCCCGCGCGCCCCGGCCCCGACTCCCGCGCGCCCCGGCCCGGCTCTCCGCCCCCCGTGACGCCATCGCGGCGCGCCGCAGCACACGCCCGGGTGGCCATGGAGCCCGCGGAAGTGGGCCGGGTGGAGGTGGCCGACCCGGGCGCCCGGCTCCCGGGGGGCTTCTGGGAGGCCGCGGCCGTGTGGCTGGAGAGGCCGCAGGTGGTCAACAAGCGGCTGTGCGGCGCGCGTCTGGAGGCTCGGCGCCGCGCCCTGCTGCCGGGCGCCCAGGCCTGCCCAGGCCCGCGGCCAGAGGAGCGGGATGGGGCGAGACGCGAGCCCGAGGAGGGCGCCCAGGCCCGGCCCCTGCGCGCCGAGGACCCCGCGCAGCCCGCTGGCGCCGCCGGCCGGGACGCTGACTTGGCGGCTGCCGCGGATCTGGATGCGCTCTGGGAAGAGTTCTCGGCGAGCCTCGCCAGCCGCCAGCCGGACATGCTGGCCTTCCTCGGGCGGCCCGCGGCGGGGGCGCAGCCGGGGGCGCGGCGCGAGCTGGAGGTGATCCTCCGAACCCTGATCCCCAAAGCAGGTCCCCATGGCGTGCGCGCGGCCCCGGCGAGAGAGATGGCCGTGCGAGGTGAGGGCGTGCTGGGTGCTGAGTTCCCGAGCATTCGAGAAGCCCAGGTGGGGCGGGGGCGCGGTTCCCCGCGTGTGCGGCACGAGGAGGCCGTGGGGTTTGGTTGGGCGCTTAGGGCGCGGAGCGGGGCGATCCATGGCCCCTGGAGCTCAGCACGCTCCCCCTCCGAGGCTGTCGCCTCGCTCCAGTCCCGGGTGACATGGCCCGTTAGCCCTCGTGGGCTCTGCCAGAACCGGCCCTGCTCATCGAGCTATGGGTCCCCGGTGGCCGCTCTCCCCTGGGCACCGCAGGCTTGGCCCACACTAACGGCTCCAAGACCCTCTCGGCGAGGCCTCCGTGTGGGCAGAGCTGATGCGCCCACACGCCACACTGAGCCGGTTCCTGCTCTCCCACAGACGTGGCCTGCGGGGCGCTGACTTTCTTCCCCCTGGAAGAGGACGGTGAGGGGAACCTGCACGTGCAGAGAAGCGGCGTGTACCGACTGGAGCTCAGTCGGAGTGGACAGGCCTGGTAAGAGCGCCCACTCTGACCCACGCCGCGCCTTCCCCGGGTTGGGTGCCCCGCAGCCGCTGGCCAGCTGAAGCTCTGGGAAGCGGGCAGAGGCTGCAGGTGGGCATCACGCCCCCTCCCCAGGCTCTGACCCGGGCTGGGGCGTCCCGCGATGGGGGCCTCACGGGGTGGCATGTGCCCCAGCGACAGTGGAAGCCTCAGCTCTCACCCGTTGTAGGGCCGCTCCCGTAGTGGCCAGAGTGCAAAGTCCCAGTGCAGCGTACCGGTGAGCGCCCTGTCTCTGTGCCTTCCTGGCCACCAGGATTCGGGGGCTCCTTCCCGGCTGAGCTGCTAATGCTGTAGCTGGGTCATGCTTCGACCGTCCCACCACACCACCTGGGGCTTCAAGCCCGTCGCGTTTGGGGACAGCAGGCCGTAGCAGCGTTTGAGGTGGGCGCATGGACTGCACCCAGGCCTGTCCGGGGGTCTGTTGCCATGGTGACATTCTGCACTGAGCTGCTGCGGGGTAGGTGAGCGGGTAATGGAGAAGCTGAGGGAAAACCATCCGCTCACTCATGTTTCTCTTGCTTTTAAGGTTCATATCTGTTTTAATTTTCTGTCCAGAAAGCTGGCACTCGGATGGAGTGGTCTGTCCCAGACCCAGCTGGCTTGGAGGGACGCTGCTGGCCAGGCTGGCCAGGTGGTGTGTGGCGAGCAGGAAGCGTGCCTTTAAGGACACCCTGTCGCTCGTCTGCGTGGCCAAGTACAGCAGGACCCACCAGGCGCTCAGAGAGAAGCACGGAGCCCTGGTGAAGGTGAGGCCCGCCTGCGGCTCGCTCAGTCTCACTGTGGGTTCGTGTTTGTGACCGGTCCTTCACACGGCCATGATGTGACTGTCAAGGTCCCAAGGCTCTGGCCCGTGCTTCACTGCTTTCCCAGGTCACAAGCAGGGAGCTGGATGGGAAGTGGGGCAGTCGGGACCCAGAGCAGTGTCCACATGGGGTGCTGGCAGTGGCCTTACCAGCTCTGCTCCAGGGCCAGCCCCCTCTGTGTCTCCTTGTGTCACCCCGCGTGTGCGAGACCAGTGATGGACCTGTGCCTTTGGTGGTGAACCTGCGTGTTTCATGGCTCGACTAGTCATGTCTGCCACTTGTGCGTGGCAGTTCTCGGGGCCTCGGGTGACTGACACTGGCTCGTGACCGCGTTTTAGGTGTGGCCTGAAGTCACCGACCCTGCCAAGTTCGTTTATGAGGATGTGGCGATTGCAGCATACCTGCTGGTAAGGGCGCGTTGCGGGGTGCAGAGGCAGGCCACAGCCGGTGGGCTTCCGGCTCTGGGGGAGCAGGTTGCAGTGGCAGGATGGGCTGCGGGCGTCAGGCCGCACCTGCGTGTCTGTGTCTCCGGGGAGGCGCTCCTCGGTGCAGGCCCCCCGTGACTCCAGCTCTTTCCCTCACTAGCTTGCTAGCTGGTAATTACCTGCCGACTTACAACATCTTGTCATGTTACCAACTGAGTATTTGCAGAGAAAGCATAACAAGTCCACTGAAGCCACGCGGACGTGGCAGGCTGGGGGCACACGGCCCAGCTGCACCGGGAGGGTGGGGAGCAGCGGCTGATTTGGGCCGGCTCTGCTGCCCCGAGGCCCGGACCCCTGGCTGTGGAATCTGTGATGCAGGGGGAGTCGTGAGTTGCTGTGGAAGCAGGCGCACCGCCAGCTGCCGTGGCTCTCCCTTTGTCCCTCCTAGGTCCTCTGGGAAGAGGAGCGAGCTGCCAGGGGCGTGACGGCCAAGCAGTCCTTCGTGGACCTGGGCTGCGGGAACGGCCTCCTGACTCACATCCTGTGCAGCGAAGGGGTGAGGCCGCCTGTGCACAGAGGCCCCGGGCTGTGGAGGGGCTCTCGCAGCGTGGGGCCTGCTGTCGGCGCTTGCTGGGGCTGTGGGGGCACAGAGTGGGGTGGCGCTGCCCCTGGGGAAGCCCAGGATCTGGCTGGGAGAACCATGGCTGCACATGGGCCGCCACTTGGCCAGCGTGCTGCCAGCACCCAAGGTAGCAGCGCCCGCGGTAACGGCGCCAGCTGAGAGCAAGAGGAGCTTTTGGTCGCAGTCCCTGCAAGAACTTGTGTGGGGGCTGTTGACGTGTGACAGGCGACCCCAGAGCTGACCTGGAGCCCACGGGCATGTCCTGGGAGCCGCCTGCCCAACCTGCAGGAAGCGAGGTTCCCCGGGGCCTACCTGGGACTGGCAGCTGAACAGGGCTCAGAACTCCACTGTGGGGACAGGCCAGCCCTCAGGCCATTGTGTCCCCTCCCCTCCGGTTTCCCAGCTCCTCTGGCCGCCCTGCAGGGGTGGGGGCCTGGGCCAGGCGGCTGGGCTGCGCCAACACATGCTCCGGGCTACTGGTCGTGCTGGAGCCATGGAGCTTGTTTGGTCTCCATGGCGGGCGGCACTAATGGGCTCCCCTCTGCTGCAGCATCCAGGCCGCGGGATAGACGTGCGGAGGAGAAAGATCTGGGACCTGTACGGGCCGCAGACACGCTTGGAGGTAAGGGCTGCCCTTTGGCGTGGGCCCGTGAGGCCCACGTTCCTGAACACTCTACTGTGGAGGGGACAGGGTGGCCGGGGTGCCCCAAGGAGAGACGCTGCTATTCCCCTGGAGGGGACGCCGCGCTCTGCTCGTCACGTGGGCCTTGGGAGCCTCGTGGGACTTCCTCCTGCCCAGCCCTTGGAGGGGCTGTGCGGGGCCGGGGGAGGGTCTCTCCAGGGCCAGGGACCTCGCCCATGGCCTAGAATGCCAGGTGGCTGGACAGGGCCGGAGAGGCTGTGCAGGGTCGAGGGGCACACGGACAGGCTGGCTTTGTGCAGGAATTCTCAGATCCACTCGTGGTTTGGTTTTGTTGTAAGGTGTGCTCATTTTTATTGGAAAAGCAGAGTTACAGAGAAGGGAGAGAGGGCCCCTGGCTCACTCCCCAGAGGGTTGCCGTGGCTGGCGCTGAGTGTTCCGGGGCCTGAAGCTTGTCTGGGCTCACACGTGGGACGTGGGACGAGTTCACAGGCCCTAGGGGGCTCACAGGCGGCATGGCTGCACCGCTGGGTGATTTGAAAGGCAGAGTTAGAGAGAGCTTCCTCCTGCTGATTGGCTCCCCAGAATGGCCGCAGCAGCCTGGGGCTCCGTGTGGGTCTTCTGGACGCGCGAGGGGCCCGGGCGCTCGGACCAGCTTCGCAGCTGTGTTAGCAGGGAGCTGGATCGGGAGCGGGGCAGCCGGGACTGGTGCAGGCGCTCCGGTGCGGCAGCCAAACGCAGCAGCTGCCTATGGCGCAGTGCAGCCCCTGTGTTCCCTACGTGCGCGTCTCCCTCTCCTCCTCTCGCGCCTCAGGCTCTCTCTCCTCCTCTGCCTCTCTCCTCCTCTCGCGCCTCTGGCTCTCTCTCCTCCTCTCACGCCTCTGCCTCTCTCTCCTCCTCCGCCTCTCTCGCCTCCTCTGCCTCTGCCTGTCTCTCCTCCTCTGCCTCTCTCTCCTCCTCTGCCTCTCTCTCCTCCTCCGCCTCTCTCGCCTCCTCTGCCTCTGCCTGTCTCTCCTCCTCTGCCTCTCTCTCCTCCTCTGCCTCTCTCTCCTCCTCCGCCTCTCTCGCCTCCTCTGCCTCTGCCTGTCTCTCCTCCTCCTCTGCCTCTGCCTGTCTCTCCTCCTCTGCCTCTCTCCTTCTCTCGCGCCTCTGGCTCTCTCTCCTCCTATGCCTCTCTCTCCTCCTCCGCCTCTCTCGCCTCCTCTGCCTCTGCCTGTCTCTCCTCCTCTGCCTGTGGCTTTCTCCTCCTCTGCCTCCCTCAGCCCTCGCTCCCTTGAATGGCTTGTCTGCTTTGTCCATTGATGGCCCGCTACTGACGAGAGAGGCTGCTGTGTTGTCCGAGTCCATAATGTGGGAAGCCCGCTGCCCAGCCTGCCTCGCTCTGTGAGCTGTGCACACGGCAGGTCACCCCCGGGACCACGGTGCCCACGTGCGGACGACAGGCCTCTGAGCCCGCCTCGGATCCCCTGAAGGCCTGGTGGCTTTCCCGTGGCCGTGGCTCCCCCTCGTGTCGGCCGAGCGTCCACTTGTCAGAGAGCAGTGTCTCTCCGACCGTGACCCTGGAGGTGCCCGTGCCATTCACGAGGGCGGGTGGCTTGGCCAGCTCGGCGCCGGTGACCTGGGCGGGCTGCATCAGGCGACCAGGGCCACAGCGGCTGTGCATTCAGGCGCATCCTGTGTCACTCTGGTAGGAAGAGGCCATCTCCCCAAGTGACAAGACCCTGTTCCCTGGCGTGGATTGGCTCATTGGTAACCACTCGGACGAACTCACGCCCTGGATCCCCGTCATTGCGGCCAGGTAAGTGGGCGCCGCCCGCCGGCTGCGGCTGCCAGGCTCTTGGGGCAGGGCCGGCTCAAGTCGGTTTTTACAGACGTAAGTGACAGAGAAGACAGTCTTCGTCCACTGGTTTGTTCCCCAGAAGGCCGCCCTGGCCAGGGCCAGGCCCGGCTGAAGTCAGCCACTGGGAGCTTCATCTGGTCTCCCACGTGGCTGCGGGGGCCTGGCGTGTGGGCCATCTTAAGCTGCTTTTCCGGGTGCGTTAGAGAGCTGGATCACAGTTAGACACCCAGGACTTGAACCAGTGCCCATATGTGGTGCTGGCATGACAGGTGGTGGCTTTGCACACTGTGCCACCACACTGGCCCCTTAGTAGCTCGAGGTCGGTGAACTGCCAGCTTGGGGTTGACATAAATTCCACCTGTTCTGCTTCTACTGAACCTTGTAAACTCTGACTCCTGGTGAGTGATGTCACGGTGCGGTGACACCAGTCTCGGCGTCCGTGGCCTCTGCGGCGTGCATGCACCCTGTGTGGAGGTGCTGCCGTGGGAGAACAGGGCTCCCCTCTGCAAGCCATCCCGGTCAAGCTGCTGGCAGCCAAGCCAAGCCCTTGAGGCAGGGTGTGCCTGGGCACGTGCCCAGGGCTCTGTTCCAGCTTGGCCCGGGGGCAAAGGCTCACGGACTGAATTCTCTGAGAGTCTCTGGTGACAGACCCGAAACAGGTGTCCTGCTTGGACCCAGCTGGGGGCTGGCAGGCTGCATCTGTGAAGGAGCCAGTGCTGCCAGCTGGGCACGGTGCCCACCCCAGTCCACTGTCCCTGCCACTGCAAGTTCCTGGCCAGCTGGGCATGGTACCCGCGAGGCTGTCCCAGTGGCCCACCCCTGCCCGCTGTGTCCCTCCCACCGCAGGTCCCTGGCCAGCTGGGCACGGTGCCCGCGAGGCTGTCCCAGTGGCCCACCCCTGCCCGCTGTGTCCCTCCCACCGCAGGTCCTCCTATGACTGCCGCTTCTTCGTGCTGCCCTGCTGCTTCTTTGACTTTGCCGGCAAGTACCGCCGCCAGCACAGCCAGAAGACACAGTACCGCGAGTACTTGGATTTCGTGCAGGAAGTGGGGCGGACCTGTGGCTTCCACGTGAAGGAAGACTGCCTGCGGATCCCTTCAACCAAGCGGGTACGCGGGCGTGGGCTGCTGCACAGTGGGTCCCAGGGCACCGTGGCGGCCCCTGAGCCTGTGTTCCTCAGGGCTGGCCAGTGGGGGCGCGTTGGACACCCAGTGCTGTGCAGGCGTGGGTGTCAGTCAGGCCAGGGCAGCGGTGGTGGGGTCCCTTGTAGTGGCTCTGGATGGGCGGTTTTCCGCCTGAAGCTCACAGCATCGTTGATTAGAGTCGGGTGTTTGATGCTGTGTGTCTGAAAGCTTCCTGTCTCCTGCGCGGGGTTCGGTGCACCGCGACTGTCGCGCATGGCGCCTGTGCTTCCCACCTCGCAGGTCTGTCTCCTGGGGCAGTCCAGGACGTACCCGCCCACCGCCGAGGCCGCTGTGGACGAGCGCAGGGCCCAGTTCATCCGCAGCAGGCAGGGCTGCCCTCCGAGCCCGCCTGCCCTGGAGCCGCCGCCTCCTCCATCTCCTGTCCCCGAGGCCTCAGACCCCTGGCTGCCTGGATTTAGGCCCCGGGAGAAAGCTGAGCCCACCAGGAACTGCACCTCCCTGCCCCGTGACTTCGTGGACCGGGTGGTACTACAGGTGGCCAGTCTGCTGTTGCGGGGAAGGCCGCTCAAGCCAGGACGTGCCTCGAGTGGGGATGTGCAGGCCTGGGACGCAGGAGGTACGTGCTGTTCCTGTGTTGCCGTGGCCCTCGGCACAGACCATGCTGGAACTGTTGGGCATTCAGGCAGTCCTGGGGGAAGTCGAGGCTGAGAGCGGGTGATCCGGCTCAGAGGCTGGGAATGACCCCCCGGGTGGCAAGGGTCTCGCGCCCTGGAGATTCTGAGTTCGGTTCCCAGAGCGCACACACTGGCAGGTCTGCATTCCTGCAGCCCAGTCCAAACAGGGATGCCAGACAGCCGCCAGAGGGCACCCGGGGACCGTGTGGGTGGCAGCCCGCCCAGGCTTGCTTGTGGGAGAGTGGGATCCCGTCTGGGCGGGGCCCTGTGCCTGCCCAGATGTGGCAGCTCCACTCGGCCCGTCCTCTGCTGTGACAGCTGATGCAGTCCTGCTTGCAACGACTCCTCAGGGCTTAGCTTGGGGCAGGAGTACAGCCACAGCCAAGGGAGCCAGAACCCTAGGGCCCCGGGCCGTGTTGAGCCCTGACTTGTGGCTCTGCACCCACCACTGGTGCACCTGGGAGGAGCCGGGGCCGGTGGGAGCCGGTCTCGGCCGGTGGGAGCCGGTCTCAGCCGCCGGTTCATCTGCTGTTCCGGGATGAGCCCATCCCATTGGTGATAGGTCAGGATGTTCTGAAATGCTCCTGGATCCTCAAAGTGGGAATTATAATGCTGGAGGCTCCATGACCCCATTAGGGACCCAGGGCAGTGGCTCGGGCAGCGGTGCCACTGTGGGCCCTGGTACCCGGAGCTGAGGTCTGGCCCAGCAGCTGGCAGCGGGGCACCGGGCCAGCAGGGAGCTCACACAGTCCCTGCTTGGGGGAACCCCCGTGTCTGCAGAGAGCCGCTCCTTGGCTGAGGTGGCCTGTGTGCTGGACGGCGAGACGCTGCGGCGGCTCAAGCGGGAGTGTGGGGGGCTGCAGACGCTGCTGCGAAACAGCCACCAGGTGTTCCAGGGTAAGTCTGGAATGGGGTGCGGAGCCCCTCGGGGGGGCCAGAGCCACGACTTTCCAAGCAGCTGCCCAGGCCCACTCCCTCCTGCCCTGGTGTGCCTGGGTCTGCCTTTGGCTGTAGACGCCTCCCTTTGGAGGTCTTGGCACAGGCCTCCCTCTGAGGGCTTTCTGGAACTTTCAGCCTGGTCTAACGTCAGGAGGACAGCCTGGAAGGGGGAGGATGTGATCAGGAGGCCTGGTGCAGAGTATGTGTGCCCCGCCCGGTGCTCCCAGGACCGCGGTTGACGGCCAAGGGCATGGCCTGGGTGGCCCACTGGGGAGCTGGCTGGGGCACAGCCACACTCTGGGATAGAGCCACCGCAAGACGCGGGGCATGGAGCCAGCTCTGCACTGGCAGTGCGGGGCCACCTCTGCCGCTCCAGAAAGGCCTGCCCTGGCCCTGCAGACCGCTCCCAAAGCTGCCTCTGCCCACCCGCGCAGCCCGAGGGAGCCTGCGAGGGCCTGGCTGTGAGGCTGCAGCCCCATCCGATTGGGGCGCACACCGGGCAGCCCGTGTCACTGAGCTGCGGCCCCACAGCCCGTGTGGGAGCGCTGGCTTGAGGGCCAGTTGCTCCATGTCCGGTCCAGCTCCCTGCTGAGCTGCCGGGAGGGCCCCAGGACCTGCCAGGCCTCCCTGGAGTGCCCGTCCCGGTGACAGTGGCATTTCCCACCCACAGTTCTCCATGGGAGGGTGCGCATTCGTGACTGGCGGGAAGAGGGGCCACCCCAGGCCTTGCGGCCAGGCGCCGGGCGGAGACAGGCCTCGGAGGCCCGCAAGACCCGCACCTGCTGGTTCTTCTCTCACCACCCTGACGGCTGCGTCCTGCCTGCCCACCGCTGCCCATTTGCCCACGGGCCAGAGGACCTGCGGCCGCCCCTGACCCCCATGAGGAAACAGCAAATTCCATGAGCCACATACTGTGTAATCTGCAGCCTGGTCGGAGGCCGAGCCGAGAGCAGGGCTCCCCACCCGCCAGGCCCTCCTGGCCCTGGGCGGCTGAGGCACCCTGGGCCTGTCTCAGCTGAGGCCAGAGTCCCACCCAGCCCTCATTGTTGCACCTGCTCTCTCCTCACCCCCGTAACTAGAGGCCCACTCTGCCACGAGGCAGCCACCCGACATTCCTTCGGCCACAGCCCCGGTCCCTGGCGGGCAGGCTTGGGCAATGGGGACAGGGGAGATGAGAAGGCTGTGCTGTCCTCATCTCCCCCGCTTTCCCTCCCTGCCCCGGCTTCTCCCCTGCAAGGCCTCAGGAGAGACTCCTCAGGGCCCAGGGCACCCCTGCAGACATGGCCCTCATGGTGTTGCTGCCCCTGGCCACTCTCCCTACAGCAGGGTCACGGACAGAGGGGCTCCAAAGAGCCATACCTCCTGCAAGGAGCCCTCTGCCCCAGCCGAGGGCCGAGTGTGTCTGTCCAGCGCAGCCTCCTCCGCGAGTCCCAGGGCAGTGGCCATAGCTCCCACATCTGCTCTGGGTACTCGTGGGTTCCAGAGCCGTGGCACCGGGTGGACAGGGGGGCTTGGGCTGAGAGCTGGGCTCAGCACCCCTCCCCAGCTAGCGCTACCATATACTTCACCAGGGCCCTATGGTGTCCACCAAGACACCCCCTGAGGGCTTCAATGTTCATCTCTGAAGGGTTGGGATGGAGCAGGTGGCATGCCAGCGTGGCGCTGGCTGGGGGTGCCCAGCCATGTCCTGTCACAGGCAGGCGGACAGCTGCCCTAAGCCCCGAGGTTGGGCTGACAGGGTATGTCAGCAGTATCCATGGCAGTGGGAATGGCGGGCCGGGCAGAAACTGCTGGTACAGGTGCTGGTGGCAGACCCTGGAGGTGATGGGGACTACTGGAGCGATGGTCCCGGCAGGGCCACGGGGAGAGCCGTGGCATGGCCGCCTGCACACGGACACTTGAGGGGTGTGGGCCAGGTGGCTGTGAGTTGCCATGGCCAGAGCGATCGGGTAGGCTTCTTACCAGCTCAGGGCTCTGCCCTCGGACACCCGCAGCTAGCTGCTCTGTGCCCTGGCACTGGGCCGGGCTGTCTGTGTGCCCCTGAGGGTCTGTCGGGCGCCAAGGTCAGCGTCCATGGGGAGTGGCCCCCAGGCCAGCTCTGTGGAGTCTGCCACGGCCCCGGGCTGAGCTGTGGCAGGCCGAGACCCCAGTGGAGCAGCCACAAGGAGTGTGAGTTCGCCACAGTCATAGCAAAAACAATAAAAGCTGGCTTGTTTACAGAGCATGGTCAGTTAACTTGATTGTTTTTTTAAAAAGATTTATTTATTTATTGGAAAGTCAGATATACAGAGAGGAGGAGAGACAGAGGAAGATCTTCCGTCCGATGATTCACTCCCCAAGTGAGCGCAACGGCCGATGCTATGCCATTCTGAAGCCATGATCCAGGAACTTCTTCCGGGTCTCCCATGCGGGTGCAGGGTCCCAAAGCTTTGGGCTATCCTCGACTGCTTTCCCAGGTCACAAGCAGGGGGCAGGATGGGAAGTGGAGCTGCCGGGATTAGAACCAGCGCCCATATGGGACCCCGGCACGTTTAAGGCGAGGACCTTAGCCACTAGGCCACGCTGCCAGGCCTGAGCTTGATTGTTTTTGCATGCACAGCGAGGAAAGGGCCGTGCTGTATTAGAAAGCCCAAGACCACAGCCCCAGCTCGCTGTCGCTCGGAGCCACCCTCGTGTCCGCCACAGGGGCTCACAGACCTCCCGTGCCAACAGGCTTTGGCGCCTGTGCCCAGTCCCACCTTCCCAGGTGTGTGCTGCACAGGAAGCAGGTTGTCTGCAGTGCCGGCATCCCCTGTGGGCGCTGGTTCGAGTCCTGGCTGTTCTGGCCAATGTGCCTGGAAGATAGTGGAAGGTGGCCACCCAGGAGGGGGACCAGGATGGGACTTCTGGCTTCTGCCTACCCCAGACGTGCGACTGTGGTGAGTGAGGCTGTTGGTAAAAGGTCTTCCTCTGCTTTTCAGATAAACAAATCTTTGGGAAAAAACTGGGTGTTTGAGAAACATCTGAATTCTTTTAGGCTGTTCCCTTAGTCATGAGAAACGGTAGCAGCGACACAGAAACTCCAGCTCCTTGGGGAGGTGGGCTGAGTCCCCAGCGGTGGTGTACCCCAAAGAGAGACCCAGAGCAAGGGGGGCTGGGAGGGGACAGCCTGCAAGCAGGACAGGGACACGGAAGCAGGTGCCCTCAGGGAGCTGGGGCCAGCACACTGCCAGTGCCTCCCAGGATGCCCAGGAAAACCGTGGGGTGGTGAGCAGGGTCAGGGGGTGGTGAGCAGGGTCAGAGGGTGGCTCACATCACCCCTGCAGGGGTGTCCTGACCAGCTTGATGAGACCAGCCCAGGGGTCCTCGGCCCAGCCCTTTCTCCCTGCCTGGCAGGAACCAGCCTGGGGCTTCAGGGCAGGTGCATGCAGCCCCACGGGGGTCCTCGCCCCCTCGCAGGCAAGCCCCATAGCCCCTAGCACCTGTCTCCTGTGCTGCGCCCCCTCCTTAGGGCTCTCTGCATTTGGTTAAACCATGCGCTGGGATCCCTTATGGGCACCAGTTCATGTCCCAGTGGCCCTCGGGCCGGGCTGTGGGTTTGGGTTTCTGGCTGCTGGCATTGGCCCCGCTTCCCCACCGCCACGGGAGGTGACGGGGGAGCTGGCAGGTGCCAGTCTGTCTACTGCCAGTGCTTTCCAAGGAATTTCCCATGGTCCTTGTGTAGCCACCTCATGTGGATTTCAAAGTATGTCATTTCAAGGAAATGTTCACGTGGAACAGACCAGTTTAGCAATAATCCCAAATACATGTATTCCATAAAACCTTTTTTTCTATGAAACGTAGGCCAAGGGTCCTCGCATTTATTGCATTCAGCAGTGTTGCCCTGTCTCCATCCGCAAGTTTAAGCATGGCGCGGTTCACTGGCGTTAGGGCTTTAGCTTGGGGGAGAAGTTTGTCCGTGAACATGGGCTTACACTCACCTGAGTCTTACAGTCAGACCTAACCCGCTCCGGCCACTGGCTCCAGCCACTTCCTCATCCTGGAAGCCCCTACCCTGAGCTGCACTGGAGCGGGGGACTGCTGGCACGAATCTCCACCCCCACCGTGGGGTGGGCCACCGCCATGTTCACGACCTTGGGTGGCCTGGCTGGCAGCCCAGGCGGGGATCGGCACAGGCCTTCCCCAAGGCATGCGTTCGGGTCCGGTCAGTAACCCGAGATGGACTTGGGTCCATCTTGAGAACTCCAAACACTGGCCAGCAGAGGGGGGCGCCCACAGGTCCCGCCCCCTCGGCCTTTTCTGCTGGGAGCTTGCTTAAGTACTTGTTTACATTTCAGGGAACAAACCTCCCAGTGACCCCTCCTGGGTCTGCCTGCCTGCTGGCCTGAGTGCACGTGACAGTCATGGGGGTGGGGAGCGGCTTCAGCCGTGGCTGCAGGCGCGGTCCACGCCACTGGCTCCTGCGCAGGTTTTCTGCACTGTTCTGGTCCTGCGTGACCAAGCAGACATCTGCCGGGGAGGACAGAGGGCTCCCTTTGTTGCCATTCTGAGCCCAGAGTGTTCCCAGGGCCCGGGTGGTCAGCACAGCTGCCTGGCCACATCTTCCCCACTGGAAGTCGGGCATGCTGAAAGTCGCATTCCTCAGAGGGGCGGCCGAGTCACGCCAGCTCTGCTGCTGGGAGCTGCGTGGCCATGGCTGCTGCCCGTGGCTTCCTCCATCCCGTCCATGGTACAAGAAAAGGCCCAGATGGCTCTGCCTTGTGTCTGTCCCTGGACGTCAGCAGAGGACGGAAGACAAGGCCACGCCACGTGGGCCCAAGGTGGCGGCTTCGGGCTCTAGATCTGGGTCCCGTCACCTATCAGGACAGCCTCCCAGGAATCGGGAGAACCCGCAAGGCCTGTCAGGGCTTCCCACGGCCCTGGCCCAGGCAGGTGCCCTGGGGCCTGTAGGCGGCTCTGGAACGTGGTACTCAGGGACGGTGGGCACAGCCTGTCTTCTGTCCCCTCCCTGCGCCTAGGTGAGCTTCAGAATCGGGAAGGAAGAAAAAGAACTGTCCCCACACCCCAGAACATCAACATGGCTCTCAGTGGGACCCCCCCATGGGAGCCATGGACACTGCACAGGCCGACCTTGGCTTTGTAGGGACCACATCAAGTCATGCTTCCCATGGACAGGTCCCATCCATCTCGCAGGCTGGGCTGCCGTGTGAGTGTGGTGTGCACTGGGATCCCCAGGTCTTCCCAGTCCTGGGCAGGAAGGCCTGGGCCGAGGTCCCCATGAGGATTTGGGAGACGCCAGAGGCTGGTGTGCAGGGCGGGCAGGTCCTGTTGAGTGGGCTGTGTCACCAGCCACCTGGGAGGTGCAGGCCAGGAGGCTCAGGGCTAACCCTCGGCACCTGGCGTCCACGCTGCGGCGCTCCAGACCAAGGACACAGAGAGATGGCAGGTGCCATATGCAAGCTCAGCTTGTGTCCCAGTCTCTGTTGGGCTCCCACCTGGGCAGGGGCACCCATGGGGCTCCTCAGGCCCGTGGGGTCCCTGACTGGGCAGGGTGGCCAGTGGCAGGCACGGCCGTGGGGCCCCTCAGGCCCATGGGATCCTGCCTGGGCAGGGTGGCCCGTGGGCAGGCACAGCCGTGGGGCCCCTCAGGCCTTCGTGTGCAGTGCAGTTTCGTTCCCCAGTCTGGGACTTGACAGAAGCTGGTTTGCAGCCAGGGTCTTCGTAGACATCGAGGGCCCTCAGCTGAGGAAGGGGTCCTTACCTGTGGACAGAGAGACCAAAGTGACACTAGGGGTGCAGCGAGAGCTGGGGGTCCTGCAGGCAACAGAGGCAGGGAGGAGAGGGGAGGGAGACCTCCAGATGGGGGCTCCCTGGCCTGCAGTGAGGCACATCATGATTCCTGGGCAGAGCTGGGGCCACAGCAGCCTGGTTCCACATGTGGCCTCTCAGACAGGTGGCCTCTAGGGAGGGCCGGGGTCCGTGTCAGCCCACAGGCTGCAGCTCGATGCCCTGTCCCCCTCCTCAGGGGTGGTACCCTCACGGCTGCTGTGTCCCTGGAGAAGTCACAGGTAACCACCAGCAGGCTGGCACCAGCGGGCAGCATGTGGAGGGCACAGGAGGTCACCCTCCCTCGACTGCCCGAGGCGTCTGCACTGCCCCCTCGCATGGATGGGGACCTCAGGAGGCAGGGGCTCTTGCCCGAGGTCACACGGCAGTCTGCAGCCCCAGAGCTGGGGCCAGCCCCCTCTCCCCAGCACCCACTATGTCCAGGGGCCTCCAATGGCCGCCCTGGCCCTGCCCGGGACTCTCGGCTGGTGGGAGGGGGTTCTGTGGCAGGGGCTGGAGCAGGGGGCATCCTCAGCCACCCAGAAAGGTTGTTGACAGGAAGTCGCTTGGCGCCTTCCCTGGTCTCAGCCACACACACACAGCAAAACAAAAGCAAACCTCAGCCAGCAGCCCACGCGCCGGCGCTGACTGCCAGGCCTGAGCCGGCGGTGCGGCAGGGGCCGAGTTCACCTGACTTAACCTCCGTTCCAGGCTCTGGGGTGCGTCCCCTCTGCCCGCCCAGGGCCTTCCTGCCAAGTGCTGTGTCTGCACGCGCTGGGGCCCCTGGGGCCGTGGGGAGGAGGCTGCTGGCCAGGCACGTGCGCCTGGGACCCGCCCCGCATCTTTGGCTGGAAGACCGCAGCTCACTCCCAAGCTGCAGGGTCAGCTGGGGCCAGAGGGGTCAAGGATGGGAGGACCCAGAAGTGTGGAATGGCTCCGACTTCACCACCCAGGCTGGACCCACCGGGCCTGCCCAGCCCGGAGTGGAGCCGCCTCCAGCTGCCAGCAGGCGCTTGCCCATGGGGAGGTCCCAGGGAGCTGGCTGCAGGGAGAGCGTGTCCTTGTCCCCAGGGATTCTGATCCTGTATCCCCTCTTGGGACGGGGCAGGGTGGGGAGCAGAGCCAGCGGGGGCTCTGCAGTGGGACTTTAGTGCCCAGGTGGGCCACTCTGAGGCCGGGCACCTCCCTGTGTGCCAGCTGTCGTCGGGCCTGTGCTGTGATGGGGAGGGAAGCAGGGGCTCCTGCCAGAACAAACCGAGGCCAGGGAGACCAATGGGCACAAGGGGCGTGGCTACCCTCGCTGGGAGGCAGCCACCGTGGGTCCCTCTCTGGGAGCTGGAGCCGCTGAGGGAAGTGGAGGGTGGGGGCGCCCGGGAAGTGGGGAGGGTCCTGCTGTGTCCCCAGTGGTCCCTATAAAACTGCTGAGCTCCTGGTCAGTCACGGGGTTGGACCCTGGGTTCCCAGGGCAGCTCCTGCAGGCTTTGGGGGAGCGCTTCCCCATTCCTGTGCCCCACAGCCTCTCATCCTGATGGGCCGACCCCCTGCACACTCTGCCACAGGCATGCCCTTCCAGTGGCTGAGGGCCACCTCAGCGCAGGGCTCCTCCTGGGCTCCACGTGTCTGTGGCGGTGTCGGCACCGTGACGCTGCCACCCTCTGCTGGGGACCTGGGAGGTGGGTGGCAGGATGAATTCAGAGGGCAGATGCCCAGTGGCCCATGGCTGGGGCCCTGGACGAGAGGTCCTACGAGGGAGCACCTCCCACCACCACCCCCATCACCCCCTCCCACCACCACCATCACCACCTCCCACCACCACCCCCTCCCACCACCACCATCACCCACCACCACCCACCACCACCACCACCACCACCCACCACCACCCACCACCACCACCACCTCCTCCCACCACCACCATCACTACCACCACCATCACCCACCACCACCACCCACCACCACCACCACCTCCTCCCACCACCACCATCACTACCACCACCATCACCCACCACCACCACCCACCACCACCCACCACCCACCACCACCACCACCTCCTCCCACCACCACCATCACTACCACCACCATCACCCACCACCACCACCCACCACCACCACCACCCACCACCACCACCACCACCACCACCACCACCACCACCACCTCCTCCCACCACCACCATCACTACCACCTCCCACCACCATCACCACCCCCTCCCACCACCACCACCTCCTCCCACCACCACCATCACTACCACCACCATCACCCACCACCACCACCCACCACCACCACCACCCACCACCACCACCACCACCACCACCATCACCCACCACCACCCACCACCACCACCACCATCACCCACCACCACCCACCACCACCACCACCACCACCTCCTCCCACCACCACCATCACTACCACCTCCCACCACCACCACCCCCTCCCACCACCACCACCACCACCACCACCACCTCCTACCACCACCATCACCACCATCGCCCCTCATCGCCGAGGACTCACTGTGCTAGGCAGTGCAGCCTCTTGGTTGAGGTTCCCAGGGACCTGGCTGGGATGTCCCACTGGTAACAGTGCTCCCTGTACCACTGTTTCTTGGGAATCCCCACCCCAGCTGATTGGAAGCATGAAGTGCGCATGGGATGCAGATGAGGCCAGGGGCTCCGGCCGGCTGGCGAGAGGGAGGAGAGTGCAGAGGGTGGCTCGGCCCCTCCCAGCCGGGCTGGGCACTGGCTGGGCACTACAGAGGGTCGCGGGGACTTGGCCCCTCCCAGCTTGGCTGGGCACTACAGAGGGTCGCGGGGACTCGGCCCCTCCCAGCCGGGCTGGCACCGGCTGGGTACTGCAGAGGGTCGTGGGGACTCGGCCCCTCCCAGCTGGGCTGGGCACCGGCTGGGCACTGCAGAGGGTCGCGGGGACTCGGCCCCTCCCAGCCAGGCTGGGCACCGGTTGGGTACTGTAGTATTTGAGCCCAGGGAAGCCTGTCCCGGGTCCATGAATTGGACAAGTCTTTACAGAGGAGACCGGGCCATCTTCGAGGTTTCCTGAAGCCATGATTCATCTGGAAGTGGATTTTGAAATTCATCTCTGTGCGGGGCGGGGCAGAGTGACGCCGTGCTTCATGCTTCCACCCAGGGCCCTGGGACGAGCTGCCCCTCCCCCAGTGCCGGGAAGGAGCTGGGCAGGGAGCCCCCCGCAGCCCGGAGACCGCCACGTCAGCAGCGCCTGCCCCCACACTCGCAGGAGGCTCAGGCCTGGCCACGCCAGGATGCAGGGCCGGGTGCCTGGGCGGCTCACGGTCCTGGGGCCAGTGGGGAACAGCGACTTCCAAGAACCAAGCCGGTTCAGGAATCCTTTCTGGCGAGTTGCCTGGCAAGCGGGCGGTTCTGCCTGGCCGGGGGTCAGACAGCAGGGAGGCCCGCCCTCCCAGCCCAGCCGGGGCGCTTGGGGCCAGCCCTTCTCCACTCAGCCCTCCTCCCAGCCGGACCCCCAGGCTGCTCCGTCAGTGGGCAGGGGCAGCAGGGTCCCGGGATTCCAGGGGGGCTGTGATGTCTCCTGCAGTGCCCGCCGCTGGGACAGCTGAGGGTGGGTGGCTGTGGCCGGGACTGACCATGGGGGTTAATTTCTCCACCTGCCAGTGGGGAAGGGGAGGAGATAAGGGGCATCCATTCATGGAATGGGCTGGGCAGGACCCAGGGTTCAGGTGCAGCCACAGGTCAGGGCCAGCACAGAGTGAGTGGGAGTCCACCCGTGTGGACTCCAGCAAAGGCCCTTGAAGGGGAGCACACAGCTGGTGGCTCCCAGCATGGAATGTCGATGTGCTGGTTGGAGCTGCAGCAGCTTGTCTGAGACCTTGAGGATGGTGCACTCCCCTCCCCCGCCATACATGCAGAAGTGGGGAGGGCAGACCTGACATGTCCGCCCACCGGGGGAGGGGCCCCCGCTGCCTGCAGGCCACCCCATCCATGCTAACCCCATCTTGCATGCGGGGTCATAGGCAGGCCCTGGCGAGGTGAGGGAGGGAAGGCAGATTCAGGGCACTTTTCACTTTCCAGGTGACTACAACAAAATCGAGCGTTCAGTCTAACTCGGCAGCCCAGCAGGCGAGTGCCTCAATGGGTGCCAGGAGCGCCACAAGGCCCGGCTGGGTCCCGATAGCAGTTCGGGGCTCCCCTCTAGCCAGTGGGGGGGTTGCGAGCCTCAGGGCACCGCTGTGGATGCTGGTTCACGTCCCAGCTGCTCTGCTTCCCATCCAGCTCCCTGCTTGTGGCCTGGGAAAGCAGTGGAGGACAGCCCAAAGGCTTGGGACCCTGCGCCCGTGTGGGAGACCTGGAGGAAGCTCCTGGCTCCTGGCTTCGTACCAGCTCAGCTCTGGTCACTGCAGCTGTCTGGGGAGTGAACCAGCAGATGAAAGATGTTTCTGTCTCTTCCTTTCTGTTACTCTGCCTTTCGAGTAAAATAAATAAGACTTTAAAAACAAAACTGTTGATGACTCAGTGGCTAAATCCTTGCAAGTACTGGGATCCCAGAAGGGCACCAGTTCGTGTCCCAGTTGCTCGTGTCCAGCAACCTCTTTGTGCCTGGGAAAGCAGTCGAGGACGGCCCTGCACCTGCATGGGAGACCCAAAGGAAGCTCCTGGCTCCTGGCTTTGGATCGGCTCAGCTTGGGGAGTGAACCAGCGGATGGAACATCTTCGTGTATCCTCTTCTCTCTGTAGAGCTGATCTTCCTTTCCAATAAAAACAACAACTTTTTTAAAATTGAAGAAAAAACTGCTGAGCACCAAAAGAACCTTAGCTTTGCCTCGTTTTTCATGAACTCTTTGTAGTTTCCGGAATCAGTGCTGTTTTGAGGGGTGAAGGCAGGAGGCGACCCCCCTTCTGCCCTCCAGCAAAGCCTGGTTCACTAAACCAGAAGTTCTTCCCAGAACCCCTGGAGCTCAGGCCCCACCACTGCCGGGGCCTGGCCAGCCTCCCAGCCCTGGGCCTCCGGGCCCGCGGTGTGGCCGACTCCCTGCAGCCCGGCTTGTCTCCCCGGGGGGAGGTGGAGCGTGGTTGGGGCCAGAGCCGCCCTGGGAAGCCGCGGGGCAGCCGGCCTCTCGCCAAGGCCAAGCAGGGACTTCATCGGCACTGCCACCAGCCTCCCCTGGGACGGGGAGATGCAGGCAGGTGCAGCGAGGTACCTGCCCGGCTGCTGTCAGGGACTGAGGAGGCTGGATCAGCTGCTTGTTCTAGATGCCCAGGGGCACACCCAGTGCCGGCACCCTCGGCTCTGGCGAGGACTGCACAGGGTCGCAGGTGCAGGGGGCAGGGCAGAGGGCACCTGCTGGGCTCAGAGCGGCCACTCTCAGCTGCGATGCCGACATTGGGCTTTGCTGGCCAAGGGGCCTTCTGCTCCCAGCCTGACCTCAGGGATGCACAGCGCCCAGGGGGAGCCCGTGCAGACAGGGAGCCAGAAAGCCGAGGTGGGAGAGATTGAAGACTCACGCGTGACAAACCTGCCAACCATAGTGGACCCTGTGGGATGGCCCCAACAAACCCTCCAGTCCCATCGGACCCTGTGGATAGATTAGGCTCAGGGTGCAAATGGGGGTGTGGCTCACAGGCTGACCCCCTGGTGAGCATCCTGGCCTCAAAGCTGGGTCCGGGGAGACAGCCTCGGGCTAGGAGGGAAGAGTGGGTGTGGCTGAGGGGAGGCGGGCTTCTGGAGCCTGGAGGGACCCCAGCCCTGTGGAATGGGGAGTCAGGGGCCACGCTGTGTCCCTGGCGGGCAGCAGCCAGGTGCAGTCGGACAGTCCAGGGCAGCCTCAAGGGAGACCTCGTGTCCCAGGAGCCTGTGCCCTGCAGCTCCACCCTTCATGCCAGGCCCAGGGCTGCCATTTGGGGGCCAGAGAGGGTGGCTGGGATCCAGCGAGGCACTGAGAGGCCCTTGGAGAGAAGCCTGCCCAAGGTGTCAAGATGAGCCGTGGCCTGGCAGAGCCAGAGGGGCCTCTGGGTGCTGGCCAGGGCCTTCCTGGAGAAGGTGTTTCTGGAAGCAACACGAGCTTCAGACCCCTCTCCACGGAACCCTCTCTGCCTTCCTGGGGCACAGAAGTGAAAAGGCCCAGCTGTGGGCAGGGAGCTGGCCGGGTGTGAGCAGCCCTGTTCCAGCCCCTGCGAGGCCGCAGTGATGGCTCAGGGGTCCCTGCCACCCACGTGCCCCAAGGGCACCCGTGGAGCAGAGCTGGAGCTGAACGGCACCGCAGCTTTGGAAAGGCGCCCAAGAATGTGCCTCCGCATAGGAGCCATTTCTGGAGTTTCCTCTGGGAGCATTTGTGGAATCCCAAACATTCCAAGTGCTACAGGTTTCTGAGCTCCTGCAGACCCGGGGAAGGGCACCGTGGAGGCACTGTGGGGCCAGCGGGGGTGGGCAGGTGGCCTCCCTGAGTGGACCCTGCCTGGGGCTGCGACAGTCACATCCAGGGAATGGTCCTGGGTCACGTGGCCAGTAAATCTAGTGTTAATGCGCTAAGTGTGTTGACAGAGAGGTGTGCCATCCGCCGGTTCACTCCGCAAGTGCGGGCCAGTCTGAAGCAGGACAGCTGGTTCCTGGTGGGGGCTGGACGAGAGGGACTAGCAGGACCTCGGGGAGGAAGGCAAGGAGTGGGAACACAAGAGGGTTCAAGTTCAAGGTTTGAAGCACCAAGGGTCACTGCTGGGGTCCCCTTGGATCCCGCCAGGATGGGAGGGGGTGCCGTCAGGCGCTCCCCACCGCGTTCTTGCCAGGGACCATCCAGACTGAGCCTTGCCCAGACTCTCCTGCCCTGGGAGCCCCCTGGGTGTCCCCACAGCCAGGAGCCCACGCCTTGAGCCTGGAAGTGGGACCTGGACATGGTGCCCGGTGCAGCCTCACTGCCCCGCTGGGACTGGCCACCCGACCCCTCTATCCAGCGCTGCGGGCCCCCATAGGCAGGTTTGTAATGTGCTCACCTTTGTTCCTACAGCCCTGCACATAGCAGCCGGCCCCAGAGCCGCCTGTGGACGGGCAGAAAGGACTGCGCCCCCGGTCACCCTGCCCTGGAGCCTAGAGATGGAGGACTTGCTCCCATGCCTCCTGTCTGACTTTGGGCAGGATGCTGGCCGACATTCCGACTCCCTGCTCCCCATGCCGCCCAGCCCCGCCCAGGATCCACAGCCGCGGGAAGCTGGGTGGGAAGTGGAGCTGAGACCCGACCCAGGCACTCACCCGGGTGTGGGCATCTGAGAGCAGGCAGGGCCACACGCCCACCCCTCTTGTGCGGCTTTAACCCAAACCGTGTCGGCCTCCAGACGCCTCTGCCACTCCAGTTGTGGGGATACCCGAAAGGAGTTGGGGGGCCACAGGGCGATGGGGAGGGACTTCCAGGCCAACTCCAGGGAGACACCAGAGTCTGGGAGGGAAGGAGTTCCTGGCTCCCAGCCAGCCTGGTTGCTCCGCATCAGCTAAGCTCACTCACTGTGCCCACTGCTCACAGTTACCATGCCCTGGCCACGGGGCAGCAGACAGAGACCCCAGGCCCCGAGGATGTGGAGACACTGCCTGGCTCCCGATGGCCACCCGGCCTGGCAGGGCCTGCTCCTGCTGCGCTGTCCTTGTGCCACCCTGGGCTCTGCCCCCGCCCCGCACCTGGTCCTTTCCTGGTCACCCTCTTCGGACAGGCCACAGCCGACTGCCAACGTGGTAGGCAGCATGTATGTGCTGTGCACATGTCCACGCTGGATATACACACGTCCACACACGTGTGGCACAGGCACACATACAATACAACAGAACACGCATGCACACACAGCACACACATGGCCACATGCTCTGTGGTTCCTGTGAGGAGCGTCTGTCTGCTCCCGGGCCATGACCGCCACAGCACCCTGTGACTCCACAGGGGCAGCCTTGGCTGGGTCCCCTGGGTAGGGTAGCCTGTCCAATGCCACCTGCTACCCTCTCCCGTCTGCAAACCTACCCTTCTCCCTCCCAGTCCACGTCCTCGCCCTCATTCCCACCTTCCTTTTCCTGCTGTCCTGTTGGACTCTCAGAGGTGGACCCAGCGCTCCTCCACGGGACGGTGGGGGAGCATGCTCTTCTTCTAGCCCCCCATGTGCCATTCCCCAAGCTCCTGGGCCACACTCACTCCAGGTCGCTGCAGGGCAGGGAAGGAAAGGCACGGCTGGGGGGGGGAGGCGATGCCTGCAGGGAGGAACTCACCTGCCCGCTGGCACCTTAACCGCCTGTGCGTCCCTCCGGGGGAGGCTCCGGCTGACAGTGACCACTGCGGGGACAAGCGAGTCGGAACGTGGGGCGTGCGTCCAGTACCCCAGCCGCGAGGAGGGGAGAGGCCAGCCGGGCAGCTGCTGGGAGACCTCCGCCCGGTCCGTTCTGTCCGTGGGGGCGGCAAAGGCGCTCAGCACCCTGGACAGCGGCGCGCCCCGCTGCCGCCCCCATGCCACCCGATCGCTCCTCTGCGGCTCCCGTGCCCGCTTTCGCGCGTGTCCTGCCTGGCCCGCCGCACCTGATCGCCGGGAAGCCGCTGGTGTGGCCCCCGCGGCAAGACGCTGCTGGCGGGGCTGCCCCCCGCGCCTGGTCGTCTTCCTGGTGAACCTGTCGCTGAGCCATCTGCCGTTGGCAGTCACTGCTGATGCCCATCGGCGTGGCCGCCCTCGTCTGCCGGGGCGACACCTTTGCACCCCGCTTCACTGTGCTGCCACCCATGCGCCAGCGCCGGGGCTTGGTCCCTTCACCACGAAGCTCGCTGCAGGCTCCATGCTGCCACTCCCTGCGCTGGGCAGCCTTCCTTCCCGGTCGCAGCGTCAACATGGGGTGCCCACCGGTACTGCTGGTTAACCCGCACCCTGCCCTCGGTGTTGGCCGCTTGGGGGACCCTGTGGCTCTGCACCCACCTCCGGACTCAGGCCACAGGGGCCTTGGCCCACCTCCCCTGCACCCGCTGAGTGGCCCGACTAAGCTGTGCTCACCATCCGATGTCCTGCCCAGGATGGACGCCCCACCACCTACAGAGCCCCAGCCCACGGCCACCTGGCTTCAGGGACACCTTGAGGGTTCCATTTAAAGCTGTGACCTCTGACCCTCTGTGGCCGGGGTGACCTTTACTGGTCAGGGTTCCCAGAAAGCTGCCACCTTCCTGCTCCCCCCCGTTTCTCCCATTGGGCCCTCCTCCTCTCCAAGTTTGAGCAGAGCAACCGGGGCAGATCACACGCGAGTGGGGTGGGAGCTGGGCTCCACGGGCCACGGGGCGGGCAGGTCCAGCCCAGGGGTTTGAATGACCTGCTGGGAGCACAGCTTCTGCACAGCTTCAGCTTTCTCTCCCCTGATCCTGCCATGGCCTCAGGAAGTCTGCTTCTGGAACCTTCCACTCATGCATGCATTTTGGTGTGTGCATGACCACTGCCCCTCTTGCCAAGCCCCACACGGGCTGCTGGCTGTGGGCTCGCTGGAGGGAGGCCTGGGTGGCCTGGAAGCCCACCCTGCCGCAGGAATGCCAGGTGGCATCCCACACCCAGCAGGTCAGCTGGGGGAGAGGTGCAGGTGAGGGAGGGGGAAGGAGCCGCTGGGCGGCTTGGGGGCCAGCCTCGGCCTCCGGGGGGCAGGCAGCCGTCTCGGAGCAGCGTCTCGGAGCAGCTGTCTCGGAGCAGCGTCTCGGAGCACCTCTGCGGGGCCAGCAACTGTGACCCTGTGCTGCTTGGTCATGTCTGACTGGGGCAGCTGCGTCACCTGGCTGAGGGCAGGAGAGACAGGCAGGGCTCAGTTCTCTGCCCTTGGCCCTGTGCTGCTGGCCGCCCCTGCAGGCTGGCTGCTGTGTGGTTGCAGCTGCCATGCACACTGGACCTCCCCCAGGGCCCGGCGAGGTGGAGCCCTCCCTGGCGGACCCCGCAGCAGCACTGCCCGGTGCCTCCCGGACCCCGAGGGAGCTGGCACAGCGAGTTCTTGTCCAGTTAGGGGCCACTCAGGTACATGATGGTGTCCTTGGGTGGCATGGGAACAGACTGCAGGCATGCGGTCAGGAGGGGACACTGCCCCCACCTCGGGCCTGGCTCAGGGCCCCTTCCCCTGCCCTGTGAAGGCTGTGCCCACGGCTGAGAAGGACAGCAGCTGCCCAGGGAGGGGACCCTGAGCCCAGCGTGGGCCCCTCGGTGTGGCCGGTGCTGTGGCCCCACATCCTTGTGCTGATGGAAGGTGCCAGCACGAGGAGGACTCACCGATGTGCCTCCCCACGGGAGAGAGGAGCGAGGCGCGGAATCCCATCACTGGCTCACCCGTCAGACGGCCGCAATGGCAGGGCTGGCCTAGGCTGGCCTGGGCCCCATCCGGATCTCATGTGGGTGCAGGGCCACACACTTGAGCCTTCCTTCAGTGCTTTCCCAGAGGAATTAGCAGGGAGCTGCATCAGAAGTGGAGCAGCCAGGACTTTAACTGGAGCCCGTTTGGGATGCAGGCACTGCGGGAGGCAGTTTTACATGCAGCGCCACAGTGCCAGCCTCCAAGGAACTTTCTGGAAGAGCACAGGTACCTGCCAGGGGGGGTCTGGCCCTGCCTGTGTAGCACTGAAACCCTTCCTCCCTGCTCCGCCTTGCCGGTTCATGGGGCTCACCCTCTGGACTGTGGCCTTGTTTTAATTTTCAGACGTGACAGGGACAGGGCTCGCCATCCATGGTCACTTGTGCGGGGTGTTGGTGCAGTTGGAGCTGGCGTTGCATGTTCTGGTGTTCCCTCCACGGCTGGCCACAGCCAAGGATGAGGCGGGCTCAAGGCCACTTGGAACCTGCCGGGCGGCTGAAGGAGCCTGGAGACGCAGTCGGCCATTGCTCTCAGCTTCCGGTCCACCTTCCTGCCACGTCACCCAGTGCCCTACCTGTTCAGACAGGGCAGCTGGCCAGGACTGGCAGCAGGAGCTGATGCTCTCCACACTCCCAGACTCCCTTTGAGCCCGGTGCCCTCCCTGGTGCTGGCCAGGGAGTTGCCCGACAGCATACCCCACCACGGCCAGACGATGAGCTGCCGGCTCACTGCCCAGCTGGCCCACCTGACTGGCACTGGGCTCCCGGCTCAGCTGGGTGAGGTGCATGGATGTAGGGAGTGTCAGCCCCCCTTTCACCACTAGTTCCTCAGTCCCCAAGTCTGGCCCCTCCGTGACCCAGGCACCGGCATGAGAGCAGTGCCACGATGTCCCCAGAGTGCACACCCAGCTGGCCGGTGGACCGGTGGGCCGGCTGCCCCTTCCCTCCCTCCTCCCAGGGAGGCCCGGAGCCCGGTCATTTGGCCTGGCCCGCGCTCAGCCAGCCGGGGTCATTATGGGGCCGGGACCCCCCCACCCCGCCTCCACACCCACAGCCGTCCGGATTGGCAGCCAGCCGGGAGGTGGGCTGCGGGCGCGGGGAGGGCAGGCCACCGGCTTATCTGCTCCCGCCCCGCGCATCCTCCCGCCCGGGTTGCCCGCTGTAACCCGACTCCGCGCTGGGCCCGGGCCCCCCTGCGCGCGAGGGGCGGGCGCAAGAGCGAGCGCCCAGCCCGGCGAGTGCCACATCACTGCGCCCTCGGCGGCCGCCAGCCCACCATGCCGCCGCTGCTGCTCCTCGCTGTCCTGGCCGCCGCCGTCGCTGCCCAGCCTGAGTGCCAGCCGACCCGGGACCCTGCCGGTGAGACCCCTGCCCCGTGCCCACCGGGCTGGAACTTGCGGTGCGAGAGTGGTTCGTGACCCGCAGCGCGGCCAGGGTCTCTTCCCCCGGCAAGGGCTTGGGGGACCGGGAGGTCTCTGACACGCACGGAGCTGGGGTGGGGAGGTGGAGGCACAGGAGGGCTGGTCAGGTCAGGGGCCAATTGGTCTGCAGGAGGGGCAGCCCTGTGGCCAGGTCCCAGGGAACAGGTGCCAGGCCTTTCCAAGTGGAGAGGGCAGCCAGGTTCTGGTCCTTCTAGGAATGGGGAGGCCTTGGCAGCCACAAACCTCGGACTCCGCCCCCTGCCAGTCCGGGCTGGGAAGGACTGGTACCAGTCTGTGTCCACGTGAGCTCACCCCAGGGGGTCCCGGCAGCTGGGCCGCACCTCCGAGCTCCAGGCATTGGGGCTTGGCCCCCAGCCCCTAGGAAAGACAACCAGAGGCTGGGGGCGGGTCCCCCACAGCCGGCAGGAGTCAGACCCAGCCTCTCCCCGTCTGTGGACTCTGCCTACCGACGTGCCTAACTCTTCCCCTCCATCTCCCGCCTCGCCTGTGTGTGCACCCACACATGTGTGGGAGCTGCTGGAACTTGCACACGTCATGGACAGAAGCCGCTCGCCCTCTCCCTGCCCCTGCCCCTGCCTAGAACCGGCGGCCATGCCCCCTTCTCTGCAGGCCACTCCCTCGCCCAGCAGGTGGGCGCTGTCACTCACTGGCGCTGGGTCCTGCAGGGGCCCCAGTCAGCGTGCTCTAGATCAGATGCTCCCTGCTTTGTGCACTGTTCCCTCCTCGCTGATGGGGTAGAAGCTGACCACAGGCCGAGGTGGGCAGGGCCAGCAGCTGAGTCCAGGCCTCTATGCCCAGGGGCACAGAGCGAGCCTGCCCCCAGCAGACGACTCCTGGTCTTTGCAAGGGCCGGGGCTCTGGGTTCGAGCCCCGATGCCTCCTCTCTGCCGTGGGACGTTAGGCAATACCCTGACCTCTGGGCTCCCGCCGGCAGGAGGACGCCGCTGTGGACAGACCAAGGGGGCGTGAGGACGTGCTGCCACCTTGTGGCCGAGCGGTGGCAGCACGTGCCGAGTGCCAGGTGGAAGGGCACCGTCCGGGCGTCTGTCCCAGGAACCACCAGGAGCTGATTTACTGGGCACACACCTAACATTCAGAGACGCGACTTGTCAGGACGCCCGTGGGTGTGGGCTCTGCAAGCGCCAAGTGCAGGGTGGGCGCGTGGGGCTCATGCTGCCCCTCCCCCTGTACCTGTCCTGCCCCTGTGCCTGCATGACGTTAGGTCTTCCGGCTCTTCGGGAGGCCAATGCCCAGGGCTGAGGGGACTGGGGTGGGCGCCCTTCAGGGCACAGTCTACTGCGCAGCTGCTGTGTGCCTCTGCAAAGGTGCAGCACCTTCCCCAGACCCGCTGTGCTCCCCTCCCCCACCCAGACTCCACCACGGCCAGTGTGGCACACTGGGACTGTCCCCTTCTCCATCTCACACTGCCCAGGAGAGTGTGTGTGTCTGGGGATGCAGGGGACCCTGGTGGCTGGGGTCTCCCAGGGGTGTCAGCGAGGGTCCTGTGGTCCCAGGAGAGCAGGGCCTCTGCTGGGCGGGCAGCATGCGGAGTGGACACAGGCTTCCCAGGGCCGAGCCAGCACGTCTGTGCCAGGACGCAGCATCATTGGCAGCTGGTGTCTCCTCTCATGGGCGGTGTTCTGTGGCTGGGCCGTGTGCACGAGGGGGCACAGGCGTCCCCACGGGCGACCCGCAGGCAGCGTGAGCGGCTGCTGTGCTTCGGCCTGGAAGGGGCAGCTGCCCGGCCAGTGTCCCCAGCGAGCACCTCCTGAATGGCACTGTCTCCTCCCCAGGTGACTGCCGAGGGCCCCCGGCTGCACAAGGCGGTAAGTACCAGACCCTCCGGCTCTGAGAGCTGCAGAGCCCTGGCCCACCCTCAGGGCACTGGGACAGGAGCTCAGGGCTTCCAGAGCGGGCAGTGAGTCATAGGATTCTCAGACAGTTCGTGCCCACTGGCCCTGCCTCCCCTCTCTGCTGGACTGTGGGTGCCCCGGCCCTCGGAGTGACCACTGTCCCCTGCTGCCCCTAGCTGCCTGCGTGGACCTGCAGCTGCGCACCTGCGCTGACATGGCCTACAACCGCACAGCCTTCCCCAACGTGCTGGGCCACAGGTCGCGGGAGGCCGTGGAGGCCAGCCCCGAGTACGTCCTCCTGGGTGTCCTGCACCATCTGCTGGAGGGCCAGTGCAATCCCGACCTGCGGCTGCTGGGCTGCGCCGTGCTGGCCCCGCGCTGTGACAACAGCGGCAGCCGCACACCCAGGCCCTGCCGGCACACGTGCCAGGCCCTGCGGCAGGCCTGCCAGCCGGCCTTCGACGCCATCGACATGGCCTGGCCCTACTTCCTGGACTGCAGCCGCTACTTCGCAGGGGAAGAGGAGGGCTGCTATGACCCCCTCCAGCAGCTGCAGGGTAAGGAGTCCAAGCAGAGCTGCCATTGGCCAGGCAGGGGGTGGAGCTGAGTGGAAGCCACACCCACACGGCCCTGGCCGGTGGTGCCAAGCAGAAAACCCTGCCCATGTGGCCCTGATGGGGCAGGATCTCTCAGTGGGCTGCCTGGGCTCAGGACAGGGCCAGGGTGGACCCACGATGTGGCTGGGCCTGAGGACCATTTGAGGGGTTGGGCATGGCGGACGCCCCGTGGAGGGCTACTTGTGAGTCCCTGGTCTCGGGGTTGTCCCGTGATGAACTTGGCCTCCTCTGATGGACTAGGCAGGCACA
Organism: Ochotona curzoniae; assembly: GCF_017591425.1. Classification (NCBI taxonomy): domain Eukaryota; kingdom Metazoa; phylum Chordata; class Mammalia; order Lagomorpha; family Ochotonidae; genus Ochotona; species Ochotona curzoniae. The sequence goes on along the minus strand of NW_024467118.1, from coordinate 1,505,855 downwards.
GGGCCCTGTGAGCCCCTGGTCTTGGCGCTGTGCCGAAGGGCCATGCTGGAAGGGGGGCCTGAGTCCTCGCCGCCCCGAGGATGCTGCTCATTCCGGCCATGAGGGGAAGGCTATCGCCCACGGGGACTTCCCGGGTGGCAGCCACGGTCAGCACATGCAGCTCGAGGGACATGGCCAGCGGGATGGAGGCCCCGAGTTCCCATGGCGCCTCACTGGCATGAATTTAAGCTAAGGCGGCACCTGCTGCTGGGTGTGACATTGCAGTAGTGTGGAGCTCAGCTCCCTGCCTTGTGCCTGGGGATCCTGGGGCCTTGGGGCCGGAGTGCACTGGCCAGTCGCTGGGTCACTGGGGACCCTGTCGCTGTGGGACCCGGGCATGCACAGTGGCCTCTGTCAGCACGTGGGGAGTGAGGGCTGACCCCAGCTCTCTCAGAGCCCCAGGCCACCCCGAGAGAGGAGCTGCCCGGTCCACAGGGCAGCGGGAGGCCCCAAGCCCCTGCTGAAGCCAGCTCCCCCTCTTCCTCAGAAGGCTTGGAGCTGGAGGAGGTGCCACCCCCGGGCCTGCCACCCAACTTCATCCGCTTCGCACACCATTCCTACTCACAGATGGTGCGGGTACTGCGGCGGACAGCAGCCCGCTGCGCCCACGTGGCCAGGACCTACAGCATTGGGCGCAGCTTTGAGGGCAGGGACCTGCTGGTCATCGAGCTGTCGGCGCGCCCGGGCCAGCATGAGCTCAGTAAGAGGGCTTGGTGGGAAGGCCCTTTGCCTCTGGGGAAAGAGCTGGGGCTGGGGGAGCCGGGGCTGGAACACAGCGGCCTCAGGGGACGCTGTGTGGGGCACTTGCCCCGATGCCGTCTCATCCACCCTCAGACCTAACAGCTTTTGCTATGAACAAAACACCAAGCTCTGAAGTCCCACACCAAGAGTGCACCTCGTGGCCAGCACATCACGCCAGCTCAAAAGCAGGTGTAGGCGGTGTGGACATCACGAGCCCCACAGAGAAAGTAGCTCCCAGCAGAGGTCAGGGGGCATCTGGTGTGTCCAGGACGCAACCCGAGGTCCTGAGGCTTGGGGCTGAAGGCCAGAGCCCCCCTGCATTGGCATCTTGTGGGAGATGGGCAGCCTTCTGATGGGTGACGTCGGGGACATGATGTCACTCTCACAGCCAGAGGTCGCTGGACCACACATTGTTGGTCAGGGGAGAGAATTCCTACAAGGGCAACATGTGGTCCCACAGGCAGCAAGCAGCCAGGCTGGGGCACTTTCTACAGAATCCATCCATCTAACCACCAGTCAACCCACCACCCATCCACCCACCTACCGATATATTCATTCATTGTCCATCCACCCACCAACCCACCCATCCATCCATCCACCTATCCATCCACTCATTCATTCATCCACCAACCCACCCATCCATCCATCCACCCATCCACTCATTCATCCACCCACCCATCCATCCATCCATCCACCCATCCATCCACTCATTCATTCATCCACTCACCCATCCATCCACTCATTCATTCATCCACCCATCCATCTGCCCACTAATCTCTGTGCCCATCCACTGATCCTTTCTCCTTCCCTCCCTCCTTCCCTCCCTCCTTCCCTGTCTCTCTCCCTCCTTCCCTCCTTTCTTCCTTCACTCACCCTCCAATACACGCACTGAGGGCCACCGCCTTCCCACTGACATGTTACACAAATGTGAGGCATGGCCCATTAAATTGCTATGGATCAAAGATGGTGTGGGCAGCCGAGCCCTCTGTGCCACTCACAAGTGCCTTTGGTCGGCCGTGCTGGAGTCCACAGCTGGGTGTTAGCGATGAGCTGGACTGGCCCTTGCTGTGCTCAGAGTGAGCAGCCAGGCCGGCACGGGCGGTCAGCCTGGCTGCGTCCCTGCCCCTCCTGCAGTGGAGCCCGAGGTCAAGCTCATTGGCAACATTCATGGCAATGAAGTGGCCGGCCGCGAGCTGCTGCTCTACCTGGCTCAGTACCTGTGTGGCGAGTACCTGCTGGGCAACCCCCGTGTGCAGCGTCTGCTCAATTCCACCCGCATCCATCTGCTGCCCTCCATGAACCCTGACGGCTACGAGGTGGCGGCTGCTGAGGTGGGGGCTCGGGGTGGGCACTGCACCAGCCAGGGCCTGCTGGGGGAAAGGAAGGCCTTGGGGGCACGGCCCGGAGCAGCAACCGACGACTGTGGCCGGCCTAACCTTGATCAGGAAGAGTCATGGTGAGGCCTCTGCCACCAGGGTGCTGGCTACAATGGCTGGACCAGTGGGCGGCAGAACGCACAGAACCTTGACTTGAACCGCAACTTCCCAGACCTCACGTCTGAGTTCTACCGGCTGGCAGCAGCCCGCGGCGTGCGCAGCGGTCCCCTCCCCATCCCACAACACTACTGGTGGGGTAAGGTAGGCGTGGGGTGCAGCCCCTCCACGGGGCTCCCGGCGTTCCAGGACCCTCAGCTGCCCAAGCCTTGGGCTTCGGTCTGTAAGATGGGGCCTTGTGGGATCCTCGGGCTGGTTCTTCCCACCTGCCTTAGCAGGTGCCCCAGGCCCTCCCAGGCCTGAGCCGGCCAGGGGCTGTGTGCTCAGGAGCCGGCCTTCCATCCGTCACCCACCAATACATTCATCCGTCATCCATTCACCCCATGGGCACCTGCAGCCGTGCCCAAGCCCCAAGGAACCCCCGGCCCCCGGTCGAGGGTAGGTAGGCACATGGCCCTTGCCCAAGGGCCCAAGGCAAGGAGGGGCATTCCTGGTGGGCATGCGCACCTGAGGGAGGCCTGGTCCCCGGCAGGTGGCCCCCGAGACCAAGGCAATAATGAAGTGGATGAAGACGGCCCCATTCATGCTGTCGGCCAGCCTGCACGGGGGCGACCTGGTGGTGTCCTACCCTTTTGATCTGTCCAAGCACCCAGAGGAGGAAAAGATGTTCTCTCCCACGCCAGACGAGAAGGTGGGTGTGTGGGGGCACAGGGAGGGGCACTGCCCTGCTGGTCTGTCCGGGCTCCGGGCTGCTCCTCGCCCAGGGCAGGTCCAGCTTCTCCGGGAGTGCCCGACGGCTCTAACCCACCTCCCACGGTCTCCCTCCTGGGCAGCAGGCCGGGGACCCTGCTGGGCAGCAGGCCGGGGACCCTGCTGGGCAGCAGACCGGGGACCCTCCTGGGCAGCAGGCCGGGGACCCTCGGGCCGAGGAGGGCGCAGTGGCCCGCGCCGCCGGCAGAGGGCAGCGGTGTCGCGTGCGTGGCGCCTGCGGGTTCAGCCCGTGTCCGGGGGGGACCCCTGCGTGGACCCCTGCGTGTGGACGTCGGCGGGAGGAGGCAGGGAGGCAGCCTTTCCCTGCTTGCGGCCAGCGAGGGATGACCGTGGGACCCTCGCCTGTCCCCACGTGTCCCTTAGCTAACCTGTTATCCTAAGCACAGGGGACGCGCGGGTGTGGCAGCGGAAGGCGCCTGGCGTGATGATGGGGCTCCCGTTGGCCCCTCCAGCTCACCAATCGCTCCTCATCTTCGTCCTCCCCTCTCCCTCCTCCCGCTCACTCACCCCTCCCTTCGCTCACACCCTGCATCTCGCACTGAGGGGCTCGCGTTCCTTCCACCATGCTGCAGCACCTGGACCCGTGGGGAGCCTGCGGAGAGCTGCCCTACCCCGCGGAGCCAGGGGAGGGGCTGCGCCCCAGGGTCCCGGAGATGGGTGGGCCATGGACCCCTGCAGTGGAGACCTGTGGTGGTGGGTGGGGCTGGGGTTTCCTGTGGGGAAGGGAGAGCTGTTGGGGTTGTCCTTAGCTGAGGCCCACTGTGGGAACAAAGCTTCCTGGAGGTGCGGCTCGGCTGCCCCATGTGGACACCCTTGCCCAGCTCTCCGAGCCCTCCTCCAAGCCCACAGGGGCAGTTAGGTCACAGCCCCCAGCCCAGCAGGTGCACAGGGCACCTGTGCTGGCCCCCTGCCCTGCCTGTGACCTCACCCTGCAGCCCCTCTGCACAGGCCTCCCTCCCCTCCGGCTCCGGCCCTACAGGGAAACCGTCTCATGCTTTGCAGATGTTTAAGCTGCTGGCCCGAGCCTACGCCGACGCCCACCCCATGATGATGGACAGGTCGGAGCACAGGTGTGGGGGCAACTTCCTGTCGAGGGGGAGCATCATCAACGGGGCCGACTGGTACAGCTTCGCGGGAGGTGCGGCCCTGGTGGGGTGCCACAGGCCCTCCCTCCCTGGCCGCTGCCCGGTGCTCTCCTGGGAGGGGTCCCTGGCCTGGGTGTGCCCGATCTGGCTGAGGTGGCTCGCTTCACTGAGATGGGAGAGGACTCTGTGGTTTATTCTCAGAACCACCAACTCCCCACCCACCTGTGACCCCTCACCCCTAACCCTGCCCACCTGCTACCCCTCACTCCGCAACCTGTCACTCACCCCACCCACCTGACACTCACCCCTAACCCTGCCCACCTGCTACCCCTCACTCCTCACCCTGCACACCTGTCACTCACCTTGCCCACCTGTCACCCCACCAATCTGTCACTCCACACCCCACTCACCTGTCACTCACCCCTCACCCCACCCACTGTCACTGACCCCGCCCACCTGTTACTCACCCCTTCACCCCGCCCACCTGTCACTCACCTCACCCCGCCCACCTGACACTGACCTCGCCCACCTGTTACTCACCCCTCATTCCACCCACCTGTCACTCACCTCGCCCCGCCCACCTGTCACTGACCCTGCCCACCTGTCACACTGTAGTTCTACCTGCCCGTGCACATGGCCTAGTGTTCCCTTCTGCATGACTCAGGGTCTTCTTGCTGTTCCCGGGGGGCAGGAGGCTCCTGGCTCTCCCTGGTCCTGGAGTGCAGCTACTCTGACCCCAGTGGGGTCCCAGCCCCGGCCGTGGGTCTGTGGGGCTCACAGGCGCTGAGCTGAGCGAGGTCCCCAGCGGAAGCTTGGGGGCTGGTGGGCAGGGCCAGCACCCAAACCCGGGAGGTGGCTGTGCCAGGGGACAGTGACCGTCATGGCGGGGACATCAGGGCTCAGGGAGCAGGTGCAGCGATGCTGGGAGGCAGGCCAGCCGGGGCCTCCCTCAGACACTGGCCATGGCATCCCAGGGCTGGGCTCATGTGGTGCCACCCAGGCCCACTGCCCCAGGAACACTGGGTCCTCTGGCCTGGTCGGGGGAGACAGCAGGCGTGGGGCTCCATGGTGGGGCCTCGGGAGGCTGGGGACCTCAGCCACCACCCCATGTTAGCCCTGTGCCATTCCCCTACCCCCAGTCCCCTGGGCCGGTTGTCCCCTGCCGCCCTGTGCCGGCTCCCCATCCCCTGGGCGGGCTGTCCCCCAACGCTGTGCCGCCCCACCCCCCAGGCATGTCCGACTTCAACTACCTGTACAGCAACTGCTTTGAGATCACGGTGGAGCTGGGCTGCGTCAAGTTCCCACCGGAGGAGGCCCTCTACCCACTGTGGCAGCAGAACAAGGAGCCTCTGCTGAGCTTCCTGGAGATGGTGAGCTGGGTCGGGAGCCGGGCGCCTCCTGCAGGGTGAGCTGGGTCGGGAGCCGGGCGCCTCCTGCAGGGTGAGCTGGGTCGGGAGCCCGGGGCGCCTCCTGCAGGGTGGGGTGGGTCGGGAGCCCGGGGCGCCTCCTGCAGGGTGAGCTGGGTCGGGAGCCGGGCGCCTCCTGCAGGGTGGGGTGGAGGGGCAGTGCTGGGCAGACCTGGGGACATGGGGTGGCATTCTGAGGGGCCCATAGGGTCAGAGGTGGAAGAGGCCCTGGATTCATGCAGACCTTACCTGCCCCCCCTCCGTGTTTCCAAGATACAGGAGCCGCAGGGGATCAGGGCTGGTTGGGGGCAGGAGACGAGGGGCTGACCTGACCAGGGTAGATGACCCAACAGCCTCTTAGAACCCAAGCCCTGCCTGCCTGTCTCCATGGGCTCGCTGCCTTCTAGAATGTTCAGGAACTTTCCCAGGGAAGAGCCAGAGAGCGCTGTCCTGAGCAGCGTCCTGGAAGGCCAGCGGCAGAGTCAGCGTGGCTGTCTGGGCCTGTGTGTGCGCGTGTGTGTGTGTGTGTGCATGTGTGTGTGTGTGCGTGTGTGTGTGGTGTTTTCCAGCTGTCTGTCTGGTGGCGAGGGTTTTAAGGTGGCTTGGGTGCAGCTACAGCTCTGTGGATATTGTTCACGGAGATTTTATGGCTGCTGCCGAGACGGCCCCGCCCCCGGCCCCGGGGTGCTGGGCGATGCCCCCTGATAAGGCCTCGGCTGTCGGGGCCAATGGAGGCGTCTGCCCTGGTGACGCTGACCAGGCTCCCGCGGGTGTCACAGGCGGGGCGGCTGGCTCCTGCCCTGGCCCACCCCGAAGCCTCCGCACAGAGGGGACAGAGGACCGGCAAGTGCCTCCCGTGTGTGTCTGGGAGCGCAGCCGCGGGGTTGGTGTGGAGGGACCCTGGGCCGTCCGGAGGAGGGTGGGCTGAGTCTTGCAGGGCTGGAAGGAGGTGGCGAGGGGGTGAGGAGGAGCCACTGGGGGACTGGCTGCCCGGGCCCCGTTGCCCCCGCCTGGGGAAGCCTCGGTTCAGTCCCCATCCTGCCCGACTCAGACTACAGGGCAGTGTCTCAGGGAGGGCTCAGCGCTCCCTGGCAGCTTTGCCATGGTGGCTTCACCCACTGTGTCCATTTGTGTCCCACACCCCAGTATCGACAGGGGCAACTTGCAGGGGCGGCGTCCCCTACCCAGGGCTCCTAGTCTCCTCAGACCATGCAGTCCAGGAATGGAGCAAGGCAGGTCGGGCTGGCCACTGTCTTCTTCAGACTGTGGCTGGAGCAGGTGTTTCTGCCAGGGGCTGTCTCTTTGGGGGTGCAGGGACTGTAAGGCACAGGCTGAGGGGCTAGGTTGGACCCTCTCCCCCACACGCAGGGAACCTGGGGAGGGCTGTCGCCCAGTCTGAACCCTCCCTGTTACTGAGTCCACCCTCTGCTCGGGAAGCTGCAGGTCCCTGGAGCTCAGCTAGCGGGGACGTGGCCGCGCGTGGGGTCAGCAGGCAGGCCCCTGCATCCCTGCTCATCGGGTGGCTGGGGAATAAGTGCCTGGAGCAGGGCCAGGAGAGCTGGGCGGCCGGTGCCAGCTCCTTGGCCTCTCCTGGCCTCTGCAGGCACACCGAGGCATCAAGGGTGTGGTGACAGACAAGTTTGGCCAGCCCATCAGGAACGCCCGGATCTCTGTCAAGGGCATCCGCCATGACATCCTGACAGGTGGGACAGGCCGCGTCTGCGGGGGCAGGGCTGGTGCTGCTGCGGGAGACGCTGTGGCTGCGTCCAGCCACGAGCCTGCGGCACTGCGGCCCAGGCCCTGCCGTGGGCTCCTGGGGACATGTCCTGTTCCCAGGCTCTGGGGGAGCAGCCCCCTCCTCCTGGAGCCCCCTTGTCCTATTCCTCAGGGATGAGGTGGCTCAGAGTGGGGGATAGGGGTTGGGCAGGTTGGTGGGATCTCCTGAGGCAGGGCTCTGAGGCGTGTGTAGGAGTCCGCCGGGGAGAAGAGGTGGGCACTCTGGAGCTGCCCGGCTGCTCTGTCGCCCACAGCTGCCGACGGCGACTACTGGAGACTGCTGCCACCGGGCACCCACATTGTCATCGCTCAGGCCCCGGGCTATTCGAAGGTCATCAAGAGAGTGACCATTCCGCTGCGTATGAGGAAGGCTGGCCGTGTGGACTTCATCCTGCAGCCGCTGGGCGGGCAGGCCAAGAAGGGGCCCCCTGGGCCACGGCGCTCAGGGCCAGAGCCCAGCCTCGAGCCCCCCGGGGCACGCAGGCAGCCCTCGGCCAACGGCAAGCCCTGGTGGTGGTCATATTTTGCGTCCCTGAGCCCCCACAGGCCGCGCTGGCTGCTGAAGTACTAGGGCGTCGCCGGTGGCACCCGTTGCCTGGCGGGTGTCCTGGGCTGTCAGGGCCAATTAAAATGTTTGCAGGCACCTTCTGTTGAGTGGGCTCTTGTGTAACGCAGCTGCTGGGAGGCAGGGGTAGCCTGGACCCCGGGGAGACCACCCCAGGGTCCTGCCAGGGCCAGTCGCTGCGTGGGCACTGAGACCTCTGGAGTACTGGTTCTCACACACCATGAGGCTGTGAACCCATTTCACAGATGAGAAAGCCTGGGCTGTGTCCTCAGCCCAGGCACAGTGGCGGCTCGTGCTGGCCCCTGAGAGCACATACTGAAAGTGACCATGGGGGTACAGACGCTGCAGACGCCAGGATAGCCAGGCACGATCGGCTTGGTTGTGGCTGAGGGCAGTGTCCCCCCAGCTGGCAGACCGCGCAAGTTTTCTCAGGGACCCAGCGCACTGGACCACAGGTGGGTAATACAAGGCCTGGGCAGAGAGAAGCCTGGTCGGCATTGTAGCGTGGAGAGTTAACTTGCCACCTGTGGCGCCTGCATCGCACAGTGGGTACTGGGTCAAGTCCTGGCTGCTCCGCTCTGAATCCAGCTCCCTGTAATGCGCCTGGGAGGCAGTGGAGGACGGTGCCAGTGCTTGGCCTCTGGACCCGTGTGGGAGACCCGGAAGAAGCTCTTGGCTGCAGATCCGCTCAGCTCTGACCATTCTGGCCACCTGGGGAGTGAACCGGTGGATGGAAGAGCTCTCTCCCTCTCTCTGTAAATTTCCCTTTTGTATTTTTTAATAGCTCAATATTGCACTTTAAAAAAAGATCTATTTATTTTAATTGAAAAGCAGATGGACAGAGAGGAGGAGAGACAGAGAGGAAGATCTTCCATCCGAAGACTCGCTCCCCAAGTGGCCGCAACGGCCGGTGCTGCGCCGATCTGAAGCCAAGAGCCAGAAACTTTTTTTCCGGGTCTCCCACACAGGTGCAGGGTCCCAAGACTTTGGGCCATCCTCGACTACTTTCCCAGGCCACAGGCAGGGAGCTGGATGGGAAGTGAAACAGCTGGGATTAGAACCGGCGCCCATATGGGATCCTGGCGCATTCAAGGTTAGCACCTAACCATTACACTCTCTGCTGTGGTACAGAAAGTGAGGGGGGAGAGGTGGGACGGAAGCGGGTAGGCAGAGGGTGCTGGTCACTCCTGCTCTGTGGGATGGACAGGGAGGGGAGGACATGACCTTGACCCTGGCGCTCAGCCCTGCTTGAGAGTCCTCCCCGCGGTGGCTGTGTGAGTGCCCTGGGCAGACAGAGCCCGCGGCTGCCGTGTCTGCTCAGTGTCCGGCGCCCTTCCCGCAGGGGGACCGCGGCCAGGCCGCTTGGGAGCAGTCCACGTCCTGGCAGACCTAAGCCATAAACCTCGGGCAGATGGTTTTATGAGACTCATTTCTTGCCTTCCATTTTCATATCCAAATCTAATCTGCGAACCTGCTCCCTTCTAACTCACATATTATGGGGCTTTCATCAATAATAATATACGATCAATTACCCAAATGTAATTGATTAGTTAAGGGAAGCTGGCCTGCTTGTCCACGGGCCGGTGGCCTCTCTACCTTTTAGCTGAGATTCAATTTATCTGAAATTGACTAATGTCAGCCCCAGGAGCCACACGGGCACTACCTTCCCGGTCTCCTAGGTGACACGGTCCCTGGCGCGATAAGCTGCCTGTGGGGTGGGTTAGGCACCGAAATTGCCCCAATCTGGCCATGCAGGCCTTCTCATGTCACCGTGAGCCGAGTAAATCCGCTCTCGCTGGGCCTGGGGGCTGGGCCCCGCCTGTACTTCTCTTGCTTGGGGAGGGGTGGCCTGGGGCTCGGGCAGGAGGAGGCTGCGGGGAGCTGCGTTTCCTCCAGGCCAGCACTCCCGTAGAACATAGAGAGGACGTGGGGGTGCTCGTGGGCGTTTGGATACTTAGCACACCCAAACCCCACACTGGATCCCTGGGCTTTTCTCCGATGTTGGCTTGGGCACTGCCACCCTGGGAGGCAGCAGGTGGTGGCTCAAGCCCTGGGCCCTGCCGCCTAGTGGGGACCCGAGGGAGTGCAGAGCTCCTGGCTCCTGCCTGCACTGCCTGCCTGCACTGCCTGCCTGCCTGCCTGCCTGCCTGCCTGCACTGCCTGCCTGCCTGCACTGCCTGCCTGCCTGCACTGCCTGCCTGCCTGCCTGCCTGCACTGCCTGCCTGCCTGCACTGCCTGCCTGTCTGCCTGCCTGCACTGCCTGCCTGCCTGCACTGCCTGCCTGCCTGCCTGCACTGCCTGCCCGCCTGCCTGCCTGCCTGCATTGCCTGCCTGCCTGCACTGCCTGCACTGCCTGCCCGCCTGCCTGCCTGCCTGCACTGCCTGCCTGCCTGCACTGCCTGCCTGTCTGTCTGCCTGCCTGCACTGCCTGCCTGCACTGCCTGCCTGCCTGCCTGCACTGCCTGCCTGCACTGCCTGCCTGCCTGCCTGCCTGCCTGCACTGGCTGTTGGGAGCAAGGTGGGTGGGAGAACTCTCCTGTGTGCCTTCCAAACCACTGAGACACAAACGGGGCCGCCTGTGCCTTCTTGGGTGGCACTGGCATGGCAAATCCAGTCCTCCTTTCCTCGGATGGCAGCTGAGACCTCCTTAAACCCTGTGAGGGCACGAGAGGGTCACCCAGTGGGCAGCGGCCTGTCTGCTGGCGGCAGGGGATGCCATGAGGAAGGGTCCCACTGGCTCATGGGCTCCTGCCTTGTCGGTAGAAGGCAGAGAATTCGGGGTCGGTTCCAAGGAGGGGCCCCGCCACATCCAACCACAGCTCAGGGTGAGGACCCTGGCCGGTGGGGGCTTCCTTCCACACATGGTGGAGGGGGCCCTGTCCCGGTGAGCTTCCTGGCACAGGTGATCAGGAGCTGTCCCTCTGGAATCGGAGGCAGCTGACTCATCCCAGGTACATGTACACACGGAAACATTCGTACATCATGTGCTGACACACGACTCATCATACACACGTGTGTTCATCGACATGTGGATCCTGCACATATACATAACCTTATATATATGTGTCTACACACATGAGCTCTCACACAGACTGCACACCTGCACACGTGTACACACAGTTCACACACTGCACACCCACACACGTGTGCACACACAGTTCACACACTGCACACCTACACACGTGTACACACAGTTCACACACTGCACACCCACACACGTGTGCACACACAGTTCACAGACACACTGCACACATACACACATGTACACACACAGTTCACACACTGCACACCTACACACGTGTACACACAGTTCACACACTGCACACCCACACATGTGTGCACACACAGTTCACAGTTCACACACACTGCACACCCACACACGTGTACACACAGTTCACACACTGCAACCCACACACGTGTGCACACACAGTTCACACACACTGCACACCTACACACGTGTACACACAGTTCACACACTGCACACCCACACATGTGTGCACACGCACACACTGCACACCTACACACGTGTACACACAGTTCACACACTGCACACCCACACACGTGTGCACACACAGTTCACACACACTGCACACCCACACACATGTACACACCACACGCCTGCTAACATGTCAGCCCATGCCTTCACATGTAGAAACAATGTGCCTTTGGCATACTCGTGTGCGCACACATGCAGAGTCGCATGCCCTGCACATCTGCATGCAGTCTTGCTGTGCATGAACACACTCCTTGCACACAGGCAGACCCCTCACACTCACGCACATGCCTCTGTGGCCCAGGACATGCTGGCAGCCCCAGTCCACTTTCCAAGGCCTGGAGCCCTGACGCACAGCAGCTGCAGGAGCCATGGTCAGCCAGCCCAGCCCTTTCCGCATCTGCTCGGGAGCCGAGGAGCTGGGGACTGTACCCCCAACCCCGCTCTGCATCCCCACCCCCCCGACAGCCCCCACGGGATGGGGGCAGTCCTTCCCTCCTCACCCAGGGGTGGCCGTGCCCACCTTCCCAGGCTGTGTGTGCTCGGTGCACGTGTGAGACGTGTGGGTGCACTGGCACTCGGGACCCAGCCACCCAGGGGAAGGGACTCCCAGCCCCTGCCCAGGCCTGCACCTGGCCCACCTGGTCCCACCTGCAGCTCCGTCCCCAGGTGTCTGGCTTTGGGTCTGCCCTGCGAGGCAGGGGCGTGTGGGGGCATCCTGTGTATGCGTTTGCAGGTGTCGCCAGAGGCCCTGGGAGACCACAGCCCGGCAAATCCCAGCGTGACCGGCTGCTGACCCTGCTGCGGCTCCACAGAGCTGACGGCGTCCGCCTGACCCCATGCAACCCTCCAGGGGCTGGCCAGCCCGTGCTGTTCGTGGTGCTCTGGCCAGCCAGGCACTGGTCTCCACAGGGATAGGGTGCTGGAGGTTCTGCAAGGAGCTGAGGGTGGGAGCAGGGCTGGGCGTGCAGGCATGTGGGGAGCTGGAGGGCAGACATGCAGGCACAGAGAGGGGCCTGCTGGCTCCTCAACTTGGTCCCCAGATTGGCCATGGAACTGTGTCCAGCGCTACAGAGGCCGGGGGGCTGGGCCCGGGTGTGGGCATGTGTGGCCTCTGAGGCTGGTGGGGGCAGATGGCCCACCCCTCTCACCAGGCTGTCAGTCATGCAAGGCCTGCCCCTTCCAGGATGGACCGCTCCTTGCAAACTATTATACCTGCCAGGCTGTAGTCAGAGCTTGGGGGTTAGGACTTTAGCTGGGGCTTGGAGCTATGTGGGGGGATATCAAGGCAACCCTTGACCACAAGACCCCCAGACACCTTGGGGTGCTGGCCTGTCTGCACGTCCCAGCCTTAGGAGGATGGTGGGAGTGAGGTCCCTACTGAGCCGGACACCGGTGGGCAGAGAACTGGGCTGAGGAGTCGGCGTTCCGGCCCCGCGGGGGTGGGCGCTGGCCGGGGAAGGGGGGCCCTTTCTCCCCTCGGAGGCGCTAGGCCGGCGGAGTGCCTGGCGCTCAATGGGGCGGCCATAATTTGTTTGCTTTGCAATTCTCTCCCCTCAGTGGAGACAAATTGATTTATCTGTGGAAATGGCTGCTGCTGGGGTTGGCAGGCCGGCACAGATGGAGGGTGAGGCTCTGTGGTGGCCGTGGCTTCCAGCGTGGGCTCACTTTCTGTGTCCCCCGCCCGAGAGGGGGCCCGGGGGAACACACAGGGGCTGGCCTCACCGGGGCTGCACCCCAAGAGCTCAGCTGTGCTGAGGCAGGCCGCCATGGCTGCGGGGCGCCCGCTCACGCCCTTCCAGGAGGCACTGGTGAGGCTGCATCCCCCGTGGGTGTCCCTGCCCACGCACACCCCGGCAGGCGGCAGTGACAGCTCCTGGGCTTGGGGCCCTGCCAGCCCGTAGGAGAGCCGGGCTGGCTTCAGAGCTTCTGGCTTCGGCCCGGCCCAGTCCTGAGCGACAGGGTGTGAGCCAGCTGGCAGAGCTCTCTGTGCCTCAAAGTTTTGCCCTTTCAAACAAAGGGAAAATGTTGAAGGATGCGGCCAGGGAGGGGCTGGGCCCTTGCAGGTCCTACGGCCCCAGGGTGGACGCGTGAGTCCCCACACACCACGGCCCACAGAGGGTTCTGACAGTATCTACGGCCTGCACTTGGGTCTGCCATGGCCTCCTGCCCCCAGCTGACCCTCGGCCCCGGGGACTTTCCTCCTGAATTCACCGGTTGGTTCCCTCCCTTCACCCCGCCGGGCGGGACCCCATGTGGGGACACCACAGCCCTGGGCTCCTGGCTGGCCGGGGCTGAGTCAGGGGAGGCAGCCCCGGAGGCTGCCAGGAGAAGTGACAGAGAGGCCAGGGGTCGAGCAGCGTGACCAGCATGTCAGGATTAACGTGCAAGACAAACAGAGCCCCAGGGCACTGCACAGACGCCCTGGTCGGGTCAGAGGGCTGTGGGCGAGGTGCAAAGAGGGGTGGAGAGGGAGTGGGGTCAGCCTTCGGTGGCCCTGGGGCGCAGGCAGCCGGGACTCCAAAAGGCCTGGACCGTGGGCTGTGGCCGTTTGCTCTTGGCTGCCCGAGCACATCAGCGTCAGCCCCTGGCCCGGGCCCCCGGGGCTTCACTCCCGCCAGGCCGGCTCCAGATGCCCCCACCTGCCGTGGGGCCGGGGGAGGCCGAGGGGCAGGAGGCTCGGAGCCCACGGCCACGCCCTGGACAGTGGCTGCAGCCCAGCGTGGGGAGCCCTGTCTGGGTTGGGGACAGGGTGGCCCCCTGGGCAGGTCGGGATGAGAAGTGCTGCGACGGGAGTCCTGCAGACACAAATGAGGGAGTGAGGCTCCCATGCCGGGCAGGACCTCCCAGGAGCGCTCCCTGGGGAGGGGACGCCATGGACACTCCTTGAAGGAGCGGCCAGGAAGGGCAGAGGAAGCGTCAATGGCCCCGTCTCAGGCTGCTGCGAGGGACGGAGTGTAAGGGCCCAGGAACCCTTGGCATGTGTGGGGCTTATCTGGATCGTCCTTGGTACCCTTGCCACCTAAAGGCCCTGACAAGTCCTGTAACAGAGAGCCTGCCTTGCCAAACAGGGGTGTCCCACGGCTCCACCGAGTCCTTTTCACAGCACCTGGGGGAGCCAGGAGTGGGTGCCAGTAGTGTGGGCATGGGGTGGGGTGGTGACCACCCAGCACCCAGCTCCTGCCTATGGGGGTGGGAGTGGCCAGGACTGAGGGCCCCAGGCCTGCTCCAGGTGAGGGTCCACGGCCGTCCCAGGGTCTGGGTCCTCGGAGGCACCCAGGAGAGTTAGGGAAGGGGACATGAGGGCTATGGCCGGCCACGGTGAGCTGAGAGCCAGTGTGGTCTTGTACTCTATCAGACTGCCCACGCGTTGCCCACGCCCTGGCCCTGTGCCACGTCAAACCAACCTCCCGCTTGCCGACCAGAACAGAACACGTACCCAAATCAGAAGTAGACACCACCTTGGGCTCCACACTGCCCCGAGGGCGGCACCCACAGGCAGAGCCACAAATAAGCCCCAGCTTGTGGCAGGGCCAGGGCCACAGGGGTGCCCATCCCTTCCCAGGCAGGTGGCTGGGAGGGCTGCTATGTCCCCCACCCAGCTGGCCACCCTGAGAGTGCCAGCCCAGAGCCTGTAGGCTGCAGGGAGTGGGCCAGCCCATCCTGGGATGCTGGTGGGGGCTGAGGTTTCCTTCCTTCACCCAGGGCCCCAGGCTGCCGGATGCAGAAGCAGTAGGGGTGCCTGCCCTGGTCCCCCATAGGTGCTGGGGCGAGGAAGAGGGGGTGAGCCTACACACCCATCCTTCAGAGTCCCACACAGACGCCATCTCCAGCCCTGCCTCAGCCTGTGTAGCCATGGCTAGCGTGCAAGCCTGTGACTCCCTCCCCTCCCACCCAGGAGGAGACGGCGCAGGCAGCCCCTGCTCTGCCTACGCACCTGCCAGGGTGGCCCAGTCAGCGGCATATCCCCCCCGACGGCGGCGCCCCTGGCAGGCCAACGGCCTGGTGACTGTTAATGGGGTGGATTTATGGGCACTCAGGAAAGATTGATGGGAGAGCCGGGGTCAGCACGGACTTGCCTGCTGTGACCGCGCGGTCCGGGAAGTGCCCTGGGCTAGTACTTTGCGGGGAGCTGGTGGGCAGGACTGGGAGGGAGCAGGGGGCCCGGGCTCCTGGCCTCTTGCTGTTACAGCAGGGTCCAGCCTTGTTCACCTACACAGCAGCGAGCGGTCAAGGTCCCAGCTGCCCCAGGAGGCTGTGGTTGTGCTGTGAGGACAATTCCTTCAACACAGACCGCCAGTGTGTGTGTTGCGTGTGCATGTGAGCGCAGGCTGACGTGCCCCCAGAGCCGTGAAATGCCGAGTTGCATACTCAGACCCTCTCTCGTCTGCACCATGCCCCGGCACTCACAGCAGCCGGTCAGGCCAAGAGGGGCCACGTGGCACAGCTGAGGCTCCGCAGGACACAGCCCCTGCCCGCCGGGCCGTGGGGGGCTCCAGCTGGAGCGAGCCCGAGCAGACGTCAGGGCTGGGTGGGCCTGAGGGGGAGCCCGAGGCTGCTGGTTTCTGCAAGAGGCGTCAGGCCACAACCCAGGACAACTCTGAGCCCCCAGCTGGCCGCCAGTGTCCAGGGCGCTTCTCCCGGGCTGGTCTGCTCTGGCCTGTTGCACGTAGACGCAGGTCTCTGTTCCCCGGGGAGCAGGGGATTCAGTGTGTGGGACCAGACCGGTGTTTGCCACTTTGAGGACAGAGCCCCACCTGGGTGCCTATCGGGCACATCTCGGCTGTTGTTGGCACCATGATGTGTGTGCACACCCTCACACCCGTATGCTCACTGAGTGTGTGCACACGCATGTACACTCACACACACACACGCACACATCTGTGCACACCCTCACACACAGTCGTTTTACATCTAGAGGCCGTTTTGGGGAGGACCGAGAGCCTCCATTCCTGAATCTTAGCAATGAAGAAACCCTTGGACCAGGGCAGACCTCCGGGCTCCAGCGCCGGGCCCCAGCTTCCTGCCCCTGCAGGGCCTGGGAACCCACGGAGCTGGGTCCCCACCCCACCACGTGGGAGACCGGCTGCACACCCAGCGCCAGCAGGGCTGCCTGCTTCCCTGGGACTCCTCCCCTCCCCACGTCTGCCCTGCCGCGGGAAGCAGCCAATTCAGACGTGAACGGAATCGGCAAGCAGGAGTGGACGCGAGAAATCCAGCGGTTAGGTCGTCAAAGACCCGGGCGACGCTACATCCATCCTAGGAATGTAAAGTGGTTCCAGCCAAATCCAGCGCCAAGCTTCTGGTGCAGTGAAGGCTCGCGCGTGAGCCTGGCGCGGGGCCAGGCCTGGGCTGTCGCCCCAGCAGACCCGAAGCCCAGGCCTGGGCGGGAGCTGGGAACCTGTTGGTGGGTCTGTTCGAAACATATTTCCCAAGAAATCCGGAAGGGGAGAGAAGCCCCTCCCCCAACACCCTCATGCGGAGGAGTCGGGCTTCCCCCCTGGTGGCTGCGGCTCCGCGCGGTTCTCCAGCATCGACCGGGACTTCTCTCTGTGGCCACAGCTCCCTGCGCGCAGGCGGCAGACGCAGCAGCTGGGCTCCTGGAGCCTGCCAGGGCCTGGGCTTCCGCGGGGCAGGTGTGCAGCCCGCACCGTGGCCAGAGAGATTCAAGGGGCTGTCCCAGGTCAGCTGCACTCCAGGTGCACAGGGAGCCCTCGAACGGCACAGCCCTTTCTCCCCAACACAGTGGTGGGCCTGGGGGGCCCTGCTGAGGTCCCAACCACACCATCAGGACCCCCACCCCAAGCCCTACCCCGGAGGAGGCATCTGTTGGGGTCTTGAGGAGTTTGCCAGTAAGCCTACGGGGTTGGGGAGGGTCGTCGTGGCAGTCCTGCGGGCCTGCCCCAGAACCCTGGGAGCCCTCGGGGGCCTCCCTCAGCTGCACCTGCAGCTACTGCTTCTGAGCTTGTCCCCCAGTCTCTGTAGAGTTGGGGGGATGAGCCCCCTTAGGACCCCCGTGTCTGGGAGCAGGAGAATGCTGCTCTCCATGGCGGCCGCCTCTCGCCTGCGCAGCCGCCGGGGCGGAATCAATATCCAACAGGCCCAGTCTAGACGTATAAATGTCAAGTCTTTAACAAGAAGCAGTTAGTGCAGGAAAGACGCTTAAAAGGCCATTGAGGGGGCTGATGGGCCTCAGAGTAGCAGGCCAGGATTTATGGGACAGCAGAACCGTTTAACTAAGCCGGAGCCCAGCCCCCGGCAGCCCCCGGCCGCCCCTGGCCAGCCCGCCACACTTTATCTCCCTGTCAGGCTGCGGGCAGGGCTGCCCGCCAGGGGCTCCCGCTGCAGGTGGCAGCCCACGTGTCACCCAGGCCAGTGGCCACCGTGTCCCAGGCACGCAGGCTCCCCTGCTCGGCTCCTCCCCGGCCAAGTGGTTCAACTGCTGGGCCTGCACCCAGCTCCCTGGGGGGACAGAGACCTGGGTGGAGCTCCTCTGGCTTTGGGGGCCAGCCTCCGCCAGAGCTGGGCCACGGCCTCACTCGCAGACCCCAGGGCTCGGCTCCCACAGGGCTGGGGGCTCCCAGGAGGCCGGTGGGGAGAGAGAAGTGAAGAAGGAATAGTGAGCGGGGGCAAGGGGGGCTGGACGAAGGGGTGAGGGAGGAGGAAGGACAAGGTGAGGTGACCAGGGGTGAGGCAGGAAAGGACCCTGGCTCTTCTGGAGCAAGGGCAAACAGTGGGGGGGCTGGGTGGTCTCAGCTCGGGGGACTGGGGAACCTGGCTGAGCGGGGCTGGGTGGTCCCAGCTCGGGGGACTGGGGAACCTGGCTGAGGGGGGCTGGGTGGTCCCAGCTCGGGGGACTGGGGAACCTGGCTGAGCGGGGCTGGGTGGTCTCAGCTCGGGGGACTGGGGAACCTGGCTGAGCGGGGCTGGGTGGTCCCAGCTCGGGGGGTTGGGGGCCTTAAATGAGAGGAACAGGGGGCTCCTCACTGCAAGAGGGGCGCTCCGGCTGGGGTTGGGCTGGTGATGGTTGGAAGTGATGGAACCTGGGCCCCCACCTCCCAGGGACCGTCGGCACTCCCCACACCTCAGCAGGACCAGCTGTGGGGCGCCCCACGCACACCTGCCCGGGGAAGGAAGAGATGAGAGGCAGTGACCCCAGGAGCTCAGGAGGCAGGAGCCCAGCAGTGTGACCGCGATGGTTGCCACAGCCCAGTGCCCGCCGCGGAACCTGCAGGCCAGGCAGTGCCCCTGTGTCTCCCTGGCTGGCGGCCAGAGCCTTCTGGGACCCTGAGCCACAGGGCCCCCTGCCAGGCACAGCAGTACCTGGGCATGCGCGTTAGTGTGCGATTGGACATGCTAGCTGCGAGGTCCACCCTGGAGCTCACGTCCACTCTGAGCCACACCTCAGCCCTGGAGGAGGCCCAGGGCCCAATGCCCCCAGCCCGGCATGGGGCGAGCTCGTGCTGCCAGCTGGCACTGAGCAGCCATCAGGTCCATAGTGGGTGACCTCAGGCAGACACCACGTGGCCCGCTGGCTGAGAAGGCAGGGACACCTGGGGCAGGAAGGAGCAGCTGTGCGTGCTGAGCCGTCCTACTCCCGGCAGCCTCGGCTTCCTGTCCCCCACCCCCATTTCTCATCAGAAGATGCTTGGCTAAATATAGAAGCTTTTCTGGGAAGAGAAGGTACAGTGCGACAGTCAGGGGTGGGTGGTGGGGGCACACCCGGAGTGTGGTACCACAGATGCCACCTCAGACAGCGTGGGAGCCAGTGCAGGTGGAGGCTGAGAAGGTGAGGACGCTGGGTGGCAGCCACAGGGCCTGCTTGGCCTATGGGCAGTCCCTGTCATCCCTGGGGGAGGCAAAGTGACTCCTGTTACTGTCTCCTCCCAGCTTGGGGCCTGGTTTGGAGTCCTGGTGGTCCAAGGGGAGCCTGCGGCCTCAGGGCCACCAGAGGGGTAGCATGCAGATGCAGCCTCCCACCCTGGGGTAGGCGCCTGGCCCAGGGCAGGGGGGTCTGTGAGGGCAACCTGCCCTCCAGCTCTGGCTTTCCCCTGTCTGCGTCTGTGTGAGGGGGCGGGATTCACCTGTGCATCCCACACACCTGAGACTGAGCAGTGAGCTATGGCTGAGCCAGGACCAGAAGGTCCTCCACTCCCGTGCCTACTGCATCTCCTGTGGGTGCTCAGCCCGCTGGGCAGCCTCAGGCGGGGGATGTGGGAGCTGTCCCAGGTGCTGACCCCGGCTGAGACAGCCCACTGGCCAGGGGCCACCCCAGAGCCTGATGGAGCTCTAAAAGGCAGAGGAGAGAGAAAGATACAGAGAGAGAGAGAGAGTGACAGCGGCACAGAGGGGAAAGAGAGAGAAGGGAGAGAGAGATGGAGAGACAGAGAAATAGTGAGAGAGAGACAGTTCTGTCCACTGGCTTGCTGCCCAAGGGCCCACAACTAGGCAGGTCTCTGACGCTGATGAAATGGACTGAGCAATGGGACCGTCCCCCAGGGTGTCACTGAGGAGCTGGGCCAGAGGGGAGCCAATGGGCCTCACATCTGAGCTGCCACATGAGGTGTGAGTGAAAAGCTACTGAGCCCCACAGCTTCCCTGGAAGTCCAAGTTTGCACCCCAAGGGTTTCAGCCAGCACACCATGCCCTGGCTGGTAGCGTCTCCTGTCCCTCCTCCAGGTACTCAGAGCTGGTTCCACAGATGACCATACAGTGCTTCTTACAGCTGGCTCCCCACAAGCCCACAGACAACACCTTACCCTCCTGCCAAGCCAGCGCCTGTCTGCTTGCCACAGGACATAGCCATGCCTCCAGCCTTCCTCTGGCCCGGGCCTCTTCCCAGGGCTTGCCCTTCTGTATCTTCATCTATAGTCTTTTAGTCCTTGCTCATTGGATCCTAACGCATGTGCTGCCTCCTCCCAGCTGAGGCTGCCTCCCTCCCACACGAGAGACTCAGGCAATCCGGTGTACCTCTGAGTGGCTGCTGACCCAAACCAGGCAGCAGCAGGGGCTGAAGATGTGGATAATCTGGGGCCCGTGGGTGCCACTGGCGACGTGGAGGTCTGGTGGTGCAGGATATACCCCAAAAGATCAGAAGTAGTCATTGTCTGGCCGATATTCCACTTCTGGAGGGAGAGGTGTGTGCCGTGTGCACCTGCAGGGGAGAGGTGTGTGGCGTGTACACCTGCAGGGGAGAGGTGTGTGCCGTGTACACCTGCAGGGGGAGAGGTGTGAGCCGTGTACACCTGCAGGGGGAGAGGTGTGAGCCGTGTACACCTGCAGGGGAGAGGCGTGTGGTGTGTGCACCTGCAGGGGGAGAGGTGTGTGGCGTGTACACCTGCAGGGGAGAGGCGTGTGGTGTGTGCACCTGCAGGGGAGAGGCGTGTGGTGTGTACACCTGCAGGGGGAGAGGTGTGAGCCGTGTACACCTGCAGGGGGAGAGGTGTGAGCCGTGTACACCTGCAGGGGGAGAGGTGTGAGCCGTGTACACCTGCAGGGGAGAGGCGTGTGGTGTGTGCACCTGCAGGGGAGAGGTGTGTGGCGTGTACACCTGCAGGGGAGAGGCGTGTGGTGTGTACACCTGCAGGGGAGAGGCGTGTACACCTGCAGGGGAGAGGCGTGTGGTGTGTGCACCTGCAGGGGAGAGGTGTGTGGCGTGTACACCTGCAGGGGAGAGGCGTGTGGTGTGTACACCTGCAGGGGAGAGGTGTGTGGCGTGTACACCTGCAGGGGGAGAGGTGTGTGTCGTGTACACCTGCAGGGGGAGAGGTGTGTGGTGTGTACACCTGCAGGGGAGAGGCGTGTGGTGTGTACACCTGCAGGGGAGAGGCGTGTGGTGTGTGCACCTGCAGGGGAGAGGCGTGTGGTGTGTACACCTGCAGGGGAGAGGCGTGTGGTGTGTGCACCTGCAGGGGAGAGGCGTGTACACCTGCAGGGGAGAGGCGTGTGGTGTGTACACCTGCAGGGGAGAGGCGTGTGGCATGTCTAAGTTCACAAATTCCTGTATCCTTAGACAAATTCCTGACTGGCTACCACCAGAGGCCACACCTCAGCTATGGGTGTGTCCATGGGGCTGTCGGTCCATCCTCAGAAGGAACCAGGTTCCCCACAAGGGCTCCAGCCGCCCCACGTCCTTGTGTGCCCTGCGTGGCCCTCATGTGCCCTGCTTAGTGTGGGAAGGGCCGCCTTCTCCTGCAGCTCTGGCTGCCCCGCATCCTTGGGCTGCCGTCTGCCGTAGCTCCAGTCACTCCATGTCCTTGTGTGCCCTCTGTGTCACCTGCCCTTCTGCACGCTGGAAGGGGCCACCCTCCCCTGAAGTCCCACGTCCTCATGTGCCCTGCGTGCTGGAAGGGGCCGTCATCCTGGTTCCCACTTTGCAGTAGCCCCACGCCACGAGCATTCCCAGTGGCCTTGCTGGCCGCGGGTCTCTTGCTCATGTCCGAATTCCTGGCAGCTGATCAATGTTTCGAAGCCATACCCTGGAAATTCAGATTCCTTGCCTATCCATTTTGCAAACAGCTCCTCAGCGACGCCTTTTCGTTGTCTCTGAGCAAGTTTGTCAACGGGGCCGGTTCTTCAACCAGATCAGAACTTGTCGACCTCCAGCTTTGATCCACCACCCCCACTGCTTTCCCGGGTGAGTCGTGCTGTATTCTCTGCGGTTGAGTTCCAGGTCCCTTAGGCGCTAATAGGAGCGAAGCTGAGGCTGGGCCAGCTAAGGGGCACCAGGAGTGGGCTCGTGTTGGTACTGTGAGCCCCTTCTATGGGACAGAGCGACGGGGACAGGCAGGTCTCCTGACCACCGGGTCACTCCCCTAGATGCCTGTCAAGGCCACAGCTTGGCCAAAGCCGGGAGTCAAAGTGTCTCACGTGGGCTGGAAGGGGCAGAGTCCTGAGTATTTGAGCCACCTGCTGCCTCGTGTGGGAGCCGGGGGATGGAGGGGCCCACCATGGAGGTGTCCTACACTGTGAGGGGACAAGCAGGGTCAGGCCCCTGTTCTGGCAACATGGCTCCCTGGAGGGAGAGTGCGGGAAGGACAGGCAGAAAATGTGGGGCATGCTGGGGCGGCACGTGCAGTTGTCACAGCACTGGGGGGCAGGAAGTGTGGAGGTGGACAGAGACAGAGATGCAGAGAAAGAAGACGCAGTGACAGGCGGCCGCAGCTGCTGTTCCTGCCTGCTGTCCCACCAGAGCTGGCCTCCCCAGGGCGCTCTGTGGCCTCCCTGGAAGGCTCGCCCCCAACTCCCCATCCCAGCCTGCCGGCCCAACCTGGGCCTCCCTGTGAGGGAGGGGCTGGCACGCCCTGGGCCTGCGGGAGGGGCGGGGGGCAAGCACCCAGAGCTGGGCAGACACGTGGCTTCGCTTAGGCCACGCTCGCTGCTTTTTTGTGGGATTCGGCTGCTCGCTTGGAGCGCGGGCAGCCAGGAAGGAAAATGAAAAGCAAGGCGCTCCTGGCTCTGGGGTGGAGCTGCCCCCACCGCCCCTTCCCTTTCAAGTCGGCTGGCCCACTCCGAGGCCGAGGGAGGCTTCCCGTCAGGGCGCCACATTTGCTTCCGATTTGCGCCTGCCGCGTGATGACAAACGCCCTGGACCGATAATGGACGAGGCCGAGCTGGGGAAGGGGCGGCCAGGGCCCAGCCATCCGTCTTGCTGTTGGAGCTATCATGAGGTGGTCAGCGGTGCTCCCTGGGCCCTGCTAGATGTCCCTCGCCGAGGACCCAACGCAAGCTCCTCCCTGACCTTCAGCCATTTCACATGGTTGCCTTCACAAGCCTTGGAGCCCAGGTGGAGGACAAGGGTCACTTAGCAGTGCCCAGGGCCTCCGGGGGCGCTCAGTGTGGGCACAGGTAGCACCCTGGGCTGCCGCATGCTGCCGCACACAGCGTAGGCCTGGGCAGCATGCTGGGCAGGATGCTGGGCTGCTGCACGCAGCGTGGGCCCAAACGGTACACTGGGCAGGACAGTGGACTGGACGCTGGAGAACACACTGGGCAGGACGCTGGGCAGGACGCTGGGCAGGACACTGGGCAGGACGCTGGGCTACCACAGCTGCCACACACTACTGCTCATAGCCCTGTCCTTGGACAGGTGACTGTGCATGTGGCTCAGCACCTGTCCACTGAGCACACGGTGCTGAGCAAACAGAAGCACCTAACCAGGGCCCAGGCGGGCACAGCGGGGCTGGTACAGGAGCCGCAGCGTTCTGTTCTTGGGGTACTGCTGCTGGACATGGCTGGCACACCCTTTCCTCCAGAGGCCAAGCCAGGAGATGCTGTCAAGTGCAAATTTGATAACCAGACACCGTGCTGGGGCCCGTGGACAGCCCGGCCCGCCTTTGATCCCAGCCTGTCTGGGCCGGCCGCTCGCGAGCCGCGCATGGTCTGTTTTCCATTTTTGAATCCGGCCATTGCTCCTTTGTGGAAGATCAGCTTTCAGGCCGCAGCAGACGGAGCCATGGGCGGGAGGGGGAGGCACGCCCTTCTCCTTTTTGCGATGCTGCTCCCCTATCTCCTCCAACCCCCAGAATAAGAGGGAACCCTGGAAACCTCCCGCATCCTGGACAAGTCACCGCAGGGTGCAGACAAGGGGGCGGGAAGGCAACTGAGCCGCTCTCCAGAGCCTCACCATGACAGTATGAGGGGTGCAAAGGCCCTGGACCTGGAGGCTCCCAGGCCCATGAGTGTGGGCAGAGCATGAGGGGCCTTGGTGATTGTGCAAGGTAACTGTTGAGTAAATCCAGATGGCTGGGTGGGAGGGAGGGAGGGTGGGTGGGTCGATGGATGGATGGATGGATGGATGGGTGGATGGATGGATGGGTGGGTGGGTAGGTGAATGGGTGGATGGATGTGTGGGTGGATGGATGGATAAGTGGATGGGAGAAAGGGTGGGTGGGTGGATGGATGGGTGACTGACTGGCTGGCTGGATGGGTGGGTGGATGGATGGATGGACGGATGGATGGGGAGTAGGTAGGTGGGTGGATGGGTGGGTAGGTGGATGGCTGGCTGGCTGGATGGGTGGGTGGATGGATGGATGGACGGATGGATGGGGAGTAGGTAGGTGGGTGGGTAGGTGGATGGCTGGATGGGTGGGTGGAGCCAGCTTAGCAGGTTGTTGTCATCAACAACATTTAAACGAGGGCCTTGAACAACTTAGTATGAATGAGAGCCCGTACAACCGTGGGCATCAAGTACTGCTCACACAGCACTTCCCATAGGTGAGCCCGTGGCTTGGCCAAGGTGGGGTCTCAGGGTGGGTAGCCCACTGCAGGCTGCTCTGTGTCAGGGGCACCCCTGCTACCTCCATGGGGAGGAGAATGGTCTAGCTCAGGTCCCACTGGGCCAAAATCCACACAGCTGTCACTGAAGGCCAGTGGGAGGGGTGGCTGTGTCTCTATGGAAATAGGACATGTGGGGCTGCACAGGACACAAGGGGCAGAGACAGAACTGTCCAGGCCTGGCACACAATGGTCAGCGAGGACCAGACCCCACGGCCTCCCGGACACCGCGCACCTGCTCACAGGACACCCCGTCCCACAGTCCCTGTCTCCACGGGGCATGCGCCTCCCCTGTAAGCATCACTCCCATCTTGGGCTGTCCTGAGCCACGTGTCCAGCTTGCCTGCCATTGCTTCCCTTGCTTCCTGACGCCAGCATCCAGAGGGTTTGAATGTTTGAGGTCTGCTGCCCACCTGCTGGCCAGTGGCTCCCAGGTACCACGGGGACAGCCAGGGCCAGGGCTGACTCAAGTCCTCCGCCTCAGGCCCTGCACCGGCCCCTGTGTCCACTGACCTTGGCTGGGGCCATTGTGCACGTTGCATGTGACGTCATGAGGACCAGGGACCCTGAGCTGTGTACCCAGGTCTATCGCCCAGGGCTGGCGGGTGTCGAATGGATCTGCTTCTTGGGGAAATGTGTCACTTCTACCTGGGGAGCAGGGCCGCTGGGCACGGCCTCCTTGTCCACAGCCTCCTCGTCCACGGCCTCACCCCGCCTTTGCCTTTGTGGACCCTGGTGACACAGACCATAATACACGCACATACATGATGTCACTACACAAAATGTGTGTTGTATAGGCGTGTTGTATCGTCACACGGCATTGTTACAGATACACACGGGGTTCTCTCTATATGTGCATGTCACGCACTGATTTCTATATAGAAATGTGTGTGTGTGCATGTGGCGTCTCCACAGTGCTGTGTAACGTCACACACGTCTGTGTTCCATAGCTGTTATGTACAAATCGGCCACGCACACATATATGCCACGTTATAGTCCACACACACATGTTCATATGGGCACATAGTGTGTTGTGCATATACAAGTATGTCCATGTAAATGTGCATATTGTCACATGTGTGTATTTGTGAGGTGATAAGCATGTACGTGTGTATAAACACACATTAGACATGGAATGCACACATTATACAACACATTGCATGTGTGTATGTACACGTGTGTTGTGTGTAGACTCCACACATTGCACACGTGTGCACACATGCACATATCAGACTTAACCTAAACACCTTGCCCAGGACCCTGTGCAGGCCCAGCCAGTCCTCCCCAGGCCTATTTCTTCAGCACAGTTTGGTTTCCTTTTAAAACCTTCTAATGAGTTCCTTTATTTGAAAACCTTTGTCCTTGAGGGCCACATCCTGGCTTCCTTCCAGGCCTCCCCACTGCTAGGATGGCCTGTGCTAGGACGGCCTCGTGCTAGGATGGCCTGTGCTAGGAAGGCCTGGTTCCCTCAGGTCTGTGAGTTTCTGCGTCCTGGAGAATTTCTAAAAGGTGTAGCTCTAACCCAGGAGTCCCAGAGAACTCAAAGTGTCCCCAAGGGCCTGCTCCTGGCTGGGCCTTGGGTGTCCCTGAGGGCCTTGGGGTGTCCCTGCTGACCTTGGGATGACCCTGCTGACCTTGGGGTGTCCCTGAGGGCCCTGGGGTGTCCCTGAGGGCCTTGGGGTGTCCCTGCTGACCTTGGGACGACCCTGCTGACCTTGGGGTGTCCCTGAGGGCCCTGGGGTGTCCCTGCTGACCTTGGGATGACCCTGCTGACCTTGGGGTGTCCCTGAGGGCCCTGGGGTGTCCCTGAGGGCCTTGGGGTGTCCCTGCTGACCTTGGGGCGTCCCTGAGGGTCTTGGTCTGCAGCCATGAGCTCTGCAGGGCTGGGGTACAGGCTCCATCCAAACCCTCTGTGGCTGTCTGCATGGTGGTTTCCTTAGAGCAGGGTCCAGAGTTGGCATCTTGGAAGTAGTGTGGACACCGCTCTGCATTGGCACACCCCAGGCCAAGGGCTTATCATCGGGGTCCGCCAGGGCCCTCTGCCCCTGCATTTGCAAATTTTTCCTGGATGAGGATCTGCTCAGCTTTGGTGGTGTGCTCGGGTGGGGCAGGCTAGAGCTGTGGGTGCCCAGAGGGACAGCTGCTCCAGGAGGTGTGGCAGGTGCCACTCAGGGACTAGTGACACTGGCAGAGGCTGGCAGGACAGGGCGAGAGAGGAGCGGGTGGGCAAGGGGCGAGAGATAGTGAGCAAGAGAGGGAGAGGGGAGGAGAGAGACAGGGAGATGTAGGGGAGAAAGAGAGAGGAAGAGAGAGAAGGCGGAGACATGTCCAAAGATGGGCACCGTCTCTGGGGACTGACCGTCTCGGGCCTCCCACACCGGGATGGACGCCCTGTGACAACAGCAGCTCACAGAGCTGTCGTGAGGGGAGGGGCCACATGTGGGAGCGTGTGGGGAAGGGCATGCTGCCCGCGCAGGGACCAGTGGCTGGTGAAGGTGGCAGCCGGGAAGGGCGTGGCCAGGAGGACCGCACCGCCAGGGCTCCAGGCAGGGCTGCTGTTTTCGCAAGCGGGGCCTGCTGGGACCCTGGGAAGGGGTTGCCGGGGGAGGGGTCAAACCTCTTCAGATTTCAAGGACCGACTTCAAAGGGGCTGGAGGGCTTGGTGAGCTGGTGGCAGCCCAGGAATGCTGCGGGCGGGGCGGGGGCTGGGGAGCCTGGGAGCACGCGCTGCCGGGGTGGGGGGCGGGGCGGAGCTGGAGACAGCAGCCCAGGCAGCTGTGGCCTGTTCACCTGCGCTGGGGATGCTGGGAGGGAGCTGGCTCCTGCTGTGCCTGGGGTCATGCGGACTGCTGGCCGGAGGTGCCAGGGGTTGGGCACGCCGAGTAGAGACGCTTTCGTCTCTGTGGAGAACCCCTTGTGTGTGGAAAGCAAGCACACACAGGCACACGTGTGCACACGCACATGTGCACACAGCATCCTCTGCTTGCCTGGTTCCTGTCCTGCTGGCTTCCTCAGGGAGGCTCCGGTGTGGCCGGGTCTGAGTGGGACAAGCGTGGGTCCAAGGTCAGGAGCCCCAGGCCTTGGGGCGGGGCAGCTCCTCACCCTCGAGGCCAGCGCGGCCAGGCTCCGTGCTGGCCTCTAGAAGCTTCGTCTCTGACACAGTGCTCTCAAGGGGCAGGAGCCGCTCAGAGTCAGCCTCACCCAGCTACCTGCCTCGCCGGGCCAAGCTCTGCCTTCCCACCTGGACAGCCGAGCCGGGGTTGCTACTGCTGGGCTAGCGGACCAGGTCCGTTCCCAGGAAGCTTGATGCCTTTGGCCTCTTTCCCCACCTGCACCTTCCTCCATGGTCACCTTGGGGTGGCTTCTGCCCACTGTTCGGAAGTCTTCCCATGAGACAGCAGGTGTCGCTGGGGCTGGTCCCGATGTGTGTAGACCCTGGCAGGTGAGCCCATGGGGTCTGTGTGACCGACTGTCTCCCCAGGGAGCCCTCCTCTTCTCCACTTGGAATCCAGAGCTGTGGGCGCTCAGGGAACACCTGCTGAGCTTCTAGAAGCCAACTCTCGCCAGCCGGGCCTCTTGCCTGCTCTGACCCTCGGAGCACCTCCAGTGCCCATATGCTGTCCTCCCTGCACTGGGCTGGCACCCTGGCCGGAGAGGCAGGTGAGCTCCATAGTGCAAGCTGCCCAGTGTCTAGATGGGTCTGTGAGAGCTAGGGGAGCTGGCAGACAGAGGGCAGGGCAAGGGTGTCATGAGGGCCTGCTTGCCTGTAGCACTGGGCTCCCCAGACACCCCTCTTCCTGCTGCCCTCACCCACCCTCCTATCTTGGACTGCGATGCTGCTCCCTGGCATGGAGGCAGAGACTGGGTGCAGATTCCAACTTGGAGTTGACGTCTGGGATGCTTGCTCTGAGGCCCATTCGGGACAGGGCAAGTGTGGGAGAGACACACCGGTGTGCAGTTCCACCCAGGGGCACATGCACATGTGCTCACATTCAGGAACATGTATACACATGTACACACACTCCTCCTCTCACACATGTACACACACTCCTCCTCTCACACATGTACACACACACACTCCTCCACTCACACATGTACACACACACTCCTCCACTCACACATGTACACACACACTCCTCCACTCACATGTACACACACACTCCTCCACTCACACATGTGCACACACTCCTCCACTCACATGTACACACACTCCTCCACTCACACATGTACACACACTCCTCCACTCACACATGTACACACACACTCCTCCTCTCACATGTACACACACACTCCTCCACTCACACATGTACACACACTCCTCCTCTCACACATGTACACACACTCCTCCACTCACACATGTACACACACTCCTCCTCTCACACATGTGTACACACTCCTCCACTCACATGTACACACACACTCCTCCTCCCACACATGTACACACATGTACACACACTCCTCCTCTCACACATGTACACACACACTCCTCCTCTCACACATGTACACACACTCCTCCTCTCACACATGTACACACACTCCTCCTCTCACACATGTACACACACTCCTCCTCTCACACATGTACACACACTCCTCCACTCACACATGTACACACACTCCTCCTCTCACACATGTACACACACACACTCCTCCTCTCACACATGTACACACACTCCTCCTCTCACACATGTACACACACACTCCTCCTCTCACACATGTACACACACACTCCTCCACTCACACATGTACACACACTCCTCCTCTCACACATGTACACACACACACTCCTCCTCTCACACATGTACACACACTCCTCCTCTCACACATGTACACACACACTCCTCCACTCACACATGTACACACACACACTCCTCCTCTCACACATGCACACACACACTCCTCCTCTCACACATGTACACACACTCCTCCACTCACACATGTACACACACACTCCTCCTCTCACACATGTACACACACACTCCTCCACTCACACATGTACACACACTCCTCCTCTCACACATGTACACACACTCCTCCTCTCACACATGTACACACACTCCTCCACTCACACATGTACACACACACTCCTCCACTCACACATGTACACACACTCCTCCACTCACACATGTACACACACTCCTCCTCTCACACATGTACACACACACTCCTCCGCTCACACATGTACACACACTCCTCCACTCACACATGTACACACACTCCTCCACTCACACATGTACACACACACTCCTCCTCTCACACATGTACACACACTCCTCCACTCACACATGTACACACACTCCTCCTCTCACACATGTACACACACACTCCTCCTCTCACACATGTACACACACTCCTCCTCTCACACATGTACACACACTCCTCCTCTCACACATGTACACACACACTCCTCCTCTCACACATGTACACACACTCCTCTCACACATGTACACACACTCCTCTCACACATGTACACACACTCCTCCTCTCACACATGTACACACACACTCCTCCACTCACACATGTACACACACACACTCCTCCACTCACACATGTACACACACACTCCTCCACTCACACATGTACACACACACACTCCTCCTCTCACACATGCACACACATACTCCTCCTCTCACACATGTACACACACTCCTCCACTCACACATGTACACACACACTCCTCCTCTCACACATGTACACACACTCCTCTTCTCACACATGTACACACACTCCTCCTCTCACACATGTACACACACTCCTCCACTCACACATGTACACACACACTCCTCCACTCACACATGTACACACACTCCTCCTCTCACACATGTACACACACTCCTCCTCTCACACATGTACACACACACTCCTCCGCTCACACATGTACACACACTCCTCCACTCACACATGTACACACACACTCCTCCTCTCACACATGTTCACACACACACTCCTCTCACACATGTACACACACACTCCTCCACTCACACATGTACACACACTCCTCCACTCACACATGTACACACACTCCTCCTCTCACACATGTACACACACTCCTCCTCTCACACATGTACACACACACTCCTCCTCTCACACATGTACACACACACACTCCTCCTCTCACACATGTACACACACTCCTCCACTCACACATGTACACACACACACTCCTCCTCTCACACATGTACACACACTCCTCCTCTCACACATGTACACACACACTCCTCCTCTCACACATGTACACACACACTCCTCCACTCACACATGTACACACACTCCTCCACTCACACATGTACACACACACTCCTCCTCTCACACATGTACACACACACACTCCTCCTCTCACACATGTACACACACTCCTCCACTCACACATGTACACACACACTCCTCCTCTCACACATGCACACACACACTCCTCCACTCACACATGTACACACACACACTCCTCCACTCACACATGTACACACACTCCTCCTCTCACATGTACACACACACACTCCTCCTCCCACACATGTACACACATGTACACACACTCCTCCTCTCACACATGTGCACACACACTCCTCCTCTCACACATGTACACACACACTCCTCCTCTCACACATGTACACACACTCCTCCTCCCACACATGTACACACACTCCTCCACTCACATGTACACACACTCCTCCACTCACACATGTACACACACTCCTCCTCTCACACATGTACACACACTCCTCCTCTCACACATGTACACACACTCCTCCTCTCACACATGTACACACACTCCTCCACTCACACATGTACACACACTCCTCCTCTCACACATGTACACACACACACTCCTCCACTCACACATGTACACACACCCTCCACTCACACATGTACACACACACACTCCTCCACTCACATGTACACACACTCCTCCACTCACACATGTACACACACTCCTCCACTCACACATGTACACACACACACTCCTCCTCTCACACATGTACACACACTCCTCCTCTCACACATGTACACACACACTCCTCCTCTCACACATGTACACACACTCCTCCTCTCACACATGTACACACACTCCTCCTCTCACACATGTACACACATGTACACACACTCCTCCTCTCACACATGTACACACACACACTCCTCCACTCACACATGTACACACACACTCCTCCTCTCACACATGTACACACACACTCCTCCTCTCACACATGTACACACACACTCCTCCTCTCACACATGTACACACACTCCTCCACTCACACATGTACACACACTCCTCCACTCACACATGTACACACACACTCCTCCTCCCACACATGTACACACACACTCCTCCACTCACATGTACACACACACTCCTCCTCTCACACATGTACACACACTGCTCCACTCACACATGTACACACACACTCCTCCTCCCACACATGTACACACACACACTCCTCCACTCACATGTACACACACTCCTCCACTCACACATGTACACACACTCCTCCACTCACACATGTACACACACACACTCCTCCTCTCACACATGTACACACACTCCTCCTCTCACACATGTACACACACTCCTCCACTCACACATGTACACACACTCCTCCTCTCACACATGTACACACACACTCCTCCTCCCACACATGTACACACACACTCCTCCACTCACATGTACACACACACTCCTCCTCTCACACATGTACACACACTCCTCCACTCACACATGTACACACACACTCCTCCACTCACACATGTACACACACACTCCTCCACTCACACATGTACACACATGTACACACACTCCTCCTCTCACACATGTACACACACACTCCTCCTCTCACACATGTACACACACACTCCTCCTCCCACACATGTACACACATGTACACACACTCCTCCTCTCACACATGTACACACACTCCTCCTCTCACATGTACACACACACACTCCTCCACTCACACATGTACATAAACACACTCCTCCACTCACACATGTACACACACTCCTCCTCTCACACATGCACACACACTCCTCCTCTCACATGTACACACACACACTCCTCCACTCACATGTACACACACACTCCTCCACTCACACATGTACACACACTCCTCCTCTCACACATGTACACACACTCCTCCTCTCACACATGTGCACACACACTCCTCCTCTCACACATGTACACACACTCCTCCACTCACACATGTACACACACTCCTCCTCTCACACATGTACACACACACTCCTCCACTCACACATGTACACACACTCCTCCTCTCACACATGTACACACACTGCTCCACTCACACATGTACACACACACACACTCCTCCACTCACACATATACACACACACTCCTCCACTCACACATATACACA
This sequence comes from Ochotona curzoniae, assembly GCF_017591425.1. Taxonomy (NCBI): domain Eukaryota; kingdom Metazoa; phylum Chordata; class Mammalia; order Lagomorpha; family Ochotonidae; genus Ochotona; species Ochotona curzoniae. The sequence goes on along the minus strand of NW_024467118.1, from coordinate 1,472,847 downwards.
CACACACACACTCCTCCACTCACATGTACACACACACTCCTCCTCCCACACATGTACACACACACTCCTCCACTCACACATGTACACACACTCCTCCTCTCACACATGTACACACACTCCTCCTCTCACACATGTACACACACTCCTCCTCTCACACATGTACACACACTCCTCCACTCACACATGTACACACACTCCTCCTCTCACACATGTACACACACTCCTCCTCTCACACATGTACACACACTCCTCCTCTCACACATGTACACACACTCCTCCACTCACACATGTACACACACTCCTCCTCTCACATGTACACACACTCCTCCACTCACACATGTACACACACTCCTCCTCTCACATGTACACACACTCCTCCACTCACACATGTACACACACTCCTCCTCTCACACATGTACACACACACACTCCTCCTCTCACACATGTACACACACACTCCTCCTCTCACACATGCACACACACACTCCTCCTCTCACACATGTACACACACACTCCTCCTCTCACACATGTACACACACACTCCTCCACTCTCACATGTACACACACACTCCTCCACTCACACATGTACACACACTCCTCCTCTCACACATGTACACACACTCCTCCTCTCACACATGTACACACACACACTCCTCCTCTCACACATGTACACACACTCCTCCTCTCACACATGTACACACACTCCTCCACTCACACATGCACACACACACTCCTCCTCTTACACATGTACACACACACACTCCTCCTCTCACACATGTACACACACACTCCTCCTTTCACACATGTACACACACTCCTCCACTCACACATGCACACACACACTCCTCCTCTTACACATGTACACACACACACTCCTCCTCTCACACATGTACACACACACTCCTCCACTCACACATGCACACACACACTCCTCCTCTCACACATGTACACACACACTCCTCCACTCTCACATGTACACACACACTCCTCCACTCACACATGTACACACACTCCTCCTCTTACACATGTACACACACTCCTCCTCTCACACATGTACACACACTCCTCCACTCACACATGTACACACACTCCTCCTCTTACACATGTACACACACTCCTCCTCTCACACATGTACACACACTCCTCCTCTCACACATGTACACACACTCCTCCTCTCACACATGTACACACACTCCTCCTCTCACACATGTACACACACTCCTCCTCTTACACATGTACACACACACTCCTCCACTCACATGTACACACGCTCCTCCACTCACACATGTACACACACTCCTCCACTCACACATGTACACACACTCCTCCTCTCACATGTACACACACTCCTCCACTCACACATGTACACACACTCCTCCTCTCACACATGTACACACACACACTCCTCAACTCACACATGTACACACACTCCTCCACTCAAACACATGCACACATTCCTGCACACACATACACATGTACTGTGCCAGAATGACAACAAGGTATATGGCAGAGCTGAGCAGGCTGGAGTGGAGTCCACACAGCCTTGTGTGGGCAGACGCTGGCCCAGGGGCCTTGGGCCTGGGCATCTGTGGCAGGCTGGGGCACAAGACACGTCCTTCCCCCCCGCTGCTCTTAGCCCCAGGACTTCTGGAGAGGTAAATGGTGCCGTGGGTGATCCTGCCACTTGGAACGCAGGCATCCCACGTGGGCAGTGGTCCCGGCCGCCCCACTTCCCATCCACTCTCTGCCTGTCCAGGTGCTTGGAACACCCGAACTCACATGGGAGCCCTGGCTTCTGGCTTTGGACCGGGCCAGCCCCAGCCATGAACATTTCCTAAAGCAAGTTCATGCACCATCATAACAGAAAGAGAAGGTCTGTCTTCATGGGCAGCCTCCTGTGGGCCTGCTTCTTGGGAACGGGGAGAGGCCGCTGGCCGTGATGCACAGTGCCCTGGCCTGAGAACGGGGGAGCTGCCCTCAAAGCCTGGGCAAAGTGGCTTTGACTTGGCCGAGGAGGAGAAGAAAGGCAGGGAGAAGAGGCAGCGAGGCGGGCGTGGCAGCGGCGGGCGTGAGGCAATTTCCCTTTGAAATGAGAAGCTGCGGCAGCTGGCTGTGCTTTCCTGCTGTCCTGTTCTCTGTCCAACCCGGGAAATTAGTGGCAAAGTCATTATTCACCTAATCACGCTAATAGTTTCACATCCGATGGGCCGCTGGGCAGGCGGGCAGGGGAGGAGCTGGCAGCGAGTCTTCTGGCACTTCCTCCCCCTGACCCCTCATTAGGTGGTATCTGCTCCCCTCCGGCTCAGCGCGGTCCACTTTATTTTCTCTCTGCCGGTCCTCCGGGTCCCGTGCCGGCAAGGGATAAAGTGAAACACATTTGCCGCCCGCGCCGGCGCACGGACGTGGGGGTGCCTCCCTGGAAACCCGGCCCATCAATCATAAACTGATTACAAATTCGTCACCTTGAATCAATTTCTGTTCACAAGTTCAAAAGGCACTGTGGGCTCGGGGCTATCTGGAACATTCTACATGTGGAGAGGATTAGCATTTGATCGGATTCCTCGCTGGGAGGAGGGGCCACGCCTGGGCGCTGGGCTGGGGTGGGGGAGGCAGCGGGGGGGTGGGGTGCTGGGACAGCGCTGGCTTCACGCTGGCTTCACGCTGGCTCCAGCCTCTGCGCGGTCTGCACCCTAGGAGGGGAGAAAAGGGAGGGCCGCGGGGAGGGAAATGTGTCCAGTGGAACCAAAGTACGCAATCCAACTTCTCACACACAGAATTCTGTACACAACAATTGTCTTGAGAGAAGCAGTGTGGGGAGTGGGGGGATGGACAACAGAGGGTGGTGGGGACCCACCCTGAGGGGCTCGCCTGCAGGTGCAGCGGGTCCGGGCAGGCCCAGGAGGCTGGGCACTTGCAGGAGCCCACAGTGGGCAGACCGCCACCCAGGCTGGACTCTCCAAAGGCCCCCAGAAAACTTTGAAATCTGTACTGGAGACTGACTCAAACACGGGGTGCTTGGCTCATTCAGGAGCTGGCCCAAGGCCTGTGTCACTCAAGGTCATTCCCCACCGAGTTCCGGAGATAGGAGCTGGCCAGGACTGGAGAGCTGAGTGCGCGGGGACTTTGGGAACAGGTCCAGCCTGGGGCTGGCCTCGGCACCTGCCCAAGACTGCAGAATGGGACCTGGCGGCTCGCAGGGGTTCACGGACGGGAGATGGTCCTGCGTGGGTCCTGCCTGGCCCCTGCCACTGTCTGCTGCTCAGGGCACTGCACGGAAGAGTGGGTAGGAGGGCCAATGAGACCACGCCCATGCCAGTCACACACACAAACACAGACTAGGAATGGACTCAGCACGGATCAGACGTCTGTGTGGACAGGGACAGAGGGAGCGGAGTTGATTAGCGATGTTGGCATGGTCAGGGACAGTGCCCACCCAAGCACAACTTCTTTGCTTGCCAGGGGCTTGTCCAGGTCGCGTTGTTCTTCGGCCTCCAACCTGTTCTGTTTAGCTCCAGTGACCTGCTCAGGCAAGAGCCGACCCCGAAAACCTCCCCTGGGCCCCGCGGAGACAGCGTGCCGGCCCCCTGGCCACTGGCCATGGGAAGGAGCTGTGGCCTGGGGAATCAGCTGACCCCTGCTCCTGCCCAGCTCTCCTCCAGGGACTCAGCATGCCCTGGGGCGGCCACTTGACCCCTGGCCTGCAACAGCGCTGCGGCTCTCAGAACCTGGGGCCACCCATAATGCAGGCAGCAGCAGCTGAGACCCCTCAGGGACCCTTGTGGGCCGGACACAGTGGTGGCAAGGGGTGCAGGTGGGGAGGCCTTGTGGTGGGGGCAGGGCTGGAGGGGTGTCCCTGGCACGTGAGGAGGACCCCAGCCATGGGGAAGCCGTCCCCTCGTGTGGGTCCCTGAGGAGAGCTCTCAGCCCCTCACCTCCCGTGACGTGCAAGCCAGGGTCCCAGAGCACTTGGGACAGCTGGCAGATCGGGTACCGGGGGTCACAGGAGCCCCGTCCTAGGATCCTGGGCTGCACAGTCCCTTCCTGCCCTGCCACCCGCCCCCCAGTCCCTGGGACTCTGCTTAGTAAACCCGAATTTATCCTCAATTGTTGCTGACAGGTGGAGCACAGGACAGGGCCGCCCAGAGCAATTAGACAGAAAGTGTTGGCTGTGGGAGCCACAGGGTGGGGGTGGAGCGACCCCAAGACTCCCAGGAGGGCCATGCTGCGGGGTATCCCCAAAACCTGGACACGGCCACATCCCAAGGGACAAGAGCGACCCAGGACTGGGCGGGGGGCTCCTGGCCCTAGGCACTCACAGGTGGGAGCAGGCCTGAGAATTCCCAAGGGACTTCCCATTCCTGAAGCCCACCTTGCAGAAAGATGCAGGGAGAGCTGACACAGGAGGTGGACAGCCTGCACCTGGTTCCCGACGGTGTCATGGACCCCGTGGCCTGTATTTCTCTGGGTGCAGGGAGCTGGAACCCCAGACGGAGCTTCGTGGTTGCAGGCTAAGCTCTCGCACCGCGTCCCATCACCAGAACCCAGTCACGCTCGAGTCCTCTCCCGGCACGCAGAGGCCGCTGCCTGTTAAGCCCTGCGGGCGTGGGTGCTGTCGCCTTCTGCCCAGCACGCCTGTACAGAAACACAGTTGCCCAGGGCCCCAAGCCCAGCAGTGTCCCGCTCTGTCCAGAGCTCCCCAGCAGAGCACGGATGATAACCCTTGGGCTGCCGAGGCGGCCTCCAGGGCTGGGCCAGGACAGCAGGAGATCCCAGTGGCTACAGCCTGTATGAGCCTTCCAGAGAACCAGGCCCTGTTCCCACATCCAGGGGTGCTCCGTCCAGCCCCGCCTGGCCCTGCCAAGGTGTTGGAGGATGAGCCGTGCGTGGCCAGATGTTCCCACACTCACACCGAGGGCTTCCTGTTCGTAAAAGTCAGCTGCTCAGCTCATCCCTGGATCTTCCGGTGAGGACTGTGGCTTGGCAGTGTTGGGATCCGACCTGGGGGAGGGGACTTGGGCTGGACTTGGCGTCATCATGCAGCGCCTCCACCCGGCAGAGAACAGAGAGCAGGCGAGCCCCAGCCGTGGGATGAGGTGTCACCAGAGGCTACGTGCCAAAGCCTGCCTGAGAAGAAGCTTTCCTTCAGCAAGCAACTTCCCAGCCTGAATCTCGAGCCACACAAGCTACAGTAAGATGCTGTCCACGGAGATGCACGGAACGATGGCCACGGCGGGAGCGGCCTGTCCCTGCCGCGTCACAAGCGGGACACCTCAGTCACATTTGCCTCTGTGTATTTGAGAATTGTTCTAGCAAAGGGGCATTGTCCAGGGACTTCCAACTGCCCCCTCACCCTCCCTCCCCATGGAGAAGCCCCCTTCCCGGGCCCTCCCTGCCCCTCAGCCGCGTGCTAATGTGGGGCCGGCAAATTTGGAGCAGAGCCAGGAGCCAAGGGAGTGGGCATGGGTGTGACAGGCTGCATGGCCAGGAGGGCCGTGGGCATCCACAGTAGCCCAGGCCGTGGGTAGTGGCGACAAGCTGGTATTTCTCCTGTTACGGTGATTGGAATGACAGACACATCCATTACAACCTCGCAACTCCCCCACCCCACCTGTCACTCAGGCCTCCTTAACACCAAACATTTGTGCGTGGTTTCCGCCATGCAGCTCTGGGAGCCCCGGGGTGTGAAGGCGAGCACGGACAAGTGCCGTCTGGCCGGGTGGCGGGTGGCATGAGGTCAGCCCCGGCCCAGGGAACTGGCCTGGGTGAAGAACTGGGTGGCTAACTCCAGAACTGGCAAGAGCAGGGAAGAACCCACAGTGGCAGACTTAGCTGGATCCTTCTAGAAGCCAGTGGGGAGGGGAGAGGCCTGGGGCCCTGTCCCTCTGGCTGGAGCTGGAGGGGGGCCTGCTGACTTCCTGTTACTGCCCAGCATATGTGCCCAACCAGGGCAGCGTAAGTGGATGGTGGCCCTGGAAACTTGGGGCTCCCGAGTGGCCCAGCAGAGCCATGGGTGGGACACAAGGACAGGCCACCCAGGGTGGGACAGTGGCGTGCGGGGGAGGGGGCTGGGGCACTGCTGGGTGGGCTGGGGGGGCTCTGACTGCGGATCCAGCCTCATGTGGGGCCCCCAGCCCCGTGGATTTGGACAGGGAGAGGATAGGGGTACCCTGGCCGCTGTGGATGCCAGCGAGCCCAAGCCTGAGGTGGGCCCAGGTGCGTGTACTATGGCCTGCTGGGGGTGGGGACTGTGGGGCGGCTGTGAGAGAGCGCAGGCCCGGCTGGAGCAGGCTGGGGTCTAACGAGGGCCAGGTGGGCCCCTCCCTGCCCGGCTTTGATCAGCCAGCGCGGCCGGAGTGTTCCCAGGACCCCTGCCCTCCCACAGCTCCACCCCTACCCGGCCAGCACTTCCCTCCACAGCCACGTCTCATCACGGCTGCCAAGGAGGGGGCCAGAGGCCATGTCCCCAGGGTCCCCCTCCCCTCAGCACCCGGCCCCTCCTCCCTTGCTCCACCTGGGCTACTTCCATGGGACAGCCACTCGGCTGGCATGCTGGAACTCTGGCTGGAGTGCCCGGCTCTCCAGCCTCTGAGCTTTGTCCCTGGCCCCCAGGTCCAGCCAATGCTCAGAGGTGATGGCATAGCGCTGGGGTCCCTGCCTCCCACAGGTCTCCTGGCTTCAGGGCACCGTGCCCACAGCACTTAGAGCACGGGGGCAGTGAACGAGTGGACGGAACACCTCTCTCTCTGTTCAATCCCTCAGTGAGGGCAGTGGGTGGCAGCTCTAAGCATGTTGGGACTGGGGCTGTAGATGAAGGAGCCCTGTCCTCCCTGGCGTGGGGTGTCCTGCCCACAGCTGGCCCATGACGCCCGGTCCTGGGTCCGTCAACAGCCGAGTGGAGGAATCAGTGCCTCCCACGTCGTGGAGGGTGCTGGGCTGGGAATTCACCCTTGCATGGCTCTGGGGCCCCAGGCGTCTGCTGGGCTGGCTGCCGCGGAGGTGCCAGCAGAACCAGCCCCCACCCCATGTCCCCCAGCATCTAGCGGTGTCCCCTGGCCTGTGGGTGGCAGCCCCTCCCACAAGGAACCACAGCAGGGCTCTGGGGCAGCTGTCAGGGTGCAGCCGGAAGCTGGGGCTGCCCCTGCTCCTGGCTAAGGAGGTGACCCACAGTAGGGGCAGGATGCCACATCACCACTGTGAGCCTTGAGTGCCCCAGGGAACCAGATACCTCCAGGAGTCTTCAGCAGCTACATCCCCTTCCGCCACCCGTTCCAGAACCTTCTGAGCTTCAAAGAGGGCCCTCTGCAAGATGCCAGGCCAGACAGACCCGCAGAGGGGCACACTGGGAGACAGCCCCTGATGGCAGCTGGCGCATCTGGGGGGCTAGCCCCGGCAGAGCTCACCGCCTGGCTCAGGGGACCCCGAGGCTGCCTCCCCAAGTGCCAGGCCTGAGTGGAGGGGAGCTGGAGGAAGAAACGGGGCGAGGGATTCCGGAAGCTTCTCTGGCCACTTGTCCAAGAGGGCCATGCCCCCAGGGTGGGCTGCCAGGACCTTATGAGCAGTGTGAGGCCAGCTTCAGGTGGGATGTGCCACGGTCCCAGGCCTGACACCCTGTTCCTCCTGTCTTCCACTGACCCCGGCTCTCCCGGCACCCCAGACACCCCTCCAGCCGGTGCCCAGGCCTCGGTGCTTGATGCTGCCCAGCACACTCAGCGCCACCCGCCGCTCTCACCGTCACCTCCCACAGCTGGGCCTGGGGAGGCTGCCCAGAGGCCCAGGGAAGGGGCAGAGACCCTGAGGCTGTTTCAGTTGCTGCTCTCCCTCCCTGGATGGAGCCCCATCCCAGGTCACTGCCTGCATCCCACCCCTCCCACTCCTGGTGCCTGGTTCAGCAGTGTTGTGGCAGGAAGAGGGCCAGAGTGCCGACTGCAGTTCTTAGTGCGCACCCCGGGCCTGGGCAGCGGTGTCAGGTCCCCAGGGTGGCGTGAGGCAGGCCGTGGTGGACAGCACAGCCAAGCGGCAGCACACGGACCCAGAGCACTTCCCCTCACCTGTGGGTGAGTCCCTCAGCCAGGAACGCCGCGGGAGAAGGGATGAGAAATTGAGCTGACCAAGGTGCTGCCTGTGTGGACAACTGGGGCCCAGCGAGGCGGGAGACCTGCCCCAGGGCCTCCCCCGCACCCACCCGAGTTTGTTCCCAAGGACAGAGAGCAGAACCAGCCAGTAGATGCCGTGTCCAGGACGGAAGGCTGGGCTGGAGTGTGGGAAAGGGGACACACAGGAGTGGGAGTGGGGATGGATTCCTGGGTCTGGGTGGTGAGCAGGTGGCCCAGGTGCTGCCCCCAGTGTGGGGCGGGAGGAGGAGCAAGGCGGGGGTGGGGCAGCTGCCTTGGGTCTCAAGGACAGCCCCTCCCCCGGGCAGGACATGCACCCCCATCACTCACACAGCGTCCCCTCTGCCCCGGTGCCACAAAACTGCCCCCTTGAGCTTCGCCAGCCGGGGCCCCTCTGCCAGCACCACCTGCCTGTGTGTGGGCCAGCAGGGGACGGCTCAGGGTTTAGGTTCTGCCTCTTACCTGTGCCAGGCGCTGGAGGGCCACAGTGTGCCCCTGGCCTTCCGCGTCCCAGGACGAGGCCGGCTGGCGAGCGTGTCGTCTAGACACGGTGGCGGGGGAATCCCGTGGTACCAGCATGTGCAGTTGCCTAACGGAGGGGCTGGGGCAGTTGCCCATTTCTCGTGGGGCTCAGAGGGGGCGGGCTGAGAGGACCTGGCAGCCCCTCAAGGTCCATGCTGGCTGGCAGTTGCTGAGCACACAGCATTCCATGGGGCAACCAGGGGTAAAGGCATGGGATGGAACACATCCAGTCACTTGTGCGAAGGCCAGCGGTTTAAGAGTCAGGGTTGTGGAAGGCAGCTGTGCTGGGAGCCAGGGGCTCAGGCCAGCCCAGGCTGGGGCTGGAGGCTGGGACCCCTCCGCTGGCTGGCCTCTCCACAGGAGGCAAGGATGAGGACACTCGGAGTACCAGCCTCACCAACAGCTGCAGGACCTGGCCCTGGCATGGAGTGTGGGGTCGGGGGTGAGACAGCCCTTGCCAGCCAGCCAGGGCCCTGCAGACCCAGTCAGACTGCAGGGCAAAGCCCAGATGTTTGCCCACCCTATCTGAGGCTCTAGGCTGGCAAGATGGCACCGTGCCCTGCCTAGACCCTGGATGCTGCCCCTGGTGCTTGGGTAGCCCAGCTCAGCAAAGTAGGGTGAGCTGAGAAGCCCCGGGAGAAGGAGGGAGCCAGCAGTCCAGCCGGGCACCTGGGTCCACTGGAGCCCTCACTGGGCCTGGAGCAGGCAGACGCAGGCGAGGCTGCCGGGCAGGGAGCCGGGGGCTGCACACAGGGGCCTGGTGATGGTCCCCACGGCTGATAGCAACCCAAACCGGGGCTCTGTGGGCTGCGGTCCTGACTACCATGCTACACAGCCTGACCATCTGCGCTGCTGTCCCAGGAGCAGGTCAAGTGAGGAGGCGCCACCTGCTCTCTGCCCACCGCACCAGGATGGCCGTACCCGGAGAAGAGCAGCCGAAGGGAGCTGGGCCTGAGGCTGCCCCAAGAGGGGCCTTCACCAGTGCCCACCTGCCCCGGGAGCCCCAAGGAACGCGGTTTCATCTGTTGCCTCAGTCCAGGCCCACGGTCCTCGTGTCTTTGTGAGCTCGGGGCCTTGTCAGCAGGCTTTTGTTTAGCCCCCATCACAGCAACCTCCAGCAGGGAGCTGGAGTGGCACCTTGCATGCTGCTGTCCCGGCTGGCAGCTTCCCAGGTGTGCCACACACTGGCATGCCTGAATGTCCGTGATGGGTAAGAAGAGTTTCAGGGAGACGGGCCAGGTGACAGGCCATGTGGCCGCTGACACTCTCTGGGCAGGACAGTGATGACCCCTGGGGAAGAGGAAGAGCCAGGAGCAGTGGGTGCCCGCTGGCCGGCCCAGGCTCGCACACTCCGTTCTTTTCCCAGGCTTGCTGGGGCACCCCGGGAGGCAGTTGGCCCCCAGGAACTAGGTGGGGAGGGGCGGGGAGGAGGGCAGGGGTCGAGGCCATGGGCAGTGGGGCACAGGGCACCAGGAGGCTCAGCGGCTGATGTCAAGGTTTGGGAAGAACCAGTGGCAGGTGCAGGCTGATCCGAGTGGCTGCGTCGTGTCAGTCACTGGGTCTCACCCTAGCTTGTCCCAGCCCACACCTGGCAGAGCCTCCATCCTGCTCGGTGCCCAGCTGTGGAGTCCCAGGAGGAACCTCCCACAGGATCAGGCCGGAGCTGGGACCGGCATGTGTGGCTGTGCTGGTGGTAGGCATGGCCGCCTGGCTGCACTCAGAGCAGGGGTTGCCCATGGCAGCCAGGCAGGTGCACGCCCAGGCCACCAGCTCCAGGCCCACCGATGCCTCTCCCCTCCCAGCCCCTCCCACACGCCCTGCGTGTCTTCCTGCCCCAACCGCAGAAAGTAGGTCTTCTTTAATTAATGACTCAGCCTGCAATTGCTGTGGCCGCACTCACCGCGTGCCGCCGTCTGCAACCGGCTCTCCAGACAATTTTGGCGCCAGCGGCCTAATGTGGGCACCCAGGGACCCCTGTGCCCATTCATCAGCTGGCCTCGCCTAGCACCCACAGCCCATCAAGACCTTCTCTCCCAGCCAGGCCAGGCCCATCCTTCACCTGCCATTCCCCACATTCTTCCCAAAGATGGGGGCGTTTTCTCGGTGCAGCCAGGAGGCTCCATGCTCCGTCTCCCCCGCACCCAGCAGCATGTCTGACTTCCTGCTAGTGTACCTGCCTGCCCAATCCTCCAGATGCCCCTGCCACTTCTCCCTAACAGGCACTGGTACCCAGGCCAGGCACTCAGGCAGCTGAGCAGTGGCAGGCCCAGGGCTGGGAAGTCTGTGGGTGAACCACCCCCTGCCCTGACCCAGCAGGGGAGTTTCCTTCATGGGCAGCCAAGGCTCTGCTGCCAAGGCGGTGCCCCAGCCACCAGTGTGGTCCCATCACTCTTCTGCTTTTAGAGAGCTCTCGGAGAGCTCTCCGGCCTCAGGGGCCGGGGCCGATCTCCCAGGCCCCCTCTGGCTCCCGCACGGCCAATGCCGGGCCACGCCCTGTCTCCATCCTTCTCCGGCTCCTCCATCTTCTTCACCTGCAAACGCCTGCTCAGCCTCCAGAACCCAGTCACGGCGTGCCTGCGGTCTCTGAGGGAGGCAGTCACAGGAGGGGCTCAGCTGTGTGGATGCATGCCATCTGCTCTCACATTTAATGCCCAAACCAGCCTGGACCCCTACAATGCCAGCATCCCATATGGGTGCCCATTCAACTCCCAGCAGTCTGACTTCTCATCCAACTCTCTGTGGCTTGGGAGAGCAGTGGAGGACGGCCCAAAGCCTTGGGACCCTGCACCTGCATGGGAGACCGGGAGGAAGCTCCTGGCTCCTGGCTTTGCTCAGGCCCAGCTCCAGCCTTTGGGACCATTTGGGGAGTGAACCAGTAGATGGAGGGTCTCTGGCTCTCTCCCTTCCCTGCTTCACTTTGCCTTGCAAAGAAATAAATAAAGTGCCTTTTAAAAAGGAACCCAGCCCGGCGCGGTGGCGCAAGTGGTTAAGGTCCTCGCCTTGCACACCCGGGATCCCATATGGGCGCCGGTTCTAATCCCGGCAGCCCCGCTTCCCTTCCAGCTCCCTGCCTGTGGCCTGGGAAAGCAGTCGAGGACGGCCCAAAGCTTTGGGACCCTGCACCCACGTGGGAGACCCGGAAGAGGCTCCTGGCTTCGGATCGGCATAGTATCGGCCATTGCGCTCACTTGGGGAGTGAATCATCGGACGGAAGATCTTCCTCTCTGTCTCTCCTCTCTGTATATCCACCTTTCCAATAAAAAAAATAAAATCTTTAAAAAAAAAAAAAAAAGGAAGCCAGTCAGGATACAGCCCACTCGGTCAGGCCCGCACAGCACACAGCTGCCTCCTGGCGGCAGGGCAAGACCTGCAGCCATGGGGGCAGCTACAGGGCTTCCCTGCCAAGGCACCTGCTGGGCTCTGACATGAACTGGAGCCCCAGAAGAACAGGGGGGGATCTGACAGGCCAGGAGCCAGGAGCTTCATCCAGGTTTTCCACATGGGTGCAGGGGCCCAAGGACTTCAGCCATCCTACGCTGCTTTCACAGGTCATTAGCAGGGAGCTGGATCAGAAGTGGGTCAGCTGGGATTCAAAAGGACACCCATAACGGGATGCCGGTGCCACAGGTGGAGGCCTAACCTGCTATGCCATAGTGCCAGCCCCAGTAAAGTTGTTTTTAAAAGGTTATTTTCAACAAGGATTTGGAATCTATAAAGGAAAACTCTAAAATTAGAAGCCAAATGGGCAGATTGAATAGCAGGGTAGACAGCAAAAGGCAGAGTAGCACTCTCATGCTCCTTACTGGAGTCCCAGAGGGAGAAGAGGCATGGGGAGCCGCAGGCCTGCACCTGCTCACGCTCCCGTGTGTCCGCCAGGCAGTGGTCCAGAGCTGCGGGCTCCGAGCGGCGACGCAGCCTTCTGTGTGGGACCTTCTCTCACCTCCACGTGCGACACAGCGGGGCGTCTCTGGGCACCGGGACCCTGGACTGTCGCTCTGAACACGCCTACAAAGGAAAACTCCCACCAGAGAAGGAAGCCCTGCAGGTGGCCTCATTCCAGTGACTGCCGGGCAGGGAGGGTGGCGGCGGGGGGGGGGGGGGGGGCAGGGCGAGTGAGACCCTCAGGAGGGGAAGTGCCGGCCGTCTCCGGAAGCAGCCATGAGAACTTAGGCCAGAAGAACCAACCTGCCGACCTCAAACTCGGTATCCAAACCGTGCTTAAGGCTGAGAGAAGTGGAGAGCATACTGCCCCCTGAGGGCCCCAAGCCCCGACGGGGCGTTCACGTCCCAGCAGCAGCTCCCTGTGCATGCGCACCCTGGGAGGTGGGGACCCACCTGGGGCTCCTGGCTTCTGCCTGGACCAGCCCTGGCTGCTGTGGACATCTGGGGAGTGAGCCCTTGAATGGGCTCTCCTTCTCTTGCCCCGTGCAGGGCACTGTGCCACGGGTGAGGAAGCCTGTCCAGCCTAAGGGCCAGCAGACGCACACGCAGCAGGACAGGCTGGACTCACCGTGAGCAACTGAGTGGGAGGCGTGGACCTGCGGACGCCGCCTCACCTGGCCCTGGGGGTCGTGGGTGGCTGCCCTGGGCACAGCGGCCACACTCTGAGTAGGAGCTGCGATGCTGAGGACAAGGATACCCACACGAGTGATCAGCGGAGGGGTGGGATTTGAATGGTGGCAGCGGTTCCGACTCACAGCATGGGGGACCCGCCAGTATCTCTGAGCCAGGGCAAACTTGCCAGGAAGTGAGTGTAGTCCAGCCTGGGAGCCCTAGGACCCCCGAGCTACGGGGTGCACAAGCCCTGGGGAAACTGCTTGGGCCTCTACAGTTCCCATTGTTCCCAGGGGCCAACACCTGCTGGCCTGCTCGCCTGTCCCACCCCTGTCCCTCAGCCCCAGGTGCACAAATGCACGGGGCTGACCCAACCTCAGTGGGGGCAGGGTGGGGTCCCTGCCTGACACAGCTGTCCTAGGGCAAAGGTGACCCTGATGTGCCCCTCTGTGTGGCCCTGGGGACCAGGTGCGGGTGGGGCGTCTGCCGTCTCTGGTGGCCCCACCAGGGTCCCGGCCACAGCTGCGGGCGGACGTCAGCAGGCCAGTCCTGATTGGAATGACTGCACGCGGCGTGGAGTCAGCCTGGAATGGGTTGATCAAACTGTTGACCATGCCCACTGCAAATCACTTTAATGATGTGTTAACATTTAATTAGATTGCTACCGAGCGCTTTTGCTCACTCATATGGCCTTGGGAGCTGACATCAGACACGCGGTCAGCTCAGGAGCCCACTCAGCAGTGCTCCCTCCTGGCATCGCCAGCCTGGCAGGTGAAAAGAGCGCTAAGCCCAGCCAGTGACCTGGGCAGAGAGCTTTCCAGGCACCTGCTTTGAGTCCCCTGGGGAGACCTCAGGCTTGTGTTTGGCGTTGCTGTGGAAACCTCGCACCTTCAGGATAGGGGCAGCCGCTGTCACTCTCCTTGCAAATCCATCTGCTGCCTGCAAGGCACTGGGGGGAGGGGGAGGCCCTGAAACACAGGTAGAGGGAGTGGGACTCACTGGGATGAGGGCCAGGCCTGTAGCTGTGATGCCAGTTCACATGCCCACTGCCAGGCAGGCACTTTGCACTTGCAGGTTAAGCCAGGTCCTATACAAAGAGCCTGTTTCAAGCACCAGCTGCCCCAGGATTCAGAGCCCACTTCCCAGGAGGCAGTGGGTGAGAGCCAAAGTTCGGGAGACCCTGGAGCTCCTGGCTCTGGCTCTGGCTCCTGGCTTCTGTCTGTCTCTGTCTCTGTCTCTGACTCTGACTCTGGCTCCTGGCTCTGTCTCTGGCTCCTGGTTCCTGGTTCCTGGCTCTCTGGCTCTGGCTCCTGGTTCCTGGTTCCTGGCTCTGTCTCCTGGTTCCTGGCTCTGTCTCTGGCTCCTGGTTCCTGGTTCCTGGTTCCTGGCTCTCTGGTTCCTGGCTCCTGGCTCCTGGCTCTTGGTTCGTGGTTCCTGGCTCCTGGTTCTCTGGCTCTGGTTCCTGGCTCCTGGCTCCTCACTCTGGCTCCTGTCTGTCTCTGTCTCTGTCTGGCTCTGGCTCCTGGCTCCTGGCTCTTGCTTGACTCAGGCCTGGACATTGCAGCCCTCTGGGGAGTGAACCAACAAATGTAAGGTCTCTCAGTCCCTATTTTCCCTAACTCTATCATTCAAACAAAAGAAATCTTTTCCAAACAATGAAAAGAAAGACACCCGTGCCAGTCAGACACAGGAATGTGGGCTCAGTGCCCAGCTGGCTTCCTGCTAACAGAACCCCCACACAGTGGGGGTAGGGGCATCATCCAATTCCTGCCCCCCCCATGTAGACCTAACACCGTATCCCCACCCCAGGCCCCAGGGCGGTCCCAGTCACTCGCTCTGCCCGCTGCTGTGTACAAGGCTGTTGGGGTGGGGAGGCCACGGGGGACGAGCACGCTGGCCTGCCCAGGCCTGGACCCATCAAGCACCAGGCTTGTCCATGTGCCCTGGGAGCCAGGGGAGGGGACTGTGACGTGAGAGGCCACCACCCACCTGTGCCCTGGGGGGAGTTGACACATCCAGCACTCAGCACCCATGGGAGCAGCAGGCCTAGGAGGGCACACATGGCCCCTTCCTCTCCTACATCAACCCCCCTCCCAGGAGCTTGCGCTTTCTGCACTGCACAGCCACACAGCCCGTTTGCACACTCGTGCACATGCGCACTCACACATACGTGGATGTGCACACTTACAGGACTGCCCACAGGCACATGCTGCGCTTGCACGCCCACATACTCCACTCACACACACACGCCGCACCCGCAAGTGTCCTGCACGGCTGCACATGGACGCGTCCTCACACCGCACGAGTGCACACAGCGTCCCTGTAGCAACGCATGAATGTGTGCGCGCCACACAGGGGCGCCGCCCTCAGCCTCTCCGGCGCTGGAGGCCCTACGCCGCGCCGCCCCTCCTCCAGCCCGGCGGGCCGCTCCGCCCCCGCGGCGGCCACGGCCAGCACCGAGAGGCCCGGGCGGCAGCTGTGCTCGGAGCCGGCCGGCTGCCCCGAGAAGCTCTGGGTGATGTGACGCGACCAGACAGGCGCGAGAAGCCGGCCCTGCGGTGATGCGAAACGCAGCCGCGGCTCCCGGCCCTGGACGCTCCCGGCCCTGGACGCTCCCGGCCCTGGACGCGCGGGGGCCCTGGGCACCACGGCGAGACAGCCTCGGTCCCGGACGCGGAGCAGGAGCCTAGCAAGGAGATGCCGCGCGGCCGACCCTGCCCAGCATCCAGATGGAA
Source organism: Ochotona curzoniae (assembly GCF_017591425.1). Lineage (NCBI taxonomy): Eukaryota > Metazoa > Chordata > Mammalia > Lagomorpha > Ochotonidae > Ochotona > Ochotona curzoniae. The sequence goes on along the minus strand of NW_024467118.1, from coordinate 1,456,925 downwards.
GCTTCCAGATGCGTCAGTCCGTGGGAAGCCAACAGGAGTTGGTTCAGCAGGCTGCGGGGCCTCGGGCGATCTGCGCGATGATTGACCTACGGGGAAATCGTGCATCCGCAGACCGGTCGCCCTCGCGCCCCCGGCGGATTCCGCGCAAGGGTCACCTCCCCCAGCTGGATTAAGAACCGCGCTGCCCTCTACCTGGACGCGCGCAAAGCCCAGGCCTGGGGGGCAGGGGTCCTGGCCAGGAGAGGACGCCCAAGCCCCGCCCCGCGCTGGCCACCCAGACGCCAGGTGCAGGGCTGCTCGGGGAGCCCAGCAAGCAGCTCCCTTCTCCCTGGGAACGCGCACCTGCGCGGGCCGGGGGCGGAGAAGGGTGGGGGCGAGCGCAGAGGAATCAGACCGGGTGGGGGCGGTAGGGACATCAGAGGGTTGCAGGGCAATCAGATGGCTGAGGCCACAGGGCAGTCAGACAGCGGGGAGTGGGGGCAGCAGAGCGTTCACCCGGCTGACGCGGACCCGCAGCCCCCTCTGCAGGGGCGGCGGGAACCCCAGCCGGCGCCTTCTCCCTTGGGTCTGGGAGGGCAGGAAGTGGGCTAGGAGAGAGGACCTTCCTCGCGGGGGAGTGCCTGGGTTGAGGCCAAAGACAGAGTGGGAACAGCATGGAGACAGAACCAGGAGGGAAGCGCACAGCCGCAAAATCCCTGGCTCTGGGGCAGCCATGAGGAAGCCGGGGCTGGGGGTGGCAACAAGGCCCCCGGGGGGGAGGGGGGTTGACCGACTCACTCCAGCAGCAGCCACTGGCCTGGCAGAGCCTGGGGAGCTGAGCCCAGCCCAGCCCAGCACAGCCCAAACCTACACCCTCGCAGCCCTTCGTCCTGCACTCTGCATTGGAAAGGTGTGCTTGCTAAGACTGCAGGCATTTAAATGTATTATTTATTTATTTATTTTAAAGGCAGAGAGTTTCAAATAAATAGAGACTTTATTTGAAAAGTAGAGTTGAAGACAGAGAGAGAGGGAGAGAGACAGAAATCCATCCACTGGATCACTCCCCAAATGGCCACAGTGGCTGGAGCTGAGCCGATTCAAAGTCAGGAGCCAGGAGCCTCCATCAGGTCTCCCACGTGGGTGCAGGATCTCCAGCACTGGGCCGGCCTCTGCTGCTCTCCAAGCACTTTAGCAGGGAGCTGGATAGAAAGTGGAGCGACGGGGACTAGAATTGGGGGCCCCAGGCAAAAGCTTCTTAACCCGGCACACCCCAGGCCACACGAGGCTGCTAGCAAAGGGTGTTCCTGCTAAGAGGCCACCTACCTGCCAGGAGTCCCCAAGGACCCTTGGGCCTGCCTGCTAGCGGGACAGAGTGCAGCTTCAGCTAGGACAGGCCCACTCAGCAAAGCAGACAGCCGGGGGTGCACCCTCCAAGGGCCCCAGCAGCAGGCGCAGCACCCTGCGGTATTCCAGAGCCGGAGGAAAGCCTGGCCCTGCCGTGAGCTCCACAAAGCACTCCAGGGCCATGGGGACTTACACCATTCCTCCCAACCCCGCAAGCACAAAGCTGTCCCCCGCCTCACCAGAAGAGACCAGAGACACCAGACCCCAGGTCTGGTGCCCCAAATACCCCAACATCAGACCACACACCAGACTCAGACTTCATAGCCTGTCCTCATACCTGATATCCCAGTGCCAGACTCAACCCCGGATCTGACCCCAATGTCATGCCATGCACCCCAAAATGTCACACCAGACACCCCCATGTTAGCTCAGCACACACATCATGTGGAAAGAGAGCTGGGGTCGCAGAAGTCTAATAGCATCATACCAGGATCGTCGGAGGCTGCCATGTGCGGGAGGTGGCAGAGCCACGCACTCACCCACGCGCAGCTGCACTTTCCTGTGTTTGCAGCGCCGGGAGCCGAGCCTGGCCACGCATCGGGAGCAGAGCCTGGCCACACATCGGGAGCAGAGCCTGGCCATGCACCGGGAGCAGAGCCTGGCCACGCATCGGGAGCAGAGCCTGGCCATGCACCGGGAGCAGAGCCTGGCCACGCACCGGGAGCAGAGCCTAGCCACGCACCAGGAATAGAGCCTGGCCACGCACCAGGAATAGAGCCTGGCCACGCACCAGGAATAGAGCCTAGCCACGCACCAGGAATAGAGCCTGGCCACGCACCGGGAGCAGAGCCTGGCCACTCACCGGGAGCAGAGCCTAGCCACGCACCAGGAATAGAGCCTGGCCACGCACCAGGAATAGAGCCTGGCCACGCACCAGGAATAGAGCCTAGCCACGCACCAGGAATAGAGCCTGGCCACGCACCGGGAGCAGAGCCTGGCCACTCACCGGGAGCAGAGCCTAGCCACGCACCAGGAATAGAGCCTGGCCACGCACCAGGAATAGAGCCTGGCCACGCACCAGGAATAGAGCCTAGCCACGCACCAGGAATAGAGCCTGGCCACGCACCGGGAGCAGAGCCTGGCCACTCACCGGGAGCAGAGCCTGGCCACGCACCAGGAATAGAGCCTGGCCACGCACCAGGAATAGAGCCTGGCCATGCATCGGGAGCAGAGCCTAGCCACGCATCGGGAGCAGAGCCTGGCCACGCACCGGGAGCAGAGCCTGGCCACGCACCAGGAGCAGAGCCTGGCCACGCATCGGGAGCAGAGCCTGGCCACGCATCGGGAGCAGAGGCTGGCCATGCACCGGGAGCAGAGCCTGGCCACGCACCAGGAATAGAGCCTGGCCACGCATCGGGAGCAGAGCCTAGCCACGCATCGGGAGCAGAGCCTGGCCACGCACCGGGAGCAGAGCCTGGCCACGCATCGGGAGCAGAGCCTGGCCACGCACCGGGAGCAGAGCCTGGCCACTCACCGGGAGCAGAGCCTAGCCACGCACCAGGAATAGAGCCTGGCCACGCACCAGGAATAGAGCCTGGCCACGCACCAGGAATAGAGCCTAGCCACGCACCAGGAATAGAGCCTGGCCACGCACCGGGAGCAGAGCCTGGCCACTCACCGGGAGCAGAGCCTAGCCACGCACCAGGAATAGAGCCTGGCCACGCACCAGGAATAGAGCCTGGCCACGCACCAGGAATAGAGCCTAGCCACGCACCAGGAATAGAGCCTGGCCACGCACCGGGAGCAGAGCCTGGCCACGCACCAGGAGCAGAGCCTGGCCACGCATCGGGAGCAGAGCCTGGCCACGCACCAGGAATAGAGCCTAGCCACGCACCAGGAATAGAGCCTGGCCACGCATCGGGAGCAGAGCCTAGCCACGCATCGGGAGCAGAGCCTGGCCACGCACCGGGAGCAGAGCCTGGCCACGCATCGGGAGCAGAGCCACGCATCGGGAGCAGAGCCGGGCCTTGGGGCTCCTGTGTGGATGGAGACACCTGGGTCATGGGCAGGAGCCCTGCATGCGCCTAGCTCAAGTCCTTGTCTTTGTGTGTTTAACAGTACAAGCAAGAGCTGCTGGCAGGAGTAGAGGCACAGCATGGCCGACAGGAGGGAAGGGGCGGGCACTCGGGCCCTGGGGGTGTCCACGGGGAGAACTGCTTAGCAGTTCTGACCCCAAACACAAAGAAGGCTCGACCACTTCAAGTGCCGGCTGCTCTACTTCCCATCCAGCTCTCTGCCGTTACAGCCGGGAGAGCAGTGGAGGACGGCCCGAGACCTTAGGACCCCACCTGCATGGGAGACCCGGAAGAGACTTTTGGATCCTGGCTTTGGATCAGCTCAGCTCTGGCCGTGCAGCCATCTGGGGGGGTGAACCATCTCTCTCTGTCTCTATTCTCTCCATGACTCTGCCTTTCAGATAAATAAATGTTTCAGAAAAGAAAAAGCCAATTTGCTATACGCAAATTGAAAATAGTTCAAAGCCCTCTCCACACCGCAGTCTGGTTATAGGTTTATGCCGTGCCCGTTCCCACCCAGCGGAGGGCAGTGGGCCCACCCTCGGGTCTGCCTGCTTAGCCCAGGGCCAGGAATGGGGCAGTCACAGTCTCAGGCCACTGGCACCTGTGTGCCTGCCGCGCCAATCGCCCAAGCACCCCCTGCTTCTCTGCCATGGATGGAGCGCTTGGCTTTTGAGAGCCATCACCTCCTCTGTGTGGCCGTGGCCAGGAAGGACATAAGCGTCGGCCTGCCCAGGGCATTCAGCAGGCAGGCAGGCCCCAGAGATGCGAGAGCCACAGTCATGGATGGTGGCCTCTGCAGCGTCACGGGCTCAGCGCCTGGGAAGCCGCTCCAGGCCGCGTGCAGCCACAGACTGCCCCGGACGCCCTTCGGAGCCCAACGCCAGCTCCGACTGGCTGCTGATGCCGCCCTGGGCGGGAACCCCATCTGCGGAGGTCCACAGGCAAGGCTCCCAGAAGGAACCTGGGATCCTGGGCTCCCTGGACTGAGGGCCCTGGAACGTCAGTCGGCAGGGCCCGGCACACTTCCAGGCCAAGGCTGACGCCGAGGTCAGCTCGCACGGGGGGTTGGGCCGGCCCTTGGCCAGAGCCCACCCGGGAGCGTGGACGCAGCTGCTGCCTTCCCATTAACTGGGCCACATCTGGTGAGGCAGATCGCTTCACTCCCCGACTGCAGCCCCCCAGGCCCCCGCCACCTCATGCTCGGCTCTCGCAGCTCCAGCCGGGCAGCCCTGTTGGGAAAGCTCCTGTTATGGGCCCTTGTGAGGGTTCTCTCCTATGCACTCCGTCACCCCACGGGCCGCCTCTGCAGGCTGCCACACCTCGCCAGCCACCGCTGCAGACAGGGGCTGTGAGTGCACCCTGTGTTCCTCAGAACATTCTAGCACTGCGCTTCCCCTGCCTCCCCAGAGAGAAGCCCCCTCCTCCCACCCTTGCTCACACGAGTACAGTGACCTGGGCAGATGCCCCGCGTGAGTTCACATACGCCTGCAGGTGCCCACAACACCCTAGGACAAGGCCACGGGTGGACGTGTGAGGATCTCCCAACCTCATACCAGGCAGGAGAGACCCCAGACTCATGCTGGACAGTGGAGCCCAGCTGCGGGGGGACAGAGGCCTTGCAGGGGCAGAGCGAAGCCAGGGAGAGAACTCCGTGTGGCCAGCAGCACAGACGTGGCACAGGAGCTGACCGAGGCCCGGGGGCAGGGGTGCCCTGCTGGCCGTGCTGTCCAAAGCACTCTCCCTCGGGCTGGCACACTCCCGTTCGTCACTAACGTATGGGAGCAGATGTCAAGGGTTCAGGTGGAACCAGAGTCTTCTAGCAGCCGCGAGTCAAAGGCCACGCATCTGGGGTGCCAGGCGTGAACAGGGAAGCATGCACACAGAGGGCAGAGGGCAGGTGGGAGGTGAGTCCACTCCCTGGGGTCTGGTTGGTGTATGGGAGGTGAGTCCACTCCCTGGGTTCTTGGGGGATGTGTGGAGGTAAGCCCACTCCCTGGGGTCTGGTTGGAGCATGTGGGAGGTGAGTCCACTCCCTGGGGTCTGGTTGGGGTGTGGAGGTGAGCCCAGTCCCTGGGGTCTGGTTGGAGCATGTGAGAGGTGAATCCACTCCCTGGGGTCTGGTTGGAGCATGCGGGAGGTGAGTCCACTCCCTGGGGTCTGGTTGGGGCAGGTAGGAGGTGAGTCCACTCCCTGGGGTCTGGTTGGGGTGTGGAGGTGAGTCCACTCCCTGGGGTCTGGTTGGTGTGTGGAGGTGAGTCCACTCCCTGGGGTCTGGTGAAGGCCTGGTCATCGGTCACCAGGGTAGGATTTCCCAGAGTTCCCCTGGTTCCCTGGGAACAGGGGTCGGGGGGAGGCGAGGGTCTCCAATTGAGGGAAGGCATCTTGCAGACTTGTTGCTGGCCTGCCCGCCACAGTGTATCCCGGGAGGCCAGGGGCTGGCAGAGCAACACTTAGCAGAGGAAGCCGGAGGGACCCTGGGGAGTGATTGAACACTTGTGAGCACTTCAGGGAGCGAGTGGCCCTCCTCCAGGCGTGCTCCTTCCCAGCAGGGAAGGCCTGGGCACCCTGGGGGTGAGGGACATTAGCTGCATGCATTAGCTTGCTCTGCACCGGGAGGGGGATCGATGCCTGGCCGGGGAAGCTTCTCGCCTTTCAAAGGAATCCAAGGCCAAAGTGGGGCTGTGGCCCCCACCCCCAGCCTCGTCCATACAAGCCTGGCAGGTCCTCAAGAGTCAAGCACCTGCAAAGGCACTGGGCCCTGTTCCCTGGAGGCAGCCTGAAGACTGCCTGCCCCCTCCGCCCTGGGTCCCTAGCTCAGCCTGGGTCCCCAGCTCAGCCAGCTTCCTCTGGAGATGGCTCTGGGGCTCCTAGCTGCCTGAGCCCAGGCCTCAGTCCAGAGGAGCGCGGCATCAGGCCACTGTCTGGGTGACCTGGGCCACGGGCCGTGTGCCCTGTGCCTTGCCTAGAGGACTCAGCCCACAGCCACCAGTCACTCCAGGGTCGTCTCTGTCTTGCGAGTGAGGCTGGCAGGAACAGCAGTGTGCCCTTGGGATGGGCACGGTCACCCCACAGCCAGAGTCGGGCGAGCCTGTGCTGACGAGGGACCGCCAGCAGTGCAGGGTGTGGGGTCTGGCTGTCTGATGACCCCATGACATGTCAGGCCGCTCAAGGACTGCCTGTTCAGGTAGGCCAGGCCGCTGGTGGGTCACTGCTGTCATGACACTGTGCTGCCCGCCCTTGACCCCAGCTGCCCTGGTGAGGAGGGAACAGCAGCCAGGGACCTCCTGGAGACATGGGCAGGCCCAGCCCAGAGCTGTCCAGCAGGGGACAGGACACACAGCTCAGGAGCACAGGCCTGCCAGGGTCCTGTCCTGGAGGAGCCCCAGAGCTGAGCCGCTGTCCCTGCCCTGCCCTGCCGCTCCCTGGATGTGTGTGGATCCCACTTTGTCATGTACCCAGAAACTGGGGACCCCTGTGTGGCTTCCCAGGGCCCAGAACCCAGGACAGAGCCTCCACTGACCCCGGGGTCCTGGGTCAGGCCCCACCAGGTACAGTGTTCTCTGAAGCGAGCAGACAATACTCTGGTGAACTGAGCTCTGAGTTACAACAGAACTTGCTGGAACTGATGTCAGAGCTGCTCGGAAAACCAATTTCCCAGGGCCTTGAACGCTACACACAGACCTTGCTGCGTCGTCTGCACAGTGGGCGCTGGCTGAGCTGGTATCCTCCTCGTGACGGGGGCAAGGTCCTAGCACTCATGACTCACCCAGTCCACATTCCCCCTCAGATGTTTCACAGTAGCATGTTCAATGATCCCTCCCACCCTACCCTGAGGTCCAAATACCCCTCGGGGAGTCCCGGGGACCCCCCCTCCTCTGCTGCTTCCATTCCCTAATGCTGCAACAGCTAAGGCTGGGCAGGGCTGACGCCAGGAGCCTGGAGCTCCACCGGGGTCTCTCGCGTGGGTTCAGGGCCAAGCCCTTGGGCCATCCTCTGCCGCTCTCCCAGGCACGTTAGCAGGCGGCTGGATGGGAAGTGGAGCAGCTGGGACTCGCATCAACGCCCATATTGGATGCTGGCATCGCAGGCAGCAACAGTGCCTGCAGCGCCACTGGCCGCCCCCTGCCTGTCAAACAAGTAACAACTGTTTAAAAAAGTATAAAGCAGGTGGTGTGCAGGTGGATGGTGCCTGGGTGTGCTAAGGCCAAATTCAAGTTGATCCACAGGGGAAGGGAGGTTGGTTTGTGGGGTGCAGAACACAACCCTCGGAACGCATAGGGGACAGCATGCCCTCCACTCCACATTCCCCAGCCTGCTCAGCTGTGCAGGGGCCGGGGAGGGGGCCGAGCGGGGGTAGACGCTAGGACGGGACCACAGCAACTCAGACCCGGGAGCTGTCCCTGCTCCCCAAAAGGCCTGGGACTTCCCAGCCCTTTGTCCCGAGCCCCTGGGCTCCTGTGTTCTCAAGCTGCCCATATGCCGCTCAGGTCGGGGCCAGAACCAGAGAGCCAGGAGCAGCCTTCTGCCTGGGCCACCCCGCCCCCTGTCCCAGCGCCGCTGGAGTGGGTGAGAGCAGATTAATTGTTTATAAAAGCACTTAGACCCTGTCAGGCGACAAGTGCTATGTCCCAGCAACATTATTTCATTACTGTCCCTTGGAGACGGAGCCATCAGCGAGGGTCTGAAAACAGGACACAGAGCCAGCAGCCCCAGCCACATCCACCCAGCAGCCCCTGGGGAGTGCGGGCAAATCACTCAACTCCGTGCAAAACCCCCAGCGCCTGCCAAGACCCCTGAGCTGAGAATCAGCCTGGCCACAACCGCACCCCACCCCCCAGCGCCTGCCAAGGCCCCTGAGCTGAGTACCAGCCTGGCCACTACCGCACCCACCTCCCCCAACCCCAGTGCCTGCCAAGACCCCTGAGCTGAGAACCAGCCTGGCCACAACTGCACGCCACCCCCCAGTGCCTGCCAAGACCCCTGAGCTGAGAACCAGCCTGGCTACAACTGCACGCCACCCCCCAGTGCCTGCCAAGACCCCTGAGCTGAGAACCAGCCTGGCCACTACCGCACCCCACCCCGGCACACCCCAAGGCCCCCAAGCTACCAGCATTCCAGGCAGGGCGGCCAGCCTCACCCCATGCCCACCAGGGCCCCCAAGCTGAAAGCCTGCCAGTGGGGCATCCCCTCCCAGCACACCCAAGGCCCCCAAGCTACCAGCATTCCAGGCAGGGTGGCTGGCCTCACTCCCTGTGCCCACCAAGAGCCCATGTGGGTGGCCCAGGAGCAAGGAGCCCTTCCCCAGGCACAGTGTTGGACCAAGCTGTCTGCATCACGCATTGTGTCCGTTGGGTCCTTCCTCAGTGCTGGGCACAGGAGGAAAAACCAGGGAGACAGTTCCAGCAACTTTTCTGGGGAGCCTCGGGACTAACACCAACCACAATAATATGTGACAAAGGTCAGATGGGGTGGGCGGGGGTAATGGGGTGCGGAGTCTAACTTCTGGAGCCGTAGCGGGGGAAGGAGCAGACCTGGGGAGGGGTGGGGGCTCCAGACTGCTTTCCCAGCAGGGAGCTTCCAGTTACCCTGGAATAGCACTTCTACCACACACACGGGCTGGGAGCTGATGGCTTGTGGCCCCTCCAAGCTCCAAGCCCTCTCAGCAGCCACTCTGGCCGTGCTGGCCAGGCTGAGCTAGCAGCTCTGGCCAGCCCTCAGGCCACTGTTTGAGCACAGCAAAAGAAGGTGGGCTTCTACTGAGCACTGGCTGTGTGCCTGGGGTTAAGCTGTGTGACCGTGTGCAGGCTGCTGCACCTGCTGGAGGTGACCATGGCCTCTGGTCCACAGAGCTGTCCCACAGGTGAGGTGGCCAGACGCAGGAGGGAGGCCTGGGCCAGCACCACAGCTGTCAGCTGCTGTCCCTGCCTTCCACCTGGCATCAGAGGTGAGGGTGTAAGCCCCCCACAACCATGGGGAGACCCTGTCCTCAGACCCCTCCCACCATGGCGGGCAGAGTGGGAACTTATCTGAGATGCTCTGAGTTCACTCTTAGCTGCCCTGGCTGGGAAGGTCACCCTCGCGGATCCCTGGACAAGGCCTCCCCCTGCTGTAGGGAGCTTGGTCAGGTGGAAGGACCCTGCATGACCGAGACGGTGGGCTCAGCAGAAAGCCAACATGAGATGGTGGCATGAAGGACATCCCTGCCCCCTGAGGCCACTGTGGCCTGCCTCTCCCCCCACTGCCCCCGACACTGACCTGAGCCTGCCTCTCCCCCCACTGCCACCAAGCCAGTCTGAGTGGCCCAGCCACTCCCCTCCCTTCTGGGAACAGGAACAGTGGCAAACCTGGTATCTCTACCAGGAAGCCAGGCTGCTGCAGTGGACAGAGGCCTGTGCGAGCCACCTCCTGAACCTCCTAGGGATGGGGAGGGCCTGCTGGTGCCAGGGAGCATGGGCATCTCACAGCAGCTGATGGGTGCCTTGGTCAGCTCCCTGGGCGAGGTTAGCACAGGGCCACTGCAACTGTGAACTCAGGCCCGAGTGGGCGTGCTGAGGCCCCGGGTGGGCATGCTGGCTGGAAGTGACCAGCAGCTCACCTGCCCCCTCGTCCAGCCGCCACACAGAGACTGCCGTTACCCACACTGCAATGCCAAGCACTTGTACCCCCAGTGCCCGCCCTGAGCCAGCAGCAGATTCACCCCACGCCCACGGGAACAGCCTGGGCACAGAGTTCCAGGCAAATCCAGCAACTGCCTCGCCCGCACCAAGCTTCTCCTGGAGGAATCTTTGTTCACTGGGCACTCAGGGACCCGCAACCCTGAGCCGGGCACTTGCCATGCTGAGTGTCCCCAAGGTCCTCCTGTGTCCTGGTTCACAGGCGACACAGTCCCCACTCAGCGGGGCTGTGAAGCGAGGCCCAGCATGCAGGCGGGAGTGACCCCTGCACCTGAGCCCAGGGGGTCAGCATCTCCAGGGACCCCACGGTGGTGAGGAGGCTGGGGGCCTGATGGCGGCACCAAGGTGGGAAATGGAGCTGGGGAACAAGGCTTATCTAGAAATTTCTATGGAGGCCGTAAACCCCTGGGCCTGAACTGACCACGGACGGCCTCCGTAGTCCACACCCCACAGAACAGCACAGCTCAGGCCCCTAGGGGGCCAGAACACAGTCAAGCAGGCTGCCCAAGGTCCAACCGGCCCCCACACTAGGCCTTCCCTCTCTCTACTTTCTGTTGACTGCTTAGACCAGATGTGGAACCCATGGGCTCCCCGCGGTCCATCCGGCCCGGCTGCAGCAGCTGCCTGTCCCAGCCCTGCCAGCAGCGCCTGCACGGGGCCAGACCCACTCAGCAGCCTCCACCTGGCAGTGCCTGGAATAAGCATGTCCCCGGAGCAGTGGGGTGAAGGACAGGGCCAGGCACTCGGCAGGAGCCATGTCTGAGGCCCGCACCTGAGCAATGGGACCCCGGGGAGGAGGACAGGATTGCCAATGTCATGTGGGGTGTCAGGTGGCTGCCCTGGGCTAGGCCGAGAGAGGAGGGTGCCAGTCCCCAGCCTGGGCAGCCCAGATGCCCTCCCAGGACCCTCACCCCTGCCCTTGCAGCAAACCTTGCACTAATTCCCAGGTGGGGCGAAGGGGTCAGCTCTGCTGTCACCTGGCTGACCCAACAGCAGTTCCTACACCACACTGTCCCACAGGCCCTGGGGGTGACGCCCCAGTTTCTGGCCCCTGGGGTAGCAGCATACCCCTCCTGCTGCTCGGTGCAGGGAGGCGCTGGGATCCAGTCACAAGCGCTGGGGACAAACCTGGGGCTGTGCCCTTGGCTGTGAGCTGGAGCCTGGTGATTCCACAGGAGGCCACTCTCCCATCCTCCTCCCAGGATGACTGACCTCCACGACTGGCCCGAGGGGTGTCCACCCTCAGGAGCTTTAGCCAAGGGGCAGGCTCAGCCACAGGGCTCCCCAGCAGCCAGGCCACGCCAGGAGCAGCTGGGGCTGCCTCCTGCTGGCCAGCCGGGACCATAATTAAGACTCGGGTTTCAGCAAAACGCTTTATTGCTGGGTGGGGCATGGATCAATAGACAAGGTTTTTATCGCAGATGAAAATTAATTATTTAGTGTCCAACACGTTGGCGCTCACATAACTGCCAGCAGCAAGGGGCTCAGCTTGCAGGGTCCCCAGGGCTGAGGCCCCAGGAGGGGAAGGGGTCAGCTTGCCCCTGGTCCTGCCGCAGGCCGCCTCACCTCACTGCCCGGTGCTTTCCCCTCACTGTCCCCACTGCTGTGTGGGATCCAGGCAGAACCCTGCCTCTCTGGACTTGGGTCCCTCCTTTGAAGCCGCAGGTCATCCCAGGGCCTTGTGGGGACAGTGAGGGGGCCAGGTCAGAGGCTGAGCACAGCTCGCCACGGCAGCTGCACAGGTGCTCGCCAACACTGAGCTGCACTGCGAGCCTCAGCCACACGGCCGGCAGTCCCCGGGACAGGAGCCCTGGGTGCAGCGTCCCCAGCTCCGTGGCAGCCACGATGACTGTGGTGAAGGTGTGGAAGGCCATTGTCTTGGTGATGATTATGCCAGTGGCGTAGCCAAGAAGACTGCGGTTGGGATGGAGTTGTGTTAGTGCCGATGGTGATGATGGTGAGAATGGGAGCTTTGGTGGTGGCAATAATGATGGGGAGGGCCGTTGTCATGGTGATGATGTGGCTGGTCCATGCCATAGCAGGCTAATCTTATTTCTGCATGACCAGGACCTGTGAAGGCGCCAGTGCCAGGCCCAGCTGCTCCCTCGGGGCGCCAGTACCAACGCCAGCTGCTCCCTCGGGGCGCCAGTTCCAGGCCCAGCTGCTCCCTCGGGGCGCCAGTGCCAGGCCCAGCTGCTCCCTCGGGGCACCAGTGCCAGGCCCAGCTGCTCCCTCGGGGTGCCAGTTCCAGGCCCAGCTGCTCCCTCGGGGCACCAGTACCAACGCCAGCTGCTCCCTCGGGGCGCCAGTTCCAGGCCCAGCTGCTCCCTCGGGGCGCCAGTGCCAGGCCCAGCTGCTCCCTCGGGGCACCAGTGCCAGGCCCAGCTGCTCCCTCGGGGTGCCAGTTCCAGGCCCAGCTGCTCCCTCGGGGCACCAGTACCAAGTCCAGCTGCTCCCTCGGGGCGCCAGTGCCAGGCCCAGCTGCTCCCTCGGGGCGCCAATGCCAGGCCCAATGGCTCCATTCTTTCTTTTCCTTCTTTAAAATTTTATTTTTATTGGAAAGGCAGATTTTTACAGAAAGAGAAAGACAGACAGATGGCCACAACGGCCAGAGCTGAGCCAGGCTGAAGCCAGGAGCCAGGAGCTTCTTCCGGGTCTCCTGCATGGGTGCAGGGGCCAATGACTTAGGTCAACAGAATGCACTGGCACTCATCTGGGATGCTGGTGCTTGTAGGTGGAGGATTAGCTGCTATGCCACCATGTCACTCACCCACCCCGCCCAGGTGGCCACGTTTTGATCCAGCAGAAAGCAGCGGAGGATGGTCCAAGTGCTTGGGGCCCAGCACAGCGTGGGGGACCCAGAGGAGTCTCCTGACTCCTGGTTTTAGGCCAGTCCAGCTCTGGGCGTCTTAAGTGAACCAGCAGATAGATCTCTGTCTCTCTCTCTGTGGTCTGCCTTGCAGATAAGAATAAATCATTGTTTTCTTAAAAGACTGGTAATGGTGACAGAACTGGTCAGGGGGAGCAGCCACTGCCTCTGGTGCGGTGACTGGTCCTTGCACGGCAGTGTGGCCGCACTCACCAGGGCTGACCCACTCACCAGGGGCCAGCCGGGCACCGAGTGGCCATGGGAAGGGTGTGAGGCTAAGGCAGAAGGGAGACGAAGGGCAGCCTGGCGTCGGGCAGAGGGCACAGGGAGCTGCTGCAGGTGCCTCAGCAGCAAGGTAGCCCTGGGCACATCCTGGCAGGCTTCCTGTAGGAGCTGCCAGCCTTCCCCCACCTTGGCTGCCGGTGCAGAAGGCCTCACTGAGCACAGAGGGGCCGGGAGCGTCCCTGTCCCCAGGGAGTAAACTGAGCCCTACCTCGCTGTGCCTCTTGCTGTCTTCATCCGGGCTGTGCTGGCATCGCTGCCCAGGACCCTGCCCGCCACAAGGCCTTCTTCCCACCTTCACATGGGGTCACAGTCCTGCCACTGCCCCCCCCCCAGGGAGGCTACAGGGCACATCCCTGCTCCTGTGCCCCTCAGAGGCTCCAGATGGGGAGAAGCTGGGTGAGGGGTGCCCGTGCCCGCTCTGCCACTCGTGCCCCGGGTGGCCAAGGCCGTGAGCACTCACAGCACACATGTCTGACACATCTCTGGGGACAGCCCTGATGGCTGGAAGTCCCTATTGATCCGGGAGGACAACAGAGGTCGCCCTTTTTTTTTACACCCAAACCTATAAAACACTGAAATCCATAAACCACCCTGCTCACCGGCTTCAGCGACACCCGCAGCCTGGTCAATACTGGCCATTAAGGCCCTACCCAGCCGCCCAGCCCTTGGCCAGGGCCATCACTCTGTGCCCTGCGTCCAGGCTACGTGTCCATTACGGGTCACGTTGCCAGCTGACCGGCCTGCTGATCGATCCCAGGGAGGCCAACGTGGAGTGTCTGTGCTCCAGCAAGGTCAGGGGTCACATGGGACAGCTTCTCTCCCTGAGGACACAGGCTGCCTGGCTCCCCAGCCCCGCCCTCCCACGCACAGCTGGCCCCAGTGAGAGTGCCCAGGCCCCAGTGGTCACCCAGGCTTGGGGACACCTGCGGGCCCCTGGGTGCCTCCATGCGAGCCTCGTCCCATGGGTGCTTCCTGCCTGTCCACAATCTTCGCACAACCACGATCGCACCCTCACCAGGACACTTGGTCCTCTCTGGGGAGACACTGGAGTGGTCGGGAGCTTGTGCCATGGATGAGGGTCCCACTGCTGCCACCGGTGAGGGCAGAGCAGAAAACTTGAGTGCAACCAGCGGCAATGGCACACTGGTGGCAGCGGGTGGCATTGAAGCCTCAGGGTCGCACCTTGAAGGTGCCACGCTACAATGTAACAAGCGGAGGCTTTCATATCCACCAGAGGTAGAAAAGCCGCCACCTGCTGCTTCTCTCCCCAGGTGTCCACAGCAGCGGGACTGGGCAGGCCAGGCTGAAGCCCAGGAACTGCCCCCCAGGCGTCGGAACGCTCATCACAGCCTCCCCAGAGACCTGCATGAGGAGGACCTGCAGTTGCCAGACGGGGTGGGACTTCTACCAGGTGCCAACTCCTCTACCAGGAGTCACAGCCAGAGCCTGCTTCGTGACTTTTTAAAAGCCATCGCTGGCAAAGCCTGCCTCTGGGGCTTCAGCCTTTGCCTGCCCAGGGCCCGGGGTCAGTGCCTGCAGCTCCTGGGGGCCACCTGACCCACGGCAGACAACATGTCTGTGTCCCGACCAAATGGACACAAAATTAAGCACTTTTACGTAACTCACATGTCACACTGCTTCCAACAGGAAAATCTTTTCCTTTTGCTTTCTGTTGTTTTTCTCCCAACCATCCCAAACCTAAAACTCACTGGACAGGGGTCATGGTCCTGGTACAACGAGCGAGCCTCCACTGGCCGTGTGAAAATCCCATATCAGGTCCCCATGTTGAGGACAGTGAGAGATGACCCTGGACACAAGAGTAGGATGTTAGGAGGAGTCTGTTGCCCGAGCCTGGTGACAGCAGCTCCTGCTAACACTCCCAGAGCCACTCCGCCAGGGTGCCAAAGTCAGGGGTTTTAAAGTTCTTACCTGCCAATCAGATTGAGAGCCACACGGGACAATGCTTCCAAGTATTCGATTAGCTAGGTGGCAGGAGGGGGCTGCTGGAGCCCAGAGTTTGCACGTAGTCAGATAGCACAGTAGCACAGTAGACTCAGTCCTTAGACCCATCGCACACCGGCAATTCACCTGGATGGCACAGAAGGAGGTAGGAAGGGCAGGGCTTGGAACCTGTCGGCACTGAGGGTTAGCTCAGCTGCACCCACTCTCACCCACGCCACTGCTTCCTGGCCAGCTCCCTGCCAACTCACCTGAAGAGCTCAAGTTCCTGGACCCCCTTCCAGCCCTGACTGCTGCGAACCAGCAGATGAAAGATTTCTCTCTCTCTCTCTCTCTGACTTGCACATGAGTAAAACAAATGAATCTCTAAACACAGTACACTGGCGCAAGAGCCACAAGGGGAGGCAGGACCCCCGGGGCCCTGGGCTGAGAGCACAGCGCTGGAGGCCGGAGGACATCCAGGTGGTGGTGTCACCTCCTGTGAGGCTGCCTGCGCTTCTGGGCCTGCGTTCTGCTTCCTCCCTCCCTCCTCTGGGAGCCCAGAGCCTGGGAAGCCCCTCCCACGGGCGACGTGCCAGTGGCACTGAGGCTGCAAATGCACCGACAAGACAGGCCGACAGTGTAGAACCGTGGCCTGGGCAGGCCTGGGCAGCCAAGGCCTCCCGTTATGGCCGAATGACTAACTCCGTTTAGTGAAGTTGCGGAGGGCCTGTCCGAAACAATGACTCCTGTCAAAAGCTTTATCGCAGCCCTGGGTCTGCACGGGACACTTGTCAGTTTGCGCAGAGGACAAAGGCCGCATCCCTGCCGTCCTGCGGCCACAAAACGCAGCTCTGGCCTCCGAGTGGAGCAGGAATCCTGCCCCGGGCACGTCTCAGCTTGAGCTCGGAGGTGCCAGGCAGAGCCAGCCCTGGCCGGCTGTGGGTGGAAATGAGGCATCACCTTGCCGTGGCACCCTTCCACCCCTCCCCAGGATTCCGTCTTCAGCCAATGCCACGGAATGTGCCAGAAGCTGCCAGAAGCTGCTGGCCTCCAGTCCCTGTGCACCCAACCCTGGCTGATCTTCACCTGGCTTCCAGGAAGGCCAGAGGCCAGGGAAAGCTAGCATGCACCGGGTAGTCATCCTGCCGCTGTGTCCCTGTGCCCGGGCAGGCCGGCCAGCACCTCTGCTGGGCTGCGAGAGCGGCTTGCTCTCCATGGAGGCCGTCTCCTCGAACTGAGCAGATCAGGAGCGGCGGTGGGCAGGGGTACATGAAGCTGGTATAGGTGATGATGATGGCAGCTGGGGCCAGAGACGTGGCTGCCAGCACGCTGGCTCCTGTGTACCAAGGCCCAGGGCTCCCCACCCGACCCACGGAGGCTCTGCCCCCTCAGGAAGGACCATTTCATTTCCCTAGCAGACCAGAGAGCAGGAGAGCCACTGCCCACACCTCCTGGGTGGACAGGAGGATCGCAGACCACACACAGGTACCGCGAGTGCACACACACACCACACATGCGTATTTGTACATACCATTGTGCATCCGTGTGCACTGAATTGCATGTGTGTAAACACGTGTCATACATGCACACACACACATATATGCACCATGCCAGCCAGGTGTGAGGTGCTGCAGCCATGTCAGCCATGAGACCAGGCTGCTCCTTGAGAAAGCCAAGGATCAGACACAGACAAGCCCAGCAGAGCATCCCCCGCCCCATACCTGCTCGCGTGAGGTCTAGGCCAAGGTGACCTCTGCCTGCCCAGCAGCCCTGTGCCTCTAACAGCATTCCTCAGGGCTCAGCAGTACCTCCGTGTCTGGGGCCACACCATCGTGAAGACACAGGAGCCGCTGGGACAGAGCCCCACCTCCAGCTTCCTGAAGGTATCAGGGGACAGCTGGAGGAGCTGGACTCCCACCACCCAAGTGGGAGACCCAGATGGAGCTCCCAGCTGGCTTAGCTCTGGCCAGCCCTGCCCGTGAGCACTGCCTCCATTGGCCCCTTCCCTCAGCCGCTCACAAGGACCACACCAGCCACCAGTCTTGGAGAGAACCCGGGGAGGCCCCAGCAGCCCTGTGCCAGCACCTCCTTGCCTTGGGATTCAGGAAGCGGTGCCCACTCCAGGTCCGGGCTGAGCCAGGAGCCATGTGTCCCCTCCCCACCCTGGAACTGTCATTCACCATAACCCAACTGGGCCCAGGACCAGGATGTGATCCCAAGGAAGGACGCACTATAAGGAGAGGCTTGCAGAAGCCGTGGACAGCTCTTGGCAGGGCCTGACCTGGAAGGCCCTCCCTGGGTGTTGGTGCCTGCCACTGCTGGACACTGACCCCTCGTGGGGCTCAGGTACCACCTGCATCTCAACGCCACGTGGCAGGTAGGGCACTCCAGAGCTGCCAGCCTCCAGGCTGTCCCAGGGACTTTGGCAGAGCTCTGGGAGCTAGGGACAGACCTGCCAGGACCCCTTGGGGCTGAAGAACACTAGCCAGGGCCCCTTGAAGCTGAGGACAGACAAGCCAGGGCCCCCTGGAGCTAGCGACAGACCAGCCAGGGCCCCTTGGGGCTGGGGACAGACAGACCAGTCAGGGTCCCTTGGGGCTGGAGACAGGCCAGCCAGGGCCCCTTGGGGCTGGGGACTGACTGGCCAGAGCCCATCTGGTCCCTGCACCCTTGGGTCTCCTGGGGACCTTTCTGCTGGGCCATGGAGACTGGGAAGAGCCAGGCAGGCCCACAGAACAGGGGAGAGCCACCACAAGAGGGGCAGCTTGGCCAGCAGGACTGTGAGCCTCGTCCAGGGAGTGGCCAGGCAGGTGGAGGTGAAGGCAGGACCCCAAGGCAGACAGCAGGAGCTTTGACCCTACTCAGGAGTGAAGGGCTGGCCCGTGGGCTCTCTGCCAGGGGCTGAGGGCAGCCAGCTGGGTCCTGGCTGGAGGCACAATCTGGGTATGCCCTGGCCCCATGAGCACATGCCAGCCGCTCCCCACCCTAAACCATTCAGCACACCCAGGCAGCATCTGTGGCACAGCTCAACAGCAACCTTGTGGGGTGGGCCAGGCCCTCCTGGCACAGCACATGGTCCGACTCTACGGTCGCTGGGAGCCCACACAGGCACAGGTGCTCAGCCTCCTGCAGGCCTGCGGTGACCTCAGGGGCTTCCCCTCAGCCTCAAAACCACAAAGCAGGGGTGCAGGCTCACCCCAAATCATCGCCCCTCTGCACCCCGTCCAGCTCCCTGCTAATATGCCTGGGAGAGAGTTCTGGTGCCCCTTCATCCACATGGGAGACCCAGAGAAAACCCCTGGCTCCTGGTATGGACTGGCCCAGCTCCAGCCATCATGGTCACTTGGGGAGGGAACCAGCAGATGGAAGATCTCTATCTCTCTGCCATCTCTGTCTTTCAGATAAATAAAACAAATGTTTAAAATGGGACACACAAGCTCACACAAAGAACAAGAGCCAACAGTGACTTCACAGGTGACAGCAGGGACACCGCCAGGCCGCCTGTGGAGGTGACAGGGCAAGCGTGCAGTCATGCACACCAGAGCTCAGGAAGTGGCCGGCGTGTCTCGGCCTGCCCCCACTGGAGCCAGCCTGACATCTCTGGCCCCTGAGATCAGCCACATCTGTCCCCCTCTGCAAGGCCAGGCGCACAGCAGTGTGAGAGACAACGCCAGCAGGTGGATGGGGGTGTGGTCCCCACAGAGCAGGGACTTAGCCCTGAGACAGGCAAGAGACTGTAAGTGCCCAGGGCACTGGGGCCAGCAGGGTACTCATGCCATCAGGCTGGCTGAGGCATCCAGAGGTGGGACGGCATGGCAGGACAGGGTCCCCACCGCCGGGTGTGAAGTCAGATGGTGCCTAGGAGGCAGGCGCTGAAAGACACCATGTCCCGCAGAGCTGAGGGCGGCCAGCGGGGGCGGGGGGGGGGGACCTGCAGCCGCCCCCTCGGCCCCAGGACCCCAGGTGGCCCCGCGCGGCCCTGAACACCACCATCTGCACCCCCAGCTCGGCGGCTCAGCTGCACCGGCCGGGGCCTGGCGGGGCCCTGGGAGCGCAGAGGTCACAGCCCTTGCCCTGTCCAGATGGGCCGGGACGCAGCGCATCCGCAGCAGGCGACAACAATGCCCCTGGTCGCAGGCCACATTCTGAGGGACCTAGTGACCCTGAACAGGTCCTGAGGCCACGCCGACTCAGCGTAATGGCCAGTCACTAATGAAGGGTCGCCCAGGAGGCCGTTGACCTTGGTCAGCATGCAGGGGCCCTTCACGCCAGAGACGCGGACCTGGTGCCGGCTGGAGCCACACCGAGGGCAAGTCCCAGAGCTGTGAAGGGCAGCGTGGCCACCAGGGAGGTCTACTTGGAGAAGGTGGCACGTAGCTGGATATTGAAGAAGTGGTGGTGTCCACCCGAGATCCCAGAAGAAGGGGCGCACAGGTGTGAGGGCACAGAGGCGGCAAGGGCCCGTGGCAGAGCCGGGGCTGGGTGCCCGGGAGCCTACAGGCTCTGCACACACTGCTGGCAAGGTCTCTGCCCCCATCCTGGGCTGCATGTGTGGGAGTCCAGAGGGGACGCTGGGCAGCCTGAGACCCTGAGCACCGGAGAGGGCTCTGCAGCAGGGGCCCTGCCACACAGAGCAGGGGACAGCTAAGTCCATGGCCCACACCACACCGGGGCCATACAGAAAACTCAGCCGCCAGCCACTGCTGCTGGGTAGCACATGTCCAGCCCCGGCAGAGGTGTGGCCAAGGCCACACAGGAGCCACAGCAAGCCCCGACCCACGCGCCCTGCAGGACCAGGAGTCCTGTCCTGTGCCTGCTGCTGCAAACCCCTGCAGCAGCACCACCCAGGCCCGGGTTATCTAGGGACCAGCTTCATCCCTCAGTCCCCAGTGGAGACAACGGAGGCAGGAACTCCCCAGCCATGAAAACACTGACCCAGCCTACATGCCCAGTTCGTGTGCCAAGTTCCCCATCTGCTGCTAACTCGGGGTGCACCCAGACAAGCTCCAAGCCAGGCTGCTGAAACAGCAGGGTGCAGCCAGAACACAGCAAGTGGGGGCTGGGTGTCCGGGCAGGGAGAGGAAAAGGACCAAGTCTATGTGTGTCGTCTCCTCTCATCGCTAACTGAGCGTGGGCCTGCCTGTGGTCATTGTGGGGTCAGGCAGCCCAATGCCTTCTAGAAATCAGAGGGTGGGAGGGATGAGGGGCGTGGCTATAGGAATGCAAGGGCGTGGCCTGGCGGCAGGTGGGCGTTGTCATGGCCAGTAGGGATGTGGTCATTGGAAGGCAGAGGGCCGTGTGTGAGATACGACCCATGTGAGAGCTAAAGAGGCTGACCCAGTGACATGCCCACGTGCAGGGAGGTGGGCCCTTGGGTGTGGGGCTGGGGTCCCTGTGGCTGAATCCTGGGGGGCTCATCAGAGAGGGTGACCAGGGGACTGACATCCGTGCACCCCCTTTTTAAAAAAATAATTCTTTATTAAGCAAAAGGAGAGAGATCTTCCATCTTCTGCGTCACTCCCCAGATGACGACGACCAGGGCCGGGCAGGCTGACCAGTTCAGAGCTCCCTCGGGGTCTGCCCTGTGCGCGGGGGTCCGGGGTGCTTGGGCCTGCTTCCCCAGGAGGGTTAGCAGGGAGCTGGATCAGAAGTGGAGCAGCCGGGGCTGGAAGCAGCACTCCCATGTAAGACGCTGGCGCTGCAGGTAGCAGTTAACATATGACACCACTGTCCCTTGCCGTGCTGTGCTGACGTGGGACTCTGCCCATAGATGCAGGCCTCCACTGCAGTCAACACAAACCTCTCCATAGCTTTCTCAGCTTCAGGGGTATGGTCACAGAGAGAGACACAGGATGACTCTCCCTGTGGGCCTCGGGGCCCAGTGCTTGGACTATGCCATGCTGCCGTCCCACATGCACAAGCAGGGAGCTGGATCATAAGTAGAGCGGCCAGGACTGGAACTAGCATCCATAAAGGATGCCAGAAGTGGAGGCAGCAGGCTAGCCAGGCCCTCACCTTAGTGCCAGAGGCCCTTGCAGCTTCCACAAGGGTCTCATCTAACCTGGCAGAGGGTAGCTGAGTGGCCAGGCAGAGCCCTGGGGTGCTGTGTGCAGCCCTGGCCAGGCTTGTCCCAACTCCGGCTTCCATGCAGGAGCAAGCCAACCAAGAGCTGTGGGTAGAGGCAAGCAGAGAGGCCCAGCCTGGAGTGGCCCAGGGGCCCTGCTCCCCTGCTCAGCTCCCCAGGGCTCACTGCCTCCTCACCCACCCTGGGAGTCCCTGCAACCCTTCTCATCACCCATGAGGCATGAGGCACACAGCCAGCCCTGCCCCCTCTGCTCCTCCCGCCCTGGAACTATGCCCAGTGTGCACACACTCCCCCATCCTGGGCAAGCAGACGGGAGCAGAAGAGGATGGGACAGGGGCTGTGAGTGGAAAAGCCCCAGTCAGGTGGGAAGACCCCACGTCCCCGGCTCTGCCCCTCAGTTACCATGTCTGTGAAATGGACTCATAGGCTTCTCGCGCCCCCTCCTAGCCCTCACTGAGCATGGGCCCCCCCCCCCCCCCCGCGGAGGGAGCCAGGTGTCTGCCCCATGGTGAATGACAAGAGGCCCAGAGCAGCCCAGCCCCAGCATAGCCTCTTCCGCGACGCCAGGAAACCGAGCTCACAATTAAGGAAACACGATCCCAGATTAGCGAGGTGGGAACAAAGGGTTAGAAGGAAGCAGCAGGGTGATGCCAGTGACAAGGCCAGGAAGGCATCTTGCCGGAGGAACGGGTTTGGCATTTCTCCACCTATGACATGCAACTCAGCTTGGGGCAGGTCCCCCAGGTGCTGTGGAAGGGGGGTCCAGCCAACCCAAAGCCAGGAGGATTTCCCACTGCCATCTCCACCCCCCCATCCCTAGGCAGCCCCCAGGGCCCCTGCCCTGGAGGGGCAGAGTGGAGGGGGAGGGCAGGAGCTGCCCAGCAGCCAAGCTGCTTTACCAAGTGCACATGCCCACAGGCATGCATGCCCATTTCACAGAGGATAAACTGACACCAGGGCACTCGGGAGTTGCTCAACTCCTGCAGCCAACCGATGGCAGAGGCCCAGGAGGTGCCAGGAGTCCAGGGCTCCAGTGGCCAGGGGCCTGCAGGGGTCAGTGTGGCCACGGGGGCTGTCACAGGGCCCATTGCAGCCCACAGCTGTGACACATGACTTCCTGGACAGAGAACGTGATAGAGCCTTCCTCTGAGCAGGAGGAAGAGGAGGCTGGTGCTGTGGCGTAGCAAGGAAGCCACCGCCCGAGATGCTGGCACCCCATAGCGGTGCTAGTGTGAGGCCCAACTCCTTGCTAATGCACCTGGGAGAGCAGAGGACAGCCTGGAGGAGGACCCTGCACCCATGTGGGAGATCTGGAGGGGCGCCAAGCTCCTGGTTTCAGACTGGTGGTTGTGGGCATGTGGGGAGTGAGCCAGAGGGTGGCAGAGCTTTCTCTCTGTAGTTCTGACTTTCAAATAAATAAATCTAGAAAGAGCAGAAAGAAGAGAAGGAAAGCAAGGAAGAGTGGATGGACGGAAGGAAGGCTGGAGGGGAGAGAAGGAGGCAGAGAATGGCGAGGGGGAGGGTGGAGCCCCTGGAGCCTGGCTCTGCACCCCAGGATGGTGTCTGCCTGGCTGGCTGGCACCAGGCGCTCAACCGGCAGTGACTTCCAGCTCAGCCACCAGCCTGGGCGTGGCGCCAGGTGCTCCTGGCCCAGGTAGGTGGGACCCGACGGCACACAGCCTTGTGGTGGCACAGGTGCTGGCCGAGTGGAGGACTGCCAGCTCGCAGATCTCAACCACACATGTCCAATCAGTTCCTGTGCCTGACACGGAGACCTGCCCGGAGGAGGTGAAGCCTTGAGGGCCCCAAGCTGCTGCCCCGCAAAGGGACAATGGGCTCTGGTTCTGATGCTGCTGGGAGCAGCCACGGCGACCCCAGTTCCTGTTTGGTTTTCCAGCCGTGAGGCCGGGGTGCCCCAAGCCGGGGACTCGTGGTGCACCTGGGGCAGCCTCGTACGCCAGCTGGAGCCTCTGTGGTGCTGGGGGGAGGCTCAAACCCCAGGCCCTGGGGGGGTCAGTCCCCACCCCTGCGGGTCACCTGACCCAAGTCCTCCTCTGTGTCTACTTTTGGCAATCCAACTCAGGCGTCTCAGTTCTTGTCTTAAGATTTACTTAGTTATGTCAAAGGCGGAGAGAGGGAGGGGGTAGGGAGAGAGAGAGATCTTCCATCTGCTAGTTCACTCCCAATATGGCTGCAATGGCTGGAACTAGGACATTCCAGAGACAGCAGCTTTTTCCAGGTCTCACACCGGTGTGGGGCCCAAGCATTTTGTCCATCCTCTGCTGCTTTCCCAGGTGTGTTATCAGGGAGCTGGATCCAAACTGAGGTTGTTGGGACTGGAGTCAGCTCCCGCATGGATAGGCCAGTATTCCAAATGGAGGCTTAGCCTGCTACGCCACGATGCTAGCCCCAGGCACCACATTTCTGAGACTTGAACATCCAAAGGTGGCCTGGGAGCAACTCCCCAACCCATGGGGACCCAGGTGTGTGTGTGCACACATACACGAGTGGGCTTGCCTGGGTGTGCCTTGTGTGGTATGTACACCTGGTACACCTGAGAGTGTGCTGTGCGCTCTAGCACTTCCCGTGAGCCCTGCTGGAGGAGGAAATGTTGGCGTCGCGGGGAGCAGGGTCAAGGCTGCCAGGGGGCCTGAGAGCACCGCAGAACCTGGAACGCGCACGCCTGTGCCGCTGGAACCCAGAGCAGGGCAGGACGGGCTGTGCTGGCTCTTG
Source organism: Ochotona curzoniae (assembly GCF_017591425.1). Classification (NCBI taxonomy): domain Eukaryota; kingdom Metazoa; phylum Chordata; class Mammalia; order Lagomorpha; family Ochotonidae; genus Ochotona; species Ochotona curzoniae. Next base: position 1,432,937 of record NW_024467118.1, on the reverse strand, counting down.
TCCTCGCCTGGAGATGCTTGGAGCAACAGGGCCTGGGAGGCTCCACTTCAGGTAGCCCCATGTCCCCGCGTGGGCAGTGCTCCAGACCAGGTCAGCGGGAGGGCTGCGGCGCCCAGGACTGACACAGGGCCTGCAGCCGGCAGAGCACACCTGCTGGCAGTGGCCCCAGCCCTGGGGTGACACAGGCAAGAGCGGGCCAAGTGTCAGCTTGGGGCACGTGTCCTGCAGTGGTTGGCGGCTTTCAGAAGCACCTACTACGCGCCCACTACCCTGGCTGCCCCAGCCCCACGCCCTGCGGGACTCCTTGCTTAGGAATCTCCCAATTAGCGGGCGCCTGTGCCGATGAAAGGGCTCTCTATGTGCCCTGGCCCCTGTTTGGGCTGTCAGCAGCAATTTGGGGAGGCCTGACCTGCTTTCTAAGCCAGTAACCCACATTGTATGCCTCGGCCGGCGCCGCCACCACCCATGAACTTCACCTCCATGACCAAGGAGATGAACCAGCTGGGGTGCGGAAGGAATAACAAAAACCAAACCCACCCGGGGACTCTCCCACGAAAAGGATCTCAGGCTGGGGGCACAGAGTTGGGCTGTGGACCCAGCCACTGGAGCGTGGCTCTGCCCACGGCCGCCGGCTGCCGTCTCGTCTCCTAATTGGTCTGGGGCACCCCTTGGAGATGGCGGCTGCACTCCGTTCATTTTGTCAATTAAGTCCTGACAATTCACTCCTGACAGAGCTGTGGAGCCTTGTCAGATAGAGTTCCGACGGGAGCAGCCACGAGGCCCTCGGAGAGGCGCAGCCTGGCCAGGACCCCTCCTCGGTGCTCATCCAAGGCTGGGCACCGCCCTGGACACACGGCTGCTCCCCAAGGGGCCGCCTAGGCCACAGCCCCACTGCCTGGCCATGGCCAGCCTCTGCATCCCTGCCATGCACCCCTCACGCCTGAAGCTGGACAGGCCCCGGCACAGGCACACGGGCAGACATACAGCCAGCAGCAGGCACGGGTTCACGGCTGCCACTTGCACCTGAGAGTCTGAGTGGACTTCCTGTAGGGACTGCTGCCCACAGAGCCTCAGCAGAACCAGGGACTCCACAGCCAGAATCCATGGGGTGCCTGGCGTGGACCCCCAGGAAACCACAGGTGTGGTGTACCCAAAGTTGGGCACTTAGCCGACCTGAGCTCACACTGGCCTCTCAGGGCGCGGGCCCTGCTCCAGTGCCTAGCTGACCGATCCTAATGCAGAATCCCAGGCCCCAGGATCTGTGTCTCCTTGGTCCCAGTCCCTCCCACCTAGCAGGCCTGGGGGGCTGGGTGATATCAGCTCCTCACCAGGGTCACCTGTGACGGACCCACCAACTCCAGGAGGACCCGCTCCTACTCCCCAGCCAAGCTGGCCTGGCCTGTGCAGACGCCAGGTAAGGGCAGGCGAGGCCAGTGTGCATGCTGTTGGTTCCCAAGCACACAGGGAGTGATTGAGGGTGAGCACACATCACTGCCACATGTGGTAGGGTCTCCAGTACTGAGCTCAGCACCTCCCTTGGTACTCCCCGGTACTGACCGAGTGCCACCCCCAGGGCACCCTTGATGCCCCTGGGCTCTGCAGCTGCCCACCCTGACAGATGCCCCGGCTACCTGTGCTGACCCTCTGTCATGCCCCCAGCATCCACGCTGCTGCTGGGCCCTGGCCAGAGGGAGACTCCTGCCGCGGTCAGAGCTACACGGTGAAGACGTGGGGCATGGACAAGGTTTGGGGCTGCACCACCGAGGGCCTTGGGCACCTGGGCCCTGCCAGAGCCTGGTACAGCCAGGCAGCCCCAGCGCACGGGTGCATCCCCAGGAAGTGGCTGGGGTGAGGTGGCAGGCCTGAGTCGCACCCCAGGGGGAAACGTCCCTGAGTCCTTGGCCTTGACCCTGGAGGTAAAGGCCAGCGAGGCTGAGGCGGCCACACTCAGTGTCCATTAGTGAGCCCCTGTGCCGCCCCCAGGCAATTAGCAGCCGCGCCTGCAGCCTGCTGCCTAATCCCACTAATTGATAGCACAGCCTGGCCCCACCCCTGTCCCCCTGGAGGCTTCACGCCTGGGGGCCCAGCTCTGTCCCCTCAGCTATGGCCTGGACCACTCCAGGAACCCTGGGCCAACCTGTTCCCAACACAGAGACCTCCCCTCCCATATCTGCAGGCTGGACAAGGGTTGGGAGTGCCCGCTCTCCAGGCCACAGGCCATGGGCAGGTAGGTCAGAGGGCCACAGCACTCACCCAGTTTCAGGCCTGGCCTCCTCGGGCTGGGATCACCCGCTATGGTGAGGGTAGTGAGGAGGAGGGTGGAGGTGATAAGGAAGATGAGGGTGATAAGACGGTGAGGGTGATCTGTCTCCAGCCGAGGGTCAGCCATGAGCAGCAGGCCTGTGGCTGCTCAGACTCCCGGGGCACAGAGTGACTGCTGACGGGCAGGCTTTTCCTTCTGGGGTCCTCGGGCAATGGCATTCCTGTGGACTTGCTCAAGCCCCCACCTGTGCACTGTGCAGCCGGAGGCTCCAGCAGGTGCCCTGCCCCACCCCAACAGGGCTGCTGCCAGAAGCAGGAGCCTGAGGTTGCCCAGCCCAGTCCCACGCAGCACCCCACACACCCCACATCCCATACCACATGCCACACACCCCACACACCACATGCCACACATCCCACATATCCCACGCCCAAAGTTGCACACGGCACATCCCATGCCCTACTTCCCCCACCAGCGTGGGTTCTTGGAGGGTGCACGTGACATGTGACCCTCTCACCTCTGGGGCTTGCCCTGGACTGAGTTTGGGGGTGCAAGAGTGGCTGCCCCGGGCAGTTGCACAGGCTGTGCACTGCTCAAGAGCACCAGGTCCAGGGGTGAGGTGAGGCCGAATCCAGCCATCCCTGCACGCTGTTCATGCTGAGGTGGGCTGTTCCAGGGCCAGATGCTGTATGCACACTCCAGGAGCTTACACCAGGCAGGGCAGGGTGGGGTAGGCTATAGAGTGAGCCCCCCGCTGGCTCAGTGCCATGTGGGCAGCTGTTGCCCTGCAGAGGAGAGGAGCAGGAAGGGTGGTGAAGTGTGCAGACGTGGGGCCCCCAGACATTCTGAAGGGGAAGACAGGGAAACCCCAATGCACCCAGCCATGGACCACCGCCCACCCAAGTAGGGGACACAGCCAAGGGCCAACTCCTACCAGCATCACACGTCGCTGGGGCCCTGGCTTTTGACATGACATGAGGACCCACTGCATGCCAGCTGTCACCAGCCCCGTCCCTGTGGCTGGACAAGGGCCGTGCTCTATGGGTCTGCCAGGAGTGGCCAGGCACTGGGGAACAGGTGAGAAGCCATCCCCACCCAGCAGGGCCTGCGGACGACCAGCTGGGCATCCCACCCCAGAACCAGCTCCCACATGCCAAAGACCCATGGTTCCTCCGTGGCCTGCACCCCATCCCACCCTGTTGGCTCCTCCTGCCGGCGGTCACCTGGGGCCCTCCTACCAGCACTGGACTCCTGTCAGGGTTGCTGCGGGGGCGTCTACGAAAGCAGCAAGCTGCCAGCACCAGGCCAGGGGGTCCCAGGTATGTGACTATGCTCTTTCCAGAACCCAAGTCCACAATGCCAGCCAGACACCGCACCCAAACTGGGCTGGGCAGCGCGGAGCACAGCCAGCCAACACAAAAGCCATCAAGTCTGGGAGCATGCTGGAGCCAGCTGCCACTTCAGGGTGGGCACCTAACCCACACGGCATCCACGCCACGGTGCCCAGAGAACCAACGTGACAGACGTGGTGACACCAACCACACATGTGGCTCCCGTGCTGCCAGCAGCAGACATCGGTTAGGGACGCTGCCAGTCATAGGCTCCTCGGGGATTGGTCCCCAGCCCCATCTTGGGCTCACAGCCACTGGGTGAGGCTCCCCTCTGGGACACAGCTGGCAGGGAGACCCCTGGAGACTGGGTCCTCAGGGCTTGGCCCAAGGCTGTCAGGAAGGAAAAAGGAGGCCTGGGGCAAATGGCCATAGGCACTGTGAGCCTGCTGAGCCTTCACCCGAGGCCAGGGCTGCTCTGGCCCTGTGTGTCCCAGACAGCAACTGAATAGCACCAACCCCAGACCCCAGAGAACACACACACACAGCCACATATGCACAGCCTCCCTGTGTGCACAGCCTCTCTGTGAGCACAGCCCCCCTATGTGCACAGCCCCCCGTGTGCACAGCCCCCCGTGTGCACAGCCTCCCCTGTGAGCACAGCCTCCCCTGTGAGCACAGCCCCCCTATGTGCACAGCCCCCCGTGTGCACAGCCCCCCCGTGTGCACAGCCCCCCTGTGTTAACAGCCCCCCCATGTGCACAGCCCCCCCGTGAGCACAGCCCCCCCATGTGCACAGCCCCCCTATGTGCACAGCCCCCCTATGTGCACAGCCCCCCGTGTGCACAGCCCCCCTGTGTGCACAACCTCCCCGTGTGCACAGCCCCCCCATGTGCACAGCCCCCCATGTGCACAGCCCCCCCGTGTGCACAGCCCCCCATGTGCACAGCCCCCCATGTGCACAGCCCCCCATGTGCACAGTACCCCCTGTGTGCAAGCCTCCCCTGTGAGCAAGCCTCCCTATGTGCACAGCCCCCCCATGTGCACAGACCCCTGTGTGCACAGCCCCCCTTTGAGCACAGCCCCCCTGTGAGCACAGCCCCCCCGTGAGCACAGCCTCCCCTGTGAGCACAGCCCCCCCATGAGCACAGCCTCCCCTGTGAGCACAGCCCCCCCTGCGAGCACAGCCTCCCCGTGAGCACAGCCTCCCATATGTGCACAGCCCCCCTGTGAGCACAGCCCCCCATGTGCACAGCCCCCCCGTGAGCACAGCCCCCCATGTGAGCACAGCCCCCCTGTGTGCACAGCCTCCCCTGTGTGCAAGCCTCCCCTGTGTGCACAGCCCCCCCGTGAGCACAGACCTCCTGTGAGCACAGCCCCCCCTGTGAGCACAGCCCCCCTGTGTGCACAGCCCCCCGTGAGCACAGCCCTCCTATGTGCACAGCCTCCCCTATGTGCACAGCCCCCCTGTGAGCACAGCCCCCCATGTGCACAGCCCCCCTGTGAGCACAGCCCCCCTGTGTGCACAGCCCCCCCGTGAGCACAGCCCTCCTATGTGCACAGCCCCCCCGTGAGCACAGCCCCCCTGTGTGCACAGCCCCCCGTGAGCACAGCCCCCCATGTGAGCACAGCCCCCCTGTGTGCACAGCCCCCCCTGTGAGCACAGCCCCCCTGTGTGCACAGCCCCCCCGTGAGCACAGCCCCCCATGTGCACAGCCCCCCATGTGAGCACAGCCCCCCTGTGTGCACAGCCCCCCCGTGAGCACAGCCCCCCATGTGAGCACAGCCCCCCATGTGCACAGCCCCCCCATGTGCCCAGCCCCCCCGTGAGCACAGCCTCCCCTGTGTGCAAGCCTCCCCTGTGAGCACAGCCCCCCTGTGAGCACAGCCCCCCTGTGTGCACAGCCCCCCCTATGTGCACAGCCCTCCCATGTGCACAGCCCCCCGTGTGCACAGCTCCCCCTGTGTGCACAGCCCCCCTATGTGCACAGCCTCCCCTGTGTGCAAGCCTCCCCTGTGAGCACATCCCCCCTGTGAGCACGGCCCCCCTGTGTGCACAGCCCCCCCTATGTGCACAGCCCCCCCATGTGCACAGCCCCCCGTGTGCACAGCTCCCCCTGTGTGCACAGCCCCCCTATGTGCACAGCCCCCCCGTGTGCACAGCCCCCCCTGTGTACACACAGTCACATATGTATGACCTCCCACATGTGCACAGATGCACACACAGCCACATGTGCATGGCTTCCACACTTGTATATACAGCCACGCATGCCCAGTCTCCCGTGTGTGCACAGCCTCACACATGTGCACACACAGTTACGTATGTACAGCATCCTACATGTGCACACACACACAGCACACACCTTCCCTTGCCCCAGAGGCCAGGTAGGGGCTCAGTCCCAACAGGGGTCGGGCACAGGAGGACAGCTCCCCCAGGAGCAGCCCCTGGAAGCCAGCTGGTAGGTGGGGAGCTCCCAGGAAAACACGTGCTACCCCCTGGCACACTGGGGACTCCCAGGGTCTCCATCTCTGGAGAGGTCCAGGCACTTTGGACTCAGGCTCTGAGCAGCCACTTGTGGTACAGCTAACAGCTGGGATGGCCCGGCAACTAGAAAGGCAGCCTTAACTCAGGAACCCTTGTCCAGGCCAGTCTGCAAGCTGCACCCCTCCAGCCTCCACCCCTGACCCTGAAGATGGAAGATCACGGAAAAGGCTGAGACCAGTGAAAGGGGCCTCAGGCCCCTGGCCACGCTGCCACAACCTACCCAGAAACGAGGGTCCCAGGGAGAAATGGGAACAAGGCCAGTGCTAGCTGGGCGACGCGCGCCTGCTCCCCAGCAACGGGGCACCTGCGCAGTGGAGGATACCTGGGGGCCCCTGCCACAAGCAAGACGCCTTCACTGGATTCCCCACTCAGAAGGCTGTCCACCGCCTCCTACCCGCCTCCAGCTGCTGGCGCCCCGCAGGGATCTGAGTCGCAGCTGGGGAGTGAGCCCACCCCCCACATCCTGCTTCCAGCTGTGCGGGGGCAGGGGAGGGCAGTGGAATGGAGTGGAGTGGGCACAAATGCGGGGAGCCGGGTTGCCCAGGGCTGGCAGGAGGCGAGCGGGAAATGCGGGACAGCTGACCGGCTGGAGGTCCTCAGGCCGACACCTGGACAACAGGACCACACTCAGGAAGGGAATCTGAGCGCAGATGGCAACCGAAAAGCAAGCAAGGAAATCCGAGCGAATGGGCGCAGCTCGCCTCCCACCCCCTCCGCGCGAGCCACGCGGCTTCGGGCCCCTTTTGGCACAGCGCAGGACAGACGGACGGACGAGGGGCACCGCTGCAGCCAGCGGGCAGATTTCTCCAGAGGGAAAGCAAAATCAAGGAAGCACCGTGTCGCCCGCCCTCTGGGAATGTGCAAGGGGCGTGGCGCACGGAGGCGGCTTCCCCCCGGCCAGGTCCCGGAGTCCAGCGTGGAACCGGAGCACGGCGCTGCCTCTGGCGTCCGCAACGGATCTTCCGGGGTCTCCTTGGAAACTGTCCTCGATTTAAGAAGTAAAAAGGGCTCCCAGGGCGCAGGGCCCCTGAACCCGCGCCTCCTCGCGCAAGTGTGATGCCTGGCCGCTGGGAGGACGCTGCCCCGGGCCGAGGAATCCGGGCGCGCCCTTGCCTGGTCCCTTCCGGCCGGGCCCGTCCGGGGCTTTGGGATCTTTTCCCTCCCAGTCCCTAGATGGAAGAAACCTCCGCGGTTTTCGCCGCCGGCGGGGCCTCCGGAGCTGCGGAGCTGCACCAGCCAAGTGACCGCGGACCTGGAGTCCGACCCCGGCCTCGGCTTCTCCACCCGCAGCCCGGGCTGCTCGGGCGGGGCCCTTCGGCGAGCGCTCTGCGGTCTCCCAGCATCTGTCCTGCTCCGGGTCGGGAGGGGATCAGGCTGCAGCCCGGCCCCTGTAGGAGGGGAGCCGACCCGGGCCCCAGCGGCCCCAGGGTCCCGAGAGCGCCGGGCGGCTGGTGAGCCGCGGAGGGGCCGGCGTGGCCGCCAGAGGCGGGGTGAGGGCCGAGGGGCGGCTTTTAACGAAAACGGAGTTGAACCATCAGCTCGACCATTAGGGCTAATGCGCTTTGCTGTATGACGCGGGATCAATGCGGTGCCCCGGGGGCCGCCAGCCCGGCCGCCCCCAGCGCGCAGCCCATTTGGGGGAAATAGATTTTCGTGATTTGAGAAACAAACTGGAAGCGCGTGGCGCAGGCCCGGATGTGCTGACTGCGGCTCCCCGAGGCCCGGGCCGCTCCGGGAAGGGCGAGTAGCGGCCCTGGACTCGCTCAGAAGCCAGGGCCCAGAGCCGAGAAGCGGGAAGACGGCGCAGGCCTCAAGGAGTGGGCTCTCCAGGACCCCCGCAGAGGAAGATCCTCCTGAGCAAGACTGCCCCCGCCCCGCATTCCCAGGCGCGGTTCAAGAAAGCGTCAGCCTCTTTGCGGCAGGCAGCGGAACATGGGACACCAACTCACACCAGCCCGGGGGTGGGCACTGAGCCAGGGAGGAAGGCCAAAGCCGGCTGGTAGAGCCTGGGCGCGCCCCTCCCCGGACGCTGCCAGAGAAACCAGACCCTAGGCTCTGGGGCACCGGAGCTATCTGAGGCTCTAGCCCCCAGAGCCTAGGGCTGCCCCACCCCATTCCCACTCGGGGCCACTCAGGCGACCTTGGCCTCTGAAGCCTGCCCCCCGCTGTGGCCTTGGCTTCATTTTGCCTTGGAGGAGAGAGGCAGGGTTGGCGAGGGTTCTGCTGCGGGGTAGGGGCTTGGGTCCCACGCCGTCCTCACCTCCGGAAAGGACCACCCCACTGCATAAGGAACCACAGGCCAACATCTTGAAGGGTCCCCATGTGCATAAACAATTGTCACCCCAAAGCTTTGTCAAATGGTTTTATTCGCACCTCCTCAATCCCGTAGCCCCAGTCCCAGTAGTGGGGCCGGGAATTGGAACATCGGGAGGAAGACCCCCGTGGAGTGGGACCCTGAGGTGCAGCCTGGGACCCAGCAGAAAATGGAGTCCAAAGGGTGAAGGGCTAAGGCTCACACCTCCTGTCCCCACTCTGGAGAGGGCGCAGTCGGGTGTCTCAGAGCTTGGCCCGGTTGCCTTCGGGGGAAAGCTGGGGTTCTCAATTACCTCTTGGCCTGTGGAGCTGCAGACCCCGCAGGCCAAGCCCCTTTCAGCCGGCCGGAGCATCGGGGCTATTCCTGATCCATAGCAGGTGCATCAGCCAAGGTCCACCTCTGCAAACCCAGCTCGTGTGGAAGACGTGCGGTGGAGCCGCGGAGGGAGCACAGGGGCCCAGGCACGTGGGTGCTGTGTTCACGCAGGGGACAAGGCGCAGGGTTCTGATGCTGGGTGGGTGGGCGCCTGGGCCCTGGCGAGGCAGAGGCAGGCGGGAGTTACGGGTGCGGCAAGGCCCGTAAGGCGGACACAGTACGCGTGCTGGAGCTGACGCTCCTGCTTCCGAAAGGGACGTGCAGCATCGCTACGGAGAACTAAGGCAGCCAAGCCCCACGCACAAGCGCAGACGCCCCACCGCCGTCCCAGTTCCTCGCAGAGGCACACGCAGCCGATGCCGCGTTACCTTCTTCGCCCCACGGATGGACACGCAAGGGCGCAGAGGACAGAGCGCTTTACCAGTGCAGAGAAAACGGGAACGCGGCCTGGGCTCAACCCTGACTCCACCCGCCCAAGGAGCACGGCCACCCCTAGGGCCCAGGCTGCGCCTTGTTCACCCACCCACTCGGGGACTGCACGCCCTGCTCCCCACCCCACTCGGGCGGGCTGCCCTCCCTCTCCACCTGCGTGCCACCGAGGACCCCCCAACGCTCCGCAGCCCTTAAGTTTATCCTCCTCTTCCCAAAAGCTTCCTGGGACCCTGGCAAGGTCAGGCGCCTGACTGATCCCGGCCCCAGCCCAAGCTCCGCGCCGAGACTGTCGGGATCCGCGAACCCCAGGGGCTAGAGGACAGGCCGGGGAGGGGAGCGGGCTGGGGCGAGGTAGGAACCGAGGGGCGGGGCCCGCGGGCCGAGCCAGACTCGCAGACGCCGGAGGGACGCCAGGTGAGCCGCCCGGGAGGTGGGGAGGGGGCCCGGGCGCCGGGCCGGGAGGGTTGCGGGAGAGGCGGGCCGTGGCGGGGGTCGGCCGCGAGCGCAGACGCCTGGCGGCCGGGAGGGGTCCCTGGCTGCGCTCCTTCCCGCGTGGCAGCCCAGCGGGCCCGCACCGCTGCCTGCCATCAACCTGCTGGGAAAGAATCACAGATGGGGAGGGGTGGAGGTAACGCCCGTCTCCACAGCCTCCAGTGCCGGGAGGGAGCGGAGTCCCGGAGGTCACCCGGTACCAGAAGCCTTCTCTCAGAGGGGTCCTGGCTTCGTGCACCGCCTGGGCGAGGGCGGAAGGGGGCCGTGGGCGGAGGGAGCAGAGAGACGCGCGGGCAGAGATGGACAGAGCAGAGACCCCAAAGAGAAGTGGCCGCAGTTCCAAGAGGGAAGGGGCCCGCGGCCCGCAACCTCCCCACTGTGGCGCCTAGGGAAGTGGGGCTGGGGCTTCTGCACCCCAACATCTCAGAGGCCTCCCTGGCGGAGGGGCGGGGGTTCGTTCCATAAAACAATAGCGGATGGGCCAGTGGGGGAAGGGGCTGTGGAGATAGCTTCGTGGAGACGAAACGCGCGGTTCTCCAGGAACGGAATTAGTGGGTTTTGAAGCTCACATTTTGGTTAAACAGAAAGTTAAAAGGGAAAAAAGAGAGCGGGTACGATTTGGAGCAAAAAGAGACAACCTGTATGTGGCGGCAAATAAATTCGCACCCAACATAACCACCTGGTGCTTCTCCGAGCCTTTTAACATTTCAGAACAAAGTTTACAAACAGAAAACAGGGCTCAGAGCGGCCATGGGCACCCCAGTGGCAAGAGGCACTACTCCAGCTGGTTCTCCACTGACTGTGCAAACAACGCGGGGGGGGGAGGGGCAGTGAGCTGAAGGCAGCTAGCTGTCCACCCCAACTCAGAACCCACCCCCCAGCCAGCAGCTGCAGGAGCGGGGCCTGGGCCTGGGTCACTGCAGCCCACCTGGGCGGGAGGGCCACCCTTTCCTCTCAGGCCACCCCGGGGAAGCTGGGAGAGGTTCCTCTTCCCAGCAGCCCTCAGCCTGGGCAGGCAAGCTCAGCTCGGTAGGCACCCCAACGAGCCTCATCCCCTGGAATCTGCTCTGAGAGAGAGTCGGTGAAAGTACTGCAACTTTAGGGACACCACAGTGTCAGTACCCCTCCCCTCTTCCAGCCTCAGGTGACACTGACTTGGGAGAGCCCCCCTCCCGCACTGGTCACTCCGGCTCCCCCTCTGCCTGCTCACCTGCCAGGGCTAGGCTCCCCAGCCCCACCCCATCCTCCCTCCACGCCCGAGGGGTCTGCAGGGTTACCCTCCCCGCAGAGAGGCCATGGATGTGGGCAGACGCCAGCAGAAGACCAGATCCGGGTGAGGCCAGGCAGTGAGTTGGTGCTATTCCACACCACACCCGCACACCGGAGGCCTGGGGGCGGCTGCGCTGGGGGCTCCTGAGGGTCTGCCCCAAGCCACCGAAGGCGGCTCCCTTGGTCTTGGGCTTGTGGTGGAGAAATTGAGGCCAGCGGAAGAAGGGGCGCCCCCAGGTCAGTGGCTAAGTAGGACCCCCATCCCAGGCTCAAGGGGCTGGCTCTGTGACCAGAAAGCCCTTTGCAGTCCGGGGCAGGCTGAACTTGAACTCTCACTAAGGCAGAGGTCGAGGTGCGGCAGGAGGGAAAGGGCTGGCTGTTCCTCTCGCGCGTCCGCGTTGGAGCCAGCGCGTCCGAGGTGCGCCCGCGATCGATGCCACTGGAGCTCCCGGCGCCCGCCAGAGCGAGGGTGGGCTACATGGCGCGACCCCCCCTCGAGACGCCAGAGCAGGGCGGATAATCAGAGCGGAGAGCCGACTGGGGCCCCTGCGCCCTGCCAGCCGAGCCCCGTGCGGAATCCATTTCCTCTCCGTCACCACTTTCGGTCGCAGGCGCTCCAGCCTCCCTGAGTCTCCCGGAACGGCCTCTCTGCCGCCCCTCTGAACGCGCTCCGCATTGCAATAGCGAGAGTTTGCTGCCCTTGGCTGGACAAAGCAGGCGCCCCCTCCCCTCCCCTGCCCTCCGCAGGTCTTCCTTCCCGCAAGTGACTCCCAGGCTGGAGCGGGCTGCCGGCGTGGGGCTCCGGGGCGGACACGTCCGCCTCCGCTGAGAGGCGCGCCACGCGGACGGCCAACAGTGGACGCAAACGGCCGCATTGCACAGCTATCCGCAAAGAGACCCGCGGTGACGGTGCGGGCACGGAGAGCAAGCGACCCAGAGCGGTGATCAGCCCGGGGCAGCTCCCGGCTCAGCCCTTCAAGGACTAGGAAAGGTGTCGGGGACTCAAAAGCGACGGCAGCCCAGCGCCAGGGACAGGAGCAGCCGCAGACTGACCAAAAGCCCTTGGAAACTCACTGACTACCCCACCCCAAGTTCCTCCTCCGGTTCACACATCCTGCCCCATGCAGGGGACAGTCTTGGGTGGCCGCTCGCTCCCCACCACCACTACCATGGGATGCCAAGAAGGCTGGGGGCCCAAGCGCGTGGCCTGGGGGCTGTGGGACTGGGATCCCCCAACCTGGGGAAGGGGGACTCCAGGAAGGCCAGTTCCCGGCAGGGAGGTCACCACCAGGGAAAGCGCTTTCTCCCGGGACTTCACCCCAGGCCCAGGTGACTGAGGAGGGAGATGAGGGACCCCCAGGGGAGGCAGCGGGAGCCCACTGTCCTCCGGTGGGGCTGATGCTGCCACCAGCACTTGCCCTCTCAGAAGACCCCAAGTGACCAGCTTCGGGCTCAAAGAAAAATTACCCAGCCGGAGGTCAGCGGAGTCCCAGAGCCCACCGATGGCGCCCACCGATGGCCTTCCCTGGCCACGGCGACCTGCACCGCGTCCAGCTGGGCCTGCGCTGCAGGTGGAAGAGCCAGGAAGGCTCCCGCCTTCTGCCCGCCTGCACCAGGCCATCCCAGGCTCCTGCAGTCCCCAGAGGCACCGGCTGCTGCCTGCTACAGGAGAAGGGGTCCTGCCCCAGTGACCACAAAGCAACGAAACCATCCAGAAAATGTCCCTTTTTATTCCATACGCAAATAAGTAGATTCATTAAAAAAAAATTCTTTGTAGGGAAACCCCAAGACCGGGTGAAGGCGCTACGGTCAGGCCCCTCCTCAGAGCCACCGCTCATGCCACAGGCAAGAGCCGAGCGCCACAGCCCCCGTCCCGCCGTCCAAGTCCCCGCAGTCCCTGGCCAGGGCTTCTCCATGAGGCCGGCACCCGCGACACCTGGGCCAACCTGTTCCCAGCATTGCTCCCCTCCAGTCCGGTCTGCGCCAGGTCCCCGGGGTACTCCAAGGGCCAGGGCAGCCTGGCCTAGGCCCTGTGCCTGCTGCTGTGGGGCTCCCCGTTTCTGAGCGGGAACTCAGCCTTGCCCCGTCGCAAGGCCCGGTACATTCCGGAAGTGCACAGGAGGCCGCGGGCGCAGCCCCTCGTAGGTCCCTACCCTGCGCGCCGGCCCCCGCCGCCAAGCATTGCACTGCCTCCGCCAGGCTCTCACACCAGCCCGGGCATCTGCGCCCGCAGGAAGGGCACGGAGGCGGCAGCCGTGGGGAAGGCGGCCAGAGGGTACGCAAGAGCGCCAGAGAAGCCAAGCAGCGGCGGGGGCGGCGCGGGCGCAGCGGGCGCCAGCGAGAAGGGCAGCGTGGTGGGAGCCCCGGCGGCCGCGCCGGCGGCCGGGGGGCTCTCGTGGTACAGCACCGGGACTCGGACGAGGCGCTGCGCGCCAGGTGGGGACAGACTGGCCGCCTCCAGCTCGGCGGCCAGCTGCCGCTTCCACTTGTTCCGGCGGTTCTGGAACCAGATTTTGACCTGCGTCTCGGTGAGCTGCAGCGACGCAGCCAGGCCGGCGCGCTCGGCGCTGCTCAGGTAGCGCTTCAGGTCGAACGTGGACTCAAGCTGGAAGACCTGGCTGCGAGAGAAGACCGTGCGCGTCTTCTTCTTGCGGCCACCACCTGCGCTGCGGGCCTCCCCCGCCGCCGCCGCCGCCGCCGCCGCGGGGGTCTCGGCCAGCTCTGCCGCCTCCTCTGCTCTGGCCGCCTCCGGGCCCCGCACGGCCAGCTCCACCGCCTCGCGCTGCGCTGCGGCCGGCCCAGGCCCACGCGGCCAGGCGCCCTCGGCCCGGCCCAGCTCCTCGCTGGTCTCCGGGGAATCCCGATCGCTGGCTGCAGGGGAGAAAGGAGGTACACGGGTTGGTTCCAGGGGGTCCCCACCCCCCGAGCAGGGCAGGCACAGCCACAAGCAGTGGAGCAGCCTCCGTGCACAAGGGCCAAAGAGCTGCACCCAACGACGCGCACGCCACGAAGGCGCGCGCAAGGCACTCACATGTGCATCCGCCACGCAGGAACAAAAAGGAAAGGAAGAGAACGCGGTAAGACGAAACCGCCAAAGCAGGGACCCTTCCAAACACCTCCTCCTGCGGCCACAGCACCCAGAGACAGGGAGCCCTGGGTTAGAAGGGGAGCGACCCTCGAGCAGGAGACCCCAGGCAAAGCCACTCTCGGTAAGAACACCCTGGAATCCCTGCTACCCCCTGCCAGCTGCCGATGCAAAACAAACCCGCTTCCAGAGAAATATTCTTCCTGACCAGGACAAATGCAATCGGGCGCACCTGAGGGAGACTTCCACTCCCCAGATTCAGCTGCCTACCAGGCAGCCTGCTGTGGCCACTCGTGCCCAAAAGGAGGAGGCACCGACGCCGCTGCCCACACCCTCCTCGTCGTGCGTGGGCCCACAGCCCCAGAGGATCCCCAAGCTTCAGCTCCAAGGACAGAACTCGGCTTCCACTGGGGGGTGTGAGGAGGTGCCATGAGCTTGCAGGGGTTGGCCGGGGACCCAGGACGCTGGCCGGGATGGAAACTGCCCACAGGGATTCCTACTCCCCCACCCACCGAGCCACGCAGAGGACACCCCCACCCCACCAGGTAGGAGGTCTGGGTGTGGCTTGGCCTGACTTCCAAGCAGCAGGGCCATGCCCACAGCCACAGCTGTGCCAGCGCTGCCGTGGAGGCGGCTTTGTGTGCGCACTCCACTCTGAGGCTGGTGTGAGCTGGCTGCCCCGGCTGCCCCGGCTGCGCCCCCGCCCCCACCCTGTGCTGCCCACAGAGGTGCAGGCCTCCCACTCAGCCCACACCCCTCCCAAGGGCTCCACATAGTTGCTGTGTGGCTCAGGCGTCCCCAACCCGCTTTGTACGAAACGTGAGGCAGGGTTCTGCTGCACAGGGCAGGAGTGGTCACAATGCACTGGCCAGCACTCATCTGTCCCAGTTGACATGAACCAGGGGGTGGGCATGTGGGTTCTTTGGGCTGGGGAGATACCCGTCTCTCAGGGGCAGGGGGTAGTCACAGCGGAGCCCAGCAGCACAAGTCCGGAAGCGGGCCTCTCATGCCCCGTGGCAGGGCCGGGGGCTGGCAAGGCCAGGCTGGAGAGGTGTGGGAAGGGTTGTGGGTACCAGGAGAGGCAGTGGACCAACCCTGAGCCCTCATCCCAGGTCCTGAGTTGTCCCGGGGAAACAAAGGCAGGAGAAGGTGTTCGGAGGGCCCCGGAGGGAGACACAGCTGTCCACCAGGCCACTCGCCACCACCCCCACACCGGGCACCCTCTGCCCAGCGCCCCTTTCTAGGGACACCCGGGCCCCTCCCTCCCTCCCCATTTCCTCCCCTCAGGCTCTCCGTTTTGGCGTCTTCCCTCCCGGCTCTTTCTCCTCCCCGGGTTCTCCCCTCCTGCCTCGCCACCCCCCATCCCCGTTCCTCTCCTTCCTCCCCTTTGTCCAGCGCCGCCTGCCTCCCACCCGCGCCTCCCCGGACTCGCAGGGCCTGGGGAAGCCTGCTCTGGGGCCTGGGGTCCCGCCGAGTGGGGCCTCTCCGCGCGCGCCAGAAACCCACGCCGCGCAGAAGCAGGAGGGCGGCCCAGCAAGCGGGTGTTGCACCCCAAGTCAGCAGGCGGCCGCGGGGGTGCAGGGAGCGCCAGGCCCCCGCAGCCGCCGCCCCCTCCCCCGGCCCGCACTCACCGTCAGGGCTCAGTCCGCCTCCGTAGCCGCCGGGCGCCCGCGGGTACCAGCGGCTCGCGCCTCCGCAGCCCAGCGCGTAGGGCGGCCCGGGCCCGGGGGGCGGCCGCGGGCCGAGGCCCAGGGCGCCCGGGCCGAGCAGCGCCCGGGCCCGCGCCTCCCCGCCAGGCCCGGGGCCCGCGCGCGGCTGTCGGCGGCGCTGCAGCCGTCGCCGGCGCGCCTGCTCGGGGTCCCCGTCTGCCGGCTCGTCGCCGTCGTCCTCCTCGTCCTCGCGGCCGCCGGCGCTCTGGGCCGTGCGCCCGGCGCCCTTGGTGGCCTCGGCGGCCAGCAGGTTCTCGATGAGGAAGGAGGAGGCGCGGGCCGGCGTGGCGCGCCCGGGCTCCGTCAGCTCGTCCGGCATCGCGGCGCTCCTCGGGGTCCCGGGCGCCCCGGGGCGCGGGCCGGGCGGAGCGCTGCGGCTGTCGGGGGTGGCGCCCCGGGCGCTGGCGTCGGGCCCCGCGCCGGGCTGGGCTGCGCCGGGAGCGAGTGCGCGCCCACCGCCGCTCCCGCAGCCGGCCCGCTCGCCTTTCACGTCGCCCGGCTCGGGTGGCCGCGGGGCCGGCCTCGCCGGGGGCGGGGCGGGGAGGGGCCTGCGGGGCGGGGCGGGAGGCTGACGGCGCGGCGGGGCCCGGAGCGCGGCGGGGCCCGGAGCGGCCGGCCGGCCTCGAGCGCGCAGGCGGCGGCGCGGCCCGGGACGGCGGCGGGGGAATCGCGCCCCGCGCCGGCTGCCGTCCGGGGCCGCGCCGCCCGCGCCGGGAGGGCGGGGCCTGGGCCGGGCTGCCGCGCATTGGCTGCGGGACGGCGGGGCGGCTCGGGCTGGCCAGTCACCGTCCGGCAGGGCTCGCAATTGCCCCGGCGCGGGGATGGCCGGCGCGGGCGCGCGCGTGGCGTGCGCGCAGCCCAGGGCCCGCGGGGGGCTGCGGGGCGCCGCGTGGTTGGGCGCGGAGGGGAGTGCGCGTTCAGGGTCAAGTGCAGTGCGAGGGAATGCTGGTTCCCAGGCCAGGCCTTGCGAGTCACCGCACAGGGCTCTCCCGCCGATCACGCAGACTGCGAGGGTCCCTGAGGACCCCTTCCCCGCGGAGCGCTCCGCCTCTTCGCCTGGAAGAGGGCGGGGGCGCGGGCACAGAGCGAGTCCCTGAGCCTCCAAGTGGTCACTGCGTCCCCCTGCCCGAGCGGGTACAGCCGGGCTGCAGGGCCCCACGCCCGCGCTCGGGGGCCGCGGAGCGCTACCTTCACGGCCCCTGGACGGAGGGAGGACTCGACCCAGCACCCGTGCCAGCGAAGGGAGACCCCGTGCAAGCCCGCAAGCCTCGTCTTGGAGCAACCCCCTTTTGGATGGAGGCAAAAACTGCTGTGAGAAGGCCCCGGCAGACCCTGTGGCCAGCAGCCCGGCAGCCGTCTCTGAAGCCTGTCGCCCTGCCCGCTTCTGCTGCGGCCTGGGTGCGCCTTCCTCCGCGGGCGGCCGCAAGGGCGCCTGTGGCCCAGCCGCTGCTACCCCAGGGCCAGTGCGCACTCTCCAGATTCACAACCCCAAGACCCTGCGACCAAGGAGCAGGCTCCGGTGGGCTGCTGGGCCTGGAGGCGGCCACACTTATGCCCAGAGCGCCAGGATCTCCCAAGTCCCGCTCTCTGGGGCGGCGGGGTCTGCTCTGCTCCGGGCACAGCGCTTGGCCAAGCCGCTTTTGTTGGTTGCAGAGACAGGCCCTACCGGGACAGGCGCCCACGGCTGCGGACGGGCCTGCCGCTGCTCCCCTTCGCTTCCTTCCTCCAATGCACCATGAGGGTCCTGCTTTCCCTTCACAGGAGGCAGTCTCTGCTCACAGAGGAGCATGCAAGGGCGCTAGAGGCCTTTCAAGCCTGGTGGGGGCTGCCGTGCAGGCCCAGGAGGGAAGGCGGAACAGCAGACTCGGAGCAGAGAGCGCGCCTCCCTCCCTCCCCTCGCCCACCTTGGGAGGGTTGCAGAGGGCACGGCCTGCACCACGGTGGGGGCTGCCCTCCGTGCGCATGCCCTCACCAAGCGTGCAGGACCACTGTGAGGGCACTGGCGAGCTCAGGCGCAGGGTTGGTTAAACCCAGGCAGAGTGCCCAGTGTTCAGCTTCGCACCTGGATTGCCACATGCCTGGAGGGTTAGGGTTAGGGTTAGGGTCGGAGAGCCAAGGCACCTGGTGGCTCAGCCTTGGGGGGAAGGCAGAGGCGGCCAGGACAATCTGGGGGGCCAGGGTCGGTCTTTGGCCTCCTTCTGGCGCTGGGCAGACCTTAGGGGCTGGGCTGGGGGCTTCCAGGCAGAACCTGCCAGTTGTTGCCTTCCTGGGGCTCCCCAGCTGTGAGGACCACCATTCCCCAGCCACTCCGCATCCTTCCTACACCTGTCCCAGACGTGTCGCCCACCTCTGCCCCTGCACCTAGGGCCAGCCTGGGAACCCTCTGTAAGGACTGGCCCTGAACTCCGGGAGGGAGCTGGTGTGAGCAGTCCCCACAGCTGGCTGCCACCTGTTTGGTCTTCATAAACTTCCTCGGGAATGAATGTGGATCCTGTAAGCGCATGTCAGACTTGCTTCCTGCCCACCTCTCTCCAATCTCCGCCCCCAACCCACCTGCTCACAGGTGCGCATGTGCAGATGCGTGCACGCTCGCCCCTCCTGCTCATCTTCCACAGGACCTGCCTCCCGAGGACCCCGCCCTTCTATGAGGTGGTGCCACCTGCCTGAGCATCGGCGATTGCTGACACCCAAGGCAAGGCAACACAACGGAGGTGTCCCCTCGCCAGGCGCTGGCTGGCTGTTTCGGGCATGATGGGGAGGAACAAGTGCCCACAGGTTACAGGACTCTACACGGCAGCTGGCAGCGCCCGAGGGTGCAGAAGCCCCACACCCCAGCCCTGCTGGGTGTGCAGGGGAGGGGTCTCTGCTAGAGACCGCAGCCTTGGCTGTACTCCTTCCACGCTGCCTCGGCTCCCGCGGGCCCTTGTCCCGTGCCCATGACTGACGGGCAGGCAGCACAGGACGCCTGACCAGGCATGACTCATGTTGGCACAACCAAGTCCCTGTGAGATCACTGGGCCCTTGCAGATCCCATTCTTCTGGGTCAGTGGCACCCAGGCCCACCTGCCCACCTGCACCAGCACTCCGCTCTGGGGAACCTGTGGTCCCAGGCAGCGATGGGGCGGGAAGGGGTTAGGAGAGCCCAGTGTGTAGGGGAAGGAGGGACTGCCCTGGAAGCCAGGCCTATTTTTATTGAAAAGTTTATCTTCCACCCCAGTGGCTCACCCTCCAAGTGGCCTCAATGGCCAGAACTGAGCTGATCCAAAGCCAGGAGCCAGGAACTCTCCAGGGTCTCCCGTGTGGGTGCAGGGTTCCAAGGCTTTGGGCCGTCCTCCACTGCTTTCCCAGGCCACAAGCAGGGAGCTGGATGGGAAGTGGGGCTGCTGGGATCAGAACCGGTGATCATATGGGATCCTGGCAGAGGACTTCAGCCACTAGCCTTCTGAACTGCCCCCCCACACCCTTTTTAAGTTTGAGAGGCAGGGTGGCAGGGAAGGAGAGGGAGAGAAGGGAGAGAGGGGATCTTCCAGGCCCAGTGTGATGCTGGCACTCCACTGCAAGTCCCCGGCCATCCAGGGACCTGCGGCACCATGCGCCCCGCCAGGGCCCAGGGCAGAGCAGGACGGCTACTCTCTTTCCTTGTGAAACTCATGCTCTGGGGTCCAGTGCGGTAGCCTGGTAGCTGAAGCCCTCACCTTGCACCCGCCAGGTTCCCATATGGGCACAGGTTCTAATGCAAGCCGCTCCACTTCCCATCCAGCTCCCTGCCTGTGGCATGAGAAGGCAGTGGAGGATGGCCCAAAGTCTTGGGACCCTGCACCCACGTGGGAGAGTCTCAGGGCTCAGCTCCAGCCCCGTGTGGCTCAGCAGGAGGGGTGGGGAGCCCCGCAGCCCCGCTCCCCCTCCCACCCCTCGGAACGACGCCCTGAGAAGGGTCTGCAGCAGCCCGGGAGATGCCCAGCGGGGCGACAGGGCGGGGGCTGCGCTGCCTGCCAGGGCTTGGCGTCACTCCTCGCGGGCGCGGCGCTCCGGCCTGGGGAGCCTCGGTTCCCCGCTCGCCAGGGCCGCACCAACGGCTAGACCGGAAAACTTTCCAACTACGAGGCGCCCCCGACCCGGAGACCGCCAGCACCTGGCCCAGGACCCGCCCCACGCCGGGTCGCTGCCGCCGCAGGGAGCCCTGGCTGGGACCCCGCGAGGCCGCCGGCTTCTCCGGACCATGGGGCGTCCTCGAGAAACCGCGGACCCCCGGACAGAGAGCTCGGACGCGGGCCGCCTTCTCTGCCCGTCTCCTCTGGACCCGCACCCGTCCCGACCCCGCTAAGGAGCGCCGGCGGGTACCCGAGCCTGGCACCTGGCAGGAGTGTCAGCCTGCGCGCACGCGCGCGAACCTAACCGGGGTGATGGGGTTACAGCACCAGGAGAAACCAAGGTCATCACCCCTAACCCCAGCCCCCAGAGCCGTAGAGAAGTTTCTGGAACCCACAGCTGCCCGCCAGGAAACCCCCATCGGTCAGGAGGCTTCCCTGAGGGACTAACAGTGTGCGCCCGGAGCCAGCAGCCTGGGGAGAGCAAGGACCGGCCACTGCGCGACCCCCAAGTGGGCGAGACACGCCGGCCTGGGCAGACCCTGGACATCCGTGTGGGCAGAGGGAGGCCTGAGTGGGGCCCTGCACTTCCTGGGCGGCTGCTTCCTGGGCCAGTGGACAGACAGCCAGACCAACAGCACCATGCTGGACCCCCTTCTGTGGCTCAGGGTCAACGTGGGCTGGGTACCCGCCTTACCCTCCCACACCTGCTGGTCCAAGGAATGGCTCCGGCTTGATGGGAGACGCCCAACCAGGCTGCCCAGGCCTCACCCCCTCTGCCAGCTGGGACGGGGCACAGGCTGAGCACCCACATGGCATGGTCCACAGACTCATGCATGCAAAAACATGCATTCATCTGTGCACACGCGTGTGTAGTGCCACACACACGCGTACATGAACAAACTGCAGTCACATGTACACACATGCACGTGCCAACATGAATTCAGTGTGCACATGTGAACACACGGCTCACACCCACACGTGTATGCTTGTGTACACGTATGTACACACATGTGTGCTCATGGGTACCCATCCACAGGAGTGATACACACATGTATATCCACACGAGTAACTTACATAAACACACGTGCAAACACACCATGTAGGTCAGTACTGCACACACACCCCTCACCCACACACACACCAATCACTCCACACAGCCTTCACCGACACACACACACCCCTCACCCACACACACCCCTCACCCACACACCCCTCACTCCACACCCATCCAACACACACCCCTCACCCACACACCCCTCACCCCACACCCATCCAACACACACCCCTCACCCACACACACACCAATCACTCCACACAGCCTTCACCGACACACACACACCCCTCACCCACACACCCCTCACCCCACACCCCTCACCCACACACCCCTCACCCCACACCCATCCAACACACATCCTCCACACACAGATGGCCGTGGCCCCACACCCTGAGACACAACCTTCCCCGACTTGCTCACACTCCCTGTCCTCCATGCATGCACAACCACAGCCCACGTCGCACCTTGCACACACCTGCACACCTGTGCACATTCCAACGTGAACCACCTCCTCTTCACCCTGCTCATTTCCTGGGCTGTGTGCACCCCAGTTCACAGACAGCACCCACTGCCACCCCCTTGTACCTGTGTGCTGAGTCCTTCTGCGGAGGCTGTCACCAGAGCACCCCTTCCCCCGGAGCCCTGAGCACAGCAGCAGGTGCCGGAACCCCCTGGGGAGGGCTTCAGGGTCACAGCCTACACCCCTGCTCTTCACCCCCGGAAGAGCCCAGGAGCTGGGCAGTCCCCTCTGACCACACATGTTCCACACTGCAGTCTGAGCTTAGAGGGGAGGGTCAAGTTCTCTCTTTGTCCCCACCCAGATCACCCTCCCTGCCTGTGGAGGTGCCTGCGGGGGCTGCGGGTTCTGCAGGGTCGGGCTCTGGCTGCGTCCACAGCGGTAGGTGAGCCAGCTCTGTGTTTGCTCACGCCTGGCCTGGTCGCCCGTGCTCACCATCGTGCCCCCCTTGCAGGTTTTCAGACAGCTGGCACTCCTGTGGGGGGTCACTGCCCCAGGCCCCGTCCGACTCTCCTCCACGTCCACATGGAGTCCAGGGAGGGAAAGTGGCCTGGAAGCAGCTGGGAAGGGGTGTACCCCAGGCTAAGTTGTACCGAGGCCAGCTGGGGGCGATGCTGATGGACCCCCCCCCCCGGGGGCATTCTTACATCCTTGCTGGGCCTGGTGGTCTAGGCCAATGTCCACTTCCCAGGCAGCCAGAGCCAGTGGGGCCTGGAGGGCCGGCCCTGTCGCCAGGGCGCCACCTGCAGGAGGCTTATGGAACTGACATGTGGCAGGTGCCACATTGCAGAGGAAAAGCTCAGGTCCTGCTGGCGTGTGGACACCCGGCCTCCCTGGCCCAGCAGCTCTTCCACCACCACCACCACCACCAAGACAGGGCCTGTTGTGACCTGGGGGTGCACACAATCGCTTCACTCATTTCCTCAATCATTTTGCTCAGCAGAGACGGCTCACACAGAGACCCTGCATGCATTAGCAGATGGCCATTCGTGCTTCAGAGTTCACTTACACTTGAGCGGAGAAGCAGAGGGGCAGCAGGAGGCCCTGGCCCCATGTCCGCTGTGGGCTCATGCTTCATGGTCCTGCATGGCAGGCCACAAAGATAGGCCTTGACCTGGGGAGCTGAGTAGCCAGGCAGCCACAAGGACTCTGCAGCCTGCTTCTTGGCCTGCAAAGACAGCCAGCAGCCATGGGCGGGCAGTCCAGCCTGGCGGGCTCACGGGGGTGTCTAGTGAGACAGGAGCGGAACCTCGTGTTTGTATTGGGGCATCACTCAGCTACAGGGCAGGACATGGCTCAGGCAGTGGTCGTGTGGCAGGGAGTGGTCGTGTGGCAGGGAGTGGTGCTGTGGCAGGGAGTGGTCCTGTGGCAGGGAGTGGTCGTGTGGCAGGGAGTGGTGCTGTGGCAGGCAGTGGTGCTGTGGCAGGGAGTGGTCCTGTGGCAGGGAGTGGTCCTGTGGCAGGCAGTGGTCCTGTGGCAGGGAGTGGTCCTGTGGCAGGGAGTGGTCCTGTGGCAGGGAGTGGTCCTGTGGCAGGAGTGTCCTGTGGCAGGCAGTGGTCGTGTGACAGGCAGTGGGGGTCACTGGGACTTCAGCCCAGGCACTCTTGCCCACGCTCATGCCCTGGGTGAACCCTACTTCTCACCAGGAGTCCTGGAGACACCTGGGTTCCCAGCAGCCCCAGAGGTGAGGCAGAGAGTGGAAAGCAGGGGACCCTTCAGGGGAGGGGCTGCAGGAAGGGGCCCCTCCCGTTTCTCTCTCCTTGAAGGCCACCAGGCCCCCTCCTGCCTCCCTGCTCTGAGCCGAGCCGTGGACGGTCCCTGGGCGTTGCAGGAACTCTGACACCTGCACACCGGTGCTGGGGAGCACACAGGTTGGGGGGTGGGTGGGGGCTGTCAGGCAGGCTGCTCCCTGGGCTTCCAAGCCACCTCCACCTCTCACACTTCAAGGACCAGGCAGGCTGTGAGCCCCCAGAGGGCAGGGGAAGCCCCAGGCCAGGAGTCCCCCAACACAGAGTCTTAGGGTGGGAGCTGGGTGGAGAGAGGACAAACGCTCCCTGCTGTCCAGCTCTGCACCGGCTCCTTCTCCCCCTCCTCCCCTGCTCTGCACTCACCGCCTCCCCCTGCCCAGCCCTGCACATGTGCCCTCCCCACCCTTCCCTGCCCAGCCTGGCCCTGACTCCTCACCCCTCTGCCTGGCCTGGCCCTACACTCACTCCTTCTCATCCACTCCCCCACCCTGCACTTGTCCCGTCACCCTGCAGTTCCTGACACAGAAGCCCCGGGGGGAAGCTGGGAGCCCAGAGGCTCAGGATTGTGCCCCCACTGCCCACATGCCACCTGGTTCAGACTCATGGCCTGATGGGATGACCCAAGCTGCTGCAGAAAGGCCTGGGGCACAGCCCCCACCCTGCCTAGGTCACCGTCCCCTGGAGGGGTCCCTAGGGCTGCTGCTGGACCTGCAGCCTGCACCTGGCACAGGTGAGCAAGCCCGCACCCCCTCCCCAGTCCCACCTGCCCTGGTTCTGGGCTGACTCAGGCTCGGACACCAGTGGGGCTGTTCCCCCACTTGACTGTGTGACCTGTCCCATAGGTCTCCCCGTGTGCTGGACCCCCAGTCAGCCACGCCCTGCCGCTGTGCTTGGGCCACTCTGTGGAGCAGCCTGCGCCTCCATGTCCCCATCTGGACAATGGGTGCAACCGCCTCTACCCCTCAGGCTGCCTCTGGGAGCCCCATCGCTGCAGGATGGGGCCAGCGGGGTTCAGCCTTCGGAGGTCGCTCCCTCCTGAGAAGGGGCTCCCGGCAGCCTCAAGTGCTCCCAGCTGCTCCTCCTACGCGAGGCTCCTCTTTCCAGCACTCCCTCTCTTGGCAAAGCCCCCACCCCCGGAAGCTGCTCCATCCGTCACTCCCTAGCTGTAGGATCTGGGACCAGCTGGCCGAGGCTCGACGTGAGCCCCGGAGGCATCACCCACATGGCATCCAGAACCTCCGTGGCTGGTGGGTGCACCTGCGCGTGGCCACCTGGCCAACATCCACGTGGGGAGGCACTGCCCGCTCCAGGGCCCGCTGGCAGGAGATGGAGTTGAGGGCGCCCTTCCCGGCAGGAAATGTCTGCCGGCGAGGGCCCCCCAAGGTGGGCACGCGCCGCCCCTGCCTGCCTCGGGAGAAGTGTGCGTCTCAGCTGGCCGCGGGAAACGCCGTGGGGGCGGGGCGCAGTCTCCAAGGACTCGGCAGCATCGGGGAGTCCCCACTCCACCCAGAGCCCCGACAGGAAGCGTACAG
This sequence comes from Ochotona curzoniae, assembly GCF_017591425.1. Classification (NCBI taxonomy): domain Eukaryota; kingdom Metazoa; phylum Chordata; class Mammalia; order Lagomorpha; family Ochotonidae; genus Ochotona; species Ochotona curzoniae. The sequence goes on along the minus strand of NW_024467118.1, from coordinate 1,408,186 downwards.
GCCGGGGCTCGCCTGGAAGGAACGCAGCGCGGATCGCCCCCGGCAGTAGGACCCGCCGCCCGCCGCTGCCAGCCCCCAGGGGTCGCGGGCCGGAGCTTCTCGGGCGGCCGAAGGCCTAACCCGCCCGCCTGCAGTGAGCGCACCGCTGGCGCCCAGGGCTCTTTCCCAAGGGAGGCGCTGGCACCGGCCGTCCCTGCTCCATTCCCAGCCCCGGCGAGGGGCGCGCAGGTGGAGACCCACAGCCCAGTCTCCTTAGCGCGGCGGGATCCCTCCGCTGTGCGTCCGACATCCACCCCGGGACCCCGCAGTTGCTCGGTGCTCCCCACGCTTTTGAGCCTCCCCGAGGTAGCCATGCCGCGCGCTCCGTCTTACCGCGGCCCGTTCTGGGCTGCGCTCTCGCCCCCGCCGCCGCCACGCGGCTTCTCCGTGCGCTCCGACCCGTCCTGGGACCAGTCCCTGCCGCCCCCACCCCGCCGGTGGCGCCCAGACTCGCCACCAAAGCCAGGAGGCGCCCCTCCTCCGCCCTGCCACATCTGCTTGCTTAACCTTCTCACCTAGCGACCCCGGCCTGCAGAGCTGGCAGCCCGAGACCCTCCACCCCAACCCCCACAAGCGTCCAGGCCTCTCCGGCAGCTCCTCCTCCTCTACTGAGCCCAGTGCACCCCGCTGCCCAGGAACTGGATGAAAAGCTGGCTTCCTGCAGGTGCCAGGCCGGGCCAGACTCACAGTGAGGCCAGGGGAGGCGGGGAGTCCCGGGCCTTTGCCCCCTCTGGTCTGGTGGCCACTTCGCCCCCTCCCCCATCCCCTCCACAGGTGCTGAGTGCAGGTGCGGCTGCCCCCTCTGACTCTCTGGGGACTCCAGCAGGGGTGCGGCTGCAGCTGGAGGAGAGTGGAAGGCAGGGCCCCGCAGCCCCAGCCTGCTCTGCCCACCCGACCAGGGTCTCCCTGTGAACTCCTGCGGTTTGCTCTGAAGGCAAGGGGTCCCCACGGTTCTGTACCCCCACGAGGCTGTTCCCGGCACCTGCAAAGGGGCTTCCCAGAGCTGTGGATAAGGAGACAGGCCCTGGAGCAAGGCGGGGCTGAGAGGAAGGCCCTATGCTAGGCTGCCAGGCGGCTGCCCATCAGCCCCTGCCCCCACCTCTAGGTCTGGGGGTGACTCCCACAGCCCAGGCCTCACTCTCCCTTCTGGTCAAGGGCAGGGCCAGGCAGGTGGGGGCCACACTCATCGATCAGTCCTGAGGCCTGCCTGGGAGAACCTTGGGCTCACGCCCCTCAGGGCCCGCCATACTCTGCTGGCCTCTCTCCCTCCAGCAGAACAGCCACAGGCAAAGGCCTGGCCCAGAGGGGATGGTAGTGGTCCCGGAAGCACATTTGGGGGTTCCAGGTCCACAGGGCACTGCCACCTGCACCACGCCAACCAACTGTGCCCCACCCCACCACCGCCCTGCTGGCAGGAGCTTGAGGGAGCCGGCTGCCCACCCAGCTCCTAGGAGTCCCGGGGACCCTGGGATGGAGTGTTCCCTGCCCCGCCCCCAGGAGGAGGGCTGAGACAGGCTCTGCAGGACACACAGCACACGCATGCGCACACGGGCACACGCACACCGCAGGCAGCCAGTGCGCAAGGCATCTCAGACACGTCTTACCTCGTGCAGGGGCCGTGCCGGTCGGCCCCCCAGCTCATTCCGGAAAGCCCCTACGACCAGGCTGCAAGTCCCTCCACCAAGCAGGCCACAGGCTGCGAGGGCCTCGGGAGAACCCCCGAGGGTGCACTGCCCCAGGAAGTCTGTGTTTTGTCTAGTAAGTATGTCGGGGGACAGCTGAGCTCCCCCAAAAGTGTGGCTGGATCCAGTGGTGATTTCTGGTAGCTCCATGCAACTCTACGGAAAGGGAGGGCGCAGGGCTGGGCTGGTGGGTGATGCAGTGGGTGCTGCCCGCACCCCATAGGGCTGTTCCACTTCAGATCCAGCTCCCTGCTAATGTGCCTGAGAAAGCAGCAGAAGACGGTCTATGTGGCAGACCCGGATGAAGCTCCTGGCGTCAGCCAGGCCCAGCCCTATGTTGCAGGCACTTGGGAATGAACCCTCGGATGGAAGATCACTCTGTGTTGCAGATAACGTAAACTGCTTTTAGAGCAGCCACGCACTGTCTCCCTCTCTGTCTCCTTCCTCTTCCTTCATCCCTCCCTCCTTTCCTTCCTTATGACCTGCCGGCCTGGATGGCTTCCAGGGATGGGGCACTAGGCCAGCACCAGGGCAGGGCTTCAGCTCAGCCGCCCCGCCCACCAGGCGCACCTGCCCGGGCCCCGCCCACCAGGCGCACCTGCCGGGCCCCGCCCACAAGGCGCACCTGCCCGGGCCCCGCCCACCAGACGCGCCTGCCCGGGCCCCGCCCACCAGACGCGCCTGCCCGGGCCCCGCCCACCAGGCGCACCTGCCGGGCCCCGCCCACAAGGCGCACCTGCCCGGGCCCCGCCCACCAGACGCGCCTGCCCGGGCCCCGCCCACCAGGCGCGCCTGCCCGGGCCCTGCCACTCAGCCTCTCCCTGCCAATTCTTGTCTCCTCTAAGGAGCTGCTCCCTTAGTGTGGACAACCTGGTGGGTGACAGCCATTCGGAGCAGGAAGTGGTCCTGGCGAAGCTGGTGTGGTCATGGCCGCCTGTGGCCAGCCAGCTGACAGCTAAGCAAGGCTGGGAGTGAGGCAGCAGGCAGCACAGAAAGGGGCCCAGGATAGGCTCCATTCATCAAGTGCCATGGGGTCCCCGGGGCAGGGAGGAGGGCTCGGCACTGAGGGCGTGGGCAAGCAGGTGTCTGGCCTGGCTGGGAGGTGTCTCGGGCAGGTGGGAACTGGCCCTTCCTGAGGCAGTGCCCCTGCCCTGCTGGCTGGACTGGGAGTGCTTGACCTGGGGTGGGGTACCCCACTTGGGTCCCCAGGCAGCTCTGGGGATGTGCGGCTTGTAGGGCTCCCTAGGGTCCCTGCTCCCCGAGGGAGGCCAGCCTGCCCCCACCCCACACTGGACACTTCCCTTCCTCACCATCTCTGTCTGCCAGGTCGCCCCCCAGCAGGAGCCTGGTGGTGGGCTCAGCCGCAGTCTTGGGGTCCCCACCACTCACCGAGCACACGTGGAGAATACACGTGAGCCACAGCTCCACAGGTGGAAACCGCCCATCCAGGAAGGGTGTGACCCCAGCTCCACTCTCACGGCCTCCTGAACTGGGCCCTGGTGGCTGAGGGGTCCAGGGAGGAGCCCCAGGGACCTCAGGGTTGGGGGAGCCCCCTCTGGGTTAAACCAGGCTCTCGGCTGCTCCCCCTACCGACTGGATCCCCAGGGTCCAGCACTCTGAGGGTACGGGGGACCTGCCCCGGGGTGGTCACCAGGAGACACCCTTACAGCCCAGGACCCTCACACCTGGGGCTGGGCCAGCAGCCCTGGGCAAGTCCTCAGGTCTCTGTCCTGTGACGTGGTCCCAGTCCTTCCTGTCCCACGGGGGAGTGTGATGAGGTCATGGTGATGTCACGGAGGTGACAGCCGCATGTTTGACCTGGGTCCTGGTGGCCCTGGATGGAGCTGCCTTCTCCCCAAGGCCCACCCCTCCAGGCCTGGCAGCAGACAGACTGGAGCTCCCTTCCCTGAGGAGCTGAGAGCTGGAGCGGGCAGGGGCCAACCTGCCACTGGCTGATGGCCAGGCAGCCTACTGTGTGCCCCGAGCTGCCATGTACGGGGCGCCCGGGCGCTGTGTGTCCCACCTAGGGGCCTTTGGGGCAGGTGGTCACCACTGGCCACAGTCCTGAGACCCTCCATGGCCAGCTTGGGCTGGGGCAGAGCTGACAACGGGCCCGCTCCCGGCTGCTGTCTGGGACGTGGGGCCGGCTCTGCCCCCGCTCCAGGAGTGACCCCCAGGCCGGCGGGCCCATCTTGTTCCCACATGCGAGGGCAGGGTCGGGGTGCTCTCTGAAGCACCTGGGCCTGCAGTGTGTCTCCGGGGGCTGTGTTTGTTCTCCGTGGGATGGTGAAAGGAGGCCGCCTGCCTCGTGCTGGGCACTTGAGGCCAACAACTAATCACTCCCACATCCCTGCCTTCCTGGGCACCGGTCAGCCGAGCAAGGCACCAGCAGCTGGCCCCTCAGCCCCCAGGCCCCCAGCCACACCCCCTCCCTCCTCTACTCTCCCCCCGACTGAGCATATGTGCATGTTAACACCTGCAAGCATGTGCGTGTAAGTGTGAACACATGTGCATGTGTGTGTATGTAAGTGCACATGTGTGTTTAAAGGCCCCGAGGACAAACCAGACACGAGGCCCTGCCTCCACTCGGCTGGCCACACGCTCTGCCCTCACGATTCCTTTGGTCCCCTGGGACTTTGGCCAGCCGCCTGGCTGAGGCCTCCTGTTGCTCCCCGCCTTAGCTCAGGGACCCCAGAGGCACCCCCAGATCAAAACCCAGGCCAAGAGCTGTTCCCCAACTCCTGCCCCGTGTGACGAGGCTCTGTCCCCACCGACCTGACCCAGGCATGCCTGGCTCCCCGGCTGCTAGAAGCCTTCCGAGATGCAGCCCCCTCAGAACCACAGCCCAGGGCAGGCCAGGCTCCTAGGGACTCCTGGGACTCCTAGGGGCAGGCTGTGACACCCTGACCTGGGAGGGGAGGGCCAGCCCTCTCCACACCAGCCTGCCAGGCCCTGGTGAGGGCTGCTGGACCCCTGTGCAGCCTTGACATGATGCCAGGCAAGGACTGGGTGCAGCCAATCCTGGCAGCACACCCAGGCTGCAGTGGAGGAGCTGTGCCCCTGGGTAGGGTGCAGGGGCCGTCCCGTGCTGTGTGTAGGGACCGGAGGACGCCAAAAGGTGGCCTGCTGCCCAGGATGGGGAGCATCTGCCCAGCTGTGCTTCCAGCTGTGGGGACAGACAGGATGAGCAGCAGTATTTGCCTGGGGTCGCCCACCAGGGGGGCCTCTCTCACACCTTCCTCCAACACTGGTGTGGCGGGCAGGGGCCTTCCTTCCCCTGGTCTCCTTGGGAGATGCAGTACAGGCTGTCTCCCCTCCCCTACCAACTGGTTACAGGGCACAGCGACATAGCCCTCCCTCCACCCTGCCCTCGCCTCCACCGCACAGAGAGAAGCAGATTGCAGCCCCCTGGGTGGGGCGGAGAGGAGGGCTTGGCCCCTTCCTGTCCCCCAAGCTGTGGTGCCTGCGGAGGGGTGGCCACGGCTGGGAACGGCCACCAACACCATCGGCCTCAGGTAGCACAGGGTGGTGGGGCGGGGCAGGGTCCCCTCTAAGCACAAGGTGGGGACCCAGGCTGATGCCACTTCACTGGGTCGGCAGGTGGAGGAGGCATGGCCACGCAGGGCAGGGCTGGCTGGGCAGCAACAGCTGGCTCCCTCCTCCAGCTGCAGTGAGACCAGGGCCCGGCTCCGGCCAGGGGGAGGCGGTACCCACGAGCCCTGATGAACCGCGAGGCCTCGGCTGTAATTTACCTCGACAGCTTGGAGCATGGCGCCAAGAAGAGTGAGGAATCACAGACGCCCGCTCAGCCAACTTCAAAGGTGCCTTGTTGTCAGCTTCGAATTCATCTCTAAGGAGCGGAGGGAAAACTCCAGGCAGGTGCACCGGGAGACAAATGAGAGCTGGAGTGGGGAGCGGCCCCAGCGCCCAGCTGGCACCCAGAGCTGCCTGGCAGGGACCAGACAGCCTCTGGACACTGCGGCTAGCAGCTAGGAGGTCCCCTAGTCTCCTCACCATGCGATGGTGTGCAGCCTCAAAGCAGTGCTAGCCACCCGACCCCGTGACCTTCCGAGCCGTTAGCTTGCAGCTGGGCTCACGGAGCTGGTCACCTACCTGATCTCCATGAGACAGCGACGCTTGCAGCTTCATTATGGAAACTGGTGGTTTTCTGGAATTTTCTATGTCCTCTTCAAAGAATCTGGCATGGTTTGTTGGCTCTTCTCTTGAGTAAACAGAGATTTCTGCTTGCCTGTGGAGGGTCCTTCTAAAGCCACTGTTGTGGGGTAGCAACTGAAGCCGGCACCCATGATGTCAACATCCCGTGTGGACTCCTGCTCCAGGCCCAGCTGCTTCACTTCTGGTCCAGCTCCCTGCTAGCCCTCCTGGAAAGACAGCAAAGGATGGCCCCGGTGCCTGGTCTCTGTAGCTACACGGAAGACCTGGCTGGAAGCTCCTGGCTCCAGCTCCGCGATTGCAGCCTCGTGAGGAGTGAACCAACAGACGGAAGATCTCTCTCTGTCACTCTGCCTTTCAAATAAATGAATACATCTTTAAGAGAAAACAAAAAAACTAAATCCAAGGGAGGTTGGAACCTGTAGCTAGTGCTGAGCGTGTGGCCTGGGCGTGGTCCCGGACACACAGGAGCGGGTCTGGCTCTGTGCATGGACCCTAAACAAGTCACTGTAATGACACCTAAAACAGGAGAATCGTAAGAATACGCCGGAAGGAGAGTCATTAAAGCCCACTGGCCGCTTACTTCTGAAGCTTGCCCGTTTCCGGCCTCCGCGCAGCAGGTGCAGGAGGCCAGGGCAGCTTGCCAGCTTGCCTCTGCTTCGCACTCTGCCTCCAGCAGCGCACCTTGCGGCACTGGGCCAGGGCACAGGCTCCCGGGCTCGCCTCGGCTGCTCAGCTGAGCCTCCACATTCGTGGCGGGCAGTGCTCTGCCGCTCACGGTCCTGGCATTTTCCTTGTTTGCCAGCCCGGATGATTGGGCCCACGCCCTGCTTGTCCATGTCTTCTGCGTCTAGCAGCGGCCCAGCCACTGCTGCCGCCACCTGCCCCACGCCGCTCCAGCCTCCAGTTCCGTACTCATAATGCCCCTCACTGGCTTCACTCGGACGCTGCTGTCACTTAGAGATGAGAGGGAGGCACCGGGAGAAGCAATGACCTCAAGGACCCTGGAGGGACCTGGGTGTGGGCAACTGCCCTGGGCCGCGTCCGGGCACAGGCGATGTGCCCGGGATGGGGACAGGCACTCAGAGTGTCCCACCTGCCCAGCCCTGCTGTAAGGGCCTCAGTCCCTGGCTCGGCACCCGTTTCCCACACTCCTTTCCGGGATCACTCTCACTGCAGGGGCGAGCCCCCCCAGGAGCCTTGGGGTCTGAGGACCCATCCTCTGAACCTGCCCACATCCCAGCAGGAAAAGCCAGCCACACGGACCAAGTGCAGGTTCTGGAGACAGACCCTGAGGACACAGCGCCACGTCCTGCTGGGGGAGGGTTACAGCGCACTCCAGGGAGGAGGCCGAGCCGGAACCCTGCGGCTACAGGCAGGGACTGTCCATGGCCTGGGGATGGGGGCTGGCAGCTGGGCTCCCCTGGGGGCCTCTGGAGGGAAGGGGGTCTTCAACAACCCAGGATACATTTCTGCTGTTCCCTGTCCTGGGACAGGAGCAGGGAGCAGAGGGCCTCTGGGGCCCAGGGTCCAGGGGGCTCAGAGCACCCCATCTCCTGTGCCTCCTCCCACCCCCTGCAGCTCTCCCACAGCCTCTGCTGGGCCTCGTGGTGACCTTGCCGATCTCCGGCCCACGGCCACTGGGGCCGCACCTGTTCCCCATCATGCTTCAGGGAACCCCAGGTGCTCGGGGCTGCCGGCCAGGTGGAAGCAATCATTGCTGGCATTGCTGGGCCACCTTGGGGGCGTCAGCGGCCAGGGCCACGTTCCATCCCCTGTAGGGTACGTGAGGCGCTGGGGCTGACGGAAGAGGTGGGCCTCGCCCGGTTCTGCTGTGGCTTTGGGGCCCCTCCAGCAGAGCATCAGCTGACAGGCTCAGGCCTGCCTCCCCCCGCAGGCCTCCCCCAGGGAGGTCCCCAGTCTCCTGGGTCCAGCTTGCTGTGTCTGGAGCCAGGGCAGACAATCCTGGTGCCCCTACCCTTGAAGCCAGAATTGAGGCCTTGTGCTTCCAGAAGTTTCCAGCTACCTGGAGTGAAGGGAGGACAGTGTGATGTCATTCTTGGAGCCTGAACTTCCACTCTGGCCTCAGGAGCCCGGCCCCAGGCCCGTGTGGGCTGCGGGAGTCCCTCCGGGGGCAGGGGCAGGGCTGGGGGCGGCAGCCATTTCCCAGCCAGGCAGGGAGCTCTGAGCAGTAAATGCCACAAACCCCGCTTGTCTATTTCTGAGTGTGCCTGTCAGATTAATGGCCGTCAACGCTTGTTAGGATCGATCCCGCTTCCCCGCTCGCTTCTTCCCCAAAAAGGAGCCGACCTCAGGTCCAGCGCTGGCCCCATGCAGCCGTGCCCCTGACTCGGCACTTCCAGCCCGTGGCCCCAGGGCTGGGCGGCCCCTGACCTGGCGGGGAGCAGGGCACCTCACAACAGGTGCTGCTTACAGCAGGGGGTGCGTCCTCTGAGCCCCCAGGAGGGCCGTTGGGGGACCTGGGACTATCTCCCCCCACTCTGCGTGCTCTCTGCAGCCCCAGTGGCCCACCACTCCGATGCCCACCGGCTTGGCTCGCAGGGAGGCCCGGGGCAACATAGGGAGAAGCAGCACGGGGAGCTTTGCCCTCTCGGGGGGTACCATCGGATGCTTGTGCCCCGGTCATGGGAGCCACAGCAGGAGGGCCGTGAGCCTGAGCCGCCTCCAGGTTCCCGACTCACCTCTGGGCTCACCTAATTCCAGGCTGGGAGGCTATAGTCACTGCCCGAAAGGGGTGCTCCCCGGGGCGTGCCCTCCCCACCTGCCTGTGTGCCTAGCCAGGTCCCACACCCGTAACACCCCTAAGGGGAGCATTCCAGCCCTGTGCTCACCCAGAGACCCCCACCTCCTGCCACGGGCAGGGCTCCCTCCCACCTCCCACCGGGGCAGGTGGAGCCCTGGGCCTTGTGGAGCTGACCAACAAGACTCCTGGGGTGGGGCCAACCTGGGTTCCTCCCTGCTGGCTGGATTGCCTGGTGGTCAGTATGGGTGCCCGTCCCCCCATGGGTGCCCATCCCTGCGGGTGCCCAGCCCTGTGCTGCCTGTCCTCCAGTGCTCTGGCCGGCTGTGTTCGTGGCATCTTGGGAAGAGTTCAAGCTTCTTTCCAGGGAGACAGGCCGAGGCACCAATTTTGGGGACCCCCCAGCACCCCCAGCACCCCCAGCACCCCCAGCATGGGGGCTGGCAGGCATCCAGGCCCTGGAGACATACAGACCTTCCGGGGACTCCTGGAAGAGTGGGAGAGGCCGGAAGCAGATGGGGACAGGAAGTGACCTCAGAGCTTCTGCCTGTGCCTGGGAGAGCCTGGTATCAGAAGCAGGGAAGGCCCAGGAATGCTGGCCACCCGCCAGGCCCGGGGTGCCATGGCCGCATGCCCAGTGGTCCTCTCCTTAGGACCTCAGGGACCTGGACGGGCTCGCATGCCCCCGTTCACAGAGACAGGCACACGGCATCACTCACTCTGTCCACCAGTCACCCAGGCTCAGGCCAAGCTTAGTCTCCCTGAAGTGAACTCCTTGGTGCCCGGAGGAGCTGTGGGTGGAGCCGTGAGAAGAAGACCACCAGGCACACAGGTGGAGGCTGGGAGAGCCGGCAGGTGCAGCTCGCCCGTGCCTTGGCCCTGGTCTCCTTTCCCTGGCCAGGTGAGCCCCCTGCATCAGGGACGGAGGCGCAGGCAGCCCCTGTGGGCCAGGCTGGAGGGTCCTGGCACTCCAAGAGGGAGACGGCCTGGGCTACCAGGAAGCCAGCAGCACCCATCTGTGGCACAATGGTGCCACCCAGTGGCCACCACAGGTCACACCAGATCATAAGTCCCCCAGGTCCCAGCCCATAGACCCCCAAGTGGGCCAGCAGGGGTCTGCAGGCTCAGCCCATGCAAAGACCAGTGCCTGCCTAACAGGAAAGGGCATAAGGCTCCTGACACAGGTGCCAGAAGTTCCTGCCCGGATTCTCCCTGGCGCCCCTCAGTTCCCGCCCCCAGTGACGCAGGACAGCCATGGTCTGCCACCTGCAGCCTTCCAGGGCTCTGGTATGCAGAGGCCGACTCCTGCCTGTGGTGGCCGGGCTCGGAACAGCCGGGCACACAGCATGGAGCCCCCAGTGTGATAGTGACCTCGTCTCGCCCCAGGTGCAAGGAGGCAGAGAGTGGTCTCTGCTAGCTGCGTGGGTGTAAGCCCTTGGGTGTTGGGGGCGGGTGTGGTGGGAAGGCAGCTTGTGTGTGCTGTCCATGCCGGGTCCCGGAGCAGGGCAGCTCAGCAGTCAGCGTGCAAACATAGAATTAGCCAGCACACCGCCCAGCCTGAGTCCCAGAGGGGGCCAAGTGACAGGACCCTGGACCTGGGGGGCCAGAGGGGGTCTGGGGGTATCTGGGTGCTATTGATCTCACAGGTGTGGAAGCAGGTCAGGGGAAGATTGGGGCACCCCCGGTCATGCGGGTGGGCCCATCCCAGCAGGAGCCCGTGCCCCATGTCCCAGCTCATGGCTCTGCCCCATCCTGCTCCTTATCCCACGTGAACTGCCTGGCCAGCAGCAGGTGGCCCTGGAGCCACTGTGCTGGATGCTGCAAGGTCCATGGACGAGGAGTTGTCCCATGATGTCAGCACACAGGTGACAGGAGCCCTGGGCTCTCACGGCCCTGGTCCCTTGATTTCCTGTCACCATCTTGCCTTTAGCTCCGGCTCCCCAAGGAGCCAGGGTCTCTGGCAGAAAGGGCGGGAGGCACACACATGCACACGCAGACACACACACGCACACACACATGCACACACACGCACACACACACGCACACAAGGGCATATGCCCAGGTCATGAGTCCACACACAGAGGCATGCATACCTGCAACTTGCACACGTGTGTACACAGATGTGCACATGAAACCAAAATTTAGCCAAGACCCAAAGCCCAGCCACCTGCATGCAGCGGTCACTGCTGCCCCCCTGTGGCCAGAGCTGGAGCTGCTCTGAGTTCTAATCCTGGGAACAAAGTGGGTGGGGGGCCTGGCTGACTGTGTCAGACTAGGGTCTCCTGCAAGAGACACACGGAGTCCTAGGGGCAGAGGGGAGGGCACCGCCAGCAGCAGCAGGCAGCAAGGGCCCTGCCTGCCCTGGACCCACCTTCGTGACCTCTGACTTCTGGAGTGACCGAGGGGGCTGCGGGAGCCCCCAGCCAGGCAGGGCCTAGGCCAGTCACCCACCCTGAGCATCCCTCCCTCCCCGGGCCCCTGGCACCCAGAGGTCAGTCTGAGACCCCCAGGAGACAGACACCCAGGTTCAGTTCAGGGAGCAGGCACGGGGATCAGTATGGGGCTTTTGATTCCAGAACATTCCAGGCTCTCCCAGGCGCCTGGGGGCTGCTATGCTGCGGGCAGGGCTGGGGATGCCAAGGGAGGAAAGAGGAGCCATATGTGGGCTGAGCAGAGCTGGCCAAGGGGCGAGGGAGGGCTGGGGTCCGCAGGCGCAGCGAGGGCAGAAGGACGCTCAGCCCGAGACCCCCAGACCCCCGGGGGCATGAGGGCTGCGTGCGGGTCACACACAGGACAAGGGTCTTTCTCGGGATCCTTGGGGGAGCAGGGAGCCGTGGGCCGTGGGCAGGGCCGGTGAGGAACGGGGCTGAGGGCTGCTGGGCTCATGACACCTCCGGCCGTTCTGGGCTGCCCAGAGCCAGCCTCCACCCCTAAGCAGGACAGGGCACGGAGCTGAGCGAGGCAGGGCCGACCCCAGCCTTCCGTGGCCACCCTGTCTGCCGGGTGCTGCCTCAGCCACCCTGGACACCTGGCAGCCCAGAGCTGGCGGTTCCATATCCAGCACCTCAAGGTGGCCACAGGGCCCGGTGCCGCCACAGACAGGAAATGACCGTGGAGGGGACTTCCTGTCTGAACAATGGCCACACTGACCAACATGTAGATTGGCAGCACTCCGCCAGGGCTGGGCCGGGACGGGCAAGGCTGGAGGCGGCTGGGTGGGGCCCCAGTGCAGCCAGCCTGCTTGGCCTCACAGCAGCTAGCTCAGGCCTGGGTTCACCTGGGAGGCACCAGGCCTGCTCCTTCAAATGGCCACAGTCAGGGCCGGGCCAGACGGGAGCCAGGCGCTTCACCCAGGTGCCTTTGGGTGCAGGGTCCCATGCTCTGGAGCCTTCTCAGGCATGTCAGCAGGTAGCCGGATGGGTAGTGTAGCGGCCAGGCCTGGCACCTGCGCTCCTGGACTACGGGGTGGCAGGCCGCGACTTCCTGCTGACGCTGCCCCATCCTGCTGCCCCCTCCCTGGCTCCAGGGGCAGGCTCCACCTCTGGGTGCAAGGTGGGGTGCAGAGCCAGAGTTGCCCCAAATGAGCTAGGAAGATACACTAGGGGGTCGGATCCCCTCCCCCTCCGCTAACTGCGCTTGGGGAGCCTAGGGAGCCCAGACAGAAGCTTCTGGAACCTCCAAGCGCCCATCAGGACGGTTACATCTGAGGAAACTGAGCCCCTGCTGGGGTCTGTTCCCTGGGGAGCCGAGGGGCGTGTCCAGTGCCGGGCCCAGAGGGTCTTTCTGAAGGAGCCCTTAGTCCAGGGCCCGGGTGGGGGGTACACCCTCCCCCATGCCTCCTAGTGGTACCCTGGCCACACGCAGAGGGGGTCCGGCTTTAGGGACCTGGGAACTCGGAGGCGCCACTGCAGCCAACAGGCACACAGGAGAAATAAGTGCTCACAAGTGCCAGCTGTATGCCAGGCTCTGGGACCCTGAGAGCAGGGCATCCGGCACGTGCCGGGAGTGCAGGGCGCAGGGCGGAGGGGCACGTGTGCGACCAGCGACTCAACCCAGGCCTGAGTCAATGAGCGGACGAGGCGTGAACCTCTCCACACGGCACAGAAGCCAGCAGAGCGGCGGACTGCAAGTGGAGGGCGGGTGGCCAGTCAGTCCCGGAGTCCATGGACAAACCACGGTGTTCCAGGTGGCCCTGATGCAGCTCGGTCAGCAGCGTCCTCTTCCCGCCGCACCCAGCCCCAACAGGCAGCTTCAAGAGGGACCCCGTCCCCTACCCCAGCCGCATGGCCTTGCTGTGTGCCCTAGGCCCCTGTTCCTGTGGGTTCAGGGCCCCCTCTTTCCCCACTCATCTGGTCCTCTGTAGATAGAACTGTTCTGCCTACATCCATCTGAGCCGTTTCGGACTCAGCGCTGCTCGGTCTCCCGCGAGAGCAGGGTGCCACGGGCGCCGTGGCGCCACGGGGGGCAGACACCCATGGGAGGGGCCAGGGCTGGATGTGGGAGGTGACTGCCCCACAGAAGCCTGGCCAGGGCCTGGTTCTATCCTGGGGCTCCCTGGCCCCAGTGCCCAGAGCTGCCCTCCCCGGGGTGCCCTGGGACCTGGGAGCCTGGCTGGACTAGGGCCTCTGCTGCCCCACCCATGTGCCTGGTCAGGGGCAGCCTCAAGGCTGGCGCTGCCAGGAATGTCCCGAGCCATGCCAGCTGCTGCACACCCTGGGACGCCCCTGTGGTGCCCTGAGCTGACCCGGGCATCCAGAGCCCAAAGAAAGAAAGGCTTGGGATGTGGGGCCTGTGAGTCGGGGAGGTGAGGACCAGGGGTGCCCAGAAGCGGGCAGAGAGGATGGGGAGCAAGGCCCCCAGTGCTTGGCGTGCTCCATGCTACTGCAGGCCACCGGACAGAGGGGCCAAACGTGGCTCGGCCCCACAGACAGCACTCTTCCTGGCTTGGTCAGCACTGAGCAGGTGAACCAGCCAGGGAGGCGCAGGAATGGAGACAAGGAAGGTTCTGGAAGGCTCATGAACACTGATCTGAATACAGGAGAGATATGCCGTGCAGAAGTCCCTTCCTGCCCTTGGGAGACCCCCAGGACCCTCCTGCTGCAGCTTGCATGCAGGCAGAGGGACCCCTGGGGCTGGAGGCGGGACAGGGCTCCAGGCTGGGGGAGCGGGGAGGGTGCAGCTGCAGCCAGAGCTCAGGTATTTTTAAGGCAGCACCATTAACGCACAGAAGCTGAGGCCCTGGGGAGGCGGCTGTCACTCAGCAGTGGGGGCTGCAAGGGGTGGGGGGTGGGAGCCCTGGAAGGGACAGGTGGGAGGCTTTTGCTTGAAGAAACTGTGCTGGGCTGGGCCGCCGGCAGTGGGCATCATATGCCCCCATGGATGCCAACCCCGCACCCAGCACCCAGTACCAGGCGAGCACTTCCCCTGGTGGACTCAGGTTGCAGCTGGGGGCGGGAGTGCAGGCTGCTGGGAAAAGGACAGCGGCCACCCAGGTGGATGGCGGCCACACGGCAGGTGCACCCCGGGCAGCGCCAGCACCCATAGGCTGTCCTTGGCCCCCTGGCTCCCTTCCCCAAATCCAATACCACCTGCAGGGGCTCAAGCTGCGTGCCAGGAACAACACTGCACCCCAGTCTACCTCCTGTCCGCGGGTCCCAGGACCCTTTGTGGGGGTGGCTGGCCTGAGTCTACTCTGTGTTGACCACAAGCCCGTGTGACTTTGTGACTCCCTGTACTGCTGGGCAAGCCAGCCGGAGGCAGGAGGTGCCCCCATCTCTGCTGACCCCAGCCATGCACCTGCTTCCCTGAGCTTCCAGGATGTGGTAGAGGCGGGGAGCAGAGCCTGGCCTGGGGTGCTGCAATGGGCATGGGCTTAAGTCAGGGGCGGGCTTTCCCAAAAGAAGTCAGATGCTCCTCCCAGTTGAGTGACGCTGGCCCTGGCCCTCCCTCCCTGGTCGGATGCATGGGTTCAGGGTATGGTCCCACCCATGTTTGCTGAAAATCCCCTCGTTCTGGTTCAAATGCAGACTCCTGAGCCATCCCAGATGGCTCAGATCAGACCTTGTGGGTCAGGGTCATCCCTGGAAGTGTCCCAGGGGACTCTGGCCTTGCCTCCCTGGGCAGATGAAGGGGTAGGAGGGAGGGCGGGCTCTGCTGTCCACAGCGGGGGTGGATGCCCATGGCTATGCGAGGCTCAGCCCCTCAGCCAGCCACAGGGCACCTGTCGCCTGGCGTGTCCCCTCCTGGCCCTGGAAGGGGGCAGGACCTGTCTCAGCAGGGGCCACCCGACAAACAGTCCCACAGCATCTGCTGTAACAGCCTCACTCGCTCCCCGGCAACGCGGCCAAGGCGCTGGCCTGTGGCGGCCGCTCAGTTGTCACTGGCACTGAGATGCTCCTGGCAGCTCCTCCCACGCGCCTGTGGCTTTGGCTAGGGATCCAAGGCTGAGCGCCCAGCACCAGGCTCGGGGGGGTCAGGCAGGCGGAGTGCACATGTGTGCGCCAACATGCAATCACACACAGGCACTGTGCACAGATATGTGCTGTGTCCAAAGGGGCTTCGCAAACCTTACAGGAAAACAGAATTAAAATAATGCAAATTCCGTCTAGAAAGTTCACTTGTATATGCAGGTGTGTGTGTGCATCTGTGTGCACGTGTGTTCATGCGAATGTGTGCACTGAGGAGCATGTGTGTGCACGTGAGCGTGTGTGCACGTGAGCGTGTGTGCACGTGAGTGTGTGTGCATGTGAGTGTGTGTACATGTGGACGTGTGTGCATGTGGGTGCGTGTGCATGTGGGCGCGTGTGGGCATGTGGACGTGTGGGCATGTGTGCATGTGAGAATGTGTGTGCATGTGAGCGTGTGTGCATGTGAGTGTGTGTGCATGTGAGCGTGTGTGCATGTGAGCGTGTGGGCATGTGAGCGTGTGTGCATGTGGACGTGTGGGCATGTGTGCATGTAAGAACGTGTGTGCATGTGAGCGTGTGTGCATGTGGGCGTGTGTGCACTGTGGAGCATGTGTGTGGGCACGTGAGCGTGCAGGCATGCACGTGACTGCTTGTGCCTGGGCCAGGAGCCTTGATCAGGCACAACAGTGCTTCTCCCATCACCAGACAAAGCTGTGCACACAAGGACAGGCCCAGCCGAGCAGCACCCAGCTGACCCGGGGCAGGGCCCAGCCGAGTGGCACTGTGCCTGACTGTGGCAGGGGCACGGCGAGGGAGCAGCGTCCGGCCACTGCCTTGGTGCTCCTGTTCCCTGCAGCTGCTCTGGCTTCTCCGCTGTGGGGCAGGAGCCTGAAGACTGCCCCACGGGGAACAGGTGCTGTGTCTGCCCCACAGGCTGGCCCGGTGCAGGTCTGCAAGGAGCTGCGGGGGCCTGCTCAGTGCCAGGAGGAGGGGGCTAATTACCACCATCAGGCGCCTTCCTCACCCTGCACTTAAAAATAACTCACGCAGTGAGTCAGCCGCCGCCTCGGGGTGGGGGAGGGGCCCTGACGGGGAGCTAGGGTATCGCGGCCCCTTCCCGGGGTGGGTGGGGAGTTGTGCGGGACCGTCGCCCAAGTCTGCTCTGGGCCAGGCACCCACACCTACATGGAGGGTGCTGGGTGTTCGGGGTGGCTCCAGCTGCCCCAGAGTTTCGGGGGGTGTCCCCCAGCCCAGCGCCTGGGCGGACGAGTCCAGCAGGTGGCAGCCTGGCAGCTTCACTCACAGGTGAGCCCCAAGTCTCCAAAGCCTGACAGCTCAGGGTGGTGTCTGCTCACAGCTTTTGAGGAAAGCATAGGCTCCATGGAGTTGGCAAGCTCAGAGGCCTCTGAATTTAACGCAGGACTCCTGTACCTGGCGCTCCGTGCAAGGAGGGAGGCGCGAGGCCCCTGCCGGGACAGCCCACAGCCACACCATCCACTGCGTCACCCCCAGAGATCTTCCCAGCCCCACGCTCCACATGTCCATGCGGGGAGGGGAGTGGGCTGCAGCCTGGGGCAGCCAGATGAGCCCTCAGCATCACACAGCCCCATTGCGAGGGACACTCGGCAGGGAGGAGGGACAGAATGAGGGTCCCAGCCTCACGAGGGGGGTCGCGTGGCCACGTTCTGCGAGAATCAGGCCTTGACACATGACACCTACAGCCTGGGCCACATCACCACACACAGACCGGATGACAGCTCTTGCCTCCGCTGCCCTGAAAGAAGCTTCTAGAACCTGTGGTGGAGAGGCCCGTGTGGGCAGTGCCTAGCCTGGGCATGTGGAAGTTGCTGCAGGACCACATGGACAAGCGGGGCAGGCACCAAGTGGCCGTCCCTGTCCCTTCTTCCGGGCCAGTGGGAGAGCAGGAGCCCACCTCAAGTCTGCCCATCAAGGCAGGCAAGAAGGGGGTCTCCAGGGTCACAGACAGCAGGAGGAGGAGCAGGGGGAGGGGAGGAGGAGAGGAGGAGGAATGGGGAGGGGAGGGGCGGAAGGAGGGGAGGAGGGGGAGGAGAGGGGAAAAGGAGGGGAAGAGGAGGGGAGGGGGAGGAGCCCTATGTAGAGTGTTTGTCTAACCCCTTGGGGTCACACTCGGTCCCTCTGTGGCTGGCTGAAATTAAACCTCAGCCTCCTCCTTTGTTCCCTGTGGGGTTTGCAGCTGCCAAGTAGGGAGAGCCGCCACAGGGGGGGGGGGCGCCAGATCACTGGCATGCTGTGTTCTCCGAACCGTGACCTCCCTTCCAGCAGGCAGATTAGCTTACGGGCATTCCACCTGCCCTTTCACTGTCTGGGGTGGGGTGCTCCGGGCCGCCCCGTACGCGTGCACCTCCAGGGCGGGAAGCGGCTGAAGGGGCCAGGGCTGGGGCTGCCACGTTTGCAGCAGGAATGGTGCTGTGCTGGCCTGGGCGCCCTGGGTTTTAAGGCTGTGGCCTGGGTCTCTCTGGTGTTGCCAAGGTGGGGAATGGAAGAGCAAGGAGTTTCCAAAAACTGGACAAAAAAAAAAGGAAGAAAGAAAAGGGGGCTGCAGTCACAGAGGGTCACCTGCAGTCACAGGAGGGACCACGCTGGCCCTGCTGTCACAGAGGGTCACCTGCAGTCATGGGAGGGACCACGCTGGCCCTGCTGTCAGAGGGTCACCTGCAGTCACGGGAGGGACCATGTTGGCCCCAAGGGATGGAAACTGAGGCGGGCAAAGCTGGGGTTCTGCCCGGTGCCCTGATGGGTGGGGGAGGTGAGGGGCGGGCAGGAGACAGAAGTGGGGGTGTGCCGGAAGCTGTGGCATGGGGAATACTGTGCACCTGCACCTCGGTCACAGCCTTTGGATCACAGCCTGGGATCAGCCCAGCCTGACCTTGGAGGGGCCTTTGCTGGGCAGGACTAAAGGCTTGGCTACCCTGTCACAAAGCCCAGCCCCAGCAGGTGCATCCACAGCCAGTGGCAGGAATGGCAGAGGGACACGCTGAGTCGCCCATCCCAGAGGCGAGGTCCTCAGAGCTTTGGGGACACCACCTGTGCCTTTACCACAACCCCAGCATGGGTGAGGGCAGCACCCACGGAGGAAGAGCACTCCCTGGCCCCCAGCACCCGTGGGTGCCGTGGGGAGCAGCCCGGTGGGAGCTGTGATTATTCCATTACCACCGTGGGCGTGTGTTGTGTGCGAGACGCCAGCTTGGGACACATCCAGGGCTGCTGGCTGGGGTTTGCTCCACCCCCTGAAGGAGGCGGCTGATTGTTGTAGCACAAAGAAGCTGCAGGTGCACCGGCCCCCCCCCCGCGCCCACGGGCAGGGAGCAGTGGAGGAGAGGGGAGTTCCCCCAGGGCCCCTGGAACTCCAGGAATCAGGCGCCCCCTCTCCCTAGCCACAATGAGGTTGGGGTGAGCTGGCTCTGAGCTCTGGAATCCTCCAGGTTGTGTCCGAGAGGTGACACAGACAGATGTTTGGGGCCCAGGGCACAGCCAGGTGTGTGGCGTGTGACCAAGCCACGCGGGGTCGGGGGAGCTGTGGACACAGGGCCACCCTCCCACGCGGCTCACATCATTCATGAGCTTCCCTGGACTTGTTTGAATTCGTCTTCGTTTCTGCTTAGGCCTTCCATCCACAAGCCCCCACAGCTGAGGCTGGGCCAGGCACAAGGAGCCAGGAACACTGGATCGCACGTGGATGGTAGAGGATGGAGGGGACCCACACACTCCCCTGAGCCGTCCCCTGCTGCCTCCCAGGTGTGTCAGAGAGCTGGCTCAGAATCCAAGGAGCAGGGCCTCCAGCAGGAGGCTCAGGAGCCTCTCTCCAGAGGGGCAGGCTCTTCCCTCAGCTCCCTGGGCCAGGCTTGCCATGCCTGTCATTCCCATCACACCTGCCACACCTGTGGGAGCTGCCACTCTGCATCCTGTACCGGCGACAGATCCGATCAGTCCCACCCGGCAGCTGGCCAGGGAGGAGAGCAGGCCAGACCCAGGCTGCAGCCCAACCTGGAGCCCATCCACCCTCTGCCCTCCCTGGCCAGGTGCCAAGCGGTCCTGGACCTTCCCACCAGGCCCTGGGATACTGCCCACCTCGCCAAGGCTCCTCTCCTCCCCTGCTCCAGGCTCCACTCACCTCAGACCCCACCTCTGTCACCTCCTCCAAGCTGTCCTGCAGGCTGGCTCCTTCCTGAATGCCCACTGGTGTGACACTCCCACGTGTGCACACACAAGGTCCAATGTGGGAGCCGCCATCTGCCGGAAGCCCTGACTGTCAGTGCGTTTGGGCTAACCCAGTTCTGTGAGCAAACCTCCACGTCTCCCAGATCAGGCTTGCAAGCAAGTGGAGGCCACAGGCTTGGCAGAGGCCGTGGATTTGCTGGAGGCTATGGCTTGGCAGAGGCCACCAACACTTAGCAAAGGCCTCGGGCTTGGCAGAGGCCATGGGCTTGGTGGAGGCCACAGGCTTGGCGGAGGCCACGGGCTTGGTGGAGGCCGTGTTTTGCTGGAGGCCGTGGCTTGGCAGAGGCCACCAACACTTAGCAAAGGCCTCGGGCTTGGCAGAGGCCATGGGCTTGGTGGAGGCCGTGGTTTGCTGGAGGCCATGGCTTGGCAGAGGCCACGGGCTTGGCAGAGGCCACAGGCTTGGTGGAGGCCACAGGCTTGGCGGAGGCCACAGGCTGGCGGAGGTCACGGGCTTGGCAGAGGCCACAGGCTTGGTGGAGGCCACGGGCTTGGCAGAGGCCACCAACACTGCATGGCCCAGCTCTCTACTGCATCAGAGGATGTACGAGGCCGGGCCCAATTTGCTGGGGCTGCATGTCTCCGGCCCAGGGTGCCACGGGGTGTGGCTGTGGGAAGAGCCCCCAAGGAGACATCGAACTTCCTGAGGAACAGAGCCCATTTCCCAGCCCTGTTGTGGGCACAGGAAGGCAGGGCTGCAGCCAGCAGGAGGCATCTTCGAGAGTGCCAGTGGCCACCCGGGCCCTGACTGCGGGGAGTAAAGGCCACTGCTTGTCCCTGCCAACCTCAGTCCCTCCCGGCCATTCCCCTGGGAAGCTGGCCTCTGGGACCAAGGGAGTCGACTGGGTCCTGGATGCCAGGCAGAGAAGGGTACACTCTGCAGGAACCCAGAGTTGGGCTGAAGCGACACTTGGGCATCAAGACATGAGGCTCCAGGAACGCCAAACAGGGAAGGTGGGCCAGGGTCAGCAGAAGGAGCCTTGTGGGGAAGTTCTAGGCTGGAGCCAGGCGCCAGGGTTAAGGTCAGTGTAGGCAGCCCGAGCCGTGTGGGGTGCCAAGCCCCATACCAGGAGGTGGGCGGAGCCTGGAACAGGTGGAGGAGGAGCCTGGGGCAGGTGTACAGGGCCAGGGGAGGATCAGGGTCAAGGGTAGCGTGCCAGGCCGGGAACCAGAGGCCAGCTGAACAGCCCAGCGCCCGCTGTCTCAGGGCTGTGTGTCAGATGCCAACCATGGTGATGAGTGGCAGACAAGTGGGCTGATTCTTGCCTGGCTCCTGGTCTGGATAGAGGGGGCAGCATCTGGTCTCTTAGTGCCAACTGCCGCATCGGCCACAGGCTCCCCACTGCTGCCCCTCCTGGGGCCGGGGCGCCCCGACTCCCCTTGGCTGAGGGTTTGGTGCTTTGCAGTCAGAATGGATTTTCCACAGCTGTGGAGAGGCCTCTGTGTCTTTCCTGCGATGGTGTGGAGGACCCCGGACGTGGGCCATGAGGGTCCCGCCGTGCCACACTGGGGGATGTGTTCACTGGGGGAAGTGGGGCGCTGTGGCATACAGGGGGGAGCCACCACCTGCGGTGTTCCATTCCATATGCTTCCAGTCCCGACTGCTCCACTTCTGATCCAGCTCCCTGACAAAGTGCCTGGGAGAACAGCGGGACGTGGGTCAAGTTCCCGGGCCCTGCACCACGTAACGTGTGGAGCAGGGCTGGGCCCAAGGGCTCAGGAAAGCTGTGGTTAAATCCCAGTGAGGAGGAGGAGGGGGCTGTGTCCACAGGCCTGCCCAGGTCGCTGGCCCAGCTCTGTTTGAAGGACGGGATAGCCATCCCAGCGGCTACATGGTACTCCCCTTCCGCGGCCATCAGCTCTGCTTCTGGGTGTCTGCGCCCCTTCTTCTGCCCCTCTGACCTAAAGGGGGTGCCCAGAACAGGAAGCCCCCGCTAAGGCCTGGTGCCAGCAAGCGAAGCCTCAGTGCCCAGCGCTTGCCTGGCTCCCCAGGTACAGGTGCACGCTGGCCAGGGGCCAGGTGTAGGCCAGCTGAGGAGCAAGAGGCCAGTGCCCAGCAGTGATTGTGGTGGGAGTCCCGGCCCCGCCGGCCCTCCGCCCTTGCCGCCCCTGCCGCCCCTGCCAGCCCTGCTTCGGGTTCTGCTGGCTTCCTGTTGGCCCAGAAGGCTCAGCTGGAAGGCCAGTCCTGCTCAGTGACCTAAATCCAACACAGCCACCAGCCCGGGGGATGTTTCCCCGGCGCCAGCTGCTGGACACAACCCAGAGCTGGGCTCTGTGGGGGGAGGGGAGCAGCCAGATCCCAGGATCTCTGGACACTTCAGAGACGGGCAGTCACTGGGGGCGCCGTGGCGGCGCAGGGCTCAGGCAGACACTCTCGCTGACACCCCAGTGGACCGAGACCCCAGGAGTCCAGCCACACGTGCGTGCTCTGTGCTCCTGGGAACGCAGGCGACGGCAGGCTCTCCCCACTGTCCCTCCAACCCCACCCGGAGACCGGCCGGGACAACTCCAGCCTCCCTCCCTGCTCTCCCTGAGTGCCCCCTTGCTCCTGAGCCGCGGCCACACAGCCTGCCTCAGGGGTCTCGGCTAGCCGAGTCATGGGCCTGACGCCCTCTGCCAGGTGCCCTCCTCTGCCCCCCGGAGAGCCAGCCTTCTCCTGCACCTCAGAGTACATCAGGAGTGTACCCCTTCCCTGCCCCTCCACCTCCCTTCGCCCAGCCTCCCCACCCAAGTCCCCGGGCAGCCAACACCTGCATCGGACCCCACCCCAGGTGAGCTGGCAGGGACCCGATCAGCTTCAGCCTGCTCCAGGCCCTGCCTGTCCCCAGCACCCAGCCCCCCGGTCAGAGCCAGGACCAGCTCCTCAGTTCCCCCGACTCCGGCCCACCTGCCACTGTTTGCCATCTGCATGCACAGCCACTGTCCAGTCAGCGAGCGGGCGTGCGGGGTGGATGCCAACCCTGGGCCCACCTAGAGGAGGGCACCCTCAGCCCTGGCTCCGGCAGCTGTTGTCTCCCCCACCCCGCCCGGGTCTGCGCTCTCACCGGGGCCCAGCAGAGCAGGTGGGGGTGGGCTCAGCTTCACCCTCCACTCCTGTGTCTCCCCCGTGCCTCAGTCTCCCTTCTGCATCTCTGGAGGAACACAGCTGAAGCAATTGCTCAACTCACAGTGCAGCCGCAACGCTCCAGAACCTTCCAGAACCCAGGAGGGTGGGTGGCCTGTGCCACCAAGGCCAGGGTAGGACCCCAGCCTCCGCCCCAGGCCCCGGGCCGGAGCGGCAGCCGCCTCGCGCTCACTGAAGGCCTGCCGCCCTCCGGATTCCAGAAGGCATTGATTTTGTCTTGGTTGGGGCAGGAACAAGAAAGGCCTGGCTGCTCTCTCCAGGGCTGCAAGCCGCACCTGCACCTTGGGGCCACTGCCCTGCCGCCCAGGCCTCCCCTCCTTGCCCAGTGTGACCGTGTGCTGCAGGCCTGCTCCCCATGCTCTGGGCTGCGGGTTGCACCCTTGAGATCCCTGCAAGTCCCTGCTGTCCCAGCGCCCGGGGTGAGAGGAGGTTCCACGGCAGCCATGGCACTGCCGAGGGATGCTGTGGGCTGCGTGCAAGATGGCCAGGCCACAGCTCCACCGGTGCCGCCGCTGGAGCTGGGCTCCTCCGCCCCACCCTCTCCCAGGACCCGCCATGGGTGCTCCCTGGGGCAGTGAGGTCCCAGGAAGCCATGAGCACCCCGTGCCTCACTGCGGGGGTGCAAGGACAGGGCACTGTCCTGGAGACAGAACAGACACTGCTGGCATCTTCAGACACCACCCCCCCGCCAGCAGTGATGGGCCGCCGCGCCAGCCGCCAGCCGCGGTCTCCAGGGCACCACCAAGCCAAGCTGAAATGAAAGCCGTGTTTTAGGGCGACAGCTTTGCTGGCCCCCAGGGAAGCAGCACTTGTGCATTTGAGCAGCTGCCTTCCGAGATTTGTCCTCGAGTGAGCAGACAGGAGGAAACGGCCCGTGGGCTGGGGCACTGCCTGTGCCCTGGTTCGATCCTGGGAGATCGGGTTACACCACAGGACTCCTTGGTGGAAACCTTGGCTCCTGTGCCCTGGGCAGGGGCGGGGTGGGGAGCCACAGAAGTGGCCCCATGCCCAGGACAATACTGATGAAGACTGGCCTGCAGCAGGAGAAGGGGGCAGGCTGAGGGGGGATGGGCCATGGCGGGGAGGGGATGGGCCATGAAAGGGTGAATGGGTCATGGCAGGGGGGATGGGTCATGACAGAAGGAGGATGGCTCATGACAAGGGGGGATGGGTCATGACAGGGGGCGATGGGTCATGACAAGGGGGGATGGGTCATGGCAGGGGGGGATGGCTCATGGCAGGGGGGGATGGCTCATGGCAGGGGGGATGGGTCATTGCAGAGGGGGGATGGCTCATGGCAGGGGGGGATGGCTCATGGCAGGGGGATGGGTCATGACAAGGGGGGATGGGTCATGACAGGGGGCGATGGGTCATGGCAGGGGGATGGGTCATGGCAGGGGGATGGGTCATGACAGGGGGTGATGGGTCATGGCAGGGGGATGGGTCATGACAGGGGGATGGTTCATGACGGGGGATGGCTCATGACAGGGGGGATGGGTCATGGCAGGGGGATGGGTCATGACAGGGGGAATGGGCCATGACGGGGGGATGGGTCATGACAGGGGAGTGGGTCATGGCAGGGGGATGGGTCATAGCAGAGGGGGATGGGTCATGACAGGGAGGATGGGTCATGGCAGGGGGATGGGTCATGACAAGGGGAATGGGCCATGACGAGGGGATGGGTCATGACGGGGGGGTGGGTCATGGCAGGGGGATGGGTCATGACAGAGGAGGGATGAGTCATGACGCGGGGGATGGGTCATGACGCGGGGGATGGGTCATAGCAGAGGGGGATGGGTCATGACAGAGAGGGGAATGGGTCATGACAGGGGGATGGGTCATGACAAGGGGAATGGGCCATGCTGGGGGGATGGGTCCTCACCTGGGGCAGGTATATCACCTCCCCCAGCTGCTCAGTCTGAGTGAGGCCACGCACCCAGCTGCTGCAGCCGAGCAGGGTCTGCAGGAAGCGGATGAAGATGGGCAAGCATTGTCACTCCTGGGTCACCTAGGGGAGCTGGCACGGACACAGTGTCGACAGGAGTTTCAGAAATCCCGTGTCTGCTGTGGGGACGAACGACATGAGACAGCAGATGCCTTAGGGGTTCCAGGAGGCCTCTTAGGGGCCACCCTACCCCCAACATGCACAGTGCCGCTGCGGTCCCTGGGAGCTGGGGCGTGGCCCCTGCTGCTCCACAAGCTTGGCCGGCACCTGATGTCCCTGTCACACTTGGGGCCTGGCCATCAACTCAAGTCCAGCCCCTGTAGGGTGGGTCTTGGGGAGGAAGCATCCTGGGCAGGGAAGCTCCGGCCCCGTGTTGCCCACGCATGGCCGGTGCCAACAACATGTCCCTGTGGAAATGGACTGAGGTCTCGGGGCGGGAGGGTGCCAGGCACAGGCTGAGTCCCCAGCCCCAAGGACAGGTCACCGTGGGGCTGCTGGTGGTGGGGTGCCCGAGGTCACGGGCAGCGGCACAGCGGATCCTCCCGAGGTTGCCCTGGCATGCTGATGGCAGATAAGGGCCCCGGGGCCTGTTGGTAGTTTTCCGTCTGCACAGCAGGCGCCAGGCCTCGCGGGGGCACCGTCAGCTAGAAGTTCCCTGCTCCCCAGCTCCAAGTGCCAGGAACGGGGCGCCTTTCCAGAACCTTCCAGCCTGGCCCCAGAAGCAAGCCCTGCTGGCTGTCCACCAGCCAGTCCCTCTGGGGACCGACTAGCGCCAGGGGACACGCCTTGTCTTGCCCCAAGCCAACACCAGCACTGGGTTTGCTCATGAAGGCAGGGCAGGCAGAGGCAATGTCGCAGCCCACCTGGCAGACGGTCCCCTCCCCAGCCAGGTAGCAGGCAGGTGCGTCCTTGGGGGCAGTCCGCCGGTGTCTGGGCCCAGGCTCCTGGGCAGAGGCAGGTGGCTCTCACCTGGTGTTGCTAGCGGAGCTGTGCCTGCACACGGCAGCTGCTGAAGGCATGTCCAGTTCCATGGGGAGCCCCGGCCCCTGCCGCAGGGGCCCCTGCGATGGGGTTCCCAGGGAGTCAGGGAGCAGCTCTCTGCCCTGAGACCCGCCCCATGCTGCAAGAGCCCCGCACCCCCTTGGGGGCCACGGCAGCGGTGCTTCGGTTGACTGACTTTGTGGTTCTGTGGCCTGGGTGTGCCCAGCCACTGCGCCGGGCGTGGTGACCCCTGAGTCTTCCTGGGCAGCCCTCGGAGAGTGGCGAGAGCCTGGGCAGCCGGCCGTGGCCTTCCTCTGTCCCTGCCCCTGGCTCTGCATCAGAAGGCTGTCTCCTCAGGCAGCACTGAGCCGGGGCCACTTCTGGTCTCCATGGCATCTTTCTTGGGGAAGAGGTGAGACTGGGCAGGGCCCCAGGTCAGCCCCAGAGCCATCCATTAGGGGCCAGGTGACCCAGGTGTCAGAGGAGCCAGGAGCGGCAACCTTGCCCACTGAGCTCAGGGTCCAGGAGCGCAGTGGGGGAGAGCTGGCAGAGCAGCCTCCCCAGCAGCTGGCCCCCACTGTCTGGTGTCAGCCCTCATGCCCGGCTGTGCTCCCGAGCCCCAGCGTCATGATGTGCTGGCATCAGGTCCTCTGCCCATGCACTGCCAGCACCATGGAGGGCTGCCTGGGGCCGTGTTGCTGATCTTGGACTCAGAAGTGTGGGGCACGACGGGCTCCACTGTGGTAGCCAGGGACTCCTCTGGTCAGTATGCACTCCTGGGCTCCCTCCTGGGGCCAGGCCGGCTCCTCCCGGAGCTGTGGCTCCTAGGCTCCGCCCCACACACACATGTCACCCAGATCATTTCCACCCAGGGACCCTGGGGACCCAGGGCAGCCATTCACAGAGGCTGACTCAGCAGGGTCAGGAGGCATGCCAGCGGGGAATGAGAACTCAGGGTCCCAGGAGCCAGACTGGAGGACAGGTTGTCTAAGAACTCCCCGCCAGGGGGTGGGGTTCCATCCAGAGGCAGGTCTTGGGAATCCTGCTCACTTCCGCCGATGGCTGAAACCCCCAGTGTCAGTGGGGTCAAGCACCTTAGAAGCAGGTGACCTGGGTCAGGCGGGGCCACGCCTCCAGCTGTGCCGAGGAGAGCCTTGGGCGGGGCCTGGAGCAGATGCCCTGCCCTTGAGCTGTGCCTTTCAGTGTCCCATTCAGCTCTGTCCCACACAGCTCCCTGAGGACCCCACGCAGCCCCACGGGCGGAGAGCCGGCCCTGTGGCTGTGCTGCAAGAGGACCCCTGGTCCCTCCCGCTCTGGCGGAAGCGGCCACACGGCTCCATCCCACATGCCAGTTCCCCTGGAACCAATTAGACTAGGACGGATTCTGTGTCTGTCCGCCAGCAGCGCGCCCTAGGAAGCCGGTAAGTGGATTACCGCTTCCCACCAACGCTGGGCCTCTGTGCGGCCACCAAGGCCACCCGGTGTTTCCCGGTCGCTTCTAAGGCCACATCCCAGAGCACTGGCCCTGGCCCAGCCCCCACGCCGCTGGGCAGATGGGCACTGTGGGTGCCACTGTCTATGGGGGAAGCCCCGGGGGCTCCGCAGGAGAGGGTGAGCCCGGGGCAGCCTGGCTTAGGCCTCCTGCATCCTTGCCTCTCAGCAGCTTGCCTTCTCATCTTGAAAGTGGGGCCATGGGCTCCTTCCTGCCAGAGGGACCTGCAGGAGGAAGCACCCCGGGGTGGGTCAGACTAGAAAGGGCTGATGGTCCTGTTCCCGGGGCAGGAGGGGGCAGGTCACGTGGTCAGTCTGGGCTGCCCCAGAAGGCCCTCCCAGCTCCGAGCCTGGACCTGGCACAGGGAGGGGACTCTGGAGGCAGTGCTTTGGGTGCTGTTTGATGACAGAGGCCAGCACAGATGTCCCTTTGGGGACAGGCCCTCCAGGGTTGGGTTGGCCGTCAGGGACCTCCCAGGTGGGCCCAGTCCCTCAGCCTTGCAGCGGGCAGTGAGCTGGGAAGCAAATCATGTGCCAGGTGGCTCTGGGCATGTGTCATGCTTGGACCCCGTCTTGACCTTAACAAGCCCACTGTGGCCCCGGCTTTTCCTGGGAGGGGCGCAAAGCCTCCTGGAAGGGTAGGAGAGCGGTCTTACCCCCAGGACTCCCTCTGGGCCCGGGTCTCCGGATGTCTACTGCAGAACAAGGGTGTGGCATGTTGGGGTGGGTCTGCTCACAGCTCACCCGTGGACCTGGGCTGGGAGACGCAGCTCCTTCCTCCTGCCCATCCCAGCTCCCATTCAGTCAGGCCCTCCCCACCCAGGGAGGCACAGGACCCCACAGCTGCCTGTGTCCTCGCGGGGGAGGTGGGCTCAGCGCCCTGGAGCTGGGGGCAATGCCCCGGATGGCAGCCATTCTATGCAGGAACAGCAGGCCAGCCTGCTCCAAGCGATGCTTCCTTCTGAGCTCCCCAGCACGCTGACGAAGACTTCCCATCACCCACGCACCCAGCCCTCACGCCCCACAGCGCAGGGCGGGGGAGAGACAGGTTTGCCCTGAAGGAACCGCAGGTGCCAGTGTGTGCCGCGAAGGCAGCCTGGAGCCAGCTGCCCTGGCTCCATCCAACCCCTCCTGCCACCCATAGCTGCTCCTCTCTGTCTGAGCTCCCCCTTCCCCAGTGAGGTGGACGGACCTGGGGGACCGAGTCCCTGCTTCTGCAGTGACACCTGGCACCGTGCATGGTCAGCCAGAGCTCAGCACTGCCCCTACCTCACCCCAACAGGCCCCGGGACAAGCGTCCACCTGCAGGGCATCAGGCCGGGTTCTTGGCTCCTGCGGCTGAGAGGCCAAGGGCAGTGTCCACAGCTGCACAGGTGTGGACAGCCCCACTCAGGTGGGGCAGGCGCAGGGCAGGCGGCAGGAAGGCGCTTCTCCTGAGAGCCGTGTGCATGCCAGGAGCTGCCCTCAGTTGGGAGTCTGCCCACTTGCCCACCCATCAGTGAGTGACTGGAGCAGGGCACTCCCGGGGCACCAGTGCAAACCTGGCACCCCTGGCCCTACACCCTGAGCCCAGCAGCCCTCCAGGCTACCACCCACTCCTGTGCGCCCTGGTCACCATCCTTCACTCTGCCCATGCTGGCATCCAGGAAGCGGGACAGAGGGAGATGGAAGGACTGGGCCAGCAGGTGGAGGCGGGGCAGGGGCTGCTGTGGCGAGACCAGGGTGAGGGCTGGGTGGCCATAGCAGGGGGTCCAGCCGCAGCCCCTCCGGCCACTCTCCCCTGTGGCCACGCCCTCCACCTGCCAGGAATCCTGCACCCTGTTGGGCTGGACATAGCTATGGGGGGTGCAGGCCTTGCCCATGAGGGCCCCTTCTGCCACCTCCATCTGTAAGGGAGCCCTCGGGGAGAGGCCCCGCCCCCTCACAGCCACCTTCCCCAGGGCTGGCTGTGGGCCTGGCCACCCTCCAGGAACTGGCCTTGGCCTGGGACTCCAGCCCGTGCGGTGTGGGGGCAAGGCTGCCTCCTCACGGCAGCTCCTCACCTCCCCCGAAGAGGCCTGCCGCAGAGGGCCCAGAACCCCGCTGAAGGCCAGTGGGGGTGGGGGACAGCCCCCAGGGTCTCTCACCCACCTAGAGCCGGGAAGATTGACATAAAGACCTCTCCTCCAGTAGGGAGGGGTGGAACCCAGAGTCTCCTTCCAGGGACGGGGTGGGGGGCAGAGGGAGGTGCCCTCACCCCGCCTGAAAGACCCACTACAGCACCAAGTACTTGAATTACAAAGGTTTATTTAGAAAATAGTTTGGTTGTCGCTTTTGGCAAACAGTTGAACCTTCCCAGCGACCACACCGGGTGGCCCTTCCAGCCTCGGGGGTCCTGGGGGGAGTCAGCCCTTGCTGGGGAGTGGGAGGGGAGGCGCGCGGCTCCCTGCTCCGCTGCAGGTGTGGGGGGTTGCCCCAGAGCAGCTCCTCGCTGAGACAGGAAGGCAAAGGGGGGGCTCCCCTTTCTCCTCCGCGTTCCCGGAGGCCGCCTGCACCCCTACAGATCTGCGTCCTCCCCTCTGTCCCTGAGTCTCTGGGCAGCGGGAGGAGGGGGCCGCGCCCACGCCCCCGCCCGAGTCACGGCCTGAAGCCCCTTCGCCGGCGGCGGAAAAGGATGTGCTTGAAGGAACGCCGGAAGTCCTGGTTGAAGACGGTGTAGATGACGGGGTTGAGCGAGCTGTTGCAGTAACCGATCCAGAAGAAAAACTTGAAGAGTGGGTCAGGCAGCTGGCAGGCCTCGCGGCAGATGCCATAAAGGCTGTAGCTGAAGAAGAAGGGGAACCAGCACAGCACGAACACGCCCATGACCACGGCCAGCACGACTGTGAAGCGCTTCTCGCGCGCCTGGGCCACCTTGCCGCGGCACACGCTGCTGCGCGCGCGGCGCCGGCGCGACAGGAACGACTCGACGGAACGCGAGCTGGAGCGCGACAGGCGCCCGCCGGGGGCCGGCGACCGGGAGGCCGCCAGCGCGCCCGCCTCGGCCCCGGGCGGCGGCCCCGGCTCCAGCCCCGGCTCCAGTCCCGGCTCGGGCGCGTCGGCGGCCTCCTGGGCGCCCGCGCGCCGCCGTCGCTGCCCGCCGCCCCGACGCAGCGCTCCCCGCCGCCGCCGCCTCTCGGCCGCCGCGCTGCTCTCGTCCGGCTCGAGGTGGGCGCTCGCGGGCGCACAGTGCCCGTTCTCTGTGGCCGGGGACGCCCCGCCGCCGTCGGGGGCCCCCGGGGCGCGCTTCTCGCTGAGCGAGCGCGTACGCAGCTTGGCCACGCGGTAGATGCGCGCGTAGACCAGGCCCATGACGAGGCAGGGAGCGAAGAAGGAGCCGATGCAGGAGGACAGGATGTACCAAGTCTCGTCGTTGAGGCCGCACTGCGGGTAGGCGGCACCGTAGGGCTGGCGGTAGAAGGATACCAGTGGCGGGAAGGAAATGAGCGCAGAGAGCAGCCACACGGCCACGATGGTAGCCTTGACGCGGCGCGGCGTGCGCTTGAGGTTGTACTCGACGGCGCGTGTCACCGACCAGTAGCGGTCCAGGCTGATGGCGCACAGGTGGCCGATGGACGCGGTGCAGAAGAGCACGTCCAGCGCCAGGTACACGCCGCACCATAGCTGCCCGAAGTACCAGTAGGCCATGAGCTCCTTGGCCAGCGAGAAGGGCATGACCAGCGTGGCCACCAGGATGTCGGCCGAGGCCAGGGACACCAGAAAGAGGTTCTGCGGCGCACGCAGCGCGCGGCTGGTCAGCACGGCGATCACCACCAGCACGTTGCCCACCACGGTGAAGACGATGAGGACGCCCACCAAGGCCGCCAGCCCTGCCACGGCGCCCGCCGAGTACTGGCCCCCGGGCGGCCCCCAGGGAGCCCCCGAGGCGTTAGCGCCGCCACCGCCACCGCCGCCCCCCTCTCCGGCGCCGCTCGCGTTGGGGCCCTCCGCCGCCGCCATCGCCAGCGCCGCCGCCAGCGCCGGGGCCGCCATGGTCCTCCCGCGAGCTACGCGGTCCTGCCTGGAGCCGGGGCGCAGCCGCCGCAGCCTGGGCGCCCTCCAGTCCGGGTAAGCGCCCGCATGGCCCGCCCGCTCCTCGGGAGGGCGCGCCCGCTGGGGGACCGCGGCGATGGGCGGCAGGCTGGCCGGCTCCCGGCTGTTGATGGTTCTGCAGGCGGCGCGCCGGAGAGCGAGGCTGCCGGGCTCCCCGCGGCTGCCGCGCGCGTAAGTGCGGAGCGGGAGGCGCCCGGAGCGAGTGGCGGCGCGGGGGGAGGGTGCAGGTCCCGGGGTCCTCCCGCGGCCCCGCCCTCGGCTGCTCACAAGGAGCCCACGGCGCCGCGGTGCCCGGCCCAGGCGCAGGCTGCGGGCGGTGGCGGCGGTGGCCCGGGCGCTCCGCCTCCCATCCGGCTGCCTAGGGCTCGGAGCCTTGGGGCGCAGGCCGCTGCTGCTCCGGAACCCCGCACCCGCGCGCAGCCTCTGGCTCCAACTTTACTTTCCCGGACTGGGCGCCGCCGCGAGCCCTCCTCCCGCCGCCTCCGGGCGCGGGCGCCCCCCGCGGTCCACGCTCGGCCGTGCGGGAGCCGCCTGGTTCGCCCGCGCTGCGCCGCCGCCGCCGCCTTCCCCTCCGCCGCCGCCGTGCGCTCAGACTCGGCTTCCAACTTAGGGCGAGTTGCGCAGCGGGGAGGGGCGGGGCGCCGGTCAGGCCCCTCGCCGCCGGCTGGGGTGGGGAGTCCGAGTCCGCAGCCGCCTGGGCTAACCTGCCGGGGAGGAGTCGGGGGCGGCGGCGCGGGGCGCGCGCTCGGAGAGAGGGCGCCCTCTCCGGGACCGACTGCAGCCTGCCAGGGCCGGACTGGGCGCTGGCTGGCCTGGGCGGTGAGTTCCAGAAGCTGCTCCCTGCGCTGGGCACAGTCACACAGGCGGGCGCGGACACGAGCGCGCGCCCGGGGTCCACGGTCTGATTGGAGAGCGGCGTTCTCGCAGCCTCAGGGGCCCGCGACGCTGCGTGTGCGCGCGCCGGTGCTGGGGTCCCGCCTGGGCCGGGTCTGCTCCCCGCCCCTCCTGCGCTGTCTTGCCTGCGCTGCTGGGGTGGGCATCTGCTTGCATAGGTGTGGACAGGCACAGAAGCTCATGTTTATGTGCCAGGACCCTACCCAGACAGGGCGTTGGGGGTTGAATTTAAGATCGCCTACTCTAAAGGACACCCGAGGATGAGCAGCCAGGTGACAGGCGGGACCCTGGGCGTTGCCATCCCTGTCCCTGCACCTTTCTTGCGCCCTGTCCAGGCAAACGGGGCTCCTGGAGGGCCGGGGCTCCGCCGGAGCAGCTGGTTCCAGCAGGGAGGGTGGGAAGCTGGGTGAGGGAGCGGGAACTGCTTGCTCCCCGTGCAGGTGTGTGGCAGCTGCTTCAGTGGCAGGCCACTTGGCGACACGAGCAGCTTGTCACCTGCAGAGTGGCGCCCCAGTGGTGGGGTGGACATCAAAGAGAGCGATCCTGGAGTAAGGGGTGCTGGTCACTGAGCCATCCTCACCTTGGGACACCTGGGGGTGCATTTTATAAGGGAGCTTGCCCTCAGGGCACACAGGGCAGAGAGTGGCGGAGGCCAGCATGCTGAGGCAGGTGCACTGGCCATCACTGAGTCCTCCCCAGCACTGGAGTGCAGATATCAAGGAAGGCTTCCTGAAGGAGGTGAGCAGGCTCCATCTGGAGGAGAAACGGTTGAGGCTACACCAGCAGTGGGCTCAATCCTACAGGCATGGGCAGCCGGAAGAGGTGCCCAGGTTGGGCAGTGGGTTCCAAAAGCTGCAGGCTTTGACAACTCTCCCCTCCCCCCAGCTTTCAGGGGCACTGTCTACGGGCACCTGTAGCCCAGAATCGAGGCATTTGGATGCAAAGAGAGCCTAGCCTCAGGGGCTTGGAGTCCAACGCGGTGCCCCACTGCCCAGGGAGCAGCCCCCAGCCTGGGCTCCTGGGCGGTGTGGTGTCTCTGGCCTCGCCAGAGGAGGGCTTCCAGGCTCGGGTCTGAGGGTTCACAGCCGGGAGCAGTGGGTATCGTCCTGATCACCTGTGCCCCATCCCCAGCTTCCTGGGGGGGGGGGGGTCTGGCTGAGTGGCTAGTGCAGCCGGGTAGCGGGGTGCACGCTGAGGCTGTGCAGGTGCTCAGCTGTCTGAGACAGGAGTCCCAGGCCGGCTGCCCATGCCAGGGCCACACACCCTTATCAGAGTAAGGAAGTGCGCCCGTGTGCGCAGCTGAACAGTACCCACGCACCCACTGCCTGCACACATGTGTGCACACACTTACGTGCAATCAGTGCAAGGAAACCTGGCTTCTCCACGTGCAGAGGTCCCTGCACGCAGTGGGTGTGCGGACATCTGACTGCGTGTTTGCACGTGCATGTTACTGTGCAGCCCAGCTGCCACGAGGAAGCTTGCCTGGCCATGGCAGGCCAGATTACGCCTCACCTCCTCCGTCTGCTCATTTGCTGCAGGCAGAGTGTCCTCGCGTGGCCTTTGGGCCCTGGCACATGCCACTGTCAGGGCCCGCCAAAGCTTAGTCTCCCCTGAGGCTGCCAATAGGATGTGCCTCCTCCAGGAGGCCTCCCGGAGCTCCCACCAGGTCTGGGACCCCTTGGCTGGGGCAGGAAGCTGTCAGGCATTGAGCTTCTCCATGCCTGTCCCTACCGGCTGACTCCAGGGCCCAGCTCACAACAGAAGCTCAGTCTGCAGGGGGCACTGCTCTGAGACCTTTGCCAGGAGCCCTCGGATGGGCCTGCATGTGGCTCCACCCATGTAGGCCATGCAGGCTGCCCTCCCCCTCCCTCCAGGTGTGGGGGGCTGGCAGGTGGAGCCCCCAACCCCAATCCTCCCCAGCCTCAGTAGCGACCTCTGCTCCTCTCTCTGCGTTCAGTCTTGCCCTGGGGAACCTCCTGCCTTCCTGAGGTCTGAGCTGTCCGTCTGTCCAAGGGGGCATTGGCCCCTGCTTTCCAGGGCTGCGCCCCGCCCTTGGCCGGGAGCTCCTGCAGGTGGCCCTGCCCTGGCGGGAGGAGCCCGCAGCCCCTGGGGGTAGGGGCTTGGGTCTGGGGGGGACTTCTCATGCTGGACCAGGGTCTCTCCGCACGCGCTGCCCCCTCCCCAGTGTCCATGTGAAATTTTGTTTTGAAAAATGAACCTGGGACAGTGAGGTTTGAGTCTCTCCTTGCCCCTCCCTGCAGAATCCCCACAGGCAGTTCGTCTTGTCAGAGCGTGGCAGGGTTCCGCGGCCCAGCCGGCTCCTGTGGCCGAGCCACCGGCATATTGATCAGCAGTGAAGGCGAGTCTGACGGAAGGCCCTCTGGGGGAGGGGCTGTCTTGGGTCAGCGTCTCTTATTGAGTATCAGCTTGTAGCTCCGTCGGCCCCAGCCCTGTGGAGCCACCCCTGCAGGGGCAGGAGCACAGGGCCAGCAGCTGGGGTGTGCAAGCCCTGCCCGCCCCCCAGGGCAGGTAGATTTTGCTCCATGCTGGGCAGGGTGTGACGGGATGGGGGGGGGACATTGAGTGCCTGCAGTGCATCCAGGAGTGCCAAGGACCCCCGGACCCCAGCTCTGTCCCCAGCCTAGCTCCAGCCAGGCGTCCTGGGCAGTTGGCAAGGAGTCCTGGACCCCCTTGGTGGCGTGCTGCCGGGTCTCTGCTGACCCCTCTGCCCCGGAGGCTCCACGCAGGAAGCAGGGTTACGTGGCAGACAGTAAACGCAGCCACCTTGGGATTCCTGGCTTGGACAAGCCCCATCACCTCCACCTTCCCTCCATCCCTGAGGGTGGGACAGCTTTGTCACTTCCCTGGCCCCTACAGCAGGGGCCTGTCTGCCTGCCTGCCTCCCCACAGGCCAGAACCCCAGGGTCTCATGAGGTCCAGAGGGGCTTGGCGGGAGTCCACGCCTCCCAGGCTGCTCTGTTGCTTCCAGAACTTTCTGCTCCCCATAAGGCTCTGCTGTATACCAAGACTTGGAGCGGCTCTAGTCTGGCTCTTGGCCACGTATTTCAGGATAATGGTACTTCTGGTGGAACACAAGGATCAAAACGGGGAGGCCCCTCCTGCATGCAGGGCGGGGGTCCCAGCCCCTTCTGACTCTTGATTCTGGAATATTTAGGAAGTGGTCCTGCTCATCCTGCCTCCCCATTGGTCAGGATATGGTCAGATGGCCATACTCACTGCATGGGATGCTGGGAAATGTAGTCCTCTAAGCCACCATAGTCTGTTATTAGCCAAGGGGGCCTGGCCATCTGGGTGCTGCTGTGTTGTAGGGTGCTTCCCCTCAATGCCAGGAGCATCCCCCAGGCATGACAACAAAAACTGGTCATGCCACTCGTGGGTGGGACCCAGCGGGTAGGCCCTGGAGTTTACAGCAGCTGGGGGTGGGGAGGGGTGGCTGCTGGAGCTGGGATGGGGAGGGAGATGGGAGCAGGCCCATCACCCCAGTCCATCTTGGGTCTTTGCTAAGAAAGTAGAGAGACAGTGAGCTGTGTGGTCACTCTCCCAAGAGGTCAGTGTCTTGATGTCAAGACTTGAGGGACAGGGAGGCTGCCCTGGCCAGGGTGGCAGATGTCCCTAGCGGGACGGGAGGCAGGGACACATGGAGAGGGGACGTGCTGGTTTCCGGGGGAGAGCCAGCCCTATCCACAGCTTTGCTTACACCCTCGCCCCGGGAATGAGGGTGTGCTACCTCGGATGGACAGGGGCAGCAGCTCCTGGGGTGCAGCACAGACAGGCAGTGTGCACAGAGCCGCCATGAGCCTTCAGGGGCAGAACAAATGGGAATAGCCCCGGGGACTGGCACAAACAGGTGGTCAGACAGCAGGCAGCGTGTCTCCCAGAGCCGCTGCTGCAGAGCCCGTTGGCAAAGGTGCTGGATCCCAGGAGCTCCCGCCCAGGGTCCCCTTGTCTGAGCATGGTGCATGGACGGCTGGACAGGGCCCTCCTCGCTGGGGCGGGGTGGGGTGCGGCAGGACAGCCCCAGCGTCCCCGGGGAGTCCTGGCTCACCTTCTCTCCTGCCCCCTCCCAGCAACCACTGGGCTGCTGGTTCTGCTGGGAGTGTTTCTCCCCCTCAGGGGCCCCCTCCCCAAGCCCTGGCTGGGCCAAGCCCTGAAGGGCACCCAGGGTTCAGGGAGGCCCAGAGCTGCGAGCTCTGGTTGCCATCTGACAATCTCGTGGGGACAGGGTCAGAACAGAGGTGACACGGAGTGGCCAGGCTGCATGGCTGGCTGCACCCCTGCTCCAGACATGTCAGCAGGACCCTGCTTGATGGGCATTGAGCCCTTGCTGCCCTGAGGGATGCCCTGGGGAGTTTGGCATAGCCACTCCTTGGCCTCAGGTGGGCAGTGAGCAGGCAGGTGCCTGCGGCTGGCTTTTCCTGTGGCCCTTGGAGCACCTTCTGGCTGGGCAGGTGGTGGAGGCCCCTGGGTGCAGGCAGCAGGAGCTACTGGACCATCCTTGCTCCCAGGTGGCATCCTTGGAACTTGCCCAGAGCACAGGTGGTGCCCAGGACAGCTTGGTACAAATCCCAGTGGCTCAGCTCCTGGTCTGGGCTTCAGTCCCCAGCAAACGACATGGCTCGGGTGTCACTCTGTGTCCACCCCAGGACCCCTGGGTCTCTCTGACTCTGCTGCTTCCAGGCTGGGGCGGGGGCGGTCCCAAGGAGTGGAGCCTCCCCCTCCCAGGCCTTGGAAACCCGCCCTGTCTCGGGAAGCCAGCGGGACCGGTAGCCATAGCAACGTGGCGCTCCACATGGATGAAGATGGAGTCAATTAGCGGGCTCGGAGCCAGGGAGACCTGGCTCCTGCTCCGGCCACCGTGGCGGGAGCCAGGCAGTAGGCAGCAAGACAGTGCAGCTGTCCAGTCAGCCCACTCTGGTCTCGGGGGCCTCAGGAATCACTTCCACCCCGTGCCCCATGGGTCATGGGTGGTGGGGCCTGTCTAGGACCTCAGAATGCCTGGGCATCCCTAGCCCCAGAGCCTGGCGTACAGCGTGTACTCAAGCAACGCTGGCTGCAGCTGGGAGAGCAGAGCTCGGCTGGGCAGCAGGGACGGAACGCCGTCAGGGCTGTGTCCTGACCGCACCTGGGTCGGCTGGGAACACCGTGTGTGTGCCCGTGTGCCCGTGCGCAGGAAGTGGCCAGAGAGTGGCTGTGTGTCCACGTGTGTACGCGTGCTGATGTGTTACATCCGTGTGCCCCGTGTTCGGCATGTGTGTTGTCTGTCCGTGCGCACACGCCGCCAGTGACTGGGACCCCGAGGGGGATGCTGCTCGGCTGCTCAGCTCAGCAACTAGGTAAGCTGGCCCAGAGAAGTGACATCAGCCCGGTTTCAGGGCTGGGAAAGGGGGACCTCCTGGGGCCTCCTCACCGCCCGTGGGGGCTGCTTGCTGCCCAGGCCCCTGCGGCATCCCATCTCTCCCACCCACAACGTTGTCCACGGAACGCCGCCGACTGCGGTGTCCCCGAGGGGTGTCAGATGCAGCCCTGCTCCCCCAGAGACTTAGCAGACGCGTCGACTCTCTGTTCTACCCCCACCAGGACGGCTTCCCTGGGCCTCACCCTCGTCTCCACCCAGGCCCCCTGCCCAGTGCCTCCCCAGCCTTCCTCGGACCCCACCCTGACACTTGAAGGGCGCTGTCCTCACTGTGGCCTGCCTGATGCCATGACCTGCCCAGGGAAGTGACCTGCCCAGTGCCATGGCCTGTCCAGTGCCGTGGCCCTGCCCCTCTGGCCCAGGTTGTATAGGGCCACAAGGGCTGTCAGCTCCACTGTGTGGCAGCTCCAGATTCCTGGCCACTTGGGCACTCTGTGGCAGACACGATGAGGTCGTTGGCATTGCTGCTGTCTCACAGAAATGTGCCCAGCTGCTCACTGACTGCCACCCTGGCCTCAGCCGCCTTCACTTGCAAAGTGTTGGCTGGAGCCTGGCACTTTGCACATCTGCAAGTTGGCATCAGTTGGTCCCAAGGGACAGCGCCCTCCATCTGCTGGCCCGCCCCATCTCCATCTGTGTCCCCGTGTCTTCCGTGTGTCATACCCGTGTCTTCCATGCATCATACCTGTGTCATACCCGTGTCTTCTTCCGTATCCTATGTGTATCGTCTGGCTGCGGGTCGTGTCTCAGTCCCCATGTCCCGTATGTGTCTGTATTTCTGCGGACCCCGGCTGTGTCTCCCTGCATCTGTGTGTCTGTTAGGTCTCGGTCTGTGTTCCGCGGCGCCTCCTCAGCTGTCAGTACGTTCTGTGTCAGTCATCCCCCCTCTAGTCTGCCTGTGTCCAACACACGGACACCCAGCCGCCCCACACGGGGCCGAGGGAGCCCGGGCCCCGGGGTCTGTGAGCGCCCAAAGCAGCCGTTCTTACCGCATCTCAGAGATCTCCCCAACATGGAGAGACAAGAGCTCACGCACACAGAGGCACGGCCACACAGCCCCCCCACATCACACCAGACACACCGACACACGTGTCAGAAACCATAAGTGGGTCTGTCAGGGCTCCCTGCTGGCCCGGGCACTCCATGGTCACTTCCATCTTTGGTCATGTGCACACAGCCCCTCCAGTGGGCATTCCTGCCACTTGACAGGGACAGAACAGGGACACATGCGTGTGCACGTGGTCTGCATGCAACCCTGCCCTCACACCTGACTCGTCTCAGCATGTCCCTCCCCTCCGCTCCCGGCGACCCGGGCTGAGCCCAGTGTTTCCAATGCGACCGGTCACCATTGCCAGTTCCCCTGCCTCAGGCTTCATTTCATTTGGAAGAGAGACATAGGACGATGTGCCAGGCCCTGGTGCACCCCTCAACACCCACAGCAGCCCGGGGTGGGCCAGGCTGGTGAAGCCAGGACTCCCACAGGTGGAGGGAATCCGGAAAGGGAGGCAGTGCCACCAGACACGGCACGGCAGGGGCTGGAAGACGCGCCCCTGGCTGGCTGCTTCTGGTTTCCCGTGGGCTCCCTGTGGCCGGCGTGAGCCAGGCCCAGACCATGTGCCCCAAGCCTCTCAGATGGGTACCACATGGCACCTATGCCTCCCAGCTTGCCAGGCGAAGGCTCCCATCCATCGGGTTTATTCTCGTGCCCCTGGGAGCAGGTCTAATTCTGTCATTCCCTCCACACTTGCCCACTTGTCCCAGCACACCAAGATGGCGGTGGCGCTGGAGACTCTAGAAGCGACCGGTTCCCATCTGGCCTCCACTCGCCACCGCGACACTGCACCCTCATATCAACTGTGTCACTCCCACTCCTGTCCCCTGTGCCGGGCGGGTGAGTCAGCAGGTGGCCAGGCCCACGCCCCTCTCACCTAGCCTGCTCCATGCTCGCAGGCAGTCTGCGTGGTCGGTTTCATGCAGGAATGCCGCTGGGTCCTTGCTGGGTCCTGGAGCTGCGTGGACCTGCCCGGCGCCTCCCGACACCCTGCTTCTGCCCGCCAGTGCGTGGGAAGTCACGGTGCTGAGCCAACCAGGACCTGCTGCGTGGGGCTGCCTCTCTGAGACCCCGAGACACACTCTGGGTCTGGCCACTAAGATGCCCACAGAACCCCCCACAGTGGAGACAGGTGAGACCAGGTCACCCCCAACCCCACCTGCTGGCCTGCCCGGGGCTGCCTCTTGGGGGCGGGAACGGAGGAGACTAGGGGACAACATATGGCTCTTCTCTGGGGTCTGCCCTGCCCTGCAGGCCTGGCAGGATCACGGCCACCCTCCAGGCCAGCCCTGAGGCTGCTGCACTGGTGACCTCTCCCGTGTCCACATGGCCCACTGGGGCCCCTCTGCCACCTGCTGGTACCCACCTCTTGCCACACCTTTATATAGAAAGCCCTGGGGTTTCTGTGGGACCCTCTCCCTCTCTCTGACTCCCAAAGGAAGCCCCTGCCCGCAGCCAGCCTGGTGGGAGGAGGTTGGGGGAAAGCTCCTGGATGCCCACCCCAGGGGCTGCAGGCCTGAACAAGTGGACCACACGGGTGGTCCTGGGGAGATGAGGCTGAGTGCAGGTCACTGCCAGGGCCGGCGGGAAGTGGGGCACTTCTGGCGGTCTGAGCAGGACCTGAAGGAACAGCATGGGGGGCTACCCTCTGGGGACAGGAGCAGTAGGCCAGGCTGGGGAGCGGCCACCGCCTGGGCCACCCCAGGATGGCACAAGAGCCAAAGTTGACCGGAGCCATCCCGCTGAGCCGTGGCCTTCTGACCTGCGTCCTGCACCCTCTGTCTCTGCAGCCGCCGGAAGGACAGGTGGGACACCCTGGGTGACAGCTGTCAACACGCCAGGGCCTGGCACCGTGCTAGTGCAGGCTGCCGGCCAGAGGCCGCACCCGCAGGCAACCAGGCCTAGCCACCGCTTCCAGTTGGCCCCTTGCCTTCCAAGAGAAGGCTGGGAGGCACCTGCCAACGGGCCCCTGTCCCTGCCCCTGCCAAGGCCGTCTCACCTGTGGTCAGCGTGCGAGAAGACAGGGCACCACACCGCAGGGCGAGGCGGGCCAGTACCGGGGTGGGAGCGTGCAGGCGCTTGGACAAGTTCACTGGAACAGAAGGAAAACTTGGCTGACTGCCGCCGCTGTCCCTGGGGGGACAGCCTGACCTTGGGGGAGGGACAGGTGGCTGTGGGCATCGACGGGGCCTGGATGGGGCCTGGCTCCTTCCAGCACAACTTCAGGGGACACGTGGGGCTTTGGGGGCCTCAGATGCCCCCTCAGCCCTTCGCCTCAGGCCTGGGGGTCTACCTTTGCTGAGATCCAGCACAATGCCAGCTGCAGGCCCCTAATGCCCTCCTGGCCCCTTCTCCCCTCTCATCCATACTGAGACCCTCTGTGGGGGTCTGGGGGGCCAGAGGCCTGAAGCTAGTGTCCCTGGCATGACTGCGAGCTGGTCACATCCACCTGTATGCCGTGGGTCTGCCCCTCTTCGTCCCACAGCCCCTGGGAGAGACAAGAGGCAGAGAGGCAGTGGGGGCGCCTCTGACACCCTGGCTCTGCTGTGTGCCCCTCCCACCAGCACCTCCTCTCCGGCAGGGTCCCGGGGAGGAGGGCAGTGAAGGGGCAGCAAAGGGGCGAGGCTGGAGGCCATGGGGACCCAGGCCCAGCATCCTCTTAGGAACTCGTGCCTAACCGCGAGTGTCGGGCCATTTGTTTCTGATTTGGCCGGGACAGGGCCACGGCCAAGACCGCCCTAAGCCTCCTCCTTGGCGCTTTCAAGTCTGTGCACTGGCTTGTTTCTGCACAGTCAGGAAACCACACTTTTTTTCAAGCCACGGCTATTGAACTGGAAAATATAGAGTTCAAGTTTGGGTCAGAATAACCAAGTACAAATTCAAGGTGGGCTCAGCTGCAAGCTAGTGGTCTTAATGCTGCTGGAGCCTCATGTGCACACACATGCACACATGTGTACATAAACACGGATGCAGGTCCCTCCAGCGGTGCTCTCTCTTGCCTGACACAGAATACCCGTTAGCTCTGGGTCTTGGGGAGCCCTGGGTACAGGGGGGCACCAGCCTTGGCTCCAGGCTACACAGAGTGGCAACGGACTGAGAACACGTCACGGATCAGCATTCTCCATGGTTGGTGGGGGGAGGCTCCATCCATCCATCCATCCATGCATCCATCCGACATCCTCCACCTGTCACTCTATCATTCCGCCGTCCATTGAAAAACAGATCCAACTGCAGGCCGGGCCCAGGCAGAGCCCACGGCCAAGGAGCAGCCAGGGTTGTCCTTGCCGCCAGGAGCTGATCTGCGGGCAGAGGACAAGCAGCTCTAGGACCAGGCCAGGACCCAGGAGAGAGCCTTTGGGGAGGACCACCAGGAGCCAGTCCTGTGGGTGGGGGACAGCGAGCAGCCCCAGGACCAGGCCAGGATCCAGGGCAGAGCATTTAGAGAGGACGGCCAGGAGCTGGTCCTTTGGGTGGGGGGTAGCAAGCAGCTTGAGGACCAAGCCTGGACCCGGGGAGAGCCTTTGGGGAGGACGGCCACACCAGGGCCTCTGCTCCTGTCCTCTCTCACCAGAACGAACCTGTGAGGGCAGACCTGGCTCTCCAAGGGGACAGTGGTCCACCCGCCCAGGGGCTGTAAAGGCAGATCCCGCAGCCATGGCCCTGGGCAGGGATTGAAAGCTCTGGGTGGATGTGGGAGCTGCAGCTGAGGCCATGGGGTGGGGAGACTGGCCCCACTCAGGACTGTGAAACTGGGGTGGGGGAGTCAGCCAGCAGGGCTTCTCACCCCACAGCTTAGTGGCTGCTCTGGCCTAGGCCCCTGCAGGGTCCCTCAGCACTTGTGCCTCTGAGAGCGCGCTCAGCCAGAAGGGGCCGTTCAAGCTTGACCTCCTGGCTTCCAGTTCTGCTTTTTGCTCATGGAAAGGCGAACACACAGAAAGAGACAGGGCAAGAGGGATGGACAGAAGTCTCCCTTGTACAGTTCACTCTCCAGGTGTCACAACAGCCAGAGCTGAAGGAGGACGGGGCGCCTGGGCCTCCCCTCCGGGCCCCCACAGGAGAACCTGGACACCTTTGCCCAGCCCTGCCCAGAGCAGGGCAGCCAAATTCTGAGGGGTGGAGAGGAGCATGGTGGACAAATGTAGGAACCTGGGTAGCCTTCCAGAATCTTCTGAGGCAGCAGCCAGGCTGAGCTGGGTGAGGTGGTGGGTTTCCAGAGGGGGGTAGAGTGGCAAAAGCCCCAGCAGAACATAGAGGGTTCTGGAGCCCGCATGGGGGTCACCCCACCCCACACTGCTGCTGAGTGAATGAGTGGGTACATAGATAATTGGATGGATGGAAGGAAAGTTGGCTGGCTGGCTGGGTGGGTGGGTGGGTGAATGGATGGATGGATGGATGGATGGATGGATGGATGGATGGATGGATGGATGGATAGGTAGATGGATGGATGGGTAGGTAGATGGGTGGACACAGAGCCCCTGTTGGAACAGGCAGCAGGTCCTCCTGGATGCTTCTTCCTGGCTCAGGAGGGGTGCCAGCTACATGAGGCTGTGCTCAGTCCTGAAGCCCTCACCCTGGCACACGCTGGAACCACTTTGTCTGCAAGTGTCCAGCTTCTCTCTGACTTCCATGCTGGGCCATGACCCAGGGTCACCAAGGAGCAGTCTCTGTCCTTCTGGAGTCCTATCTCCCCATCCCAAGGGTCGGGTCCCCAAGCCACTGGTCTCTGCCTAACCCAGTGATGGAGCGAGGCAGGGGACCTGGGTTCCAGCCCTGGTCAGCACTCGAGGAGGCCACTGTCTCTGGGGCCCAGAGCTCCAGGCATGGCTTGAGGAGGGACAGCCACACACCAGCCTGAGGAAGGCCAGAGGAGGGCAGCAAAGGGCAGCAGGGACCACAGGCCCGAGGTGGGACCCTGCTGGTGCCCTGAGGCCCAAAGCTCTATACCAGCAGGTCTGTTTTTGTTGTTGTTGTTGTTTTTTAAGATTTATTAATTATTTGAGAAGCAGAGTTACAGAGAGAGAGGGAGAGACAAGAGATCTTCCATCTGCTGGTTCACTCCCCAGTCACAATGGCCAACACTGGGTGGGTTGAAGCTAGGATCTAGAAGCTTCTTTCATGTTTGCTGTATGGGTGCAGGGGCCCATGCACTTGGGCCATCCCCTGCTGCTTTTCCAGGCCTTCAGCGGGAAGCTGGGTTGGAAATGGAGCAGCCAGGACTCAAACCAGTGCCCCTATGGGATACCGGCACCACAGGTGGTAGCTTTATCAGCTATGCCACAGCCGTGGGCCAGGTCCCGTGGGGAACAGGCAGGGGAGGCTGCCTTAGAAGGAGGGGGGCCACCCACAGTCGGGGGCCACAGGATCTATGGTCAGCTTATGACCACTGCTGCTGCATCCCACCCAGTCCACAGTGACCACTCCTGCTGACCCCTGACTCCCGGGTCTCAGACAACCCAGCCAGTGGCTTCCCCTCTCTGCCCAGTGAGGCATCGGGGTGCCATTCACCCGATGGGGAGATCTAGGTACTGGACAGGCAGGCAGAGGCCGGGGGTCCTGAGGGCACATG
Source organism: Ochotona curzoniae (assembly GCF_017591425.1). Classification (NCBI taxonomy): domain Eukaryota; kingdom Metazoa; phylum Chordata; class Mammalia; order Lagomorpha; family Ochotonidae; genus Ochotona; species Ochotona curzoniae. The sequence continues at coordinate 1,364,307 of NW_024467118.1, read as the reverse complement.
GGCAATGCAGACGGACACTTGGTGCCGGCTCCCTGGGACACTGCCCTGCACCCCACCTTCTTCCTGCCCTGGCTGGAATCCCCCCCAAGGCTGCCCCGCCCTCTGGACCCGGCCTCTTCCAGACTCCAGTTTACACCTCCTGCTGGGTCAGCACATTTGCAAACCACAGCTTGCTTTGATTTCTTCCAAAAGGGAAAAAATGGTTTCCGCCGTCTTACCTTTCCTCTCCATCAGCCGAGCCTCAGGGCCTGCGTGTCAGCCGATCCCCGTGGCTCCCCCTGGGATGGCCCTGGGGAGGCTCGGGTGGCCAGCGTGCCTAGAAGCCCCGACCTGGGTCACCCTGGCCTCGGCAGGCAGTCCCAGGGCTGCTCCTGGCCTGGAAGCCCACACCACGCCCAGCCCAGCTCTCCTGGCTGGCACAGCCCAGGCACAGGGTGAGGACGGCGTGTGTCCCCAGCAGAGCTCCCGGCCCAGTGCTGAGTGACCCCGTGGGCCGGCCACCCACCACAGGGAGCAGTAACCCTCTCAGACACAGCCCCCGTAGGTCTGTTTGCATTTGGGGGCTCTGGGTTTGTCCACACACACCCCAGCTCCAGCAGGGGCTTCTGTGAGAAGCAGGACCATCTTCCTTTGGTACTGTGGGATGTGGAACCCCAGAACCACGGTTTCCACACGGCTCTGGGGGACTCAGTCTCTGTGGCCCACCTGCAGTAGCCCCATGGCACCTCTGGGGACCATCCTCACATTTCCCCCACGCCACACACCTGGATGTCAGCATGACCCGTTTCACAGGTGAGGAAACCGAGGCAGGGAGGCCTGGCCCACTCACTGGCTGGCAGCCTGGTCCTGTGGGATGCTCTGCAGTCCACAGCGACAACAAATGGATGCTTGGGGACCCAGCACAGTAAGGAGGAGACCCAGGCGAAGCAAGGTGTTAAGGGGCTGGCAGAGAGGTAGAGGGCAGCCGCTGGCCATGTGTGCCCACAACAGCGGGGAAGAGGCTCCAGGGCTGAGCAGGTCACAGCCCGGGTACTGTCCAGGTCCAGCCCCTGGAAGCTGACAAGGCAGGACCAGCGCGGTAGGACCCCACGCGCCTTCTCGACATGGAGATTATCTCCCGGTAGGCACCTGTCCGCCCACGGTGATCATGAGAGGGAGGGGGCACTGGAGCAGAAGGGGCGCAGGGAGCTGCACGCCCACGTCAGCCGCTCCTTGGCTGCTCCCGCCGCACTCTGGTCCTGCCTGGCCAGCCTGTGCTGGCCCCTCCCAGGCCGCGAGAACCCCACCAGGACCCCATTGCCACGCCACCCTGTCCCAGCTCCCTCAGAGGTTGCAGGAGACCCTGCCCTGTGGGCAGAACCCGCGTTTCCCTGCTTCTGCACTGTAGTCTGGTGCTGGTACAAAAAAGCTCCCAGAAGGCAGCTGTCCCCGCTTTGCCCCATCACTGCTGCTCTCACCAGGGCACCCTGCTGTGGCCCCGGTGCCCACCCATCCCTTTTGAACTGGGGCACTGCAGAGTCATGTGCCACTCCCCTCGCCACTCAGCATCTGCTCAGCCTCACAGGGGCTCGAAGGAAGAGGTGGCCACTCGATGACTCCAGCTTGCTGCCTCGGGACTCCCAGCTTTGCGCTTCTCACCTCTGCTGGACCTTGGTGTGGGGATCCTGGCTTGGAGATTCCCACACCCCAACTGGACAGAGAATGAGCTGTTGGGCAGGGGTGCGGCATGGAGCCTGGGGTGGGGAGATTGGAGGGGTCACCAGAGCTCTCCATTCTGCTCCAGTGCCACACTGGGGGCCGAGAGGGATCATCTGGCTTTGAGATCCCTGGGGTCCAAGGTGCCCCTGCACTGCCCACCACGCCTGAGAGCTGTGTGGCTTGTGGGGCCACTCTGCCATCATAGGCTGTTGTCTCCCCCGGGAGTGGGTACCTCACAAGCGCAAAGGCGCAGAGGTGCCCAGCGTGGCCAGCGCCTGGTGCCCATCTCTGTAAGAGCAGACAGTGTGCTAGGGGAGGAAGGGGGGAGGACGAACCGGGGCTGTGGCTTCCCATTCCCATGGCAACGGAAGGCTGAAGCTCAGCTCCTGTAAAAAGGCTGTGGGGGTGGGGGACGGGAGTGGGTGCAGAGGGCGGAGCCAGGGTTGGGGCTCCTCCTCCCTGGGCAGCCCCTCCCAACCGAGCCCTGAGTGCCCAGAGCGCTGGCAGGGCACGGGAGGAGCCAAGATCCTGTCCGCACTGGGCGCTGGCTGTCCAGTCCCGAGGAGGCTTCACCAACAGAATGCAGAGTCCCAGGCACGTGGGCCTCCCCTATAGGAAAGGACTCCAGCCCCTGCCGGCCTGTACACGCCCGCCCACACGTGCACACACCCCACCCACACGTGCATACCTCACCCACACGTGGACACGCTCGCCCACACGTGCATACCCCACGCACACACACGCAGCCTGGACACAGAAGACAGTTGGCTGTGGGCATTGCTACCCTGCCACTCTGAGGGGCAGCTGGGGGAGGGGCTGGAGGAGGGTCGGGTGGAGGGATGGGCAGTGACATCCTGGGTGCCCAGCTCAGATCCATGGCAATTCAAATTCAGTTTGTTCAAGTTTACGTCTAGTGCTAAGTCCACCCCTAAAAGGTAACTCTCCCAAGGGCAGAGCCCTCTGGGGCAACACTCCCAGCCCCCACCTCCATCATGGCCAGCTTTGTCTAACGTGGCATCACCCTAGAAGTGTTCCAGAGGCCAGCAGACGTGTGTGAACGCAGCCACTGTATCTGCAGGGCAAAGCTCCTTTTCCGGCTCCGTGCGACAGCTCCCGGCATGGGAAGCCCACGTGGCCAGTGACCAGAGCAGGTGAGATGGCCTCGTCACACCAGGGTGAGGCAGCAAGGGCCCCCATGGCCAGTGTCACCCCTTAGTGCCCAGGAGAGGGAGCAGTAGGCAAGGCTCGCGGGCAGCCACTAGCAGCAGAAGAGAGTGGGTCCCTGGGAGGCAGCTGGAGCAGGTCTGAGAACTGCAGGAGACACAGCTCCCGGTGCTCTGGGTGGCACCTGCAAACCATTCAGCGGGGGCACTGGCCGTGGGCTCCAGCCCCCAGAGCCACAAGCAATAAACTCCAAGTCGGAGGTGGTGGCGGCAGAGCTCACTATGATCCCGTACTGCACAGGAAGCCTGCGGAATGGGAGCCCAGGGGGATCGGTGTGCGTGGCCGTGGCACAGGGCTGCGTCCCCAGGAGGACAGCTCCAGGCAGCCCAAAGGCTGGAGCAGGTGCCTAGGATGAGACCCGGAGGACAGAGGCCAAAGGGGAGGCAAGGGAGCATCCCGGCATGAGAGGAGCAGGTGCAACAGTGGGGGCAATGCAAAGCATGATCTCTCATGACGCCACAAAGGTGACACAAGCACGGGCCCTACACTGCACAGGGTGGCAGTGAGACTGGCACGGCGTGGAGGGACACAGGGAGAGATCCTATATCGGGTCAGAGTAACAGAGGGACTGGCACGGCGTGGAGGGGACACAGGGAGAGATCCCACGCCAGGTCAGAGTAACAGACAACCACGGTGTAGAGTTGACTCAGTCACAGATCCCAAACTGCACCGTGAAATAGAAACACTGTCACAGCATGAAGTGACACAGGGACAGGTCGTACACTGCACAGGCTCTCCTCACTGCTAATCCCCTGGGATTCCTGGGAGCCATTGTTTGTTTTCCAGTTAGCTGCCGGAGCCGTGCACGTGCAGCGTCTCATTCGCTGGCTGCCTCGTCTCCTGTCTCTGATTCAGGGGGAAGAGGGCCAAGGGAGGGGCCAGAACAGCCACGTCCCCCACTGCTGCCCCCTGCCTGCAGTGCCTTCTGGGACCTGCCCCCTGACTGCAGCCAGCAGAGACCCCAGCTGGTCAGCAGTCAGAGACCGCAGCCCTCGCCCCACTGGCCTGGGCTCCTCGCAGCTGGGCATCCACTGGAAATGGGGCGACAGAGACAAAGCCGGCCGCGGGCATGCATGAGTTGTTGGTTAGTGGACTCCTAGGAGAGGCAGGCAGGAACGAAGTGGCCATGACACCCTCAACGGACCCCATTGGCACCCCTGCCCTGGCTCCAGGGACCCCTGTGTAAGCAATGAACACATACTGAGATCCTCACGGGGACACAGGGACCTGGCAAGCCCTGGAGCATCTGAGCTCAAAGTGTGGTAGCGCCCACGGCCAGCGGGCAGGATGGGGCTGGACCAGACACACACCCTCTCAGGAGTGAAGCTGAGAGGACCAACGCCCAGCCTGGTAATGGTGGCCTGATTTCCAACAATGTTCCCGGAGCCAGCCTGGTGGGGAAGGACCCACCTCTGGGGGCATGGCCGGGGGAGCCAGACGTTTGCTGGAGGCTGGCCCAGTCTCCGCCGGGTTGGTGTGGACGCGAGGAGAGCACAGTGGGGAACTGGGAGATGGGAGTACAGACCCTGGGACGCGTGATGGGGTAGGACCCTCGGTCACCAGAGCTTGGAATGACGCCAGGGCCAAGGGGACATCGCTGGGGGGTTCTTGGGAAGGCAGTGGGGTGAGGGCCCAGGCTGCCCCCTTGAGCTACCCGGAGGAGGGGGAGATGGACAGAGAGCCCCCCAGGACTGAGCCCCGGAAGGAGGAGCCACCCAGCGGCAGGGCTGAGTCTGCCCTGCACACCCACACTTCCCCCCACACGGAGCCTTCTGTCTCCGAGCCCACCCGGCAAGTGTGGCTACCTGTGACTAGGTCAGTGTCAAGGCCAGCTGGAGAACGCAGGGAGCACTTTCTGCGCAGCACACTGCTCCTTGAAGCCAAGCAGGCAAATTAGCTTAATGGTGGTTACGTAAAGCACCCGCTGAGTCATTCTCTCCAACGATTCTTCTGAAATCCGGTGCTTCCTCTGTGTCTGAGGTGTTACAGCACCAGGGATACCAGCCGCCAGTGGCCCTCAGCCGGGAGCCCCCAGATCCCAGCAAGCTCGGGGAGTCCTCCTTTATGCCCCGTCCCTCCGTGGCACTCCAGGCAAGGACACCCCTGGCCCCATCCCATCAGGCCCCTGCTTATGCATTCCCAGACAGCCACCTTGGCCCTGAAGGTAGATGTTCCCACGGGTTCGGGTCTGGCCAGCCTGCATCGCATTCGGTCCACGGAGCCCAGCGTGAGCTTCACAGGACAAAGGCCAATAGGATGAGGTGCTAAATCCCGCGAAGCTGCCACAACAGCTCCCGGGAGGTGGGAAAATAAAGCTGCTGTAGCTGGCCCAGGGGCCAAGGGCAGCGCCAGCTGCCACCTCCCAGAGGGACACTGGAGCTCCAGCCCATAGCATCCCTCTTGTGGCCCCCAGAGCTGGCCTGCCCCATCCCTGTGACCCCGCCACTCTCCCCCACAGCCAGCTCCCACATGCCAGGCCTCCCACCTCTGCTGGAGTTTCCTTGCCCCTGCTCTGCCCCTGGGACTCCTGGCTCCCTCTGGACTCTCGGTGGTCCCCCTCCCTGCCCCACATCCTGGGTTCTGGCTGTATTGCCTGTAGGGCTCCTGCTGGGCCAGCTGAGCACCCCCTCCGAGCAGCTGCAGCCCCAGGACAGTCCTGCCCCTTAGGGAGGCATTGTGACTGCAGGTTTCTAGGCAGCCCAAAGCTGCCACCCCCCCACATCCATGGGTGCTGTGCACCCAGCGTGGGTGGATGGATGGGTGAATGGATGCCTGGATGGGTGGGTGGTGGGTGGATGGGTGAATGTGTGGGTGCATGGATGAGTGGCTGGGTGGACGGATGATAGAGGAATAACAGGCGGATGGTGGGCAGCGGGGGTGATGGACTGTGGAGAAGGCCTCGCTTGGCCTCACCGGTGGCTGTGACCTGGCGTTCCCAGACCTGAGCAGCCTGCACTCGGACTCTGTCGCCACCCGCCCTTCCCCTTACCACGTGTCTGGCTCCATCACGATTGTTCCCCTTTTTCTCTTGGGAAAGTCTGAAGCAGCCAGCGCCCACGGGACAGGCTGCCCAGGGCTTTGCCCACAGAGCTGCTCCCAGCCCCAGGCAGTGCCTGGCGGACGGCAGACGGCTCAGGTCCCTTCCCTTGGCCTTGATTCTCCGAGCCTGACCCCTCCTGTGTGTCACTGCCGGCTCCCACCCGGCGCTTCAGCGTATGCCACTTCCACTCGCAGCTGGGCACGGCCCCCTCCAGCACGCCCCCTTTCCCCGCCACTCCATCAGCCTCCGCCTGGCTCCCTTGCCTGTGTCCACCCGAGTCCTACCAGCCCAGCTGAGACCACTGGCAGTACAAAAAGCTGGCAGAAAAGTGGAATTGAAATTATGAATTTATTTTGAGGCAGAAATTACAGTGGTGCAAAAAAGGCAAGTCTTTCACAACGTGTGGAAAAGGCAGATCATGAAGAAACTATGCGAGGCCCCTGACGCCAGGTCCGCCCCAAAACAAGCCCGTGTTCCCACTGCTCCCCAGCAGCCTTGCTCAGGAATCTGCCCACCCCGGGAGCCCCGGCCAGCCTTAGCCACTGCACCACTGGCTTGGGCTGCCCCTCCAGGAGCAGCTTCTGAACAAAGAGCCAGCACCGCAACGTAACAAGTAGAGCTACCTCTGCAATATCCCGTACAGATGTGGGTTCAAGTCCCGGCTGCTCCACTTCCCATCCAGCTCCCTGCTAACTGTGCCTGGGAAAGCAGTGGAGGACGGCCCCGTGCTCGGGCCCTTGCGTCCACGCGGGAGGCCTGGAGACCTGACTTCACATCCACCCTGCCACAGCTGTTGTGCGCATTTGGGGAGCAAACCAGAGGATGAAAAACCTCTCTTGTGCTCTCACGTATATAACTTGGCGGGGCAGAGGACAGAGAAGGGGAGGAGGAGAGAAGGAGGTTTGGCCTGTGTGGCCATAGGGCTGCCCAGGAAACTTCTGGAATGTGTGAGTTCCAGCAACCAGTTCTGTATACCAGAAAGTGAGTCACCTGGGAGACAAGACAGTCTCTGGGGGGGGGGGGCACTCCAGTCCCCGGGCACATGGCCTGCATTTGTCTGTCGGGGTGCACGGCGCCCGGGCTGCTCTTGGCTCTCAGGCTCCCGCAGACACAGGAGCCCACTCACCCCTCACAGAAGACACGCCGGGGACTCCCAGCCCAGGCCCCGCACCACGTCCTGCTCCGTATGGCAGCCTAGTAAGGGTCCAGGGGATGGCCACCCTGGGCAGCTCACCTGTCTCACTCTGCCAGAACCTCGAAAACTATTACGGGAACCAGAGGTACCCCCAGGAAAGCTGCTCAGGGCTGCCTGCCCAGGCCTGGAGTCTTCAGCAGGGACCTACACCTGCCTGGCCAGGGCAATGGTTACAGATCACCACCAGGAGGTCAGAGGTCAAGGGTCAGAGGTTGAGTTCCATGGAAGGTCGCGACCTCTGGGTGCAGAAGCTCCCCTCTTGCTCATCCCTGCTGGCTTTGTACCCAGGAGCCCTGAGAGGCGAGGCAGGCGAGGCCGTCTCTCCAAGCTGTCAGTAGCCCCTCCTCATCCTCCACGCCTGTGTCCTCGTGTTCCTTCCACTCTGTCCCAGGAGTGCTCCTGTGGCACCCAGCCTCCTGCCTGGGCACCTGCTCCAGGGCCCCAACACCTCCTGGAGGCCTCCGTGCTCAAAGCACACCCCGTCCCGGCCTTCTGCAATGTCCCAAGCACACTGAACAGGTCCTCTGTTCCCATGGGATCCAAGCCCCAGCGCTGCCGCACTCACAGCCAGCAGCCCCAGGGCTCCCACGGCACCCTCAGCTCCCTAGAGACAGGTGGAGAGCGCGGGGTGTCCACTGCCTCATTCCCCAGCCGCCCATCGCGGCCAGGGCTAGGATGGCCACCGCCAGGAGCGCCGGGCGCCAAGCCCCTGGGCCTCACCTGCTGCCCTACTGGGCGTAATCAGCAGGAAGCCAGAAAGGAAGTTGAGCCGGAAGCACAAAGCCAGGCGGTCCGGTGCTGACTGCTCTGCCCAGCACCCACCCCTTGTGAGCTGCCAAGACCTGGTGGTCTCTGGTCTCAGTAGCCGCCAAGGACAGCCCCCTCAGCCCGCAGGCTGAGCCGGGGAATGTGGACGGGAGAGGAGGAGCGGGGTGACCCGGGAAGTGCTGCCCCAGAAGAGCCCGCCACCGGAAGCCGCGGGCCTTGCCCCCACACTCCAGGAAGTGAATGGGGAAACGCAGCCACAAGTCTGCATTTGTTTTGCAGGGAGAAATGAAATCCATGCCCCATTCGCTTGTAACATGTGCTGTCCAAATCTTGAGAAAAAAAAAATGTTTTGTACCAAAATAAATTCGTGTTTTTCATTCCGTTCTACAAACCTTAGTGCCAGGGAGCAAGGCAGGCCAAGTGGGGAGAGAAGGTTCTGGTAAGAGGAGATGCAGCAGAGGGAGGCTAGAGGGACCGGGCCAGCACCACAGGGGACAGCCATGCTGTGGGAGCAGGCTTGCAGCCGCCCCCCTGAAGGCCCAGGAACAGCTGAGCCCCAAGCCCAAAGAGCGGGCCCTGCTGGGCTACGGTCCTACAGTCCGCCCGGAGACCTGAGCTGGGTCCTGCCCTCTGCCCCTCCACTTCCCAGCGGGACTCAGGGCAGGGAGGTGTCCCGGGAGCTGTGACTGTGGCAGGACGTGGGGAAGGGTGGGTACCGCCCGGGGCTGCCCACGCCCCAGCAGCAGCCGGCCCAGCGTGCCCCGAGCGCCCTGCCAGCTGTGGAGGCGGCTGCCCCCCAAGTGCCCCCCGTGTCCCGGGGCCTGGCTGCCCATGCCTCCAGCTTCCTTAGGCAGCGATCACTTGCAGGTGAGGGCAGAAGACACTGCAGAGGAAGGTGGCACAAGCAGTGAACCCTAGCTGTGGTTTGTCCTCCGCCTGCCAGCCCGGCCAACGCTGCTGCCCGTCCAGGCCTCCACGCCGCCCGCTGTGACCCTGTGCCCTCCTCCCAGCTTCCCTCTTGACCCCTCGGGGCAGGGACACACAGCCCTGGCTTCCTCCTACCGGACCAGGAACAGAGCCTGCGCAGCTCTGGCCGCACCCCTGTGGGGAGCCCCACTCGGGCACGGGGAGGGGGCAGTGAGACAGTGAGCAGAGACCACAGTCACCACTGGCCACGCGGGCAGGCACAGGGCAGGAGGCAGCCAGCAGCTCCGGGAGGTGCAGGGGACTGGGCACTGCCGCTTGAGGGCCAGGCCGGGGGAGGCAGGAGGATCTGGGTCTCCACGTGTAGCCCAACCCTTCAGTGGACCAGTGAACATGCTGGGGCTGAGGACAGAAGGCACAGACGCTGATCCCTGCTTTCTGCCCCCCAGGACCAGGGCAGCCTTCCTCGCAGGCTGAGCCACGCTCCGGCACAGGGCCCGGTGCAAGCAACAACCAGGCCTGGGCCAACAGCACCACCTGCCACAGCGGCCTGAGAGCCTGGACCGCGTCCCAAGATGTCCAGGAGCCACTATCCAGCGACGCAGAGTGGGGACTGTGGGGGACGCGGGGTGGGGGCGAGGGCTGTCCTGCAGTCAGGCTGGTGCAGTCCCGTCTGGGACGGAGGTGGCAGAGCCTCGGGTCACGGCTGGGGCAGCAGGCGGTGCGGGGCGAGGCCAGGTGAGGCCAGGGCTGAGAGCACGAAGGCCAAGCCAGCGGGCAGGAGGGGGTTGCTGCCTCCCACAACACAGCCAGGAGCCAGGGCTGTGTGCGTGGCGTGTGGGGCGTGCCGCTGTGACATGTGCTGCGTGCCACATGTGTGCTCAACGTGCAGCGTGTCATGCAGACATGGGTGCCATGTGTGTGGTGTGTTATACATGTTGTGTCGGGTGTTACATGCGGCATGTGTGATGTGTGCTTTGTGTGTTGCATGCTGTGTGTTATATATGCCGTGTGATCGATTCTGTTTCTGACCGTGTGCCTGTCCTGTTTCTGTGTTACTGTATCGTGTGTATGTCATGTATATATCATGTTATATTTCATGTAGGTAGTGTGCACACGTGTGCTGCACATCACCCATGTCATTGCTGCATATGGCATCATGTTACATACTGTGTTGGGCCATGCATGTAGCATTTATTTGTGCCTTGTGCTTGCATGGTGTGGAGCGTCTCTACCAGAGCCACCTAGGGGACGGGGCAATTACCCCTCTCGCCAGGCCAGGTCGTGGTCTGGGGTTCTCTGGCCACTGCCCCTCTGGCCCCACAGTTAACACGCCCTAGCCACTGACCACTCTGGCTCCCCCCTCGCTCTGATCACTCACCGGGGTCCCCTCACTGTTCCCGCTGGCCTCCCCCACACCCCTCCCTCCCTCACCCAGCCCCAGCCTAGCCCCACCGGCTCCCAGGGCACAGACTGGTGACATGGAGATCACTGCTCGCCAGGCACCACCGCCCCGGCTGGTTCAGGGCACAGCCACTGGCAGGACTGGGAGGGGGAGCGTCTGTGGGCCCGGCTCCCACACTCTGTGCCCATCGTGGCGGCGTCTTCCATTCCTCCCGGGGGTCTCAGGCACTGTCCCTCAGCCACGAGCCACTCTGGAGACCCGCCCCACTTGGATGATGGCAAGAAGTCACCAGCAGTGGACACTACCGCACTGCTGGCCATCGAGTTTGAGAGGTGGCAGATGACACCACAGGGCCATGGGCCAGGCTCGGGCAGCGTGAGGGGCAGCGGCCAGGCAGGCCAGGCCTGTGGAGAGGGTTGGAGTCTCAGAGCCACGACAGATTGGGAAGGGGCGGGGGGCATGTGTCCTGGCACCCAGCCCACAGCCAGGATGATGGAGGACACAGTGCTGGCGAGGGGCTGCAGACACCAGAATGCCCACCGAGGACGCCATGGCGGCGACAGACACAGCCTGGCCTCGCTCCTTCCCTCTCTGCAGGTTTTCAGACTGGAGTCAGGGGCTGGGCAGCACTTGACACCAGGGTCTGACACCCCACCAGACGCTGCAGCTGCCTGGCTCCTGATCCCGGGGTCCTAGCACTGCTCCATCTCTGCAGTGTCTCGAGGGTCTGGGAGGAGACCCTCAGCCCACCCCCCTGGGCTCACGTTCCCCACGGTGCCCAAGACACCCCACAGGGTGCCTAAGAGCCAGGAGCCCCGTCCAGGCTGAGCAGGAGAGTGAAGAAATGAATGAATGAGTGGAGGAAGGAACCCATGCCTCTCCGAGCCAACCTGAGGCATCGACTCTCCCTGGCCTCCCTCGCTAGGAGAGGCTGAAGGTGGGGAAGGACTCCGGAGGCCACCAAGGACAGAGTGTACCACACAGACACGCACACAGCTGAGCACACAACCATGACAACACAGACACACACACAGCTGACCACACACACACAGCTGACCACACACACACAGCTGAGCACACACACACATGACAACAGACACAACACACAGCTGACCACACACGCACACAGCTGAGCACACACACACACACAGCTGACCACACAGACACGCACACAGCTGAGCACACACACACACAGCTGACCATACCACCATGACAACACAGATACAACACACAGCTGACCACACACACACACAGCTGATCACCCACACATGGCTGACCACACACACACACGACAACACAGACACAACACACAGCTGACCACACACACCCACACACAGCTGATCACACAGACATGACAACACAGACACAACACACAGCTGACCACACACACACACACACACACAGCTGATCACACAGACATGACAACATAGACACACACAGCTGACAACACACACACAGACAGCTGATCACACAGACACACACAGCTGACCACACACACAAGCTGATCACCAACACATGGCTGACCACACACACACACAGCTACCACACACACAGCTGATCACGCCGACACACACGGCTGACCACACACACACAGCTGATCACGCAGACACACACACATGCATATGCACACATACACACTCAAATATCCCGCAAGCACCCTTGCTTGCACATACAAGTGTGCAGGCACACACACTCATGGGGTCACACACTCTCACCCCACAAGCAGCTGTGCATCTGCCTGTCTCCTTGGCAGTGTCCCCGACATCTTTGCTGGAGGAAGAGTGGTGCTGGCACTGAAGAGCAGCCCGGGCCCCTGCCCCCTGGGGAGGCACACCCTCCCGACCCAGCTCCTCCTGGGTCCCTGGAGCAATGCGGCTTGGCATGCATGGCCACACGTCCCATGGCAGAGAAGCCCCGTGGAGCCAAGGATTGGTGGGACTTCTGGAGGTCTTGCAGCCTCTGCTGCAGGAACAGCTGAGGTGTGGCCCTGCCCTGTCCCAGCCCTGGGGCCCAGTAGTCCCAGCACACACAGGAATCCCTGGGGCTGCAGTGCTGGGAGCCCAGCCCCTGCCCCAACCTGCCCTTTCTGCCCCCTGGACTCTGCCATTTTTCTGGGCCTGTCCTTCTGTCCCATCTGCTCCATGGAACCCACATGACCGCGAAGTCGGCTGACACCAGCCCCCAGTCGCAGGCTCCCTCCTGCCCCCTGCTGCCCACTTGTCTATTCTCTCACTCCCCATCTCCTCTTTCCCAGTGTCAGCCCACCACCTGCCTTCCCTCAGGGGAACACCAGCTCTGGGAAGGCAGACGGCACTGTACACAGCACCCACCCGGCCCAGGGTGAGACCCACCACTGCGCACAGCACCCACCCGGCCCAGAGTGAGACCCACCACTGTGCACAGCACCCACCCGGCCCAGGGTGAGACCCACCACCACTGCGCACAGCACCCACCCGGCCCAGAGTGAGACCCACCACCACTGCGCACAGCACCCACCCGGCCCACAGTGAGACCCACCACTGTGCACAGCACCCACCCGGCCCAGGGTGAGACCCACCACTGTGCACAGCACCCACCCGGCCCAGGGTGAGACCCACCACTGTGCACAGCACCCACCCAGTCCAGGGTGAGACCCACCACTGTACACAGCACCCACCCGGCCCAGGGTGAGACCCACCACTGTACACAGCTCCCACCCGGCCCAGAGTGAGACCTACCACTGTACACAGCACCCACCCGGCCCAGGGTGAGACCCACCACTGCGCACAGCACCCACCCGGCCCAGGGTGAGACCCACCACTGTACACAGCACCCACCCGGCCCAGGGTGAGACTCCCAAGGAGCTGTAACAGGCTGGTGGAGACAATCAGCCTCCTGAACAGACAGCAACTGGACAGAGGGAAGCCGCACAGAGGAGCAGCTGTTCCAGCAGCAGGGCCTGCAGTGTCGGAGCAGGGCCCGTCCCAGCAGCAGGGCCCGTCCCAGCAGCAGGGCCCGCCTGCAGGGTCTGGGTGGGGCATCTGCTTGCTGACTTGTGGAGAAGCCCCCTCTGGGATGCATACTTGGCATGGGTCATGCCCTTTCTGGCTAGTTCAGTCCAGTTTGGTTTGGTTTGGTGAAGCCCAGTCTAATCTGGTCTGATCTAATCTGGATTGGTCTGATTGGGTCCACTCTTGCCCATTCTGGTCTGACCCTAAGCAGTTTGGTCTGGCCTGCTCCGGCCTGGCCCTGCCGGGTTTGCTCTGCTGTGGTCCAGCCCACGGGTCTATGCAGTGCTGTCTGCTCCAGTCCATTTTGGGCTGCTCTTGTGCGGTCTGCTTCAGGCTGGCTCAATCCTGTCATGTCTGGTCCATTCCAGTACAACACAGTTTAGTCAGGCCCCGTGTCTAGTCTAGTTAGTAATCTTGTCTGGTCCAGCGTAGTCTGGCCTGGTGTGACCTGGTCAGGCTCAGGCTGATCTGAACTCATGAAGCCCTGGGAGGGGAGACGGACCCCAGGGGTGGCTCAGTGGCTAAATCTTCGCCTTGCAACTGTCAGGATCCTAAATGGACACCGGTTCGTGTCCCGGGTGCTCCACTTCCCATCCAGCTCCCTGCCTGTGGCCTGGGAAAGCAGTCGAGGACGGCCCAAAGCCTTGTGTCCCAGCACCCATGTGGGAGACCCAGAAGAAGCTCCTGGCTCCTGGATTCAGATCAGCTCAGCTCTGGCCACTGCGGCCACTTGGGGAGTGAACCAGCGGTTGGAGGAGTTGTCCTTCTGTCTCTCCTTCTCTTGATAAATCTGACTTTCCAATAAATAAATAAATAAGTCTTTTTAAAAATAAATAAATAACACTGGAACTGTGCGATAAAGATCAAACCTCAATTTGGCAGAAGGGGATCTGGGCCCAGTTCTGTGGTGGGTGGCGGATTAGCCCACTGCTTGTGACACCAGCACCGTGTCCCCTCTGGCGCAGTGGCAGGGCAGCATGGCTCACACCCTGAGCTGCAGTGCGAGGCCAGGTGGAGCTCGGCCCCTGGCTTGCTTCCATGGCCCAGCCTGGGCTCGCAGCATTAGTGGGTGGAGTTCTCTCTCTTTGCCTCTTCCTCGCTCTGCCTTTCAAACGAAAGTCAAAGGGGGAAAAAGGCCCGAAGCGCCCCCAGGTCTGGTGGATGGCACAGAGGGGCAGCAAAGCCTCCGCAGCCAGAGCCAAGCGCCCCGTACCAACTGTGCACACAGCAGCTGAAGCCTCGCAGGAGCTGGGCGCACTTCGGCCAAGCCCCTCTGGATCAGCGCATGGAGGAGGCGAGGTGCACCCGTCTAAGGACGCGCGGATGGCACGCCGCCCGCTCACAGAGAAGCAGAGCAGATGGCCACGGCGAGGAGACAGACGGGAGGGGGTGGCCCGACGTTAGATGCGCAGAGCAGTGAGCCTGGAGGGAGATGCCACGCGCCTTCCCAGCAGGCGGGGGCCCGCAGAAGAAAGCGCCGGTCTGCAGGGGCCACGAGACCAGTGAGTGAATGTCACCCTGAACTAGAGGAAGACGGCAGCCGGAAAGCGTGCACGTTGTCTCCAAGGCCATGTCTGCAAAGAGAAGAACGCCAGCCACTACGAGGCCCGGGAGGCCTGCGACAGTAGCCCAGGATGCCAAGGGAGCACCAGGGGCCGCGTCCGCCTCTGCCTCGGGGAGTGGCCTGCCGGCGCAGGCCTGGGGGCTGCTGAAGGCCGCTGGACTTCCCGGCACCAGGCTTCAGCCCTGCTGGGGACACGTGGGGAGTGAGCTAGGGCATAGGACCACGTGCTAGCTGCCTCTGTCAAAGAATAAACTCGTTTTAAAGAAAAGATGCATTTGTTCTTATTTGAAAGACCGAGTTACAGAGAGGAGAGACGAAGACAGCAATCTTCGGTCTACCGGTTGGTTCAGTGGCCATCCGGCTGCAGGAGCCAGGCGCCTCCTTTAAGCATCCCACGTGGATACAGCAGCCCAAGCACTTGGCCCATCCTCCTCTGCTTCCCCAGGCACATTAACAGGGAGGTGCATGGGAAGTGGAGCAGCCAGGACTTGAACTGATGCCCAAATGGGGTGCTGGTACTCCAGACAGACACTTGCGTTGCTACACCACAGCACCAGCGCCCCTCTCCCACAGACAAGCTGCTATCTTTGGATCCCCTCGTGAGCATACTTTCTGAGGTTCCTTGCACTGGGAGGCAGTCTGCTGGCATTTGGGGTGCTGCCACAGATGGGCCTAGAGGGAGGCGGAATGTGAGAGCGACAGTGCAAGGCTCGGAGGCCAGCAGAGAGGGGTGAGGCCCGGCAGGCAGGAGGAGGGTGCAGAGCATGCTTGCTTCAAAGGGGTGGGCCGCGCGGCAGGTACACGCAAGTGGCAACTTTTGCAGGGCCCCAGGGACATGTGCAACATAGGTGTGCCAATTTTTAAATTATCTTTTTTGAAAAAAAAAAAATCAGGGCCCGGCGCGGTGGCGCAAGTGGTTAAGTCCTCGCCTTGCACGCCCGGGATCCCATATGGGCGCCGGTTCTAATCCCGGCAGCCCCGCTTCCCTTCCAGCTCCCTGCCTGTGGCCTGGGAAAGCAGTTGAGGACGGCCCAAAGCTTTGGGACCCTGCACCCGCGTGGGAGACCCGGAAGAGGCTCCTGGCTTCGGATCGGCATAGTATCGGCCCGTTGCGGCTCACTTGGGGAGTGAATCATCGGATGGAAGATCTTCCTCTCTGTCTCTCCTCTCTGTATATCCGCCTTTCCAATAAAAAAATAATAAAAATAAATCTTTAAAAAAAAAAAAAAAAAAAAAAAGAAAAAAAAAAAATCAGAGACTGGGCCACCCCTGGGGTGTAGCAGATAAAGTGATTGCCTATGAAGCCAGTATCCCTTACGGATACTGGTCCTAATCCCGGCAGCTCCACTTCCCATCCAGCTCCCTGCTAATGCTCCTGGGAAAGCAGCAGAGGGCAGGTCAAGTCCTTGGGCGCTGAGCCACAAGTGAGACCCGGATGGAGTCAGTTTCAGCTGTGGTAGCCTTTGGGGAAGTGAATGAGCAGGTGGAGATCTCTTTCTGAGTAACTCAAAGTGAAAACACATCAGTTTATCCCGGAACCCCACCCCACCTCCACAGTCCCAAGCTGCTCCAGGGTCAGCGGCATCTTCCTGAGGACACACAGGTCAGGGGAGTAGAGGGGACACAGGCTGGGGCCTAAGGGTCGCTGTGGATAGCACCGGCGAGAGCACCCTATGGGCATGCATCAGAAGGTCGGCGGGACAGGCGTGTGGCCGGGGTGGAGTTACTGCCTGGGACATGCTGAAGGCTGGGGCCAGGTTCTGGCTGCACTCCCCGGCCCAGACCCAGGGAGGCACACCGGGGGCCAGCGTGAGCACCTGCACTCCTCTCTCACACGGGACACCCAGCCCCCTGCCTGTGGCCTGCATTGACCAGTACAGCAGCAAAGCATGGGAGAACGCTGCCTCTGTCTCAATAAAATGAGAATAAGTAAAATTTTTAATTTATTTACAAAAGGAAAGATGAATGCATGACCTATGATGGGCAAATGGATGGATGGGTACATGCGCAGATCTGTGAGCTGATGAATGGATGGATGGATGATGGGTGGATGATGGGTGGATGATGGGTGGATGGGTGGATGGTGGGTGGATGATGGGTGGATGGTGGATGATGGATGGATGATGGATGGATGATGGGTGGATGGTGGAT
The DNA here is from genome assembly GCF_017591425.1 of Ochotona curzoniae. Classification (NCBI taxonomy): domain Eukaryota; kingdom Metazoa; phylum Chordata; class Mammalia; order Lagomorpha; family Ochotonidae; genus Ochotona; species Ochotona curzoniae. The sequence goes on along the minus strand of NW_024467118.1, from coordinate 1,347,348 downwards.
GGTGGGTGGATGATGGGTGGATGGTGGATGATGGATGGATGATGGATGGATGATGGGTGGATGGTGGATGATGGGTGGATGATGGATGGATGATGGGTGGATGATGGGTGGATGATGGGTGGATGATGGGTGGATGATGGATGGATGATGGGTGGATGGTGGATGATGGGTGGATGGTGGATGGATGGATGATGGGTGGATGATGGGTGGATGATGGATGGATGATGGGTGGATGATGGGTGGATGGTGGATGATGGATGGATGATGGGTGGATGATGGGTGGATGGTGGATGGTGGATGATGGGTGGATGATAGGTGGATGGGTGGATGATGGATGGATGGATGATGGACGGATGGGAGCAGACAGATGCACACCTGCTTCCCCAGTGTGGGGGTCTGTGGCCAGGGGGACAGAGCTCTTGCAGGGCCTCCATCCTGAGCCTCTTGAGTTGAGCACACACAAGGAAGGGGCACCGTGCCCGGGATTGCCATAGAAACCTTCACAGTTTGTCTTTCTTCCTGAAAAGGGATGGAGACTTGAGAAAGGACAGTGTTACCGAGCCAGGCCGCAGGCTAGCACTGGCCTCTTGGCTGACATTTCCCGACAGCTGGCTAAGCTTCCTGCCAGACAACACACCTGGGCCCCTGGAGGCCGTGTGCCCTGCGCTGCCTCAGTGGTCCACGTGGTCAGGGCTCGGCACGGTGGGCCAGGGGCTGTGCAGGCCAGCCCGAGAGGCACACCCAGCAACAAGCACCGGGCCAGAGGGGCTGATGCTCACTGCAAAGGTCGGGATGAGGTGCCCGCTTTGGCCAGGAGGTGAGTGCACCCACCCAGGCCTGGTACCTGGGAGCGCTTCAACACAGAGGGTGGCTGGCAGAACAGACAGACGGACAGACGGATGGATGGACAGCCCTTGCAGGACTCGCCGGCCATGCCTGACCCGGCCGCCTCACCTCCTGTGCAATCCAGCCTCGCAGTCCTGGCACCAATGGCAATCCCACAGGGGCAGGGGGCTCTGGGTTTCTCCCCCACCTTCCCAGAGAGCAGCACCCCCACACTCAGGCCCCCACGCATGACCGCTTGCTGCAGCCGCAGGTCGTGCCCTGGCTCAGCAGGTGCAGGAGGAGACCGGGAGCCCAGGAAGGACCTGGCGAGCAGGAGGCCACCTGCCTGACCCAGGGTGCCTGCCGCTCCAGGGTAATGGGAAGGTGCTGACAGCCCCCTGCAGGGTGAGCGGGAGACAAAGGCAAGGGTGCAGCCAGGCCTCCGCAGCGCCCAAGGGAACGAGGGCAAGTCGCACGCCCATGAGAGCGTTTGTTGTATTCCTGCACAAAGCATTTTTATATTGAAAAAGAAGAGGGAGGAGGAAGAGGAGGAGGAAAGGGAAGGGGGTTAGGGACGAGGGGGGGAAGGGGAAGGAGGTGAGGAGGGGGGACGGGGGAGGCATTCCTTATCAAACGGATGTGGGAGGAGTGGACCTCGGGATCCAGCAGGTTGGGAGGGTGCCTGGGCCTCTGCTTGTTTTCTTATCAATCTTCTAGTTAACTAGTTAGTTAGTTAGTTAGGAAGAGTGACAGAGAAATGGATCTTCTGTCCTCTGGTTCACTCCGGGCTCCGCTCGGTCTGGGGCTGAGTGACAGAGTGGCATTCTGTCAGACCTGGACTGGCCCGACTGCCCAGGACAGCACTGCCAGCCAGGTTCATCTAAGGGAGAAGCAAGGCCTGTGGGGCCGGCGGGCCATGCCCTTAGCTCCGTGGATTCCTTTTGCTGAAGGGCAGGCAAGGGCGGCCTGGGTTAAAGGGAGACAGCAGGAGGCTGAGTCCTGCTCTCACAGCTCTGTTTCCAAGTGCAGCAGTGCACTCTAACCGGCACCTCCATACGATGCTACACTGACAGGTGCCAGCTTTAACCTCCGTGCCACAGTGCCAGCCCCTGACTGAAGGACAGTCTCCCGAGCGAGCGAACGCATCCCTGCCCTGCCCCCAGCCAGGTGCTTCACTGTCCCTTTCCACACTGCAAGGCCTGTCCCGGCTGCCCTGTGTCTGGGCTTCGCCTGGCCCAGCTTTGCCTCCTGGCCCCCTGTCCGGCTCGCGGCCAAATCCCTTGGCACACACAGGCCAAGGTGGCTTGTGCTCAGCGGGTCAGGGGAAGGGTCGCAGGTGTCCACCCCTAACCACCAGCAGACCACCCGGCCTCGGGGAGGGGGGCGTCTAGGGGAGTTCCCGCTGGACAGCCACGGACGGGAGGCGCGCGACCCACGCGGCGGGCCGGGGTCTCCGCGCGGCGCCCCTCCCCGCTGCGGGCCCGGAGGCCGCTCGGTTGCCTAGGCGATGCCCACGCCTCCGTGGGCGGTCTCGCAGGACGGCCGGCCCCCTGTGGGCGGCGCCGGCGGGCCTGGAGGAGGCGCGCGCGGGGCCGGCGCAGAGGAAATGGCGGCGCGGCGGGTGCGGGTGTGCGCGCTCGGCCTCCCGGCGCTGCTGCTGCTGCTGCTGCTGCTGCTGCCGCGACGCGCGGCCGGCCACGGCGGGAAGTACTCGCGGGAGAAGAACGAGCCCGGGCCCGAGTTCCGCATGGAGAAGCTGAACCAGCTGTGGGAGAAGGCCCGGCGGGTGAGCGGCAGCAGGAGACGCAGGCCCTGCTCGGCGGGGTGTCCCCGGTGTGGCCTGCCCGGGTAGGGGGTCCGGCGCTGCGCGTCGCGGCGGCTGGGGACTGGGATCCCCCGGAGCTGTCTGGGCCCCTTCAGCCCTGCTCCTGCCCAGTGTCCCCACGCCCCGCGCCCTCCCTGATCCCTCTCTCCCCCACGCCCTGCGGTGTGGAGACCCCAGAGCCCAGGTGGGGTCTGTGGTGGTGCTTATCTCCACCCCTCTCCCATCCCGGACCCTGCTCTGCTTGGGGGGCGCAAGGGCGGGCGCAGCCTCCCCTCCCCCGACGAAGGCCAGCGGTTGCCCTCCGGACAAGCCCCAGTGCTGGAAGGCAGGTCATCCGCTTGACCTCGCGGCTCCTGCATTCCTGAGATGGGGAATGAATAATTAGCCCAGAACCTTGGCCTGGGTGAGGGAGGAGGTGGGGGAGACTGCTGACCGCGGGGCGGAAGCCCCCAGGTGTGTGCTCAGCCCACAGTGGCTGCTGGCGCTCTCGTGAGGGCCCCTGACCCCACCACCTGCCCATCCAGGAGCCACGCTGCCCACTGCCCCTCTGGCCCACCCTCTGCACCTGTCGGCCAGGGGCGTCCTGAGGCCTTCGTGGCCTGGGCAGTGGCAGGTCACCTCCTGACTCAGCTGGCCCTGCTGACCTGGGCCTGTGCTGTCCAAGACCGTGGCCTTGGCCCACATGACCCCTGGCAGTCCATTGGAGCCCCCGAGTTGGCAGCAAGCATGGAGCCTGCAGGGTGGGCTTCCCGTGTCAGCGTCCCGTGCTGGGCAGCCCTGGCCTCCCTGCGGTGTCCAGGTGCTGCGACAATCCCCAGCCCAGGCCCTGGGGTCAGCGAGCCTTCTCTGTGCCCTATGGCCAGGTTGGTTTGCACTCACGCTTGGTCCTCACGGAGGTGAGACAGGTAGTACCCTTGCTGGTGCTGGCATGCGCTCTGCCCGCCTGCCGCTCTGGGTGGGTGAGCAAGCTCTGGGGAGCCGTGGGGCTGCCCGCAGCAGGAGTGCTCTGTGGGGAACAGCACACGGATGCACAAAGCCAGGGAGAGGACTGCCACGCGTGTCTGTTTTCCGAGTGGTGCTGTTACGTCACAGCGCATGACGCAGCCTGTTGTCCAGCGAAGCCGTGCTCCGCCTGCTTGCAGCCAGGGGAGGACCGGCCTGGAGCCTCGGTCCTGCAGGGGAGAGAAGGAGCCGCGCTCCAGGGAGGCACCGGAACCCACTTCCCGGGCTCCTGCCTGGTCCCTGCCCAGCACCTTTGGAAAGGCAGAGAGATCTTCATCTGTTGGTTCACTCCCAAATGCAAAGGTCTCCAGGCCGAACCTGGGGGCCCACGTGAGGGCACCCAGCTGCTCGAGCCATCGTGGGCACATGACAGAGGGTAGCTGGGCTGCAAGCAGCCGGGCTTGCACCTGCATGGGGTGCGAATGACTGAGGGGTAACTTAACTGCTGAGCCAGGCGCCTGCCCCCAGGCCGTATTGCACAATCCTGTTTCTATCGGAATGTGGAGGAACCGAGTCCGGCCGGCAGAGATGATGTACTGGGGGTTAGAGTGAGCTGGGTGATGGTGACTGTGGGTGTCCCAGCCCTGGGTGATGGTGGCGTGTGGGTGATGGTGACTGTGGGTGTCCCAGCCCTGGGTGATGGTGGCGTGTGGGTGATGGTGACTGTGGGTGTCCCAGCCCTGGGTGATGGTGGCGTGTGGGTGATGGTGACTGTGGGTGTCCCAGCCCTGGGTGATGGTGGCGTGTGGGTGTCCCAGCCCTGGGTGATGGTGGCGTGTGGGTGATGGTGACTGTGGGTGTCCCAGCCCTGGGTGATGGTGGCGTGTGGGTGATGGTGACTGTGGGTGTCCCAGCCCTGGGTGATGGTGGCGTGTGGGTGTCCCAGCCCTGGGTGATGGTGGCGTGTGGGTGTCCCAGCCCTGGGTGATGGTGGCGTGTGGGTGATGGTGACTGTGGGTGTCCCAGCCCTGGGTGATGGTGGCGTGTGGGTGATGGTGACTGTGGGTGTCCCAGCCCTGGGTGATGGTGGCACTGGATGGCCTGTGTGCCCCATGGCCTGGCATCTTCTCTCCATCTTTGACATTGCTGTCGGTTGGCGTCCCATGCCGGAGTCCAGCTCCAGTCCAGTTCGAAACTCACAAAGGGTGCATGGATTAGGTGTAAAGAAGAAATGGACCACTACAATTTCAGGATCATAATGGACAATGCTAGGAAGCTGCCCCCTTTATACAGAACCCCTCACAAGCTCTGCCACAAGCGGGTGTATCCAATTCTAATTCACCTAAAAACTCTCAAAACAAGTCCCTAGTATAATTCTGATTCTACAAGTCAACCTTGAATCGGCTAGGGGACGAAATGTATCACAAAGAAAAGAACCTAAAGATCAAGGAAAGAATGAAACCCTAAACACAGGTCCCTTGATTAGCATAAGGCCATGGGCACAGCCCAGACAGCCCTTTGGCAAGACTTTAATCTCCAAGCTCACATTGATAGGAAAAAGCCAACTCCACAGCAGTAAACAATGCCCGAATGGATTACAGAATTCTGCAGGGTCCCTGTCCACGCAAAGGGAGGTGGAGCTGCTTTCAGGTGGTTGTAGAGACATCCGCGGGTCCTGCCTGCGATGGAACAATACTCTCACATCTTCGTGTCCCCCACGTCCACTGCACGGACCCCAATAGTCCCAGTCTGGGTCCCAAGAGGTCCTTGTGCAGCTGTCCGGTGGGACTGGAGGGCAGGCGGGCAGAACTCAGGGCCGTCCCCTCCCTGTCCACCCTGTATCCTTGTTGGGAGCAAGGGTGGGCCGCATACTGCTCAAGTGCTCTGGAGTTCTGTGGGCCAGCCGTGGCCCCCTCCCTAGGGCCCTACCATCCTGCCCTGAGCTGGACAGGATGGCCACAGCCCATCGCGGAGGGGCCTGGCACGGTACTGCAGTCATCCTTGTCCAGCAGGTGGGCCCTGGTGCAGCTGGAGGCCCACGACTACAGCTGTGTTCTGGGCAAAGCATCAACAGGTGGTTGGAAAGTTTGAGAATCTTCTCCCGGTTATGGGTGGTGCTTAATTGGGACAGGTGGGTGAGAGCGAGCAGGAGCCGGTGAGCATGCAGGCCTGGGCCCACCACGGGTCCTAGGCCCGTCTCCTGGGTTACTTGGTGCCTGGCAGCCACCTCAGACAGGCTGCAGCCGGGAGTTTAACCCCAGAGGTCGGCGTGACTGCCCGTGGATCCCAGGTCTCACACTTGCTCCCAGGGCTGTGACTGCCAGCTTGTCTCTCTACAGCCACCGAGAAGCTGGCTGGCCCTGGTCAGCCAGGCACTGCGTGTGCCCTGGGAGTCCACAGTCTCCTGCACTCGCAGTGTCCCACATCTGGGTATGCAGGAGACAACAGGGCACTGGGTGTGGGGTCCAGACCCACAGGAGGCCCTGGGCAGAGACTCACCCCAGACAATAGCAGGCTGCTGTCATGGAAGCTTCTAGAGAATGGAGGCAGGGTGGCTGTGGGGTACGTGTCTGCAGGTGTGGGGAGGGCGGGCCCGCTCCCAGAGCCCTGAGCACAGTGGGTACACGCTCAGGCCAGCCCCGGGTGGCCGTGAGATCCACCACATCTGTGACTGGGAAGCAGGCATGGCCCCCTCGCAGGCCACAACCCCCTGCTTCTGACCCAGCTCTGGTTGATTTGCTGGGCCCCTGCACTCACGCGGGAGCCCCAGATGGAGCGCCTGGCCTGCCTGTGGGAGCCAGCCAGTAGGGTAGAGCTGCTCCGTGTCGCTCTGCCTTTGAATTGGTGCGTGTTCTGTAGCAGTGGTTCTCTCCCGGGCCAGCGAAGCAGCGCAAGCCCCACTACGGGGGCCCTCCCCAGGCACCTCGGCCGTGCCCCTGGCCGCTGCAGGCGGTCACCATGCTCTGCTCTGCCTTGGCAGCTCTCCCTGTCCCCGGTGAAGCTGGCTGAGCTCCACTCAGATCTCAAGATCCAGGAGAGAGACGAACTCAGCTGGAAGAAGCTCAAGGTCGAGGGCTTGGACGAGGACGGGCAGAAGGAGGCACAGCTGGTGCACAGCCTCAACGGTACCCCGCACCCCACACCCCCAACTCGCCTGGGGCTCCCCGAATGCCCGTGGCCAGCCCAAGCTGGAGGGGGGATGGGGAGAAGGAGGCCCAGCGGGTGCACGGCCTCAACAGCACCGCTGCGCGTGCGCCCCACACCCCGCCCAGGGCTTCCTCTGTGCCTGTGGCCAGCCCGAGCTGCTGGCGGGGGAAGCCTGGAATCCACAGCATGGGCTTCCAGGTGGAGTGGGAGTTCGGAGATCCCAGCTCCAGGAGCCCCCGGTCCCCACCCCTTGTGGCAGAGTGGGGGGCGCTTAGGAGCTCTACCCGGAAAGCTGGCTCCCAGGGCCTGGTGGGGCCAGCTGACGGCCCCCTTTGCTGAGCCCCTGCCCGGGTGCCAAGGCTGATCTGTGAGGAGTGGACACAGGAGGGACTCTGGGGCTTCACCTGTCAGTCAACCCACCAGGCCTCCAGGGTGGGGAGGGGATTGGTTCTCACACATGCTGAGTGACCCCTGGGAAGGAAACTTCCAGAACATCTGACACGTGCTCCACGGGTCTCCTCTGCAGTGATCCTGGCCAGGTACGGGCTGGACGGCAGGCAGGACGCACAGGCGGTACGCAGCAATGCCCTCGAGGACAGCACCCTGGACGAGGGGCTGGACGACCCCCGGCTGGAGAAGCTGTGGCATAAGGTGTGCAGGGCCCACTGCACGGGCCTCCACGCGCGTGCGTGTCCTGGGGGTGGGCTGTGGGGATCGTGCCTGTCATGTCTCATCCGAGGCCCGTGGGGGATGCTGAGGGGAGCATCCGGGGCCACCGTCCTCCCCTCCCTGGGTCCTTCTGTCACCCACAGCTGCCCGGCCTTGTCACGGTCCTCACAGGCTTGGCCCTGGCCAAGACCTGGGCCCAATTCCAGGGGCAGGTGGGCAGGAGGGCGGGGCCTGAGGGTGCTGACTGCAGGTACACTTCCCTCCAGGCGAAGACCTCAGGGAAGTTCTCCCGGGAAGAGCTGGACCGGCTGTGGCGGGAATTCCTGCACCACAAGGACAAAGTGCAGGAGTACAACCTGCTGCTGGGCACGCTGGGCCAGACAGAAGGTGCCGCACCTGCTGGGGCGGGCGGGCCGGGCGGGACAGAAGGTGGGGGGTGGGCTGGGCCAGACAGAAGGGGCCGGCCTGCTAGGGATGAGGGCTGCTCCTGCCCAGGCCCCCACCTGGGTTGGGGTGGGCAGGTGATGTCTGGTGACGAGGTCAGACCAGGCCAGCAGCACAGCCTCCTCATGAAGCTTCCGGAGTGTTCCACACAGGACTCTCCCTAGGAATGTAATTTTTCTGGAAAAATATCCCAGCAACTGGTGCTAACCGTTGCACATTGGGGACAGCCTGGAATGCAGTGTCTGCTCTCAGGGGCCAGGCCTGAAGGGTGCTTGGAGCTCTGCCTCTGTGTCACTCCTGTAGGGACCTGTGACAAGCTTGCCATGTCCTGGGGGCACCCGGGGTGTGAGAGGCTCTGCTCCTGTCACCCACCTCGGTTTTCCTGTGGGAATGTGGCAGAGGCCCAGCCAGACGTGACCAAGCTGGAGGCAGATCGTCCGAGCTGGGCAGACAGCATGCTGCCCGCGGCTCATGGGCGTGTGCTTCCGGCTCCACAGAGCTGCAGGACAACGTCATTGGCGCGGCTGAGCCGAGTCCTGTGCCCAGCGAGAGCCGGCACCAGGAGCTGAAGAACCGGATGCGCAGCATCAACCAGGGCCTGGACCGGCTGCGGAGGGTCAGCCAGCAGGGCTATGGTGCCGACGGCCAGGCCGGTGAGCCCCCTGTCGCCGCACTCCCCCCCCCCGCACCCTCCCCTTTTGGTGTCTGCACTGAGCCTGCGCCACCTTGACGTGCAGGGTCCAGGGGCTGACTACTAACGCAGGAACACATGGCCACCGTCACATGCCCTGACCTGAGCTGCCCCTTGCTGGCCGCACATGCCTAGGGCAGGGCTGGGCCCTCAGGAGCGGGCTATAGGCTGGGTGTGTGCAGTGACCCCTCCCGCTGCTGTGCCAGCTGCTGGCCGCCTGTGGGTCCCTGTCCTCATCCCCCACCCTCTGCCATGCCTCCACATCGGCTGGGCGCTGGCTGGGGCCCCCAGGACGCTTCGCTCTTGCGCAGAGTTCGAGGAACCCCGGGTGCTGGAGCTGTGGGACCTGGCCCAGTCGGCCAACCTCAGCCAGAAGGAGCTGGACTCGCTGCGGGTAAGTACAGAGCCGAGGGGCGCGGGATGGAGGAAGCCTGCAGGAGAGGCCGCTGGGCCGGGCAACCTGGCCACCGTCCCTGAGAGCCAAGTCACACAGGAGGGGTTGGGGCTTGCCCCCCAGGGCCAGACAGCTCTGCTAAGAACCCTGGAAGCCACGCTGGGTGCAGCCAAGACCAGGAGGGTGACCCTCGGGGCGGGGGCAGGGTTGGTCAGATGCGGTCACAGGCTGAGCCTGGGAAGATAGGCTCCGAGGCTGGCAAGTCCCTCCAGGTGCCCAGCTCAGGGTCACCTGCTGCAGGGGGACAGAGCAGGGGTGAGGCCGACGCCTGCTGGGGAGTACAGAACAGGGGTGAGTACAGAGCAGGGGTGAGGCCGGCGCCTGCTTGCAGGAGGAGCTGAAACATTTTGAGGTGAAGTTGGAAAAGCACAGCCATTACCAGAAGCAGCTGGCGCTGTCGCATGAGAAACTGCGGCACGTGGAGCGCCTGGGGGACCAGGAGCACCTGCGGCGCAACCAGGAGAAGCATGCACAGCTGGAGGAGCGGACCAAGGAGCTGGGCTACAAGGTGGGGGACTGAGGAACTGGGCTACAAGGTGGGGGACCAAGGAGCTGGGCCACCAAGTGGGGCCAGCGGGGCCAGCCTAGGGGACTGAGGAGCTGGCCTACAAGGTGGGGCCCTGGTAGGCAGGTGAACAGAGCTGTAGGTGGGCCCTGATGCCCCTCGCAGGTTGGTTCCCCAGAGTCCCGGGTGCTGGCATGAACTCCAGGTGCAGCCTGACAGATCCTGGGCCCGGCACGGTGGGGCGTTGGTGCTTGGGTCACCCCTCTTGAGGAGGAGGTATCTGAAGGAGCCACAGCCTGGGAGCCCTTGGGTGGACCCCGCTGACGGCCACCCTCTCCCTCCACCCCTGGCAGGTGAAGAAGCACCTTCAAGATCTGTCCAGCAGGATCTCGAGAGCTCGGCACAACGAACTGTGAGGGCGCTGGGTGGCCAGCATGGAGGAGGAGGCCCGGCCAAGGAGGTGAGGGTGGCAGGCTGCTCTCAGCAGGAAGACTGACCCCAATGCTGGACAAGGCATGTTCCCCACCTACCGGATGAGGCGTGTCCCCCACCTGTGGTGCGCCATCGGTGGCAACGGGCCACGCCCTGCCACACTGTCCCCTGTGAGGACCTGGCTGGGCAGTGGGACCACGTGTCTGCCAGTCATTGTCTGCCCTGAGATGTACAGCACCTTCCAAATACATGTGGACCCTCAGTGCCTGGTCTCTGGGCTGCGAGCTCTGCGGGCACTGTGGACGAGGTGCGCCCGCTGGCCTGCCCACCTTGTCATTCCCCTCAGGAACACTAGCAATTGAGGATTGGGGTGCATGGAGAGCTTCCTGGAGGAGGTGGGGGGCTCAAGAAGCCCTGACCCTTGCCATCTTGGACCCCACATCTGCTGGACTGGCCAACCCTGAGACGGAGCCCGATACGGCCTGCCCAGGAACTTGCTGTTTCGGAAAGGCTGGGCCGGCTCCAGTGGTGGTCTGTCGGAGCCCTGACCACAGGCAGGACGGCCTGGACATGCAGCTGACTGTGACGGAGCGCCCAGCACCCGGCTCGTAGCATCCCGTGGATCCCACAGTGCAGCCTTCGCGCAGCGTCTGCTGGCTGGCGGCATGCCCTCCGTGTCACCAAGACTGACTCACCCATTGCTGGCATGGGTGGGTGTCCTGGGGTCTGCGTGCCAAGGCGGTGCAGGCTGTCCCCACTCACCTTGGCTACCAGCCTGCTCTCTGACGCAGGCACCTGGCTTCCGTTCTGACCCAGCCCTGATCTGTGGGCCTGGGAAAGCAGCCGACGACACCCCAGCACCCACAGGGGAGACCTCAGCCTGGCACGGCAGCAGCTGTTGGGGGTGCCCAGGAAGTAAACCAGCAGACACCAGCTCTGCGCTTCTGCCTGTCCAGTGAGAAATGCAGCCTGGGCTGGGTTTCCGGGGCGTGGGGCTCGGCAGTGCCCTCCGGGCCTCCCTGGTGCAGTGCAGTCTTGCAGCTCAGGGTTCAGGACGGGCAGGGGTCCGGGAGAGGGGCCGTACCTGGCCCTGCCCACAGGGAGGGGGTGAGCGGGGGCTTCCTGCTGCCTGTGCAAACCCATGTGTGACAATGCATGAGGTCACGGCTGCCGTGGGCAGGTGCGGGAGGCAGCCAGCTGCCCGCACGCACCAAGGGCAGGGCTGGGATGCCAGAGTTCACTGCCACCCAGGGTGACAGCCGCTGCCCTGGTCTTTTCACATCCTGCCTGATGCTGGCCTGCAGGTGCTGACCTGGGGTTGTGCTGACCTGAGAACTAGGCACATTTCCAGGGGTGCGCACGCCCCCAACATCCCCACCTGTGGCTGGGAGGGGCCAGCAGCTCGAAGGCACACAGGTTCCTGAGCCAACCACCAGGGAGGCGGGGAAGACATCAGGGTCAAAGCCAGCAGGGGAGGGCTGTTAGCAGCTCCTGACCCCCAGGGCCACACTGGCCAGTGCCTGTCCCTCGGCCTGACGCATCTCCAGCGGCCGCACCCCCAGCACATTGCCCCCTCTGCCTGGCTTGGTCCCAGCATAGGCCGCGGGGGGGTGGCGTGTGTGCAGCCCCATCCTGGCCACATGTCACTCTTCAGGTGGGTGCTTCCTGGTACGGGACACCCCCAGCTGTGCATACACCCTGCCCCTTGGCGTCTCGCCCGCACAAGGGCCCAGATCTGGCCAGTCACAGGACAGCAGCCGGCCGCGGGTGGACATCCGCGGGGCCCTTACCCTCACCTTGAGCCTGCTGGGGCAGGAGGGCAGTGGCAGAGGAGATGGAGGCGTGGGCATGCGCATTTATTCAGCTGGCTCGTCCCGCGTGCACTGACCAGACAGCACAGGCTGGCCGGTCGTCCTTGCCTGGCTCCGAGCTACAGCGTCAAGGAAGGGGGTGGTGTCTCCACCTGGGGGGCAGCCCCGGACCAGCCGAGGCCGCGGTGACCTGTCCAAGCTAGACAAGAGAGGCCAGCCTGGACTCCAGGCTTGGGTGGCTGCCTCCGGCCACTCGCCCAGCACAGTCCCAGCCGTGCCCTCCGTGAGGCTCAGTGCGGGGCCCCACTCCGTCGCTGCTGCTGCTCCAGCTCCCACAGCCGCTCCTGCCGGGCCTGTGCGTGCTGGGCGCCCACACGGTGCGCCGTCTCCATGGCTGTGACGTCGATCTGGGCGTAGCGGGAGGCTCCTGCTCCTGTGAGGGGTGGGGTAAGGGTGCATGCTGGGCATGGGGGCGTGTGTCGGAAGGGCAGCCCGCCCTGGCCCTGCTGGGCCCCGCCGTCTAGGGACACCTACCTCGGACCCCCACACCTGCCTCCTGGAGCTCCAGCCCCAGGTAGTGCAGCTGCTTCCGGCCCGAGGGGCTGACGGGCAGGTTGGCGTAAGTGGGTGACTCCGGCCCCGGAGAGCCTGTGGAGAGAGGACCCACGATCTCCCTTTTCCTGTCCCACCCCCGTGGCGTGTTCCTGTGTGACACAACCCCTGGGTCCAGCCCGCTGCATGGCGCCTGGCACCCCTGTGTCCCCAGGGGAGCCCCCTCAGATGTGTCCACCTCGCCCTGGCTCCTGGCCTGGACTTTCCTCCCCTCCTGGCACAGGCAAGCTGGCAGCCCTGGGCCAAGGCCTCTCCATGTTGTGTATGCTGGGGGACATGGGCTATCCACGCAGCTCCCCGGAGTAGGTGCTCGCTGAGGGCTCCACAACCTCACCCACCGCCCCGTCACTCACCATGCCCAGGCCTTGCCCCCTCAGCCCGCTCCCAGCCTACCTGCGTGTGCCATCTCGAGGTCGAGGGCTGCCACTGCTCCCTAGACAAGGAGAGCATGCATCAGTGAGTCCCCCACCTCCCCTCGGCCCCACCGGGAACCCAGGAGTGACAGGCTGGGGGCAGTGGGACCAGTCCAGGCCACTGATCGTCAGGTGACCGCCGAGTCGGGGAGCTGGCGCCACGTGCCTGTTTGTAAGTCTGTTGTGATTTGGTTGGAAAGGTGGAAGGACGGAGAGGGGCCCGCCGTCGGCTGGTCACTCCCCAAGTGCCACGGCAGGTGTGAGTGAACCAGCATCACCGCCCGTGCTCCCACGTGGGCAGCAGCCTGGGCACGTGAGCCTGCTGCCCTCTGGGGTCTGCCTCGGCTGCGATCAGATGCATGGCCAGGACTCCAGGCTCTGACAGGGGCAGGGGTGTCTCTGGGGGCCCTGACCATGGGGCTGCAGTGGGCAGGGAGCCCTGAGGCTGGAGGTGAGCTCTTGGCCTCCCTCCAACCCCAGCCCCGAGCAGAGCAGTGGGTGCTGGTCCCAGCCAGGGCTGTGCCAGAGCATCCAGCCAGCCAGACACAAGCCCATACCAACTGTGGATTCCAGGACAAGAAGCTGAGAGCCTTGGGGTACTGTCTGGACCAGGGGCACAGCTGGCACCCAGGGAGGCTCTTTGCAGGTATGGGCAGTGGGTGAAGAGGCAAGGGGACCCAGGGCCAGATCAGTGAGTGGGTGCTGAGGCCTTGGGGAAGCTGGGGCCTCCACCCAAAGTGAGGACACGTGGTGGCAGGTGCTCCAACCGTGTGAACACGCACAGCCCCCTGAGGGCCACGTCCTGCACTGAGCCAGGCTCCCCTGGCCCAGGGGCTGGCAGGAGGTGACGGGTGGCCCCCGTCAGGCCCCTGGTGTTTGTGACATAAGCCACCCACACTCTCACATCATCACGCCATCTCACACGCGTTGCACATGTTCCCGCGTCACCTCGCATTGCCAGGGTCGCCTCGTGTTGTTTCGTCATGTCATCTCACATCACGTTTGCCCTCACATGTTCTCCGTGTCCCACATTGCACGTGCTGTCACATGTGTCCTTGCATGTTGTTGCATGTCATCTCACACACGTGACCTGTGAACCTCCCTGGGCTGCCCTGGGGGCAGGTTCCCCCGAGAGAGGAAGCGCAGCCTGAGGCTTGCGTGTGAGCCGTGCTGGGGCCTCGTGGCGAGTGGGGGCCGCTGTAGTTCAGCTCAACCCCCACGGCCCAGCCCGGGCCTGCAGCAGCCACGTGCTGGGGCCCCAGGAAGGCCAGAGCGGGGCCCCCATCCCTGGGGAATGCAGCAGGCAGGCCAGGGAGGACCCCAGGAAGCACCCAGGACCTCACAAACACCGCACACGTGTGGGGACACAGGCACATGCATGGGGACACAGCACACATGAACATGCCAAGGTGCTCGCAGGCACACACGTGCATCCGGGCGCTGGGGCAGCCTGCGGGGGGCCGTCCGCCGTGGTCCAGGGCGGCCTGGCCACAGGGAAGAGCATGAGGCAGTAAGAAAGGACCTTTTTATTTCCAGTGTGGAGTGTACAGACAGTGCCCACAGATGGCCCAGGTGTAGGTGGCCAGGGACCCCACTGACACCCCCAGCTCCCAGCCCTTCCAGGCACTTCCCGGGCCCCTGGGGCGCGCCAGCCCCTGCAAGCCTGGGCCCAGGAGGTGGGCAGTGCCGGGCACCCAGCCCCCTGAGCCTCCTTACCACAGGGACCCACCCAAGGTGCCAGGGGTTCAAGGCCACTGCCCAGGCCCGCTGCAGGGGAGGGGTCCTGGTGGCCGACAGAAGCCAGGACCAGGCACAGCGGGCCGGCCAGCAGCCGCCCCTGTGGGTGGGACACGAAGGGCAGACTGACCCCCAGCCTGCCCTGCCCAAGGCTTCGCCCCTCTCCTTGAGGAGGGTACCCCTAGGGTCGCCCAATCCTGTGGCTTCTCCAGGCGGGACACCCTCTCTGCGGGGCCCTGTCCGTGGCTCTCAGCGGGGGGACTTTACCTTGAGGCCTCCACAGACTGGACACGCCGCAAAGAAAGCTGGAGGGGACCCGCCTGCCGCCCAGGGCTCTCCAGGGGCGGCACCTGGCGGCTCTGCCCCGCTGCCCACAGCCGCCTCCGCCGTCGACTGTCCCCGACGTCTCACGCCCGGCCAGCCAGGGGGGCCCGCGGCGGACGTCTGGCCGCCCGGGTCCGTGGCCGTGGCGGTGGCCGCGCCGTCGTCAGCCCCGCCCGGCACGGGGGCGCAGCTCTGGTCCCTGGGCCCGTGGCGCAGGCTGCGGGGCGTGTCGTAGTGCGGCCGCAGCGCCGCGGGCACCTGGTACTCGGCCGCCCCGGGCGGGCAGCAGCAGCGGCCGGGCTCGGGCGCCCCGGCGGCGGGCTGCAGGCTGAGCAGCGAGCCCAGCTCGTCGGCCAGGCTGCTGCCGGCGCAGGACGAGACGCTGCCGCAGTAGGAGGAGCGGCTGCCCGTGGCGATGCCGCTATCCGAGGAGCTCTGGCGGCCGACCTCCTGCAGTGGCCGCGGCCGCAGCGGCCTGGGCGCAGGCCTCGAGGCGCCGGGGGCCGAGGCGTCCCCGGGGGCCTGGGCGCCCGCCGGTCCCGAGCCCTCCTGCGACGTGCCGGCCGAGGACGAGGACTGCTCCGGCCACGTGCTGAGCCGGCTGCTGCCGCTGATGTCCGAGTGACTGGCCTCTGAGGAGGAACTGGACAGGCTCCGGTCGTCCCCTGAGACAGAGCAGGGAGCGGCGCTGGGGCTGCCTGCCCGGGGGCCCTGCAGACTGGGCGTGCCTCCACCGCCCCTAGGCCGGCGAAGCCAACGCAAGGGCCCCGCTGTGGGCAGATGGAGCGGAGAGCCCAGCAGCCAGAGGGGTGCTCACGGCCAGCCCTGGCCCTACCTCCGCTTCCCGGGCGCCCCGACTGTGACAGCAAGCTGAGCCGTTTCTCCAGCTGCAGGGCCTCCTGGGCCCCCCGCTCCGCCATCGGCAAGGGCCCCCCTGGGCTGGGGTCTGTGGTACAGAATCACATCGGTGAGGGGGTGGCCATCTCTCCGCCCACCAAACCCAGGGCTGACCAGCCACTTCCTCGGCCCCGCAGGCCTCTGTCATTAGTCCCTGTGTCTGCCACGCTGGCATGGAGGTTCACGGGGCTCTCGGCCTGCTGACACTGCCAGGCCCCTCTCACAGCATGTCCGGGAACACCGGCCCAGCCGGCTCCGGCCTCTGCATCCAGGTAGTGGGGACCAAGGGGCTGCCCGTGCTGGGCCATGGGCACAGCTCCGAGCTCAACAGGAGACTTCCAAGGTCCTTCACTGACCGGGGGGATTGGTGTGAGACGTGGCCACCACCCCACCTCGCCATCAGCAGCCTAGTGCCTATGTGGCTGGAGGTCAGGAGGACCAGGGTCCCCCACCTGGGCAGCACCTGCCAAGCTGCCCAAGCACCCCTGCCGGCCACCACTCTCGTGATTATGCTGCAGGGTTTGTGGCCCTTGGCCAGCCCACCAGCCATCATGGCCAGCCGTATGCCTGCTATGGGGCCGGTCATATGCCCTGGCCACGCCCCCCCCAGGAGCCCAGCACGTGTCTTCCACGCCTGGTGAAGGCAGGGTGGGCCTGGGGAAGAAGCCAATTGCTATTGCAAGCCCTGATGCCCACGTGCCACACAGACCCCTGTGGCTGCAGGGCAAGAAGACACCAGCAGGGGCGCTGCTGCGTTGTCACAGGGCAGCCGCTTGGGGTGTGGGTGCCCTCCGTGGGAAATGGGGGGACAACAGAACTGTACCTCCTGGGGCAGCACCCTCCCGCCTGCCCTCAGCGGCCATGCCCTCAGAACTGTGCCTCCCGGGCAGCACCCTCCCGCCTGCCCTCAGCACACCTGGCAGGACTGGCCGCAGCCCGAAGGGGCCCTTGGTAGGGGAGATGCCACGGACAATGCAATCGAAGAGAAAGCTGATCTGCTCCCCTTCCGCCGAGGACAGGAAGAAAACTCCGGCCCCTGCAGAGGGAGGACAGGGACGTGGCTGAGCCTGCTCGCCGCCCCATCCCACCCCACGTGCTCTGAGGAGCCCCTGCTGCACCAGGAACCCAGGACAAACACCAAGTCAGATCCGACTTTCCTTAGCCACTCCCCCACCAGGTGACAAGGCCACCACACCATGCCCATGGCGACCCCTCTGTCCAGCCGCCCAGCTGTCTGGAGCTCGCAGTGTGGATACACTCGCTGAACATGTCCCAGGCACTGGTTCTCCCCGGCCCACTCAGCAGCAGGGAGCACCGCCCAGAGCCGGGCAGAGGGACAGGGACCAGGTGCTGGGCCTCCAGGCCTGGGAGCTGGCGCAGTCAGCACTGAGCCGCGCCCACAGCCCACGTGGTCCCAGGCGCCCGGCCGGCGGCCTCCCACTGGGCTGAGTCAGGGTGAATGAAATCCCTCCTGGTGAGTGAATGAGGAGGCCCCGCTGGCTGGGCACGTGGCATCCAGCCGTTGCCCAAAAAACTGCAGATGTGCAGGGGTCAGCCTGGATTCCAAGGGGATCGGGCTGGCCTCTGGGGTCCTGCTGCACCCCGCAGCCCAGGGGCAGGGGCAACCAGAGCCACAGCCACATGGACAGGATGTGGACCTGGCTTGGAGCAAGGGATTATGCAAGCCAGAGGGCAGGCTAGGGGAGGGTGGGCCAGGCTGCCTTGCCTGCCAAGCCACTCACTCGGTCGCCCCCTGCCCCCTGCTCCACCCCTAGCCACCGCCGGCACTCTCAGCCTGGGCCTCTGATCCCAAGCTCAGGCAGCTGGCAGCAGCTGAGGACAGGCAGTGCCCAACTATAAAAAACCACATTACCTAGGAGAGTGGAGCCTGGAGCCACTGGCATTCCCCGCCACACTCGCCCAAGCTTGGGCCAGCACAGATCCTGGGAGCACGGCCCAGAGCCAGGCCTGGCCCACTGAGCTGGTCTCAGAATCAGGCTGCCCTCCAGGGCTCACAGCCCCCCCCTCCCCCCGCTGTTCCTGCCACCACCCACGCCAAGCTCCCCAGGTGCTCCTGGGCTGTGGGACACACCTGTACCACCGCGGCCTCTCATGAGCCCTGACTCCAGACACCAGAGGGACCCCTTTGCTGGGCACCTGCCTGGCCCATCCCTGTCTGTCCGCTGCCCCCACTCCCCTCACCCGGCTCGATTCTCTGTGCCAGGGATGGAGCAGGGTAGCCCTGCCTGGCCCGGCCCATGCCCCTGTCCTGGGTGGCAGGTCGAGTCCAGTCCCCCGTCGCCAGCCCTGGTAGCACAGCTTCCATCAGGGCCCCTAGAGACCTACACCTGCTGAGAAACCCCACTGAGCACCCCAAGTTCCAGGCATGCCGCCGTCACCCTCCACTTCTGAATGCCTCCATGCCTGGACCTGTCTCTGGGGAGACAACCAAGACAGGGCCTTCCCAGGACCTCATCCCAGCTGCCTGGTCTCTGCGGCAAACGTGGCCAGGGGCATAGCCCCACCCTGCCTCCATGGCAGGTCTGGACACCCTGAGCTGCACCAGAAGCTTCTGCCCACCCTGGAGCAGGTGTCCAGGGCTTCCGCAGGTGCAAGGAAGCTGTGAGTGCCAAGGGGAGGTCAGTGGGGGCTGTCCAGGTGGCCGTCACAGAAGAGGCCGGGAGATGCGCAGAGGGGCAGGGCAGTCTGGGGTACACCCAGGGCCACCAAATGCCACTCATTGCTCCCAGGACAGCCTCCTCCTCACACTGCTGGGGCCACAGGGCCAGCAGTGCCCGTGGCTAGCTCCAGGCTCTGGCAGTGGAACGCAGCCCTCTCCCTGACCCAGGGCCCCTGGTGAAGGGACCAGAACCAGGCAGCAATGGGGTTCCCAGGAGCTGGGCAGGGGTACCTGCACCCAGCTTTCGTGCGCGGAATACGGGGGGTGGCAAGGGGGCCCACGCCCCGCAACCACTCATGCACAGTGCCTCAGTACTTACAGTAGCCACACCTGGTCCCGCCTTCGAAGATGAAGCCGCCGGGCACGGCACCATAGCGCCGCAGGTCCGACAGCTTCCACTGGCCCGTGACGGCCGGGGGGATGTCCCTGGCCAGCGCGAGGGCATCATTGCACAGGTGCAGGCTGGCTGGGCCACTGTCCAGCTTGGTGCCCGGAGCCACCGTCACGTGGAACCTGTGTACTGAGGCCGGCGGGGGCAAAGCATCACGGAGGCAGGCAGGCGGCCACACTGCCCGGGAAGCCAGTGAGCGCCCGGGCACCTGAGGGGGTCCCAGCAGGACTCTGGCCACCGGCCCCTGCCTCCTCCCATCCGGGCAGGACCCTGTCCACAGAGCACCCCCACCCCTCGGGCAGCTGGCAGGCCCCATCTCACTGATGGGAAAGCTGAGGCCTGGTCTCAGGTCAGCCTGGGGTGCTGTCACAGCCCTACACCGGCCCCAGATCACCCACTCCCGCCACAGAAGGAGGTGCAGCCCATGCAGGCAGGGCCTCGCCCCACTCACCCTCGCCCAGTGCGTAGCGGATGCGGGCGTCCCAGGCGCACATGGCCTCCCGGCTGTCAAAGCCCAGCATGATGGCCTGGGACAGGCAGACGATGGCCAGCGTGTGGGCCAGACCCTCATAGGGCAGGCCGGGCTCCAGACCACAGATGTGCTCCAGGGCCACGCTGGCCCGCTCCGGCAGGCCCCGCGCGCGCTCTGCCTTGTCCTTGTAGACCAGCATGAGCAGGCAGTCTGCAGGAGAGCGGTCATCAGGGCTCCAGGCTCAGCCCACCCAGTGTGTATGCCCACCTCCCACCAGGCTGACGGCTGGCACCCTGGGCCCTGAGCTCGCCTTCCCAGACCCTGAAGGGCAACTCCGTGTTCCCAAGTGCCCAGTGTCGACTGTCACGGCTGTCAGGGTCACTCCAACACAGCCAGGCCCAGAACACTGCGGCCTCTGGGGACAAAGCACGGGGCCCTGGCACCCCAGGCCGTGGCCAGGAGTGGGGGGTGGCAGTAGGGCGTGGATTTGAGCCAGATGCAAATGCCTGCCTGAGGGAGGGACCACACATGAGCCGAGCACCCCTCCCCCCCCGAATGTGCAAGTGAGAGTTTGAGCAGGCATCAGGCCAGGGTGGCTCCCCGGGGCAAGCGCAGGGGTGCAGCTGGTGGACCGTCATGATCTTGGGCACTCTGAATCCTGGGCCCCCCGGGCGGTGGCCGGAGCAGGCCCAGGGGCCACCGTGGACGGGGCTAGGAGTCCCACAGTCAGAGGCCGTGGCATGTCCTGCTCGGCCCCAGCAGCTCCTGACCTCGGGGAGGCGCCTGCTTGCCCACCTGCAGGATGGGCACCAGCCTCTCCCACCCACATGGCCACTTGTCCTCAACCCTGCCCCAGGGCTCCCCGCTCTGCCCCGTGGGCCCTGGTATCCCGGGGCCTCCGGCATCCTTCCCTATAGCCCTGGCTGGCAGTCCTCCCCGGCCTCACGCTCTCCTCTGCTCTCCTCTGCAGCTCCTAGCAGGCCAAGCCCCACGCTGTGGGTTCTGATCCCCCACCCTGCTCCTGCCGGGTCCTTCTGCATCCCTGTGCCCCGAGGAGCCCCTGCTGGAGAGCCCGCAAACTGCCCTCTCCCAGGCGGCTGGGGTTAAGTTCAGGATCCCCACATAAGTCGTCCCAGGTAGCAGTGACCAGTGACCACGTGGACACAGAGGGCCGCCTGTGAACCTCCTGACCCAGGGGCAGCCTCAGAGCCCAGAGGCGAGTTTCCACAGTGCTGGCCCGCCACCTGCTTCTCCCCTGCATCTGGTGAGGGGCACAGCACAGCGGCGGGAGGGAGGGGCCGGGCTGGAGCCCAGCACCTGCTCCCGGTCCTGGCCGCCAGCACGCCAGCCCATGTGGCGGCACGAGGCTATCAGCAGCTACCTGCTGCCAGCGAGACGCAGAGCCTGGCAGGGTGAGGCCCCAGAGCAGCCTGCCTGCAGTGGTCCATCAGGTCAGCCCAGACCACCCACGGCACACAGCCTGAACCCTCGGGGGCTCCTGCCCAGCAGCCCGCATTGCCCACTCCCCACAAACGTATCCAGCACAGGCTGGCGCTCACACTGCCCTTTGTGCACGCTTGAATACTCGCACTCTGACACACTCACATTCATGTCTACACTGGCGCACACAGACACCCCCACATGGCACACTTGTTCACATACATGTGCAGTGCAGCCAAGGCCCTCCCACACTCACCCCTGCCGTCACTGAAGCTCCAGCAGGGCGACAGCCAGGCTGGACCACCACATATCTGAGAAATGGATGTGAGCCCCAAGCCTACGCAGGCCTGTCTACACCGAGCCCAGGGTCAGCCAGCAGCCCCAGGCTAGTCCCCTGAGCCAAGGGCTCTCTCAGAGCCCACTCCCTGCACCCTGGGTCTTGGTCTGACCCTGCCTCCTGCATACACTTCCCGAGCTCCCCCTCATCCCACAGGGGTGCCTGTCAGATGCACAAGTTAGCAACCAGAGCTAGCACAGGCAGGGGCAGGCGGCCACAGGCCAGGCAGGGCCAGCAGGGAGCGAGTGATGCGGGAGCCCGGAGCTCGGGGCTGTGCCCCCGGGGGACAGAGGGGAAGGGGTGCTGGGAGGGGCAGAGCCAGGGTTCGTCCTGGACACACAGGGCTGAGCCCATCAGACCCCAGGCTGCGCAGCAGGCGGGCGGCTGGGCGGGCGGCAGATGTAAAAATAACTCAGGAGTCATGAGCTCATCCGAGGCTGTGGGGAGGGCCTCCACGGGGGCGGGAGAGGAGAGGAGGAGAAGAAGGAAGACAGGAGGGAGGAGGAAGCTCCGGGCAGCCGAGGGACGGGGTGGTCCATGCCCACGCGGGACAGGGAGGAGGTGCCGAAGCCACTGTGGGTTTGTCCCTCAGATGTCACAGCGACCTTGAGGCAGGTGTGGGAGGCAGCGGGCAGGAAGAGAGCCCAGGCCTGCTTTGGGCTAGGGGACAGGTGCTCGCATATACCTGCTCCACCCAGGTGGGACGTGTGGGGGCCGTGCAGCAGAGGGAGGCAGGCACGCAGCCCCACCAAGGATCCTCCCAAGCCCTTGCCCTGAGATAGAGCCCGCGGCCGCCCGAAAGCCTGCACATTCTCAAGCCCGCATTAGGGAAATGGGGCTGCTAGCTGTGGGGTCCAGGGTCCCCTACAGCACAGCCCAGCTCAGCCAGCTGGAGGACTCATAGGATGTGGGGGGGGCAGGCTTGGGCCCCTCCCCTTGCCTCGCTCCTGTACCCAGAGACCCTGAGTTTGGGGAGCTGACCGCAGGGCAAACACTGGGGCCGAGAGAGGCGCAGGGAGAGGGTTCCTCAGCCTGGGAGTTGACCCCACAGCTGGCCGTGCAGGGACGCCCCAAAGCTCCAGACGGTCTGCAGGAACCCCTCTCGGCCACAGCACCAGGGCAACACCCCAGCCCAGAGCGCAGCAGCTTGCACTGAGCTTCGGGCAAGAAGCAGGGGGTGGGACAGGGTCCTGGGACACCCCCCAGGCTGAGTCTGCAGAAAGGGGAGGTGTGGACAGGGCTCCCCAGGGCCTGGGGCTTCCGCAGGGCCAGGCCGGGGAGGACAGGGCAGGAAGGAGCAGTTTTCTCAGAAGAAAGAGGTGCAGGGAACTCAGCTGGGGCAGCTTCAGTCAGTCACCGGGGACCCCCAGGGCCGCTAAGGTTACCCCACTCCAGGGCCTGCGTCTGAGCTTGAGGGGCCTGCGTGGTGAGACCATGGGGACATGGTCACTGATAGGACAGAGCCAGCCAGGGACAGGGCACCTGCTGCTTCACCACCTCACCCCTGCCTCCTCCCACCTCACCCCTGCCCCCTCCCTGCTCTGTCTGCCTGTGTCCCCACCTCCCTCTATATTTCACAGGAGAGCAGCTCACCCTCGCAGGTCCCGGTGCAGGAACCCCACACCTTCAGGCCCAGCAAGCACCCCCTTTCTCCCACCCCAGGTTCCACCTGTGGATGCTCTTGTGGTCAGGGCAGGGACAGCTGTCCCTGGAGCCTTCTCCACCCAGCCTCTGCCCACCCCTGAGCACCAGGACCCGGGGATCTGCCCCCAGCCCACCAGAGCCTTTGGCCAGGGCCCTGTCTGCCTTTTCCCAGTGGGACAGTCCTCTCCGCGCCCCTATGCCAGCGCCCAGAGGTCCAGGGCCACCCCCTCCTCAGCTCAGGCCTGGGCTGAAAGTCCTGCGTGGCTCAGGCTCCGGAGCTGCGCTGCCACAGCCCGCCACGCCCACGGCCCCGGGCGGACCGCACGTGCACCGGAGGCGTGAAAACCCTGGGCAGGCAGGGCGCCAACAACACCATGGGCGTCGAGAGGCGGCCCCTCTCTTAACCCGGGCGAGTGAAGGCCTCCTCCCTGCGACACCCACGCCGCGCGCCCCTGCCCTCCCGGGCTCTGAGCGTCGCCCACCCGCTCCCACCCGCAGGGTACAAGAGCCTCCCCGAGGACTGGGGCACTCGGCGGGCCCGACATCCCAGCGCCTTCGGGCCTCAGTGTGCCCGCGGCCGGGAGGGGTGCGGGGCGCGCGGCCGCCCGGCACTCTCCGGTTACGCGAGGCCGGGTTACAGCAGCTGTGTCGGGCCGGCGCCGAGGGGTCCGCGGGGCTCGGCGGGGAGAGCGACCCGCGCCCACCCCCGCCCCGCCGCGCCGCGCGCTCACCTGCCACGGGCGACGGCTTGCGCAGCAGCAGCCACCTACTCTTCCACTGCGGGGACAGGGGGGCGTGAGCGGCCGCCCGCGCGCCCCCCGACCCCGCCACCGCGCCGCGCCGCGCCCGGACCTTCTTGCCGTCCCGCAGCTTGACCTGGCCCTCCACCAGCGCCGCCTCGGTCATCTTCGGTCATGGTTCCGCCGCCTGCGCCCGCTCCGCGCCCGCGCCCCGGCCCAGGGTCACTTTGAAAATAGCTCCGGGAGGGCCCTGGCCGGGCCAGGAGGGCGGGGACCCGCGCGGCGCCGGGCGGGGCCGAGGCGTGGACACGCGCTCCGCGAGGCCGGCGGCCGGGCAGATGCGGGTCCTCTGTCCCGCACTCCCTCCCACCGGCCCGCAGAGAGGGGCGCAGCAGAACCCCGGCGGGGGCGCAGGCTCCTCTTCGGAAGAGGGGCCGGGAGGGCCAAGAGGCGCCGGGCTGGCGACGCCATCCCCCGCCCCTCCCCCAGCCCAGGACATCCCAGGCGCCCACGCACTGGGCGGGGACCACTCATTGCGCCCATTGCACTGCCAGCATGCACCGGCTGATGGCCCCGGGTTTCCAAGAGTTCTCCTGGCCCCTAGCCGGATTGGAGGGTGTTGCTCTGCCCTGCACCCCTTCCCTAAGGGTGGACTGTAAGTCTGGATTCCCTCCCGGTCCCTGCAACCACAGTCCTGCTGCCCCCGCGGGCTGCCCACTCCAAGCTCTCTCCCTGAGGCCAGCAGCTTTGGGGAGTCGGCCGGCCTTTTCCAAATGTCTCTAACCCAGGGCGTCGGGGCAGTGTGATATGCCCTGTCCATGGAAGCACTGAAAGCCATGGGTGAAGGGCTGGTCAGTGGGCACTGGCCCTGGCCAGGCTGGGGTCTGTCCCCTGCCACAGAGGGCCGTGGCAGACTCCTGGTCCGACGGGTCTCTCTTACTGATGCATAGATGGGCCCAGGAGGCAGCTCTGTGTGTCCCCTCCCCCAGTAGGCGGCTGGCTCTGTTCCCCTCCACCACCATCACCTGTGCATCCAGCGCCCCCCAGGCCTTCTGCACAACAGTTGCCAGCCACAGAGCCCCATTCATGCTCCCGCCCAGCTCAGGTCTCCAGGGGAAGGCTGGGACAGCCGGCGTGGAGTCGGGTGGCAGTCGGGGGCTGTAGCCACGGCCACATCCGCTGCCCTGAGTGCCTGGCACGGGGAGGGGTTGGGCTAACTGCATTCCGCAGCCCTGGCTCTGGCCCAGGCCCCAGTGGCCTATGGCAGCTGCACCTGTTCCCATGCTGGCCCCCAGGAAGTGTGGGCGCCGCGGGGACTAACAGCTCCCTCCCCTGCCCCGTCCCCACTTTGCCCCCAAAGCCCCAAGGCACACACAGCTTTCTGCTGGGGGCTGAGAACTCTCTCTGTGATCATGGGTGGGCTCCTGCCACTCCTGCCTCAGTTTCCCCAGCTGGCACAACCAAGTTCATTGGTTGAAGATGGAAAACGGACTCTGAGGTTCACCGGTAGCTGCCTGGGAAGTGGAAAGGTGGCACAGCCCACGCCTTGGAGTGTGGCTGCCACTTCCAGGAAGCCCATGGCTGAAGTCACAGTTGCAGCACTGACCACACAGCTATGGCTGCCATCCTGTGGCCACAACCAGCCTGGGGCGCCCCCTCAGCAGCCACCGCTCCTGCCACAGTGCCGCTGTGGGACCTTCCTCTGGCTGCCTGGTGGTGCCAGGATCCAGAGCCTCCCAGGCCGCCGTGTCTGGTGCTGCTGTTGGGGACTGGCACTGGGGTGTCACTGCACTTCACTCAGGCAGCAGGGCCGAGCCCTGTCCGGTTCCTGCTTCAATTCTGTGTGATCATATAGCCCCAGAGAGCCCTGCGCAAGACTCCCCCACCCTCAGTTGCCTTGGCAAGCATGGGCCCCGCCTGGCCTGCTGAGGAGGAGCTGTGGGGGGAGACTTCGGGGCTGTGGCACGGTGAGTCAGGCACCCATGTGGATTAGGGTCACGGTTGTTAGGGTTAGTTAGGCCTCTGCTGCCAGTTGACACCACGCATGGGCGCCGATTCAGCTCCCTCGTGTGGAAAACGGAGACCTGGAGGACGTCCCCTGGCTCCTGGCTCCTGGCTCCTGGCTGGCCCAGCCCTAGCCACTGTGGCCATCTTGGGACATGAAACAGCAGATGGAAGAGAGAGAGTGTGTGTCCTTCTCCCTGTAGCTCTGCCTTTTCAAATTGATCAAATAAATCGTAAACATTAAATGAAGCAGCTGTGAGGCCAGTGGCCGAGGCACAGGTGGGAGGGCCTGGGCTAGGAGCAGCAACTGTCCCTCAGCGTGGTGTCTGTCCTGAGGGAGGTCCCCGCGGGCTGCGCAGGCCGCAGTGTGGCCACAGTGGAGGGAGGGCTGGCGCGGGGAGAGCATTCCAGACACTGCAGCCCGTATCTCGGCATCCCCGTCCTGTCCCGGGACACCGTCCAGCTCGGGTAGGCTGATTCCCCTTAGATGGACGGCAGGTTCGAGACCAGCTCCCGACTCAGCTTCGAGCCATGTCATCCCCAGGGTGGTGTCCAGTGGAGGCCAGCGTGGGTGGGCTTGTGGGATCCTGTTTATTCTGGGAGGAAGTAGGACAGCGGCCCCCCCGGGGGTCTCAGGAGGGAGCCACAAGCCGCCTGGAGGGCCGTATCCGGTCAGTGATCCAGTCTACATAGTTAGCCACTCTGGTGTAGACACCTGGCTTGTTGAGCCTTCCGCAGCCGTCACCCCAGCTGATGATACCGTAGAGGTAGGCCACGCCATCCTTGTCACAGACCAGGGGCCCACCCGAGTCGCCCTGGACAGAGAGCAGGGTCACAAGCCAGGCCCCACCTTGCCTGGCCTTCCCCAGGCCTCCTGGGCCGTCTGGTCCTGCCCACCCCGGGAAACGGCCAGGTCCAGTTCTCGCATTGCGGGGCTGCCTGGCTGGCACCGCCGGGCCGGCCGAGCCCTCCCCTCTGCGAGGCGCCCCTCCGCGTGCAGCGCACCTGGCAAGCGTCCGACTTGCAGTCGAAGTAGCCAGCGCACAGCATGTTGGGGCTGATGTCGGCGCCGTACACCTCCGGGCTGCTGCACTTGTGGTCGGCGACCAGGGGCACGAGCGCTTCCCGCAGGACGCTCGAGTGGCCGCTCGAGTCTGCCCACAGCAGGCTGTTTCAGGGAGGGTGGCGCCGGCCGGGCCACGCCCACCGCCCTGCCCGCCCGCCCGCTGCCCACTCACTCTCGTCCACGTGTCCCCAGCCCGAGATCTGGCACTTGTGGCCGGCGGGGAAGGTGCTGCCCGGCTCCGGCAGGCAGATGGGCTGCACAAACTGCGAGCGCACGGCGCAGCGCTCGCCCTTCTTCTTGAGCCGGATCAGGACTGGGCCGGGCAGGGGTCACAGGTCACAGGCCGGGGTCACAGGTCACAGGCCGGGGTCACAGGGCACAGACCCCTCCCCCTGCTGCTCACCGAGGTCGTGGTCGCTGGGGTTGAACACGGAGTACAGTGGGTATGACACATACTTCTCTATGGCAAACACCTGGGTCACGGCCGTGGTCTGGTTGAAGAAGTGCTGGCCCAGCACCACCGTGACGCTCTCCTGGGACGGGCTACATGGGAGAGGGCGCGGCTGCTGACCCCCACACGGCCTCTCCAGGACCTCGGCCCAGGACTGCCCCTTACCCCTGGCTGAGCCTGGACACCTTCAGTCCCCACCCCCACCCCAGGGTCCTGAACTCAACAGGCCTGGTCAGGTGGAGTGGCCGGCCTGTTTCCATGTCTCCAGCTGCCCACCTGCCCTGGGCATCGGCCTGGGCATCCCAGGAGCCCCAGCCTGGCCCAGCGGCAAGCCGGGGCCCTGCCACATCCCCACACTGCCCCAGCACAGGGCAAAGCTGAGTCGTAGCTGAGGACCTGCCCCAGGCTCGTGCCCCCAGCTCTGGAGTACATGCTGGGGGCACAGAGGGACTGGTCAGGGGCCCAGGCAGCCAGCACACCTGCTGGCGAAGCAGTGGGCGGCTGACACCACCCAGCAGGTGTGCACGAGGCTCCCAGAGCAGAAGCTGTTGCCAATGTAGACGGCGGCCAGCCAGGGGTGGGAGCCGGGTAAGGCGGATGAGCCGCCCACAATACGCGGCCGCAGGAAGCTCCTCTTCTTGTGCCTGCGCCCGCAGGTGGGCCGCGCAGCTGCCACCGGCTCAGCCAGCGGCACCAGGACCTCCGACACCCGGGGCTGGATCCTGGCCAGCGTTTCTGAGGACCAGGGCACTAGGTCAGGGCTTCGGGGTCGTGGTGGGCGCACCACGTGTGGCCAGCTCCCTAGCATCAGGGGGCTGGGCTCTGAGGCAGCCCCCTGGCCAAGGTAGTCAGTCTCCCCACCACCCACCCCTCCAGCCCCAAGCCCTGGGGTGCAGGTGACGGCTGTTGGTGACGCTTTGCCTGCAGGGGCACCTGCTGGAGCCCACTCACGCTGACCCCTGCATTTACAGCCCTGGGCAATGTGTGCCCAGAGGGGACTGAGTGACCGCGATGCCAGCCACGTCCTTCCGCGCACCGATGCAGGCCGGGAGGCGGCAGTACTCCCAGGATAGCAAGCTGTCCTTCACCACGTAGCACCAGGGGCGCTCGTCCCTGTCCGGGTTCCTGGTGGACAGACAGGAGGACAGGGCAGAGGCTATCGGGGTCCCTGAGCGAAGGGTTCTCCCGGGGCTCCCGCTACCCAGCCCTCCCCTGGGCAGCTTCCAGCCATCCGCAGCCGCTGACCGGCAGTATGCGTGGGGACCCAGACCGAGCAGGGCCGCCGTGGCCACCGAGTCCACGTGCAGCTCCTGGTAGAGCAGGTCGGAGTTCCAGGGCAGGCAGCTGAGGCCCGAGGTGGTCGTGTTGGCCACACCGCGGTAGCCAGTGCCATTTCCCTGAAAGCAGTGCTGGGAGGGCACTGTAGGACGGGGAGGCACAAGGCAGGCGGTGAGGAGGCCCCGCCCCGTCCCGCAGGCCCCTCCCCTCCTCCAAGGCCCCGCCGCGATTAGGCTCCACCCATCCAGACCCCTGCCCTCCCTGCAGGCCCCGCCCCTCGCTGCTGGTCCCGCCCTCCCTACAGGCCCCGCCCTCCCTGCAGGCTCCGCCCCGCCGCGCGTCACTCACCGATGTTGCACAGCCGCCCGGCATAGCCCGGTGGACAGGCGCACACGGTGGTCCCCGTGGCCACGATCAGGTGGCAGGTGCCCCCGTTCAGGCACGGGCTGCTCTGGCAAACTGGGGCAGGGCCGGAGGCTAGCCCGGGTCTGCGGAGGGAGCAGCCCAGGTCCACCCAGCCCCAGGGCGCAGGCCCCCGCCGAGCCGGCTGTACCTGTGTGGGGCGCGTCCTGGCACCGGGCCCCGCCGGCCCGGCACTCGCACTGCTCCACGCGGCCCTGGCGCACGCGGGCCCAGCGCTCGCCCAGCGGCAGGTACTCGTGGCGCGTCTCGTCGAGGCATCTTTCTGGGGACGGCAGCAGTCGCCCTGCTCAGCGCACCCTCTGCGGACGATTCCTCCCCCCGAGTTGCCCCCAGGCCCTGGGCGCTGCTCACCTGTGCCACAGTCCCTGCCCGTGAAGGCCGCGGGGCAGGTGCAGTGGTAGGCGGCGGGGTCCTGGGAAGGGGCGCAGGAGCCGCCGTTGCGGCAAGGGCTGGAGGCGCAGGGGTCTGGGGCGACTGCGGCAGCGGGAGGACTGAGGGTGAGGCCCTCTCGCACCCCTGCCCAGCACCTGGGCACCCCAGGCTCCGCCCCCTCCCTTTGCCCCACTCCCTGCGGTGAGCCTGACTTCACCTACCGTGGCCACCGCAGCCCTGTAGGGTTCTGGGGTCCCGTGTTATGGACGCTGTGCCCTGAGCTGATGGCCCCACCCCTAATTGGCCCTTTGACCCCTGGCACCCCCTCCCCAAACACTTGGGAGGGCCATGTGTCTCCTAGCTGGAGCTCTGGCTGCGCACACAGACACACAGATACATAGCCGTACATACATTCTCACACACGACCCCTCCACCTGCCCTGGCACCCACCTGGGCCCTCAGGACTGGGGGCCTCCACACAGTAGCCCCAGGCCCGGTCCCGGTCGTAGTTATGGGTTGTGGCACACCTGCCAATGATGCCAGGGTCCCGTGATGAGGGATCCAGCATGGAGCCCCCCATTCGCGGTTTCTGGGGGGCCCCGCCCGTCCAGACTTACCACTTCCTGTGAGCGCCTCCTGCGGTTGTACACGAGTGCAGCATGCGGCCGCCATAGCGGAAGGGGAAGCTGCAGGGCTGGCCAGCCTCTGTGAGCACTGCGGCGGCATGGGGCAGCAGCTGGGCTTCCACAGGTACCCCCTCTGCTGCCCCACACTCCACTCTTGCCTTTCAGGACCCCCACCCACCTTGGGGTCGCACTGGCTCTGGAGCCTTAGTGGCCAGGGTTGCCAGGGTCGCTGAGGTCGCTGAGGTCGCTGAGGTCATGGGGCTCACAGGGGTCTCAAGGGTCCAAGAGGTTTCCAGAGTCCTGGGGCTGCCAGGACTGTCCAAGGTCGCCGGTTCTGGGGGCTCCGTGTAATTCTAGGAGGGGATGTGGTGCTCCTGGCACTTGGGGCACAGCCTGAGACCTCTCCTTCACCCTCCCTTGGGGACAGGATGGGGTTATATTCCCAAGATACCTCATGGCTGAACCCTGAATCTGGACTGAACAGACCCTCAGAGGCCCCCTGCTTTTCCCACAAATATTTGAATGCAAGCAAGGTTCAGGTGTGGGGGTTGTGGCAAGCCCAGGGCGCCCAGCTCACCCAGCAGGCCCTGCCAGCAGTGTCCCAGGGATCCCGGTGGGCACCGGCAGCCCTGGCCCGGCTGCAGGTTGGGGGAGGGGCCCAGCTCACCCTGCCGGCCGGTGGGTGGGACCCTCCAAGCAGCAGAGGCGGCAGCAGCAGCAGCAGGAGCAAGGAGAGCCTAGGTGGAGGGTCGGGGTTGGGGACCCAGGCCCAGCACCCCATGGCTCCTCCTGGGCTGGCGTGAGGGGCGGCAGGAAGCGAGAGTCGGCAGGCGAGGGTCAAGGTCACCCAGCAATGATTAACCCCAGCTGCCGCCCAGGCCAGGCCCATGCCAGCAGAGCTGGCCCCAAGTTCCCTGGACCCACACCTGCTCTCCCAGGCCACCTTGGCCCTGCTCCAAGCCAGCTGCCCGATGGGGCTCAGCCCACACTGACCCTGGACCTGACTCAGGGAGGGCTCGCAGGGTGACACAGCGGGTGGAGCCTGGGCCCCCAGAGCTGGCTGTTTCCACCCATGAGCTCATCACGTCAGGGTCCCAGCCCAACCCAGGCCGGCACGGCCACAGCTCTAGGGGGCCACAGGCTAATGCAGAAGTGGGCTGGCCTCATTCCGAGCCACACAGCGGCAGGGGTAGGCACCCATATAGTCTTCCAGAGTGTCACCTCAAGGTAGCAGGGCCCTGGGATGCCATGGTGGCCAGGCCGGCCTGAGCTACTGCCCCATGGGCACTGCTGGGCTGGCCTGTAGGAGCCAACCCCAGGCAGAGCAGGGGACCTGCTGGGACATCGGAGAAACACCTGGGCTGGCTCCACCCTGAGCTCACCAAGAGTACAACTGCCCCGCCTGGCTTCCAGGGATTGGCCTGCAGCCAAGTCATTCTGTATCCCCAAACCCAAGCTTACCACGTGGGTGCTGCCCAAGGTGGGCACTGGATTCAGTGGGTATTGGGCAAGGTGGTGCTGGGCACGGTGGGTCCTGGACATAACGGGTGTTGCGCAAGATGGATGATGGGTCGGGCCCGGCAGTGTGGCCTAGCGGCTAAAGTCCTCGCCTTGCACGCGCCAGGATCCCATATGGGTGCCGGTTCTAATCCCGGCAGCTCTACTTCCCATCCAGCTCCCTGCTTGTGGCCTGGGAAAGCAGTCGAGACAGCCCAAAGCTTTGGGACCTGCACCCGTGTGGGAGACCCAGAAGAGGTTCCTGGTTCCCAGCTTCGGATCGGCATAGCACCGGCCTTTGTGCTCACTTGGGGAGTGAATCATCGGATGGAAGATCTTCCTCTCTGTCTCTCCTCTCTGTATGTCTGACTTTGTAATGAAATAAATAAATCTTAAAAAAAAAAAAAAGATAGATGATGGGCACAGTGGGTGCTAGGGGACGCTGGGCAATCTGGGTTGTAAGCCTGGCTCTGACTCACTGAGCCACACTGTGGCTGAGCGCGCACACACACACACACACACCCACACACAACACCCTCCTCTGGCCCCTGTGCTCACTGCTGCTACCCTGAAGCCACAGTCATGCTGCATGCTTGGCCAAGTCTTTCCAACCAGTGATTTATTTGATTACTTAAAAGGTAGACAGAGAGGTCAGTCTTCTGTCCACTGGTCCACTCCCTGAACAGCCACCACGGCCTGCTGTTGCCCGTGTCGCAGGCAGGAGCCTGGTGGTCCTTTTGCGGCCCCGAGGTCCAGGAGCTGGGGCCTGACAGGTAACTAGACGTAGGACGCCACCATGCCACCCACTGCAACAGTCCTCAGCCTGGACCTGCTGGGCTGTGGGGGTCTCCCTGACGCCCCTCTTCAGGCCCTCTGAGACCTGTGTGCACATGAAGCCAGGCAGGAGCGGCCATACAGCTGAGGCCCAAGCCTTCGGCTGCCCGTTTCTTGGAGTGGATGGAGGGGCTGACGAGGTGGGCAGAATGTGCTGGGATGAGCGTGGACCCCAGGCTCCAGCCTGCGCAGTGTGGCCCCCTGGCCCCCCTTCTCTGGCCTGCCCATGTCCTCCAAGGGCTGCACGGGGAGGTGGGGCCGAGGCTAGTCCTTCATCCTCTCCTAGGTTGGCTCCAGGCATTCCCAGGCCCCCCGGGGCAAACGTCCAGGGACCCACATGGCTGCCCAAGGCTGGGCCCACGCAGGTGTCCACTGGCAGAGTCAAGGCAGGGTGTGGGTGGCTCAGACGAAGGTGGCGTGATAGGCGCTGGCCTGGGGTTGAGCGGGCACCCCTGGGCTGGGGCTCCGAGGGACGCCGTTGCCCGGTCCAGGGGCTGCCCCTGCGGCGAGGTCCCCTGTGGCGGTTCCCTGGGCCCCTCCTCCTGTCAGAGAAGAGAGACAGCGTCACTGCTTGACATGCCCAGGCCTGCCCATCCCCAAAACACCCACAGACCCCCAGGGAGGGGCCAGGACATGGGGACCCTGCCCCAGTGCCACCTCATGCCTCCAGGGACTCTGGGATGCTGACCTGGTCCCCACTAGAGGGCTCTAGGTGGCCAGGACCGTCACTGCAGGGCAGCGGGCAGGGCGGCCCTGCTGCCTGTCAGGGTTGGGGGGATCTGTCTAGGGCCAGGAACAGGGGGCAGCACTGGGTGCAGCCAGTTCCACCAGCATCCTCCAGTTGGGCTCTTTGGCCTGGGCAGGCCCAGGGCTAGGCTCCCATCTTTGAAGTAGGCATGTCCCCCTGCTCCGAGACCCACGGAGGGTCTCCATCTCCTCAGAGGTGGCCTGGCCCCAAGCCAACAGAGGCCATGGTGGAGAGCTGGCAGGGGTGCGGTGTCTGGGGGCTCCAACCTGGCCCCAGGATGAGCCGAAATAGCTTCTGGGGGTGTCAGTGCCACCCACATGGAGTGACAAGACTGGAGCCTGTCCATCCATCAGGCCTCCGGTCACCAAGTACACACTGTGACAGGGTCAGGGCAAGGCCTGTGTAGGCCTAGGGTCCTGTGAAGGGTCCGTCTGGCACTGCCTCAGGCAGGGCCACAGTGGGTGCCAGGCTGTGCCCTGACACCTCACAGCCCTGGTGCGAGGGACCACCTGGGGCCCCCTCCTGTCCCCACGTCACTGCAGGAGCCTGAACCACTGCCCACTGGAAAGCCGTCGCCACTAGAGGGCACCGCCACATCCTGCCAGGGTCCAGGGCCAGCCTGGGTAGGGGGTGGTGAGCCCCCCACAGCAGGGGCCTGGCCACCAACACCTCAGCTGCAGGGCATGACCCCAGGTCCTGGCCAGCCTGGTGGGAGAGTGCTCCCTGGTGGCTGTGACCCCAGGGCGGACCAAGCCTCCTGCCAGGGGCCCGAGATGGCCCCAGGAAGCCCGCAAGAGGGACAGCCTTGAGTGGGCAGTCCAAGCAGGGTAGTGGCAGGAACGTCCACTGCTGGTGGCTGAGCTCCCCTGACACCCCAGCCCTGAGGGAAGTGGCCCCAGAGCGTGAGACCCCAAAGGGGTCACCCCTCCGAGTGAGAAAGAAGACATGCAGCAGAGCAGGGCCAGCTGGCGAGTTTATTGCCCCGGGGAAGGCTGAAGGCACTGCCGGAGCAGGGGGCACACCTGCAGGCAGAGACATGCGTGGGCAGACATGACCTTGGGCGCCCCTCCCCACCCAAGCTTGAGCTCCCGTGGACATGGCAGAGCAGCAGGCGGTCCTTGGGAGGAGCACCCCCGGCGCCCGATGGACGCACCTATTTCCGGCAGTGGCCTCACTCCTGGGACTGGCCCGAGTGTCGGAGGAACCCCGAGCCACCAGGGCCCCCACCTCCCCACCCTTCGGCGGCTCAGGCGGCCAGGCTTGCTGGGAGCAGTGGGAGTGGGCGCAGGCCCCAGGCCGCGTCTCTGTTGGGCTGGCAGGTGCGACTGCGAGCTGTGCTCTGAGCCGGCGCCCTGGTCAGAGGGGAGGCCAGCCAGGCCAGCAGCCCGGTGGCCGCGTCCGTGTGCAGCCTCAGAACGTGCAGGTACCTGGTTGCGCGGCTCCGGGGCCGTCCGGGGGACTGGGGGGCGGCGGCAGCACCGTGCTGTTGGGGCTGTTGATGTCCGCCTCCCCGAGGAGCGTCAGCTCGGCCACCTGCTCGTCTTCCACGGTCTGGATGGCCGTGGCCCCCGCCTCACGGGGCGGCCTCCTCCAGAGGTGCGCGGGCGGCGCGGGGGGCCCTGCGGGGCTGGGGGCCGAGCCCGAGCTGCTGGCAGGGCTGCCGCTGGAGGCCGACTCCTCGGCGGGCGGGGACGCCTTCTCCGCGCCGCCCGCCGCGCCTCTCCTGTCCGCGGCCTTGGCCTTGGCGGGGCAGGGCAGGCGCAGGAACTCGGGCAGCACCAGGTCCTCCCTCCTCAGCAGCCCGCGCTGGTCCTCTGCTCGGTTGCTTTGGGCCTTGGAAATGAGCTCAAAAAACTCTGTGGAAGGACACCACGGGGCCCCCAGTCAGTGACCTCGCCGGGGGACCCCCACAACTCCAGGCCTCACCCCAGCCTGACGAGGTGCCCAGTGGTGCGCTGCGGTGCCTGGGGCAGCTGGGAGAGCAGCCCCTCGGGTTCCCAACCTTGGGCACCTCAGGTCTCGGGGTGCCCCTGGCCCTCGCCCTTTCCTCCTGGGAGCTCAGATTTCCCGGGAGAGCCGGGGTCCCAAGGGGGGGCGGCTCTAGCATACCCCCGCAGCGGCACTGGGAGGTGGGGAGCTGCCAGCGCGGAGGGGCGTGTTCTCACTGGGGGGGGAGGGACGGAGCCCTGCATTAAAACCCCGGCCACTGAGGCAGCTGGGCGTCCCAGTGCGTGCAGCGTTCCTAGGGCCTGGGGCGTCTCCCTGGAGCCCCGGACCCCCTGCCTCCCGCCGGCACCCCTCTGCACAGGCCGTGCGTGGGGGAGCAGGCCGGCTGACCGCTGGAGAGCCGGGGTGCTGAGGCCAGAGCAGCACCCCCTTGGTGGGCCCGGGGCCCAGTCCCCTGCAGGCTGTGACGGTGGTCCTAGCACCAACAGGGGAATCACTCAAGAGCGTGCAAGGTTGAGGAAATCCACATACCCTCAGCTTCGTCCAAATTAATTTTCTGATTTTTTTTTTTCCCAATCTTTGCAATAGATTCTTCTCGCTTTGAAAGCCGGGGCTCCCTAGCATTCTTTCCATTGTCTCCTTTTACTTTAATAGAATTAGACTTGCCTAGCGCTCGCTCCTGTCCCTGCATCAGAAGGAAAGCCAGAGCTCTAATTCCACTCAAGGCGCACACGCCACGAACGCACACGCCACGCACGCCCCATGCACGCACTTGACACCGCAACTGCAGACAGAGCCAGGAAGAGATGGCAGGAGCGTGTGCCCAACGCCGAGCAGACCTCAAGAAACAGGCTCTAGGGGGCACTGGATTGCCAAGGGGGACATGGGGGTGGGGGAGCTGCGCCTGAGGTGGGTGGGGGTGAGCTGCACCTGGGGGGGTGAGCTGCACCTGAGGGGGGTGAGCTGTACCTGAGGGGGGTGAGCTGTACCTGAGGGGGGTGAGCTGCACCTGAGGGGGGTGAGCTGCACCTGAGGGGGGTGAGCTGCACCTGAGGGGGGTGAGCTGCACCTGGGGGGGTGAGCTGCACCTGAGGGGGGATGAGCTGTACCTGGGAGGGGGGTGAGCTGTACCTGAGAGGGGGGTGAGCTGTACCTGAGGGGGGTGAGCTGTACCTGGGGGGGTGAGCTGTACCTGAGGGGGGTGAGCTGTACCTGAGGGGGGTGAGCTGTACCTGAGGGGGGTGAGCTGTACCTGAGAGGGGGGTGAGCTGTACCTGGGGGGGTGAGCTGTACCTGAGAGGGGGGTGAGCTGTACCTGGGGGGTGAGCTGTACCTGAGGGGGGTGAGCTGTACCTGAGGGGGGTGAGCTGAGGGGGGTGAGCTGACCTGAGGGGGATGAGCTGTACTGAGAGGGGGTGAGCTGTACCTGAGAGGGGGGTGAGCTGTACCTGAGAGGGGGTGAGCTGTACCTGGGGGGGGTGAGCTGTACCTGAGGGGGGATGAGCTGTACCTGAGAGGGGGGTGAGCTGTACCTGAGAGGGGGGTGAGCTGTACCTGAGGGGGGTGAGCTGCACCTGAGGGGGGTGAGCTGCACCTGAGGGGGGATGAGCTGTACCTGAGAGGGGGGTGAGCTGTACCTGGGGGGGGATGAGCTGCACCTGGGGGGATGAGCTGCACCTGGGGGGGTGAGCTGCACCTGAGGGGGGATGAGCTGTACCTGAGGGTGGGGGTGAGCTGCACGGGGGGGGGGGGCCTGTCGGTGTGGGCGGAGCTGCACCTGGGGGGGCTGTCGGTGTGGGCGGAGCTGCACCTGGGGGGCTGTCGGTGTGGGCGGAGCTGCACGGGGGGGGGGGGGCTGTCGGTGTGGGTGGAGCTGCACCTGGGGGGGCTGTCGGTGTGGGCGGAGCTGCACTTGGGGGGCTGTCGGTGTGGGCGGAGCTGCACCTGGGGGTGCTGTCGGTGTGGGTGGAGCTGCACCTGGGGGGGCTGTCGGTGCGGGCGGAGCTGCACCTGAGGGGGTGGAGTCGCATTTGAGTGGGCTGTGTGGGCGGGCCCTGGGGCTGTGGCAGAGGGGGATTACCGTAGCGGAGTGACTTCTGGAACTGGGGGTCGGAGCCACACTGGGTTTGCTCACAGCACCTCTGTGTTTTTCTGTGGATGTCGAACACAGGGAGGAGATTTATTTGACAGGAAGACATAGGGTAAGAGCGCCTGCTACTACCCTCCGTTGGCATAGCAACACCCCAAGGGGCGCCTGCAGGTGCAGGGGCTCCTCTGCCCCCAACCAGACCCCCTCTAGAGCAACAACGTTCAAGCCCCGCGCTGTGCGCATACATTCCTCAGAATGTCTCTTACACTCCAGTGCTGACAGCCGCCAAGCTGGGACGGGCTTGGCACCCAGTTCTTACAGACATGGGGTTCCACAATCGTGGGTTGACTGCACTATCAGGGTGCAGCTTAACCCAGAGAAGCGGGGGACAGAGCACATGGGAACCCTGCCCCTCCTCACGTGGGAGCCCCAGGCCGCATGCAGCCTGCTGCCCACCACCCCCCAGCAGCAGTGCCCATCCCAATGCTGGCTAGTGCAATGAAGTGCCAATGGGCAACCACGCCCTCAACGGGCACTGCTGCCCCAGGTCGGCATTCTGCCCACGGCTACCTGCATCTCTGGGCACCTGCACACCTGCCATGGGCCGGCACCCTTGGAATCTGGAGGGAGGGGCTGAGCATACCACCCATGCCGGTCGCTGCCTGGCATGGCTGCACCCCAGCTCACCCTCCTGCCTGGCCACCCGACGTGGGCAGGCACTTGCTGTGGTGAAGTCCCTCCTCCCTGAGGGTCCTGGGCCGTTGCCGGGGGCGGCTGTTCAGATCTGTCCAGAGTGGCTCCAGGCAGGCTGGCCTCATCTAGGCTCACCATGCTGGTCGCCTCGTGGCAATGCCCAGAAGGGCTGTGTTCAGGAGGACCTGCCAGCCACAGGGGCCACCTGGCTTATCGCTGCCACCTGCCTTCCTGGTGACACACCAGGGCGAGTCCTGAGGCAGGTGGTCTCAGTGCTGCGCAGTGAGCACATGCCTCACCTCACCTGCCACGCTCTGCCACACACCCCGTGCCTGGGATCTCACCACGCCCACGCACCCCGTGCCCGGGACCCCCCACGCCCACGCACCCCGTGCCCGGGCCTGGGACCTCCCACGCCCACACACCCCGGTCCTGGGACCCCCCACGCCCACACACCCCGTGCCCGGTCCTGGGATTCCCCATGCCCACGCACCCCGTGCCCGGGCCTGGGATTCCCCACACCCACACACCCCGTGCCCGGGCCTGGGATTCCCCATGCCCACGCACCCCATGCCCGGTCCTGGGATTCCCCACGCCCACACACCCCGGTCCTGGGATCCCCCATGCCCACACACCCCGTGCCCAGGCCTTGGATTCCCCATGCCCACACACCCCGTGCCCGGGCCTGGGATCCCCCACGCCCACACACCCCGTGCCCGGGATCCCACCACGCCCACGCACCCCGTGCCTGGGACCCCCCATGCCCACGCACCCCGTGCCCGGGCCTGGGACCCCCCACGCCCACGCACCCCGTGCCCGGGCCTGGGACCCCCCACGCCCACGCACCCCGTGCCCGGGACCTCCCACACCCACACACCCCGGTCCTGGGACCCCCCACGCCCACACACCCCGTGCCCAGGCCTGGGATCCCCCATG
Source organism: Ochotona curzoniae (assembly GCF_017591425.1). NCBI lineage: Eukaryota > Metazoa > Chordata > Mammalia > Lagomorpha > Ochotonidae > Ochotona > Ochotona curzoniae. The sequence continues at coordinate 1,308,952 of NW_024467118.1, read as the reverse complement.
CCCACACACCCTGTGCCCGGGCCTGGGATCCCCCATGCCCACACACCCTGTGCCCGGGCCTGGGATCCCCCATGCCCACGCACGCTGTGCCCGGTCCTGGGATCCCCCACGCCCACACACCCCGTGCCCGGTCCTGGGATCCCCCACGCCCACGCACCCCGTGCCTGGGATCCCCCACGCCCACACACCCTGTGCCTGGGATCCCCCATGCCCACGCACCCCGTGCCCGGTCCTGGGATCCCCCACACCCACACACCCCGTGCCCGGTCCTGGGATCCCCCACGCCCAGCGCCATGTCCTTTCTCTTCTCACGAGGCGACTCCCTCATGAGCTCACTGCCCAGGGCAGACGCGTGCCCTGCTCGGGAGATGCAGCCCTCCATGAGGCCTGGGGTCCCAGTCCCCTTCAGCAGGGTGTAGCCACAGCTTCCAAGGAGGGCTCCTTCTGGCACTTTGTGTGGGTGTGCACAGCGGAAGGCAGCACCTGCGTCCCCCCGTGAAGGGCCTAGCTCCACTGTGGGTAGGGCTGCAGGTCCCCAGCCCCCTCACCTCTGCCTCTTGGGGGGCCTCTCTCCTCCAGGATGACCCGCTGACCGTCTAGACTCGAGATGGGGGCACCGAGGTCGAGGGGTTCCTTCTCTCCACTCTGGAGGAGACAGTGTGTCAGTCATCCTGCAGAGAACTTTCTGGAAGAGTCAGCCAGCCACAGGCTCAGGGGCCTACCCAGGCTCCGCAATGAAGGGGCCACCTACAGGAGTGCCGGTGCCTCCCAGTCACCCTGCAGGACAGGGCCTGAGCTCTGCACAGGCAGTGCCCCTGTGATCACATGGGGTCCTGCAACAAGGCCACCAGTCCAGGGAGGGGTCCGGCCCTTGCACCCACCTCCCCCACCAGCAAGGCACAGGGCTTCTCCACAGCGGCAGTGCTGGGCCCCACCTGGCAGACAGCCCCTCTGCACAGAAGGAAAACTGAGGCAGGAGGGGCTGAGGCAGAACAGTGGGGCGTGCTGGTGCACCCCAAAGCCTCGGAGCTGTGTCTATGGACTCGAGAGCCCCCCTTGGTTACCTCTTAGCTGCAACCCCAAGAACAGTTTGCTAGCTGCCGCAGGCCAGCCTCCACAGTACGTCGGGATCTGTGAAGGCCCTGGGGGCGGTGTGGCCCCATAGCGTCCACCAGCCTCCCAAGGGCCTTCTGGGTCCTCCTCCATCCCCCTGGCACTGGGCAGGGTGCAGTGGCCATGAGCGGCCTGTCACAGGCCTCCCGGGCCAGGAGAGGGGCATCCGGCAACTGCCCACGGAGGACACCCACCAGCCGCACGAGCAGACTGCCCAGGTCCAGGCCGTACTTGGCCACCACGGGCCGCAGCACCTCCGTGACAGGCTTCGTGGGCCTGGCCTTCAGTCCCACAGACCGGTTAATGGGCACGAGATCTAGCCTGGGGACACGGAGACAGGCGTGAGCGCCCTCTGCCTGTAGGGCACTCCAGAAGCAGGGCAAACCCACCAGGTCCTACGGGGCCACAGCTCTCACCGGAACAAGGTACGCTTCTCCAGGCGCAGGTCACGTGATTCCAAAACACTGCTGTCCTGGTGCAGCACCAATGGCTTCAGACGAGGGAGGGAGAGAGAGAGGGAGAGGAGAGAAGAGAGAGGAGAGAGAGAGGAAGAGAGAGACAGAGAGACAGAGAGGGAGAGAGGGAGAGAGGGAGAGAGACAGGGAGAGAGAGAGGGAGAGAGAGGGAGAGAGAGGGAGAGAGAGAGAGATAGGAAGAGAGGGAGAGAGAGAGAGGGAGAGAGAGACAGGGAGACAGAGAGGGAGAGAGGGAGAGAGACAGGGAGAGAGAGAGGGTTAATGGGCACGAGAGAGAGGGAGAGAGAGAGAGAGGGAGAGAGAGAAGAGAGGGGAGAGAGAGGGAGAGAGAGGGGGGGAAGGGCGCGAGAGGAAGAGGCAGAGGGGTAGCTGGAATCCCAGTGGGAGCCACAGCTGCCCTGCTGCCCCTCCCTAAACCCATCGCTGGGCACCAAGGGGTGGGGACAGGGTGGTACCTTGTCACCGCCCACCAGGAAGAGATCCACGGCCGCCCCATTGATGCCATGTTGCTCACAGAGACCGGCTAGGACCTCCTTGATGGAGAAGCCAGAGCGGACGGCCAGCATGGAGGATGAGCCGTCCGGGAGCTGGACACAGCAGTGCTTGGCAGCTTTGTCCCTCTCGGGGGCCAGGGTCCTAGAGGCTTCCGGCTGGGCACAGGGAAACAGGGCAGACGCTGGGGTTACAGGCAGCTGGCCCTGGCAGCTCACACGTGCGAGGCCTAGGTGCCACACACGGTACCCGAGAGGCTAGCGTGCCAGGGTCCCAGCCCCGTCCCAGGGTCAGTCCAAGCTCAGCAGCACTTCCTGTGTGAGCACGCCAGGGGAGGGTGACCCTGGGCTGTCAGGTGCCCTCCACAGACAGGACAGTCGCGGGCAGGGCAGGGAGACAATGCCAGCTCCACTCCGGGACTGCAGCAGGTGAGGGTCAAGACGAAACCCAGGGGCCCACCAAGCCTGGCTGCGGCCCAGGGGGTCCAGCAGGACAGGGCGGCAGCGACTCACCAGGTCCAGGCTGCCTGCGGACGAGACGGAGCCCTGGGACTCACGGCGGTGCAGGCCTCCGTTGGCGTGTGGGGCGTCTGGAGGGCACACGGTGCTCAGCCCCACAGGGGTGGCATACAGTCCCATGAGCCCCTGGAGACCCTCAGCTCCGCCCAGCTCCCCTGCAGCTGCCCAGGCCCCCACCTGACTTACGATGCCTGCAGAGACGGGCTGCGGGGCAGGGGATGCACAGACCACGAGGGAACATGCACACCCCAGGCGGGACACACACACCTTCACACACACAGCCACGAGGAGACACGGAGACACGCACATGCCCACACGCACAGGCCCACGCACCGATGGGCCGCGTGCTGGGATCTCTCTTCTTCCGGGACCGGGTGGCACTGCGATCCTTTGACCAGGAGAAGAACACGGCCCGGCGCCTCCGCTCGCTGTCCTCGGCCCCCAGCTCCTCGTTCAGGGACCTCCCCGACTTGGACTTCCCGCTCAGCTGCCACAGAACGGAACGCTGGCTCACCGCAGGCCAGGGCGTCCCGGTGGCACGCCCAGCGCCCGGGAACAGCCCCCCAGGGCTCAGGGATGGCCAGGGGCCAGGCTGCACCTTCTTCGGCGTGGACACGTTGGAGTGGTCGGAGCCGACACTGTGCTTGGAGACGGGGCTGCCGGGGACCTGCTGCGCGTCTGGGAGCCCACGGCCCTCCACCTCCGCCAGGACGCACTCCTGGTACAGCTGTGACTTCAGGAAGCGTGTGTAGCTGTCGAACTTCATCAGGTTGAAAATCTGCAGGAAGCGCAGAGTCACCGGCTCGGCCACGCGCACCCCGGCGGCGGCCCTACTCTGCACTGGGGCTGCTGCTGGCTCACTTCACACACCAGCTGCTCAGGCAGTGTTGGACAGCCAGGGGACTCACCTGCAACAAAGGCCAGCGGGCTGGGCTGTCCACAGCTGCATGCCCAAGGCGTGTTCTGTGTCCCCAAATTCACACACACACACACACACACACACACACGGGCTTCCAGAACGCTCATGCAAGTCAGAATGAAAGACACCACACGTCCACCCTCCTGTTGGTGGGTGTGGGTGGGGGGCTGGGTTGGGGCAACAAGTGTGGCGAGCACAGGGCCAGCCTTGGCTGGGGGCCCCTCTCTGAGCTCCCTGGGGTCCCCAGGACATGGGAGCGTCACCTGCAGCTGCTGTTCCTTGAACATGTCCGGGTGCGGGGCGCTCAGGATATCTGCTGCCAGCTGGGCCTGGCTGTCAATGTTGACGGGGGTGGCCGCCTTGCTGCCCAGGAAGCGGCTGAAAATCTCCTGGGCCCTAGAGGAGAGCTGAGGGCAACAGTGTCTGAGCAGACGAGAGCAAGGGCACAGCTTCCCCCCAAACCCTGCTCCCTGGCCACGGCTCCCCCAGAGTGGAGCCCCCGCGGGGCTGAGGGCACCCTCCCCCGGGGCCGACCACATCACGTGACTAAACCACCCAAGGACAAGGCAGTAAGACCTTCCTAGGCTTGAGCCGGCTGCTCCACAAACATCAGAGCAGCGGCTGGGCTCCAGCGAGCCCCATGCGGGCTCCGGGGGCAGCAGCCAGCAGATGCACCCAGAGGAAGTGTTGCCCCGCCACTGCCCTCACCGCCCCGCCCACCGGGCTCACGGCCCCGCCCACCGGGCTCACGGCCCCGCCCACGGGCTCCTCCCCAGGAGCCTTCCTCTCGCTGAGCAGCACCTACGCTGTGCGACATTCTGCCTGCGCTGACAGCCTTTGCACAGACTAAATACCGCGTCTATTTAAACCCTCGGTCCGGGAGGTGGCTTCTCCAGGACCCATGTCTGCGGGTGCCCTGGCACTGGGGCTCACCTCCTGCTGGTCATGCGCGGGCACATGGCTGAAGCCCTCGCAGGCCTGCCAGAACAGGATGTTCTCCTCGCTGAACTCCTTCCTTAGAAAGTCCTGGGAAAAGCACCCGACCCGGGAAGAGGTGAGGGCCAGAGCAGGCCTCCTCTGGGACAGTCCAGCACCCCAGGGCCCTCAGCCCGGCTCAGCACCCCAGGGACCCCCAGCCCGGCTCAGCACCCCAGGGCCCTCAGCCTGGCTCAGCACACCAGGGACCCCCAGCCCGGCTCAGCACCCCAGGGCCCTCAGCCCGGCTCAGCACCCCAGGGACCCCCAGCCCGGCTCAGCACCCCAGGGCCCTCAGCCTGGCTCAGCACACCAGGGGCCCCCAGCCCGGCCCACACCCTCTGCACTAGTCAGAACCTGGCTGGCCTCACGGCCCCTGTCCACTCACCGAGAAGTAGCGGACACCGAGGGGGTCCTGCAGCAGACGCTCGAAGGACACGGCCCAGCTGGCAACCCTGCGCTCCCGCAGCCGCCGGCAGCTCTGCACGCTGGGCAGGCTGCCATTGCTGGGCAGGCTCGTGTTGCTGACACAGTCCTTCAGGTCGGCGCTGGTCAGCTCTGCGGGCAGACAGACCCACGTGCTGCCCGGGCGTCTGCCGGGCACACATGACACCTGCGAGCTCAAGCCCTGGGCCCTGGACTCACATACCACATTCTCCCGTGAACACACCCGTACACGCAGGATGGCCACCTGCCTTCAAGAACACTTGGCCTTCAATGAGAACTGACACAGCCCAGCTGCCCACCGGACACTGGTCCCAAAGGTCCAGGGCTGGGCAGGGCTCCAGGCTGACACCCCGGTCTCTCTGCAGACACGGGGAGCAGGGCCCAAGGCCTGGGAGCCCAGGGAGCCTCTGGCACAGCCTCAAGCTCAGCTGGGCTAACAATGGCCTGTCCACAGCCCTACAGGCCCAGAGACAGACGGCCCGCATCAAGAACACGAACGGCCACGCTAAGGGGAACAACGAGATGGGCTGGAGCAGTCCAGGGCTCCCTGCACCTGCAGAGTGGAGCCGGCCTCAGCAGCAGGGCACGGCGAGAGGCAGGGCGCTTGGCCCCCCAGACACCTGGCCAGCACAGGCCTCTGGGCCTGCAGACTGGCACAAGTGCCCACACACGAGTGCCTGCTCATCCACACACATGGCCCCTGTACATACATGGTGATTCACACACAATCCCGCAATCTCCCGCACACACACACACACACGCATGCCAACATGGCCCTACAAAAAAAGAGGTCGCTCACACCTCTGTGCATGCACATGGCCCATGTGCCATACTCTGTGGGCACCTGACCTGTTTGCTTGCAGCTCCACGGCAAGAACTCTAAGACATAAACATGTACACACACAGTTCCCAGCACCCTTTCCCGCGCTGGCTCAGGGGAGCCACGAGGGCAGCAGAGCCGAACATCAAGATGGACAGAGCAGGCGGCAGCAGTCCAAGACTGTGGCAGCTTCACTTCCTCCAACAGGTCACTCAGCAGGCCCCGTCCAGGGCACAGCCAGGCAGGTCACTCAGCAGGCCCCGTCCAGGGCACAGCCAGGCAGGTCACTCAGCAGGCCCCGTCCAGGGCACAGCCAGGCAGGTCACTCAGCAGGCCCCGTCCAGGGCACAGCCAGGCAGGTCACTCAGCAGGCCCCATCCAGGGCACAGCCAGGCAGGTCACTCAGAAGACCCCCATCCAGGGCACAGCCAGGCAGGGAGCCCGACAGGGAATGAGCACCCACATGGAGCCAGAAGTGGCAAGGGGCAGTTTCTGGGACATTTGGAGGCAAACTGCAAGAACCGGAGCTTTGTGGCGGCTAAGTGCACGCGAGGAACTGACCAACGGGGCAGGGCCACGTGGGGATGGCAGGGGGGCATGCTCACTGGAGCCGCACAGCCAAGTCCTCCCTGGCCTGGGCTGTGACCTCAGGCCTGAGCAGAGCCCCGCGCACACCACCAGCCCCAGGAGACTGTCCCAAGATGGGCACACTGCCCGCTCGCAGCCCCGCACCTACACAGGAGGCTGCAGCGCAGGAGCCCATGTGGCTGTAGGCCAGCAGCGGGACAGCAAAGCCGAGGACACAGCACAGTGGCCCCACACAGGCCTGCGCCAGGGGGCTTCCAGGGCTGCCCAGCCCGTGGGCACCAGGCTGGAGAAATCAGAATAGTACAGAGTCCCAGGGCGGCCGGCCCCGCACAGTTTCCTGAAGTGTGGGCGATGGTGTTACCAGCCCCCTCTGTTCCATGTCACTGCACACACGGACCCTTATCAAAGGAATGGCCTCTTTCACAAACAGGAGCCCTGGTGCTGGCACCCCACTGGGCACTTCCCCTCCATCTCCACTGGCCTCAGAAGGCAACTGGAAGCACAGTGCAGGATGGCCCACATGCCTGGGCCCCCATCACATGGAGACCAGCTGGAGGCTCCTGGCTGGCAACCATTTGGGGAACAGACCAGCCGAGTTCTCAATCTCTTCCCTTTGCGGTGTCCTTGCCATCCGTACAAGTGACTGACTCAAGTGTGACTCCCATAACTGGGCTGACCTGAGCCACGTGGGGCCCGCAAGGCAGGCACGTACCTGCGGGTAGCGCAGCGGGAAGAGAGGTGGGCTGTCCAGAGAAGGGGCAGTGAGGAGCCAGGAGACATCCAGAGGGGTGGGGAGGGCAGGGGACCGGGCAGGTGGAAGCTGGCCCTTGGCGCAGTAGCTGTTCAGCAGCCGGTGGACACAGCCCGGGGTGCGCCCCAGCTGGGTCCCATCTCCCCCACTCCACCTGGACTCAGACGCTCCAGGCCCAGGAAGGCTCTCTCCCATAAACCATCTGAATTCAGCTTCGCATGATTTGACAAATACTAACCACTTTCCCTTTTAAGATTCACTCAGTCTACTAGCGAGAACAGCTGCGTGAGAAACAGAGCTGGCCCACTGGGCTCCTCAGAGGCTGCCACAGTGGGCTGAAGCCAGGGGCTCCAACCAAGGGTGCCACAGGGGGCAGAGCATGCACCGGGGCCAGCCTGCTGCCCTCCCAGGAGCATCAGTAGGGAGACAACTGGGAGCAGACCAGTAGGGCGTGGGATGCCGGTGTCGCAAGCAGGACCCTAACCTGCTATGTACCTCATTGGCCCCACTCAGAGGCACAAACTGTAACTTGACATGCAGATGTCACAGACGGAGCCAAGGGGTCTAGCACATATGGACTTTGCCCCAACTCTCGCCTTTGGGGTGTCATGATACGGGGTCACCGGCACTCAGGACACGAGGAGACTGTCTGCCGCACTGCCCCCAAGCCTGGGTCCTGGGCTCAGCCTCCTCACCAGCACCTGTGCAGCAGCACCCGACACTCCGGGGGCACTCACCTCCTACCCAGCATGCCCCACGCACATGCTGCCAGGGGCACGCCGGCTGTGCTCGGCCAGCCAGTGGGAGCCACAGAAAGGTCCCCCGGCTTACAACAGTTTCTAAAGTCTGTCTCCACTCCCCACCCTCCACTTACAACCACAGCCATGATGATGGCGCCACTCAACGCCCGCAACATGGCCACGCGCCCCTCGCCAGGTGGCAGGACCCCAGGGCGAACGTACCTGGCGCCTGCCCCTGGTGGCCAGACAAGGGAGGGACTTTACCTCGGTGCAGCTGGTAAGAGCCACTGTGGTGCCATCTAACCAAAAACTTCCAACCATTCACCGTGAACCACCCCTCTGAGTCCATACCAGGTCAGCCGGCACGGCCAGGGCAGCCCGGGGCACGGGCCCCCCGCGGGGACATGGCTCCTGAGCTCACGAGGCCCCGGAGGGCCAGGGACTGCACGGCTCCAGGGTGACACATCCAGGCCCTCGCTGAGCTCGGGGACAAAGCCCACAGAGGCCAGCATGCATAATTCACGGCCGCCCGGGCCACAGCACTTCAATTATTTACGTCGTGGAGCTGCTGCCCGCCTTTGGACCAGGCCTGCCTTCCCACGCCCCGACCTGCACACGCCTCCCCCTGCCCGCCTGTGGACCAGGCCCACCTTCCCACGGCCCTCCCGCGCCGGCCACCTGGAGGACCCCAGAGCCACACACTCAGCCCCCCATGGGGCAAGGCCATCTTCTGGATGGGACAAGAACAAGAAGTGCTGGCAGGGAAGGAGCCCCTCCGCACAGGACGCGTGTCGCAGCTCAGGGACAGCAGCCACTTCCAAGTCGCGCACGTCCGGCTGCTGCCCCTAGGACCCCAGGACCCTGCCCCTGGCCCCCCAGGACCCTGCCCCTGACCCCCCAGGACCCTGCTCCCGGCCCCCAGGACCCTGCCCCTGACCCCCCAGGACCCTGCCCCTGGCCCCCAGGACCCTGCTCCCGGCCCCCCCCCAGAACCCTGCCCTCGGCCCCCCAGGACCCTGCCCTCGGCCCCCAGGACCCTGCCCCTGACCCCCCAGAACCCTGCCCTCGGCCCCCCAGGACCCTGCCCTCGGCCCCCAGGACCCTGACCCTGACCCCCCAGGACCCTGCTCCTGGCCCCCAGGACCCTGCTCCCGGCCCCTAGGACCCTGCCCCTGGCCCCCCAGGACCCTGCCCCTGGCCCCCAGGACCCTGCCCCTGGCCCCCAGGACCCTGCCCTCGGCCCCCCAGGACCCTGCCCTCGGCCCCCCAGGACCCTGCCCCTGACCCCCCAGGACCCTGCCCCTGGCCCCCCAGGACCCTGCCCCTGGCCCCCCAGGACCCTGCCCCTGGCCCCCCAGGACCCTGCTCCCGGCCCCCAGGACCCTGCCCCTGGCCCCCCAGGACCCTGCTCCCGGCCCCCAGGACCCTGCTCCCGGCCCCCAGGACCCTGCTCCTGACCCCCCAGGACCCTGCTCCCGGCCCCCAGGACCCTGCTCCTGGCCCCCAGGACCCTGCTCCTGACCCCCCAGGACCCTGCCCCTGGCCCCCCAGGACCCTGCTCCTGACCCCCAGGACCCTGCTCCCGGCCCCCAGGACCCTGCTCCTGACCCCCCAGGACCCTGCTCCAGCCTCAGACCGGCCCAGCTCAGGCTCTTAAGCCATTAGGAAGTGAACCAGCAGGTGGAAGATTTTTCTGCATCTCTCTCCTCTCTGTAAAAATTTCCCTTTCAAATAAAAATAAATAAGTCTTTTTAAAAATCAAACAGAAACCATCAGTTCGTAGCGAGGCCTCCGACCCCAGCGCCTGGGCGCAGCCGGGGCTCCTGCCCCCCGCCCAGCTTCAGGGCGGCAGCCGCGCTCCTTACTGCAGTCACACACAGGACACAGGCAGAGTGGCTGGATGGACCTGAAGCACCCCAGACCACACTGCGGCTGCGTGTCCTGTGTGTCTGTGGCTACTGGGGCTCAGTGCGGGATGACGCTCAGGACTGCCTGGGGGCTGCGCTCTAGTCCTCTCAGGCCTGGGGGCAGCCCCAAGTGGGGCACAGGCCCTCGGGCTTCTCCATGCCTTATTTCTCCCCAGGGGAAGAGCTGGGCTGGAGGGGGATGAGGGGGCCCTCTGGTGTGGGGACTCCTGGAACCCCTATCCCCAGCAGTGTGATGAGCAGCCCCACCTCTCCCCCACAGAAGATGGAGGCCCAAAGGGAAGCCTCCACAGGGCTTCCTCCTTGGGCCTGGCCTGGCAGAGCCAACGCCCAGCTGGCCCTGCCAGCGCAGCTCACACCCAGACTGCGGTGAGAAGTCTTCCTTGCAATGGAAATGCCAGGCAGATGGCGGACGCTGCAGGAACACACGGGGTCACTCACGTGGGCAGAGCAGCAGCCGAAAAGGGCCAGTGTGGGAGGTTCTGGGCAACATGCATGGTGGGGCGCCCAGGACCCGGGTGGGAAGCCACACCAGAGGAGTGTCTGGCCGTAGGCCCAGGGACACGGGGTGTCCTCCATTCCTCCTGCACCAGATGGAGACACCTTACGCTGGCCATGGTGTTCCCGCCCATTACAGGTTGGTCCTTCGTGCTGGGGTCCAGCCCATGCGTGACGCTGAGACCCCGCCACCACAGTCTAACCCGGCAGAGGCCTTGGAGTGGGAGGGGAACGCACAGCAGGTGCGCGTAGCATGGCGTCCACCCTGCTGACCACACTGCTGGGGCAAGACTCTCGGGTTTTACAGCTCATGGGTCTCTACAGCGTCATCCAACTTCTTCCAAATAAAGCCACACAACTCTACGGTGAAAACGCTCACGGTGAGCGCAAGGCCAGAGCAGCCCCGGCCCCCCATCTGCTGGGGACCTGTACACACGCGGCAGCTGGGGCCCCCATCTGTGTGCAGGCCATACTCTGGGCTCCCCTGGAAACTACATGGGGCCGCAGGAGTCGGGGGCACGGTCAGGACCAGGGCAGGGAGTGGGGGACAGCCCTCCCACTGCTCCTGACCCACAGGCAGGGAGTGGGGACCACCCAGAGTCGACCTGCAGATCTCACTTTCTGACCTGTGGAAGAGGGGCCAGTGACAGCAGGTCTGCAGGAGGCATGGGCTCCCTGCCCAGCTGCCTCCGAAACAGGAACTGCCCTCCACCCTGTGGGCTCCGGGACGGCAGGGGGCAGAGGCGGAAGCCCCTGGGGCGGGGAACCACCCTGTGGCCCAGCTGCTTCCTCAGTGCCAGGACTCTCACAGGAAGAAGTCGCATTCCTCTCCAGCCCACGCCCCACGGGATCGCACCTACAAGATCACACCCCTCAAGTGGCTCAAGGCAGATGGCTGCCTTCCTCCAGTGGAAACGAGTTGTCCCAGGCAGGCAGGACTCAGCTGCCACGGCCCTCTCCTGGGCCCTTTCGCGGTCCATGAGCTTCTGCACAGGCCAGGACTCCACTTGGAGCACCCTCAGATGGCCAGGCCTGCTGATCTTGGCTTCTCTGCAAAGGACCACCTCCCACAGCCCAGCCTGTACCCCGGCTGGAGCCCGGCCTGCACTCTGACTTGTACCCCGGCTGCAGCCCAGCCTGCACCCTGACCTGTATCCCGGCCAGCAGCCCAGCTTGCACCCTGACCTGTACCCCGGCTGTAACCCAGCCTGCACCCTGACCTGTAGCCTAGCGTGTACCCCGGCCTGCACCCTGACCTGTACCCCGGCTGCAGCCCAGCTTGCACCCTGACCTGTACCCCGGCTGTAGCCCAGCCTGCACCCTGACCTGTACCCTGGCCGGCAGCCCAGCTTGCACCCTGACCTGTACCCTGGCTGTAGCCCAGCCTGCACCCCAGCTGCAGCCCGGCCTGCACCCTGACCTGTATACTGGCTGCACCCTGACCTGTACCCTGGCCGGCAGCCCAGCCTGCACCCCGACCTGTACCCTGGCTGCAGCCTAGCCTGTACCCTGGCTGCAGCCCAGCTTGCACCCTGACCTGTATCCCGGCTGCAGCCCGGCCTGTACCCTGGCCGGCAGCCCAGCCTGCACCCCGGCCTGTACCCTGGCCTGTAGGAGGACATTGTGAGCCTGGAAGGTCAGCAAGCACAGGTTTGCAGTTCATTGGACAGTATTTGCATGACAACAACCTAATGGCTACCTTTGGTATAAACAGCATGTAAATGAGAACACCTGGTGGAAAACACAAAACAAAAGGAACTCCAATCAAGAGAGGGAAACAGTACGGACCCTCAGTGTATAAAGTCTGACCCCCTAATAAACTTCGGCTTTGACCACCAGTCAGGGTCCACGCGTGTTATTATCGGCTCCGTGCACCAAGTCCATTGCTGCGGGACAGCGACAAGTGGCGCCTGAACACACCTGTCCCGACCAGCAGAGCCGGTAGCATGGACACGGCGAGGGTCAGGGAATCAGACACCGACAGGAGACCAGTAGTGGTGGAAGAGGTCTCTCTGGCCTCCCTTTATTCGGCCATATATACTTTTCCCCCAAGCCTCTAGCAGAACAATCAGATGCTAAGGAGTCTGACAGACAAGGTGCCACAGCCTCCAAGCCCATTTCCTGCAGGAGCCAAGCTTAACAAATGCTAATCAACTCAGCCCACAACACCGGCCTGCCCCCTGACCTGTACCCCGGCTGCAGCCCAGCCTGCACCCTGACCTGCACATGCATGAGTTCCCCTGAGTACGCTAAGGAATGAAGGACATGGGACAGCCTGCATGGACACCGACCGGGAGCTCCTGGGGAAGTGGGATGTGTAGGGCCCCTTCCTTTTGAATCAGTCCCAGTTTCTGAGCTCACTATGACTGGTGGGTACAGAAGCTCCTTCCGGTCCCCTCCCACACCCAGGGCTGTGGGCTGGCCCTGCCCTTGGGGAGACGCCACCTGGCCCAGGTCAGCTAGCGAGGGCCGAGGATGTGGAGGCTTCTGGCCAGGAGGGAGGGTCTGAGCCCGACCCAGCACACACAGGGCCCTGTCCCTGGAAGCTTCCTGGCAAGGAGTCCCTTGACCTGGATCCCCAAGCCCTAGCCCAGCAGGACTGGCCCACATGGTCTGCATGCCACCAGCCTCGCTCCTACACTGGACTGGGGACACTGGGGGCTCCCAGATGCTGGTGGCTGGCAGAGGAACCCAGGCAGCACCTCAGGGCAGGAGTCAGGACTCCCGGGCCTAGCAACACATACCTAGGGGGCCAGAGATGTGGCCAATGACAGAGACAGGACACTGCACACAGACAGGACAAGAACACAACAGAGTGCCACTTACCGCCATCGGACACGGTTGCCGACTGAAAGAGAAGAGAGACAGACATGAGTTAATGGCGCCTCATGGCCACGCCGATCAGCGGGCGTCACTGGCCGAGTCCGGGCAGGTGGCTGAGTCAGGCCTTCCAGCTCCCTCCTCCTGCCAGCCCCGCCCAGACTCCTCGGAGGAAGTCCCATCTTTCAGGAGAACAAAGCCCAGCAAAGCCCAGCACACCTGACCCGGGGCTCAGCAGGGGCACACCTGACACAGGGCTCAGCCAAGGACGCCTCGGCAGCCCGCCCGGCCTGGCCCACAGCGAGGGGCCCAGCCCCCCGGGAATTGGGAATCCGCCCCCACCAGCCTCAGGGATCGGGAAGGCAGCTGCTGCCAGGAGGAGCAGAGGTGCTTGGCGGCACAGGGACAAGACCTGGCACGTCCTGGACGAGGCAGCCCGGCCCGGAGCAGGGAGGAGGCCAGGCATGGCAGGCTCATGTCTGCACAGGGACCCCAGGCGTCTGCTCTTCTTTTCTCCCCCTGACCCGCAGACTCTGCCCTATAACCTCACACAGGGCTGAACCCCCGAGGGAGCCGCCCTTCTCCGCGGGCCAAGGGGAACCACTTCCTGGCCACCAGAGCACTCTGGCACCGAAGGGAAGCTATCCCTCTACTGCCCACGGGGAGGCGCGCGTGTGGACAGCGCACCCAGCACGGGCCGCCCCCCAGTCTGTCCGCAGCCTAGGGTTGCCTTCAGCATGTGGTCACCGGCAAGGAGAGGCGCTCTGTGGGAAGCCGTGGGCCCCCGCATCTCCTCCCAGCACAGCCTACACTGGAGTTCCATCAAGGCCACACAGCACCAGGCAGGTTGCTGGAGGGGGCTGGGGTATCTGGCTGGGCAGGATGCCAGGGCACCTCGAACCTCCGCACTGCTGCTACCCCAGCTCCCTGCTACTACATGCCCCAGGAGGCGCAGGGATGGGCTGAGGTGCCTGGCTCAGTGGGGAGCCCAGCTGCGCGCGGGAGGGGGCCCTGAGGAGTGGACCAGCAGGGAGAGCCCTTGTCCCGCCTCTCGAATAAATCATTAAAGTGCACGTTACTGCTGACATTTGCAGAAAACATCACGGTTGTGAATTTCACAAGTGCAACGCCTTCCCAACTGCACACTCAGTGTCAGCTCGGCGTCCGGCCAGGAAGCCCAGGTGCAGGAGGACGGCCGGTGCCAAGCGCTGGGCTCAGGGACCTCACGGCATCATGTCCCCCCACAGGTGCACGCAGGGCTGCCACCCGGGCCACACCACACAGCAGAACCCCCACAGGTGCACGCAGGGCTGCCACCCGGGCCACACCACACAGCAGAACCCCCACAGGTGCACGCAGGGCTGCCACCCGGGCCACACCACACAGCAGAACCCCCACAGGTGCACGCAGGGCTGCCACCCGGGCCACATCACACAGCAGAACCCCCACAGGTGCACGCAGGGCTGCCACCTGGGCCACACCACACAGCAGAAGGGAGACTCTCGGGGCAGAGCAGCCAGCGGAGCCCAGGCCTTCCGCACAGACGTCAGCACAGACAGGCCGTGCTGAGCCCCAAGGTGGGGCATCGCGTGGCCGCAGGCTAAAGCACTGATCGCAAGGGAAAAGGGGAGGTAGTGCCAGGGCTGCAACTGCCCTGCAGGGCGCTGGCCGCGAAGACGACTCAGCGAGACACAGAGGAGGCGGGGGCGAGCGGCGTGGGCAGCACAAGGACCAGGCGGGGGACGGCAAGACACAACCTCAGCCTCTGGCCAGACGAGCGGCCCAGCCCAGCACAGCCACGGACACCGTTCCGGCTGCTGGGTTAGTCCCTGGGCCATGCCGGCCGGGCTGCCCACGCGCGTGACAAGGGCCGAGCCCTGAGCCTCGTGCAGCTGGACCCACACTGGGCCCGGGACACGGCAGGCAGGCATGCGACACGGTAGCTTCCCACTGTGCCAGGTCCCGCCTGCACCTGGTGGGTGAGGCCGAGGGCAGCTCCGTTTGACCTGGGAGTGGCCGCTGGCCTGAGCCAGAAGAGCAACAGCAAGTGGCTTCCACGGCCTCGAGAGCCACATCCCTCCTGCTTCGAGGCCTGTGACGTGTGCTGAGATGAGGCCCCTCCCTGAGAGACCCCACAACCCACAGCGAGCAGGAGGGGGCAAGCGGAGGCCAGACGCAGCTCCAGCAACACGCGGTGCTCAGGGCAGATGAACGCCTGTCGTCCTCTCAGGCCTGGGGTGGGGGTAGCCATGATGGCTGGCACGTGGCACAGACGGCGTCTGCACCCACTGCAGGCCACACTGCAAGGCTGGGTGGGCACTGGGCCCCGGCACTTCAGGAGACATATGACGTGCCAGGCTGTCCATTCTCACTGCCCGCAGGGACAGCTCCTCGGGGTCATGCCATGAGCACTCGGTCGGATGCCTCATTCTCATCTACCACTGCCCCTCTGGGCATGTGCCATGCCACACGCACAGTGCGCCTGGGAAGCTGGGGTCCGAGCCAGCATCCTGGCCGCCGGCTCCCATGGCCCTGTCCCCTGCTGGCCCCTGCACTGGGGCAGGCTGCCTGAAGCCACACCCTCCCAGGTCCTTGTTCTGAATTAAGGTCCTGGAGGTGGTTTCTCGCACGGTGGGAGGTGATAAGCCTGTAAGTAGCAGGAGAAAAGGGGAAATGGTTGGAGTAGATCATCTCCCACGTCTGCCACCTGGAGGAAACAGCCACCGAGTTAACCAAAGGCTTACCCACTGTCCAAAACTATTACATGCTTTGAATACAAAGAACGGAAATCCGAATAACCAAAATGATGAAACCTGAAGAATGTCACAATCCAATTTACATCTGATGCATATTTGTCTTGTGTATTATTGTTTATTGATTTAGCACAGGGAGGGCGGGGCTTCCATCACTCGCTCAGGCCGGCCAGGACGCGCTGTAGACGGGGTGGCAAGGGGAGGCAGTGGTCCCAGCAGAAGGGAGGGACATGGGAACCCAGCGCTGGGCCCCGGGCCTCGGGAGGGCCACAGCAGACTGGACCTGTGTGGCCAGCAGCCGTAGGGAAGGTGTGGGAGGGGCAGTCTTGCGTGCAGCAGGTCAGCTAACCGCTGGTTCAAGTCCAGCTGCTGTGTTTCCGATCCTGCAGGGAGTGGGTGATGGTGCCCAGCCCCTGGCACCCTCCCGGAGACCTGGGTGGAGGCCTGGCCCAGCCCTAGATGTCATGGGCACCTGGGGGTTAACTGGCCAACAGGAAACATGTCTCTCTGTGCCACCTGGTCCCTCTAATAAATATTGAACAGAGAGGAAGAGAGCGAGCCAGCGGGCAAGTGGGAGGGGTGGGGAGGCCAGGGTTAGGGTGGACAGAGTGTGGGGCCAGGTTGGCCCTAAGCCCCAGGGACACAGAGCCTGCACACAGGGCAGGGTGTTCCTGGCCGGGTGCCATGTCAGGACCCCGGGTGTCTGGGCAAGAGAGCAGTGGCACGCAGCAGTGGCACGCAGCAGTGGCCAGGCCGGGCTGCCGAGAGCAGCTAGCGCATTTGGGCTACAAGCAGACATTCAGCTGTAAAAGCCCACAGGAGCCCTTTCACAACACCCACGCGTATGCAGCAAGCTCAGGCCGCCCCCAGAAGGGCAGCCGCCCGCCTCTCCTGGCCCTTGGCAGCCCGGATCCACCACCCACCCAGCCAGCTCCCACCCCAAACAACCCTGCCAGTCTCACCGGACACCCACTCCTCCCCTGCCCGGCATGCCACTGGCCATCTGGCTGCTGACCAGAGAGAGCTAAAGAGTGGGACAAGACGTCCAGGGACGCAGGGGCTGGCTCCCGCCCCCGGATGCACAGGGGTCTTTGAGGTCTTAGGCACACTGCCGTGGGAGCAGCACCCCCGCAGCTCTCCTGCCACGTGCCACCTTGTTTGTTTCTGAATGTTGAATCAGACCCCAATGTGGGACGGGCGAGCACCTGGGTGTCTGGTAAGTTCTGTCCCTGACAGCAGAGACATCCCCAAGGACGAACAGCAGGAGTTCTGCGAACGCTCCACCCAGCAAAACCCACATACCCCCGCCCCGTGCGGGGCCCAGGTGAACAGCCCGTGGCGGGCCCTGCCCCTCCATGCCGCACACAGGGAGCCAGCAGTGCTGGGGTGAGGGTGCTGGCTTGACGGACCGGCAGGGGAGCTGGGCCTGTACTCCACGCCAGGAGCCTGCTGAGGTCTGCAGGGGGCTCCCTGCGTGCGTGTGCCACTCTCGCACACCGGGCAGGGGGAAGCGGTGCAGCTGCACAGGGGATGGGGTGGGCTTTTCCCAAGGCCAGTGGGCATCTCCCTCCGCCCGAGACTGGCTGCAGCTGCTGACAGGACAGCGAGGGTGAGAGCCGGCAGGGGAAGCTGGCAGGGACAGTGCCTGAGGAAGGGCCCGCGGACAGCAGGGACAGCAGGTAGAGCTTGGAGCTCATGGTCATGACCCCGGGATGCCCCACACCCAAGGAGGCTCTGGGCGTAGGTGCCCACACATGCTCCTTGCACCAGGGTTTCTGCAGCACGGCCAGGCCAGCCTGCTCCCCCCCCGCCCCCCGCAGATCAGGAGCCGCCCACCAGGCTCCCGCACACCCACGGGGCACCAGTTTTGGAGCTGGCACAGTCTCCAAGGAAATCTGACAGTTCCCACCGGAGAGTGCAAGGCAGCTCTCAGGGCACGCTTGTTCAGAACAGTTACTCCTGCGAGGTCTGCTCAACCTGACAGGATGCCAGAGCCTCAGCGCACCCGTCCCACCCCACCCATCCCACCCCGGGGCAGCCTCAGTCCACCCACCCACTCCATCCCACCCCAGGGCAGCCTCAGCCCACGCACCCACCCCATCCCACCCCGGGGCAGCCTCAGCCCACGCACCCACCCCATCCCACCCCGGGGCAGCCTCAGCCCACCCACCCACTCCATCCCACCCCAGGGCAGCCTCAGCCCACGCACCCACCCCATCCCACCCCGGGGCAGCCTCAGCCCACGCACCCACCCCATCCCACCCCCGGGGCAGCTTCAGCCCAACCACCCCACCCCACCCCACCCCAGGGCAGCCTCAGCCCACCCATCCCACCCCGGGGCAGCCTCAGCCCACGCACCCACCCCATCCCACCCCAGGGCAGCCTCAGCCCACCCACCCACTCCATCCCACCCCAGGGCAGCCTCAGCCCACCCACCCACTCCATCCCACCCCAGGGCAGCCTCAGCCCACCCCACCCATCCCGGGGCAGCCTCAGCCCACCCACCCCACCCCACCCCAGGGCAGCCTCAACCCACGCACCCACCCCATCCCACCTACCTCACCCCGAGGCAGCCTCAGCCCACACTGCTCCCCCTGGCAGCCTCAGCCCACTCCACACTTGAGCCCACCCCCCCACCCCACTGGGCAGCTAAGTGTCTTGCTCCCCGTCCACCACAGACCCTGTGTCCACTCTCCACCTGGGGGACGTGGCGTGTCCTTCTGCACCGGTGTCCATACCACCCTCCTCTTGCCTGCCCCAAGCCAGGACTTCCTCTGCAACCGTCCTCAGGAAGCTAATTAGGTGCTTGGGTCCCGCCATCCCAGCACGGGTCAGGAGCCAGGACGCTGTGCACAGAATCTAAATGCGCTCTCCCCTTCCCACGAGCAGGCTGCCGCCGTGAGAAGAACACAAGCGCTATTCTTCGCACTGACTCAAACTTCACACACTCAGGAAGCAAGACGGCTCCGGCTGCGCACTGAACAGCGCTGCCATCACCCCGAACAGGACGCAGGCAGTGGGCTGACCCTCTGCCAGTTCAGCATTTCAGCAAAACTCAGCCCTCACACCCTGCACCTGCCAGCGCTCCCCCAAGCAGGGGGTCGCACGCTGGTGCCAGCACGCACGTGCTCCGAGCTCCATGCTGCAGACACAAGTGCCGCCAAGTGTGCACCTCTCACAGCGGACACCCCCACCCCACCATGTCCCACCGTGCCCCCCAGCTGCAGCAGCCTGGCCGGGCACCACTCACCTGCTCGCTGCCAGCCTCCTTCCTGTCGGGCAGCTCGTCTTTCGACTCCATCTCAGGGGATGGAGCTCGTGCGCCCGGCGAGGCTCCACATCTATAAGGGACCACGTGCCCCCGCAGGCTGTCCATGCGTCACACGCTGAGGACCCTGCCCAGGGAGCTGGTGCGCCCCCTTGTCGCCCGTAGCAACAGGAACCGCAGGGAGCCGTGGCTGTGATGAAGCCGCCGGCCTCTCGGGGAAGCGCATCCCCTGCCCGCTGTGGTGCCTGGGTCCCAGCCTCCTCCTGGCTGCCGGCAGTGGGCTGCCCCCACCTCCACACACGGGCCAGTTCTGTGAGGTCAGCTGGGCAGGGGTCTGCCATGGTCCCGAGCCCCTCCCCATCCATTTGGGTCACCAGCGACTCAGCCTCCAGGGTAACAGCAGTGGCCCAGAGGGTGCAAGAGGGGCAGGGGACGCCCCGGTCCCACAGTCACGGGGCCTTTGGGGGCCCTTGGCAAGCTGCTCACCCCGCTGCTTCCTCGCTGCCCGAGCCCCAGCTACGGGGGTGGCTGTGCCACAGCCAGCTGAGCAACACTTGCCTTCCAGTTCAGAGTGCTGGCTCTGTCCACTCGCCCTGCAGCTCCCTGCTCACACACCTGGGAGGGGACGGCCTGACGGTCTGAGCCCTCGAACCCACAGGAAAGCCCAGAGCATCTGGCTCCTGGCTTTGACTCGGTCTACTCTTGGCTGTCGAGGGCATTTAGGGGGTTCAGTGGATGAAAGGCTCTTTCTCTCATTACTTTGCTTGATCAAATAGACAAATAAGCTTAAAAAAAAAAAGGCCCCGGGATTCCTGCCACCATATGCAGGCAGACAGAGCCACCAGGTCTTGTGGTGGGACAGCCATGCTCACGGGGCAGAATCCCACAGCTCACACGCACGAGTTCCACACACAAACGCACCAGCGCCTGGGTGGAAGGAACCCTCCCGTGGGCGGCGGCTCACCCCCCGGACGGACGGCACCTCTCAGACCAGCAGTGTGTGCAGGAGCAGGTGGGGGACTCAGCTCACCACCACCCCTACTGGGCATGGACAGTGCCAGGGCCTCCTGAGGGAGGACGAGAGGCTGTGGGGGCAGTCCTAACAGCAGGGCAGGAGTGCCCGCGCAGCACAGCCCACCCATGTCTATCACCAAGCCTGGAGCTGTGATCATTGGAGGGGTGGCCTGCAGGGGCCTCAAATCCCTGGCATACCACTGGCAAGAACCATGTTCCCAGCCTCCCACGTGAGCTCCACCATGACTGAGTGTGCCCAGCATGACTGGGGGTGCCACACAATAGGGCCCCAGACCTTGTCTAAGGGCAAGCCAGCACACAGGCTGCCAGAGGTGAGCCACATGCCAAGCCCCAGGCCCAGGCTGGCACAAGGCTGAGCTCTGCAGCACAGCCTGCCTCGCCAGCTCTGCTCCCACATGGGTACACACATGTGTACGCACGCCCACAAACACCTGCATGTACCCGCATGCATGAAAACTCTACACAACCCCACAAGAGCGTGCACAGCCCGCGTGTACACACAGAGAAAGCAGCGACTGGTCCAGCTGGGGGTCTGTGCGTGGGGACTCCATCCTGCTGTCCTCGGTCTTGGGAGGCGGGACAGAAGCTCAGAGCCCGTGGTCCGGCCCGGGGCTGCCTGCGGGGCCTCAGGGTGTGGCACCCACGGGCTCCCGTGGGCAGCAGAGCTGCTTCCATTGTGGTCACCTCGGGCAGTGTGTGCTGCCTCGCCACTGTGACTGCACTCCTCCGTGGGGGCCACTGGGGGCTGGCGTGGCCCGTGTGCAGTCACCGGGCCCCTCCAGGATCAGCGTTTCTCTGCTCCATGGCTAGTCTCAGGAGAGACGGGCCCAGCAGCCCTGCGGCCATGCCAGGGTCATGGGAGAACGGGAGACCAGTCCAGGTGCCAGGAGTCTTTGGCGATGCCAGCCACTGCCCAGGCCCTGACCTACATGCCCCACCCCGGTGTGGGTGTCATGCCCAGAGCAGCCCCGACGCAGACAAAGCACAAGTGATCATTGCAGGACGCCACCCTCACCCCACGGGCCCCCCATCCACAGCCACCTGGGGTCAGGGTCAGACAAAGGCCACCAGGAGCATGTGGCCACCAACAGCGTTCCCCTGAGCACCTGGCCAAGCAGGCTGACCATGTCGTGGCCTTGCCCTGCAGGAGTCAGTCCGGGGTGGAAGACCCAAGGCAGCCCCTGGGGTGGAGGGAGTGTTTCAGGCTGCACGAGCGGGCTCCCTCCAGACCCTGGGCTTCCCACCCATGCCAGCCCCCCTCTCCCTAAGGGGTCACTGAGAGGGACACACGCTCAACTCAAGGTGCGCAGGTGAGGGAGGCAGCCATTCCAGGGAGCTGCACAACGTGCCGAGGGCCAGTGGCCAGGCCTGGACACTCGGGGCCGGCTTCCGAGCCGGGCAGCCCTGGCAAGAGATCGTGAGCAACAAGGGTGGCACTGCCATCTCTGCCACGGCTGGCCCTGCCCTGAGTTGCACTGCCAACAGGAGGTAAGGTGGGCAGTGGTCCAGCCTGTCTGGAAAGGAGCTCCTGGGGTGTCACCCCTGCACCCCAGCCATGGGGCAGCAGAGTGACAGCCAAGGCAAAGGCTCCGTGTGATGGCATCAGGTCTCTGCTCCCGGACCCACCAGGGGCTCTCGCCCAGGCTCCCCGCTGTCCACAGGGGACAGGCAAGCGCAGCAAGGCCACACTGTTCCCCCCTCACTCCTTGTCTCTCTAGCGAGACCCCCACACACCTGCAGTGACTGGGGGCCTCCACTTCAGGAATACACCCAAGGGCCAGGGAGAGGGGTGTGCCAGCCCCAGCCTGCTCCAGCCAGGCATGTAGCATCAGGTCAAACCCAAGGTGGCACCTCAGCTCAAGGGGACGTGCAGGGCCTGGGATGGTGGGGCACACAATAAGAACCAGGCGGGCACCTGGACAGCCATGCCAACTGGCCCTGCCACCTGGGAGCAGCATGCTGCAGCCCTGCCCTGGCCCCCAGCTCACGCACAGCATGTCCTGCAGCAGGCAGGGCGCCCGACCCAGCTCCCAGGCTCCTGCGGGCAGCTGTCCACGTCCCTGCCTCCTCGTCCCTGTCGCTTTCTGGCTACCTGGCCATGGGACGGCTCCCTCCTTGCCTGCATCTCCAGACGGGGCCTGGACTCTAGCTGCCCTGCAGGTCCCGGGCCTGCCTTTGCACGGCCCTCCGCCTGGCCCTGGGCCCCTGCTGCCACTCGCTGCCAGGCCCTGCCACACCTAGCTGAGCCGGATGCCCGCCTGCAGGTGCTGGCGTGGCCCACCAGCTCAGGCGAAGGGGACTCAGCAAGGAATTCGACTCCCTCTGGGAAGTGGCCCTCCCAACCCCAGGACGTGCCTGGCTTCTGGGCCCGTGGGGACATGCAGGCCGTGCTGCGTGCAGGCACAAGGCGCGAGGCCCTGAGCCCCAGCAGGGGGTGAGAGCGGAGGACGGGGCGGCATCCCCTGTGGGGACAGACTTACCTCCAGGTCGTCCAGCGAGCGAGTGGCGCTAAACCGCTTGGATCTCCCCAGCGGCCTGCGGGCTGAGGGGCGCTGGGACGTCTGGGCCAGGCCCACTCCGCGCCCGCACCTGGAGCCCTGGAAGCACAGGGAGATGCAGCAGTTGGCCTCTTGGGGTCGCGCACGCCGCGCACAGCGAGTGCCACACGCTGAACACACGCACCCAGGGCCTTCACGTGTGTGTCCGACAGCCACACATGTGCCCCGGGGCTTCGCCCTGACCAAATGCCACACGCACCTGGGCAGCCCTCCGTGCTGCTTCTGGAAAGTTCTCAGATCACTGCAGCTCAGCCTGCTTTCTGCTCCAGTCACTGTGCCAGCATCTGAGGACTGCGCTCCTCGGGCCAGCCGTTGGCCACGGCCCCCACCTGCCCCCATCTGCCCACAGGCACACCCCATTTTCCGCTACCACCCTCAGTCTCTCAGCTCATCTCACACTCCTTGCCAGCCCGGCCCTGGCCACCACGGAAAGCTCTCCCCGCAGCCCTGCGTCCCAGCAGTCCTGGGGAGAACACCCAGCTCAGCGGCTGCGGCCAGGAGGCCACGCAGTGGCACTGTGGGTCTGGGGTGGGCGGGGACACTGTGTCCCTCACACGCTGGACAGCCCGCGGTGCAGCTGCACCCATCCTGCCCCACGCAGTGAGGTCAGGAAGTCTAAAGGGGAAAAGGGAACCACAACTGCCAACCCACCAAGACATGGTCTGGAGCAGCCCTGCTGGGGGCAGCGCCCCCTGGTGGACACGCCGGAGAGTGGCGCCCTCAGCGCCCCCTGGTGGACACGCCGGAGAGTGGCGCCCTCAGCGCCCCCTGCTAGTCCCACCGAATTCAGACTGGCCCCACATCGAGGTCAGGCCTTCTCCAGCCTCCTCCACGCTGAGATCCACTCATCTGCCAACCCCGCGGGGCTCCCTGCCTGGCTCCTGGGTGGCCTGGCTGACACAGAGGATGTATGTCAAGCAGACCCTAAGGGCTGATGGAGAATTGCCACCCACAGTGCCACAACAACACGGTGAGTACAGGTGCCAGCCCTGGCTCCCCCATGGTGAAGCCATTGGCACTGGGACAGGCTTGGGCCAGGCCTGCTGCCTGGGGCACCCAACTCAAAATCACCATCAATCTAGGTAGCAAACCTTCCTAGGAGCTCAGGGAGAGGGACATTTACACAAAAGATGACCCTGACCCTGGCGGTCAGCCCCAGCCTGCAGGGGAGTGACCCTGACCCCAGTAGTCAGCCCCAGCCTGCAGGGGAGTGACGGTGACCCCGACAGTCAGCCCCAGCCTGCAGGGGAGTGACCCTGACCCCAGTGGTCAGCCCCAGCCTGCAGGGGAGTGACAGTGACCCCGACGGTCAGCCCCCACCTGCAGGGGAGTGACGGTGACCCCGACGGTCAGCCCCAGCCTGCAGGGGAGTGACCCTGACCCCGACGGTCAGCCCCAGCCTGCAGGGGAGTGACCCTGACCCCAGTAGTCAGCCCCAGCCTGCAGGGGAGTGATGGTGACCCCGACAGTCAGCCCCAGCCTGCAGGGGAGTGACCCTGACCCCAGTGGTCAGCCCCAGCCTGCAGGGGAGTGACAGTGACCGCGACGGTCAGCCCCCACCTGCAGGGGAGTGACCCTGACCCCGACGGTCAGCCCCAGCCTGCAGGGGAGTGACCCTGACCCCGACGGTCAGACCCAGCCTGCAGGGGAGTGACAGTGACCCCGACGGTCAGCCCCAGCCTGCAGGGGAGTGACCCTGACCCCGACGGTCAGCCCCAGCCTGCAGGGGAGTGACAGTGACCCCGACGGTCAGACCCAGCCTGCAGGGGAGTGACAGTGACCCCAGTGGTCAGCCCCAGCCTGCAGGGGAGTGACGGTGACCCCGACGGTCAGCCCCAGCCTGCAGGGGAGTGACCCTGACCCCGACGGTCAGCCCCAGCCTGCAGGGGAGTGACCCTGACCCCGACGGTCAGACCCAGCCTGCAGGGGAGTGACCCTGACCCCAGTAGTCAGCCCCAGCCTGCAGGGGAGTGACCCTGACCCCAGTGGTCAGCCCCAGCCTGCAGGGGAGTGACCCTGACCCCGACAGTGAGCCCCAGCCTGCAGGGGAGTGACCCTGACCCCAGTGGTCAGCCCCAGCCTGCAGGGGAGTGACCCTGACCCCAGTGGTCAGCCCCAGCCTGCAGGGGAGTGACGGTGACCCCGACAGTCAGCCCCAGCCTGCAGGGGAGTGACCCTGACCCCGACGGTCAGACCCAGCCTGCAGGGGAGTGACAGTGACCCTGGCGGTCAGCCCCAGCCTGCAGGGGAGTGACAGTGACCCTGGCGGTCAGCCCCAGCCTGCAGGGGAGTGACAGTGACCCCGACGGTCAGCCCCAGCCTGCAGGGGAGTGACAGTGACCCTGGCGGTCAGCCCCAGCCTGCAGGGGAGTGACAGTGACCCCGACAGTCAGCTCCAGCCTGCAGGGGAGTGACGGTGACCCCGACGGTCAGCCCCAGCCTGCAGGGGAGTGACCCTGACCCCAGTGGTCAGCCCCAGCCTGCAGGGGAGTGACCCTGACCCCAGTGGTCAGCCCCAGCCTGCAGGGGAGTGACCCTGACCCCAGTGGTTGGCCTCTAATCTCACACCCACATCCCCTCTTCTCGCCTACAAAGCCGTAACGGGGCTGGCCATGGAGTTAACCTCTTTGGGTCATGTCTGAATCCCGGCTGCTCCACACCTCCAGCTCAGCTTCCAGCCAATGCGCTGGAGGACCGTGCCAGGCTGCTGTCTTCCGTGCAGGAGGCCAACGGCATGCCTGGTTCCTGGGATCAGCTGGGTCCAGCCCTGGCTATGAAGGCATGGGGGTGGGGAGCACTGCACACATATAGTTTCTTCCTTCTACCTTTCACACGCATCCGTGCGTCTCACAAAGCACAAGCGTAACACTTCACAGAGTCAGATAAAGGCCCGAGACCCACGTACCGCGTGGGCGCCTGGCCAGCAGGAGGGACGCCACTGCCACCCAGCAAAGAGGGCTTAGTGACCCCACAGGAGCCCTGCGGATGAAGCAGCCACTTGGCCCCAGCTAATTCTCATGGAAGACTAACCCCACACATTGTTATCAATTTCTTGAAAGGCATCGCGATGGGGGTGTTCCACTGGCTGGCCACCCGCCGAGGCCTACAGGGCTGGGTTGGGCTAGGGGCTGGGAGCTCAGTCCGGCTCCCTGCGCGTGGCTGGAACCAGGCTCCCCCAGCGGCTGCCCAAACAGGGGCCTGGGAGCTGACCACAGCAGCCGTGCCCACAACGGAGATAGGGAACACAGGGCAGCATTAATGGTCTCCATGCAATTATCGCCTCACACAGAGGTATGTCAACAGGCCACTGGGGGCCACACGGGGGCCACACGGGGGCCACAGAGGCCCAGGGAGGGCCCACGATGCAGGGCAACAGTGACAGACGGCTCGGGGACACCATGTAGAGTGGGGAGGGACCAGAGCAAAAAAGGCAGGGGACAGTGTGCACCTCACATGCTGAGCACAGTCAGGTAAGGGGTAGTGTCCCCACATCTAAGGAGAGTCAGGGTAAGAGGCAGGGCCCCCCCACACCTAAGGAGAGTTGGGGTGAAGGGCAGTGTTCCCGCTGTCCTGAGGACCATGTCCTTCACTCCCAGTGGTGCCCGTGGAGTTGGGGCTGGGGGCCCTGCAGCCTGCCCGGCTGTGAGGAGGGCCCCACCCTCGGCCCCGACAGCCTCATGGGTGCAGCTCCTGCTTCCTGCTCTGGCCTGGCCGGGTGCTGGCTGAGGGGCATCAGAGGAGTTACCCAGCAGATGAGCTGGCATGGCCAGTTGTCTTTTAGTCTTTCTCCATCTCCCTGCCTTTCAAATAGAATTTAAATAGGCCCCCCTAAACCGTCTCAGTGCCCACATGGCACCCTGCGGAGGCTCTAACGGCTGTGTCTGGGCACAGAGGCACCTGTGCCGTGGGATGCTAATGCAGCTGAAATAAAGGCCACTGCACCGCAGGGACTCCATCAGCGTGCATCTGAGCGTGCCCTGTGGGTGCAGGCTGTGAGCTCTGGTCCCCCACTTGGCGTAGGCCGGCTCCGCACACAGCTAGCTGCCCTGTGCCTTACAGGGTGCAGGCCTCAGGCCCCTTGCTTTGATTGGCTCCCCGTGGTTCTTTCCATCTCCCGGGAAGCACGGGGGGACAAGGGCCGCCAGCCTCCCCCTTCGGCTCCTGCTGTCCTGAGCGCTGCTGCCACCGCCGCCCCACCCGCCTCAGTCCAGCCGCCCTCTGCTTGCACTCCTGGCCCTGCGCCCGGTGAGAGCCCCAGGGTGCTGGGTGCTCCTTGGGCCCGCTTCCCTGGCCTCACCCGGGACAGGGCGCAGGGCAGGTCAGTCTGTGCGGCCTCCAGGCCTAGAGCCATGCAGGGTCTGTTCCAAGACTTCTCTGGCTGAACTAGAACCCATGGGCTGAAGCGACTGGCCCTGGCCTGGCCGCGGACATGACTCTGCGGTCCCCACAGGGCCTTGCTATAAAGGGAAAGCACGCCATGGGCCGTGGAGGCCATGCGGGGATCAAGTCCTCCAAGCCCCTAGAGAAGAGATGGCCTGGACTCTGGCCGAGCTGGCTGGGCCCTACAGCATCTCACCCAGCGTCCTGATGTGCGTAACCAGCACAGCTTACTGGGAGACAATGCGATCACACTACATGTGTGTGTTTTGGGGACCTGCTTTGTTCACTTAACTAACAAGGGGCTGTTGGCACACATGCAGATGTGTCTGCCTCCTCACAGCCATGGCTGCGGCTGCCCACGGGCCAGCTGCCACACCCTGCCTTTCCTGCTCCCCGTGGAAGTCAGTGCCGCAACCTCCCGTGGAACAGTGCACCACCAGGTGCCGGCCTACCTCCCCGCGGGGCAGAATCCGCTGGCCCGGACAGCCGGCTGCTTCCGGGGACTGACAAGCACCCGGGATTCCAGCTTTGCTGTCACAGCTCTGAAGCCTATATCATTTTTAAAAATTATTATTTTTTTGAAAGTCAGAGTTTTAGAGAAGGAAGAGAGAGAATCTTCCATCCACTGGCTCATTCCCCGGATGGCCACAATGGCCGGCCCCGGGCCAGGTCGACGCCAGGAGCCCCGAGGGAAGGTCATAGTGCCCGTGTGTGTGCGTGTGTGTGTGTGTGTGTGTGTGTGTGTCACAGGTGGAGAGCCAGTAAGAGGTGAAGACACAGCGAGACCGCCTTCCTCCCAGCTCACTGCCCACATGCCCACAGCAGCTGCGCTGGGCCAGGCTGAGCCAGGAGCTGGGCGCTCCAGCCCGGCTCCCCCACGGGGGCAGGGCTCGGATGGCCCCGGGAGCTCGATGGTGGCTCCAGCGTCCAGGGAACACAGGTGTTCTGATAGAGCAATGCCACAGGGTCTTTCCTGTTTAGCTTCACCTGCTCGAGAGGCAGAGAGGGGAGAGAGGAAGGGACCACCCTCGTGCTGCTGACTCCCCAGACGCCCCCAGACTGCTGGGGCCAGGCCGCAGCTCTGTCCCCTGCTGCCCCCCAGGAGCACGGAGATGCCCAAGCAATGGCTTCGCCTTCTGCCCCACAACACTGCCCCGACCTTTCTCTTACTCCACCGCCAGCAAGCAACTTTATCCAATAAAGCCACATTTATGAAGAGCCTGCTGCAGCTGGCTCCTATTCAAAGGTGGCCCCTGTGGGGTAGGACTACTGGGCCGGCAGGGAGGAGGGCCAAGCGGCAGCCGGCTTCCCTCCCCTCCACATGGGGGCGCCACAGAAAAGAAAGGGAAGGCAATACAACCTATCAATTCCGCTAACAAGACACCTCCTGGCAAACAGCCAGGGCTTGGGCTGGCGGGGAGCAGCAGTCAGTGGCATGCCAGTGGGCTCCGTGTGGGGGTGAGCTCACGGCCACACTGCCTGTTGGCCTCCTCCACTGACCTCGCCCCCGCTCCCACCCTGCACACACTGCCCGGACAAGAACAGGCCTGGCTTTCTTGGGTGGTATTCCGGGAGGGAACGCCTAGGAGTCAGCCACAGGCAGGCTGCCCTCCATCCACCAGCAGCTGTGCAGGGGTCGCATGAGCAGCCGCCCCCAGAGAATGCCCTCTGCCTCGAGGAAGGCCTGGGGACCACCCGGGGTGGGGAGGGGCTGCGAACATCCAATGTAACCCTCTGAGCCAGCCCCAGGCCCCTCGCCAGCTGGCTGTGGGAGCCACAGGAACAGGGGTGCGGCCAGCGGGGATGTGCTGGCTCAGGGGGAGCAGGGGTGCAGCCAGCGGGGGTGCGGCCAGCGGGGGTGCGCTGGCTCAGGGGGAATGTGCTCCAGCCATCAGGACTCACCTTCTTGCTCTCTTTGCTCTTCCTGGCGTGGCGATGCGGACTGAACAGGCTTTGCATTCCGAAGGCCTTCCTGGACCAGTCAGCCTTCTGGGCACCGAGCGGGGGCTGCGAGCAGCTGCCCTCCACGCGGTAGCGGTCAGCAGGGATCTTGCTCATCGGAGGGGGCAGCGTGCCGCAGTTGATGCTGGACCAGCCGTCGGTGGAGTCGGTGTAAGACTCCTGGTCGCTGGCGTGGCCGCACTGCCACTCCTGGAGCACGTGCACAGGGAGCCATCGCTGGCCACCACCCCGCCTGGTGGGGGGCGCCGAGCTCCGTGGGGCAACGGGAGGCCCCTCCCCAGGGCAGGCTGGCCCCAGGTGCTTGCCCAAGTCCCGGAACCTGTCTGCAGGGGGCACAGCGTCGAAGGGGGAGCCCCCCTGGGTGTCATGGCCAAAGGCACCATTCCAGGGCGCGCCCCAGGACTGCGAGGGCCGCCCGCTCGTGGCCTCCCAGGCAGCACAGCCGCCGCCCGGGCCGTGCCGGCTTGGGCCCCCCCCCAGGTCCACTACCAGCACGCGGTTGCTTTTCTCCTCCTGGGTGAAGTTGCCGATGCCACTGTCACTGTTGCTGCTGGTGCTGTGGTGGTGCTGGGCATCGGGGTCCCCATCCAGGAAGGCACGGGCCCGCACGCCCTCGATCAGCTCGCCCATGTCGCGGTACAGCACGGAGACAAACTGCAGCACAGGCAGCGAGGACGCGGGGAACTCGAGGCAGCCACTCGTATCGGGGTCGGCCGTGCAGGCAAAGCCGAAGCGCCGCGCGACGCCCTGGTGCACCCGGTGTGGGAACAGGTCGGGGTCCACCATGAACACGTGGCAGGACGTGCGCAGGGCGCCCTCCTCCTCGGGGGCCAGGCCTGCACCCTCGCCCGCCTGCATGGTCACCAGCCCAAAGAAGCGCCGGTCGTCGGGGCATACGGCACTGAAGGCCAGCTTCTCGGCCGGGTACTCGGCCACGACACCGGCTCTGTCGGTGCAGAGCTGCACACAGTCGTGCAGGATCTTCATGGACACCAGCGAGTGGATCTTTTGCTCGGCCCGCAGGCGGCGCATGCAGCCACGGATGGCCTGCAGGCTGTCACCCTCAAGGTTGGAGCTGGTGGACGGCAGCTCGATGGAGCCCAGGTAGCCCACAACCATGACGACATTCAGGATGCTGGCGTCCAACCCCGCGTCATCGAGGCCGTCCAGTCCGACACCGAACACCGCGTCGTCCAGCGCGGCCCTGGGCACCTCGTCCTGGCCGAGCGCGGGGGTGCAGGGACCCTCGGGCGGGGCCCTCGGCCTCGGTGGCACGGGGCTATCAAACATCATGCTGAAGATGCCGCCTGACTGCACTTCCTCCACCACCCGCTCAGCCCGGTTGATGCCCAGGGCCTTGGAGTCCAGCCGGGGCTTCCACCAGCCGCGGCCCTCACAGAGGCCAGCCTCCTCATCGCTAGAGCCGGAGTCGGCGCAGCCGGCACCCCTACCAACCACCATGCGCAGGACCCCGGAGCACCTGCCGATGAGCTGCACCACATCCTCGTGTGAGGCTTTCCTCACACTGGTCTCATTGACGGCCAGGATCTGGTCACCGGGCCGCAGGCCCACGCAGTCTGCAGGGCTGCCCCGGACCACGCAGCTCAGTACACAGGGGGCCTGGCCAGCAAGGGTGAAGCCGTAGCCGGCCCGTCCGCGGGCCACTTCCACACTGCGCACCCGAGGTGCCACAGCGCCTGCCAGCGGCCGCTTCCCAGCCTCCCCTGCCCTAGACATGGTGACGCACGACCAGTTCCCTGAGCATGTTTCCCTGGTGCAGGGAAACCAACAGCAGCAGGGGCGCCAATGCAGCCCCCACTGTCTTCTGACAGAGCCACCTAAGGAAGAAAAAGAAAGAGCTCATTACTGGAGACCCAGCGCGTCCGACACCACGGTAGCCCAGAACCCCGCACAGGGCACTCTTCCTGCAGGACCCCAGCACGGCCTGGAGCCTGGCTGCATTCTCTGTGTGCATGCAGTGTGCACAGCTGACCAGCCACACATGCACACGCATGTACATACATGTACATAGAACATACACGTGAGTGCACTGTGTGTCTAACATGTGTGTACACGTGTGTGCATGCAGACTCACAGCGCACATGTACACACAGATACACACACTTGCCTGGTGTGCAGAGCTGTGAACACTGGGTCCCTGAGATCTTCCTGTCCAGCCCTCATCTTCCCCAAGCCATCTTCCCTGAGCAGCGGGCCCAGGCCAGACCTGCTCACACGTGGCCTCCGTGACCACACGTGGCCTCCGTGACCACGGCACTGTGTGGGGAGTACCACTGTTGCTTAGCTGAGGGCAGGCGACCACCATGCTCTTCCCACCGCAGCCTGACCTCCTGACGGCGAGTCCCACTGACGGCATACAGCCTGCTGGAGGCCCTGGGACACTCGCAGAGACCCCAGGGACCCCGGGCTGGACTTGCAAGGCCCTGTACCAGGCGGCGCAGATGGCAAGAGGCCGAGCAGAGGCCTGGCCTGCAGCTGGCATGCAATAAATATTTGAGCAGAAGGCAGGCCTGAACTCACGAGCATGGATCGGATGAACGGCTCATGCAGAATTTAAACATGAGCTCATGGACGCATGGGCCCCAATGGCCACTCTGCCTTTACTTTCTGCCACAAAGTGCAACAAGGATCTGAAAGACACCGAGGGAGATTGAGCAGTGAGCAGGACCATGGGCCGTGTTCCTTTGCGGCCCGCCCGCCCCTGGGCACCTGGAGACCCCTGGGTGAACTTCCTTTTGCTCTTAAAGCTAGCACACAGGGACCCTGGCGTGTCCTGAGGCCACGAGGCAGGCGGGCGCTGTGCACAGTGGGCTAAGCTACTCCCACATGCCAGGGCGGCCGAAGCGTCCAGCTCAGGCCCCAGTGACGCAGCTGCAGGCCCGCTGTCTGTGTGCCCTTCTGGTAACGACACAGAACAGTCCAGAACGTGAGCTTTCTCTAAATAACTTCTGAAACTGTTAGCAGAATTTCTTACTTTAGGGGATAAAGTTTCCAGTAATAGAATCAAAAACAGATTAAAGAAAAATCGCCTGCGTGAACACGCGCATATGAGCACACGCAGACACAGACACATATACAAACATGTGCGTACACATGTGAGCACACACGTGCAGATACACACATGAGCACACAAGCACACATGTGCACACACACGCTCAGCTGCTGAGCAGAAAGCTTCGCTCACCGAGTCCCCAGGTGCCTCCCGTGGTGACAGCACCGTTCACTCACCGCATGACCTGCAGGCACAATCGCTTAGACACTTGCCAATTCATAAGTCCGTATGCTGCTCAGCGCCAGGCCCGGCCTCGTGGCTGGGGCTGCCCTCCACTGAAGGCCAGGGAGCAAGACGAGGCTCTCGCCATGCAGCTCAGTCGGTGCTCCGGTCCCACGCCCAGATCCCCAGCTCTCAAGCGCCATGTGTGCTAGGCCCCATGAGAGGAGGACACTCAGGGTGGAGGCCAGGAGACAGAGCCGGGAACCCCAGGGCAGAGGCGCTGGCTGTGCTGGGCTGGCCACCAGCCATGGGCACCACTGCACCATCCCCGGGAAGGCACACAGGGAGACACCCTTCCCAGGCTGGGGACAGGACAGGAGACCCTCCCAGTGTGCACACAGCAGCCAAGTTCAGGGTCAGTGAGGAAGTGGGTGTGGTACTACCCTCCTCTCCCCTGCCCCCTCAGCAGCCGAGGGTGCGGCTTCTCTCCCAAACAATGAATGCTGCTCCCGGAAAGAACCGGCTTCCGGCTCCCACAGACCCTGACCCTGAGCCCTGCACGACAGCTGCATGGGCCTCACCCACACTGCCCGACGCTCCAGGGACTCCCGGGCTGTGTGGGCACTGAAGGAGCAAACCAGTGGGTTGGCACCATCCTCTTTCAAAATGAAATGTCAGCATTCCTTCAAGTTACCAGTTCATGGAACATACCAAAAATTGTAGTTCATAGCTTCAGCCTGCAATTTAATCTCTCCCTAAGCTACATCAATACAGTGGGGCGGGCAGGGACAGGTGGGGACAGACTGGGACAGGAAGAGGACAGACAGGAGACAGGCCCAGGAAGGCAGGGGACAGGTGGTGGACAGGCCAGGGACGGGCCAGGGACAGGTGGTGGACAGGCCAGGGACAGGCAGGGGACAGGCGAGGGACAGGCGAGGGACAGGTGGGGGACAGGTGGAGAACAGGCCAGAGACAGGCAGGGGACAGGCAGGAGACAGGCCAGGGACAGGCAGGAGACAGGCGGGGGACAGGTGGGGGACAGGCCAGAGGCAGGCAGGGGACAGCTGCGGTCATTCAGCAGAGGGGGGGGCGCCGGTTGCCATAGGAACCCACAGTTGCACCCCATGCCTGGGCCCTGCACCACCTGTCAGTCACAACACCAGGTCTGCAGGGATATCGTACAATCACCTCAACTCCCAGCTGTGCAGGGAACAGGCCTGGGCCAGTTGGGACAACCCACTCACCCTACGACACGCACGCCTAGCCCAGTCATGCTGTCCTCCCCCACAAGGCACTGACCAGCCATGCCTCAGGCGGTGGTGACGCCCACTCCTCCCCAGACTGTCGGGCGTGGAAGCGGCTGAGTGGTGAACACACTGGATCCCATGGCCCCGCTTGAGCTGGCGCCTCTGGCCTCCTGCTGGCACACCAGGCCTTGGCAGCCCCATGAAAGCCCTAGACAACTTTCTGCCTGCCAGCCTGGCAGACCCAACCCCAGCTCCGTGGCCATCTGGGGAACCACCAGCGCACGGAGCCTCAGGCCCTCTGTCCCCTGCCATGGATGGATGAATAAAGAGGGAGCCACAGTGACTAAAAAACAAGAACGAAGCTATAGAAGTAACAGCAAATGGGCAAAACACCCAGTCACGTGGGCGGCAACAAGTGCGGCTGTGGGATTGTAGGGGGCGGCTGGGGCAGGGCAACGGGCAGCAGGCCCCGTGGTGCCACTGGGCAAGCTGCTGTCCCAGCTGCCTGCATCTGGTCCCACCTCTACTCTGACCCAGCTAACTGCCAACAAGCCAGGACTCAAGTCCTTGGGTCACTGCCACTCATGCTGGGGACCCCGATGGCATTCTGGGCTCCTGGCTGCTGTGGGCATCTGGCAAGGGCAAATGGAAGATTCTCTGCCTCTCCCTGTCTCCCTTCCCCCTTCTCTGTCTCTCTTTCCCTGTAGGAGCCTCCACGTGGCCTGGATGGCAGCAGGGTGGCTCAGGGGCTTGGGTCTCTGCCACCCTGTGGGAGACCTGGAAGGAACTCCCAGCTCCCAGCCAGGACCAGGCCCCGTCCAGCCGCTGAAGGCATTCAGAGCCAGCCGGCAGGTAGGAGAGTCCCCCTGCTTACCTAGACGAAACCAGGGCCATTCTGATGGAAAGCCCATCCCACACCAAATGAGCAGCTGCCCTGAAGACCTCAGGGCCAGCCAGGTCCTCCCAAGCGCCCAGGACAACCCCCCTGCACACAGAGGCCACCGAGGAGAGGCCAGGCCGTCGCCAAGGCACCTGTCACGTGCCAGCACTGCTGAGGGGGATATGGCAGTACCCAGCCATCAGCCACAGGGCCCACCCACACAGATGGGTCCCCACGGGACAGGCAAGTGGCTTCATGCGCTGCACAGTCCCTGCAGAGCGACTCCACCTGCCCCTGCAAACACCCTCTCCCCAAGGTCTGGCAATGCCACAGCTCAGCCCAGCCCACAGGAACATACCGGAGCCCTGCACAACCCTCCCCCGACTGGCCAGATCCACCCTCCAAGACACAGCGGAGGATGAGTGGGCAGCTTCACCAGATGGCCACCGCTCCGGTGGTCTCTGTCCATCCCCACAGGGACACAGGCCCTGGGGACAGGGCCACCTTACTGCCTCCCTCTGCCAGCTGCCTGGCCCCCACTGCATGTGCTTGGTGGCCACAAGGCCACCCAGAGTCTCCTGTGGGTCTGCAGTGGCCCTGAAGCCCATGAGCCCTGGCAGGCCGGCCTCTGCAGGTGGCCTGATATGCGCTCGCCCCCACATCACTCCGCCCTTCCCCACCACGCCCTGGCAGGCTCCCCGACTCCCTCTGACTACAGCCCCTGGCACCCGGCCCGGGGCCCCCTCCTCACTCCCCAGTCCACACCCACCACTCACTGATTCTCACCCTCACCTGCGCAGCCCGCAGAGACAGGCCACAGCCAGGCACAGATCCTGATGGCAGCCACCACACAAAGGGTCCCTACCCCAGGGAGAGGACACTGGCGGCCCTGCTCCCCCACAGGCCTGTCTCCTGCAAGCTGTGGCCCTCACATGTGCTCAGCCAAGTCTGAACAAAGCCACTGCTCTCAGGGTGGAGGGGTCCCCCCAAGAGGCTAAAGCAAACACTCCTCTCGGGGCCTGAAACGCTGAGACCTGAGCCACAACAAGCCTGCCCCAAGGGGGAGCAAAAGCCCCGGAGGCAGCAGGGCCAGCGGCCAGTGCTGGGCAGGAAGCAGGGCAAGGCAGGGCAGGAGCAAGATGTCAGCAGAGCAGGGATGCAGGGCCACGGCTGGTGGACCTGTGGGTGCTGGCAGACCTGTGGGTGCTGGCAGCTGCATAGCTGCGACTGGAAGCATGTGTGGCCTCAGCAACAGAGAGCACGGGTGGATGGAGCAAGGAAGGAGGGAAGCAGTCACCCAGAGAGGACAACCCACGCAAGGACACAGGGAGCCCACACAGGGACACAGGGAGCCCACACAGGGACACAGGGAGCCCACACAGGGACACGGGGAGCCCACACAGGGACACGGGGAGCCCACACAGGGACACAGGGAGCCCACACAGGGACACAGGGAGCCCACACAGGGACACAGGGAGCCCACACAGGGACACGGGGAGCCCACACAGGGACACGGGGAGCCCACACAGGGACACAGGGAGCCCACACAGGGACACGGGGAGCCCACACAGGGACACGGGGAGCCCACACAGGGACACAGGGAGCCCACACAGGGACACGGGGAGCCCACACAGGGACACGGGGAGCCCACACAGGGACACGGGGAGCCCACACAGGGACACAGGGAGCCCACACAGGGACACGGGGAGCCCACACAGGGACACAGGGAGCCCACACAGGGACACGGGGAGCCCACACAGGGACACAGGGAGCCCACACAGGGACACAGGGAGCCCACACAGGGACACAGGGAGCCCACACAGGGACACAGGGCCTGCAGTGTGGCCGCTCTCTGGTATAATCGGCCAGACGCCCTGGGTGTACACCCACCTTGCAGCAGGGAAGCGGCAGACCACCAGTCCCCTAAGTGAGCTGCAGGACACGGCGGCCACAGGCTCTCGGAAGCTCCGGGGACAGACCCAAGGGGCCCCCAGAACACTAGTTCAAGTCCTGGCTGCTCCACTTCCTGTCCAGCTCCTCTCCTCACCTGAGGCAGTGGCCAATGGTTTATGCACCTGGGTCCTGCGACCACCTGAGCCTGTGGCCAGCACACAGCAAGCACGCTCAGTGCCAACATGGAGAACAGCAATGGGAAGAACCCACACTCCACAGGCCACCCACAAGTACTCTGGCACACAGGCCAGCAGGGATGGGAAGGGTACCGTCACTCCACCAGCCAGGCAAGGGATGTGTGGTCCCACCTAAGGCCGGCAGGGCCAAGGGGCAGAGCCAAGGGGCTCCCCACTTGGCCCCTCACACAGCCCTTCCCCTGCATGTGATGGCCAAGTAGACAGGAGTGACCAAGGTATCAATGCTGGGAGGCCAGTAAGTGCGCTCAGACAGGGCCTGGACCCTGGACCCGACCTCTGGGAGGGAGGCAAGAGGACAGGGCAGCCACACGGTGGGTGGGTAGCCCCGAGCAGTCAAGCTGACTCCTGGAGAGGACCCCCACTTTCCCTGATGGTGCCTTCCCAGCACCCCCCAAAAGCCTGGCCTTGTCGACCCACCCGCAGGGAAGGTGCCGTGGGTGGCTGCAGGTCCGACGGAGCGGCCAGGGCCTGAGTGAGGGGCAGGAGTGCCAGGCCCAGGGAGGCCACGCTGCGAGCAAGCGCCACGCAGGTTATTGCCCAGGCAGCCATGAGGTTGAGTCGGCAAGGACAGGCTCAGTCACAGGGCTGCAGTAGCCACCCTAGGCCCAGCCCCCGTGCGCAGGCGTTGGCGGCTCGGAGGCGGTCCAGGGGCCTAGTAGGTAGGGTGCGGGGCTGCCATCCCCAAACCCTGGGCCCCTACATAGAAACCCCACAGCTGGAGCCAACCTCGTTGAAGATTGGAACACTGCGCAGTGCCTGCAGTATGCGGCCCCTGAGGGCCCCCTGAATGGGCTTCAGGCGTCTAGCTTTGGCCCAGCCCCAGCTGCTTCACCCTGTGGGGTGGGAGCCAGCAGGTGGGAGACCACATGCGCACGCATGGGGCACGCCTTTCACATAAAGGATATCAGCAAACAAGGGAGGCATGTGGCACAGAAAGTAGGTCTCTGCTGTGGTTGCATGGCCACCTGGGACCCTGGTCATCCCGCCTGAGTGTAACCACTTGGGGTGCGCAAGAGCCCGGGTCCAGGCAGCTTGCTCCAGGCACATGGCATGCTCTAGCCTCCCTCAGCACAGGGCTCACCCCATCTCCACCAGGGCGGCGTGGCCCCGAGTGGTTCATCTGGGTCCCAGCAGTCGGCCAGCACCCCAGGAGCCCCATGGGGGCAGGACAGCAGCCACCAACACCCCTGGTTTGCACAGGCTGCAGAGGATTTTGGGTAAAGTGTCCTGGCTCGCCGACCAGCCCGGTCGGGCTCTGGTGTGGGATGTGTGAATGGTACTTCCCGAGGGCTGCGGGCCCAACCTGAGCAGGGTGCTTCTCCACCAGCAAGATGAGGCCCGCAGTTGGCCAGCTGCCCCACAGCGGCCGCTGCTGTGCAGGACAGAGTGGCAGTGGCTCTGCACCAGGTGGAGGCCGGCAGCAGGTAGCAAGGGCAGGAGCCCTGGGAGCACGGAGGACGGCATGAGGAGGACCTCAGGGCAGAGGACAGCGGGAGGACAGTCACGCGGACCTCAGGCCCATCTTGGCAGGCAGGATGGGAAGCTGGGGGGCCCAGAGCCCAGGCCCTGCCAAAGACAGAGACCCCGCAAACCCCAGGGCTCCTTGCGCTGTTCCTGCAGGGCCCTGGGTGTCTGGAGAAGTCCTTGCAGCTGGGCACCACCAAGCTGCATTTTCCATGTCCCATGGCAGCAAAGGTCCCAATGTTTTAAAACATTAATTTCATTTTGATTTGAAAGGC
Organism: Ochotona curzoniae; assembly: GCF_017591425.1. NCBI lineage: Eukaryota > Metazoa > Chordata > Mammalia > Lagomorpha > Ochotonidae > Ochotona > Ochotona curzoniae. The sequence goes on along the minus strand of NW_024467118.1, from coordinate 1,270,663 downwards.
AGAGTTACTGGGAGGAAAGGAAAGACAAAGAGATCTTCTATCCGCTGCCTCACTCCCACAAGGTCTGCCATGGCCAGAGCTGAGCCAATCCCAAGCTGGGAGCCAATAGCACCTTTCAGGTCTCCCACATAGATGCAGGGGCCCAAGCACGTGGGCCAGGGAGCAGGGAGCTGGAGTGGAGGGACACGGGTCATCACCACTTGGGCTGCCAGCACTGCAGGCGGAGGGCCAATGTACTCCACCACAGACCCCAGTGAGACACTCAGGTCTGCCGTGTGGGTGCATCTGGGAGGGGACTCCCCCCGGCACAGGCTGCGCCTCCCACACCCCAGGCACTAATCTCAAGGGTCCCTGCACACACATATCCTTCCCACACAGGAACACAAAGCAGTGAGCACGGGTGCAGAGCTGGCATCAGGACCCGAGCAAGGGAGGAGGCAGTGAAGAGGACAGGGACAGGGCGGCCCTGCACGCCCAAGAGCTGTCGGCCAGCAGAGTTCCCACACAGCCCACCCTGCTCCCTGGGACAGCCTTGCCCGCTGGCCCCCGCCCATGGTGGCACTCACAGACCATGTCCCCACGGCCGCGTCCTGTCCTTCCCACGCGCACAGACCGCGTCCCCACGGGCCGCGTCCTGTCCTTCCCACGCGCACAGACCGCGCCCCCACGGCTGCGTCCTGTCCTTCCCACGCGCACAGACCGCGCCCCCACGGCCTGTGTGTCCTGTCCTTCCCACGCGCACAGACCGCGCCCCCACGGCCTGTGTGTCCTGCTCCTGTGCTGCTTCACTGAGATGGCAGACAGAGGACAGGACACAGGGAGGCTCCAACCTCCAGCTGCCTGGGGACACTGACACCAGGCACCTCTGTGCTTCCCCCGGCAGCTCTCTCCATCAAGACGCCCCCCCAGGCCTCGTGCGTAGACCCAGCCCAGGCTTCAGGGCCATCTAGTGCTATGCCCTGGGCACCACGCAGAGCCACAGGACAGAGGACCCGCTGCCCGTCAGAGGCAACGTTGAGGTGTAAGCACCTTTTCTACACCCTGCTAACTCATCTACACTCCACTAGCTTCTTCCACACTGCCCTGTCTACACTCTGGCCATGACGCCAAGATGGCCAAGCAGCAGTAACTGGGGACATGGCTCGCGATCAGAGGTGCCCAGCTAACCTACGACAGGGCAGCTGCCAAGCCCAGCGCAGCCCGGCCCACTCAGCCATGACAGGGCTGGCTGGCGGTGTAGACTGCAGTATGTGGTGTCCCTTTCCAGTGCCACAGGTGTCTGGGGTTTGAACCCACCCCAGAGTGAGGCTCTAAACAGAGCCAGGGGATTAGCAAGCAAAACTTTACAGGACGTTTAGTTAAACTGAAGTTTCAGCTAAAGGACAACTTTCCCAGCAAAGCAGGTTCCAAGAACTGCACAGTGGTCTCTGACCTGGTGAGGCCCCCGCCCCTAGCCACACCACTTTGCTCTAGCCTGGAGACTTTGGACCAGGCCTGGGGGAAGGCACTTCTCCTGCCCATGTCCACATCTGCCTCCTCCCTCAGCCTGGCAATGCCCAGCCAAGCCTGGGACCTGCACGCCCACCGTACTCAGGGCTCCCATGCAGCTGGAGGCACAGCAAGGCGTGGGCACCTGAAGGTGGCTGAGGAAAGCCCTCAAGAGGTGGTGCACATGCAGCCCCGCCAGAGCTGATGGGGCCCACCTGGCTAACACGCCTGGCCTCCGTGCCCTAGCCTGAGAAGGCTGGCCTGAGCGGTCACTGCAGCACCAATGGGGCTCATACACAACTCGTGCTGGCCACACCAGAGGTGCCACCTGCAGGGCTTACCTCTATGTCAAACGCTAATGGACAGGCCAGGTGGTGGCTTAGTGTATAAAGCCACTGCCTGCAACATCAGTATCCCGCAGGCTGCCTGTTCAGGGCCCAGCTCTTCTTCACTCCTGATCCAGCTCCCTGCTTGTGGCCTGGGAAAGCAGCAAGGACAGCCCAGGGCTTTGGGCCCCGGTACCCACGCGGGATACAGTGCCTGGCTCCAGCTTGGCCTAAGTGAGCCCTGGCTCTCATCAACACAGGCAGTGTGAACCAGCAAACGGAAGATCTTTCTCTCCCTCTAACTCTTTCAAATAAATAAATCTTAACAAGGAAAAATAAAGCCAATGGAAGCAGCACTCCAGGGGCCGTCCACTGGGGATGGGGGGCTGCCCTGTCCTGCAGTCCAGCACCACACTCCTCCCAGCAGCCCTTGGAAAGTCACACACAACCCCCAGAGATCACCGTGTCCCCAGCCCTCCCAACTCCCCTCTGCCGCCAGAGGCTCCTACCCCAAGGTCCCCCCCGGTGGGGACAAGAAGCCAGCCCTGGACCTCACCCAGTGTGCAGCCCCACAGCCCCAAGTCTCCACAGGCACCAGGCTGGGTCCCAGAACTCAAGGTGACAGCCACCTGTCACGCCCCATATGACCCGCCCCAACTCCTGGTGAGCCCTCGCTGCGCGGCCACTCAACAGTGCCCATGCCACCCCAACTGCCGGTGAGCCCTCGCTGGTGGCCACTCAACAGTGCCCATGCCACCCTAAGTCCTGGTGAGCGTGAGCCCTCGCTGCGCGGCCACTCAACAGTGCCCATGCCACCCCAACTCCTGGTGAGCCCTCGCTGCGCGGCCACTCAACAGTGCCCATGCCACCCCAACTGCCGGTGAGCCCTCGCTGCGCGGCCACTCAACAGTGCCCATGCCACCCCAACTCCTGGTGAGCCCTCGCTGCGCGGCCACTCAACAGTGCCCATGCCACCCCAACTCCTGGTGAGCCCTCGCTGCGCGGCCACTCAACAGTGCCCATGCCACCCCAACTGCCGGTGAGCCCTCGCTGCGCGGCCACTCAACAGTGCCCATGCCACCCCAACTCCTGGTGAGCCCTCGCTGGTGACCACTCACACCGCCCATGCCACCCGAGCAGCCTCCACTAGGCACAGTGGCCACCCGGGGCCGGGGACAGTCCTGACAGCGAGAGGCCCAGTGCCACACACAGCCCTAGAACGCTGTATGCCCTGCTAACTTGTCTACACTCAGACAACTCGTCTACACCCCAGCTGCCCCGAGCCCACACCCGCAGCCCGCGGAGGCCGAGGTCCGCCGACGCTGCATCCCGCCCAGGGCCGGCGCTCCGGGGGCCGCGCCCCGCGCCCGCCGGCCCCGAGTCGGGCCTCGAACAAAAGGCCCCGGAGACGCCCCCGCCGCGCCGGGCCGAGCAGCCGGGCGGGCCCGGGGCGGGGCGCAGCGCGCGGCCCCTGAAGAAAGAAAGCTGGGAGGCGGCGCCGGTCCTCCCGGCGCTCCCGGCGCTCCCGGTCCTCCCGCCGCCCGCCGCCCGCCGCCCGCCGCCCGCCGCCCGCCGCCCGCCGCCCGCACCTACCGGGCCGCGCCGCTCGCTCCCGCGCCAACGGTCGCCGGGCCGCCGGGGCCGGGGGCGGGGCCCTGAGGGGCGGGGCCCGGGACTGGGACGGGGGCGTGTCCCGTGGCCGGGGCGGGGCCCTGAGGGGCGTGTCCCGGGGCGGAGCTCCGGCGGGGGCGTGTCCAGGGCGGGGCCTGCAAGGCGGGAGGCGGCAGCAAGTCTGGACTGCAGTCAATCGGTGGACCTGGCCAGGGCCTGCGCCTCCGGCCTGGGCGGTCAGACTTCCAACGGGAAGGGCAGGCGGAGGGGCGGGCCTCTGGCCCTGGTCTAGCGGGACGCGAGCCCTGCCCAGGCCTCCTGCTCCCTCTGCGCGGAGTCCCAGGCCAGGCTGCCGGTGCGCGAGTGAAGCAGCATGGAAAGCTTGATTCTTCCTCAGCCAGCTGAAGTCCATGACCACAGGCGGCCGGTGGAGGGGCCACTTTCAGAATACCTGGACCCAGCCCAGTAGCCTAGTGACCAAAGACTTTGCCTTGCACGTGCTGGGATCCCATATGCAAGCTGATTCTTGTCCCAGCTGCTCCACTTCCATCCAGCATCCCGTCTGTGGCCTGGGAAAGCGGTAGGGGACGGCCCAAAGCCTTGGGACCCTGCACCCACGTGGGAGACCGGGAAGAGGCTCCTGACTCCTGGCTCCAGCCATTGTGGCTGATTGCAGAGTGAACCAACAGATGGAAGATCTTTCTGTTTCTCCTTCTCTCTGGATATCTGCTATTCCAATAAATTTTTTTTTTTAAAGCGTACCTGGGGAGTGCTCCTGGGGAGTGTCCCTGGGGAGTGCTCCTGGGGAGTGCTCCTGGGGAGTGCTCCTGGGGAGTGTCCCTGGGGAGTGTCCCTGGGGAGTGCTCCTGGGGAGTGTCCCTGGGGAGTGTCCCTGGGGAGTGCTCCTGGGGAGTGCTCCTGGGGAGTGTCCCTAGGGAGTGCTCCTGGGGAGTGTCCCTGGGGAGTGCTCCTGGGGAGTGTCCCTGGGGAGTGTCCCTGGGGAGTGCTCCTGGGGAGTGTCCCTGGGGAGTGCTCCTGGGGAGTGTCCCTGGGGAGTGTCCCTGGGGAGTGTCCCTGGGGAGTGCTCCTGGGGAGTGCTCCTGGGGAGTGTCCCTAGGGAGTGCTCCTGGGGAGTGTCCCTGGGGAGTGCTCCTGGGGAGTGCTCCTGGGGAGTGTCCCTGGGGAGTGTCCCTGGGGAGTGCTCCTGGGGAGTGTCCCTGGGAGTGTCCCTGGGGAGTGCTCCTGGGGAGTGCTCCTGGGGAGTGTCCCTGGGGAGTGCTCCTGGGGAGTGTCCCTGGGGAGTGCTCCTGGGGAGTGTCCCTGGGAGTGTCCCTGGGGAGTGTCCCTGGGGAGTGCTCCTGGGGAGTGTCTCTGGGGAGTGCTCCTGGGGAGTGCTCCTGGGGAGTGTCCCTGGGGAGTGTCCCTGGGGAGTGCTCCTGGGGAGTGTCCCTGGGGAGTGTCCCTGGGGAGTGCTCCTGGGGAGTGCTCCTGGGGAGTGTCCCTGGGGAGTGTCCCTGGGGAGTGCTCCTGGGGAGTGTCCCTGGGAGTGTCCCTGGGGAGTGCTCCTGGGGAGTGCTCCTGGGGAGTGTCCCTGGGGAGTGCTCCTGGGGAGTGCTCCTGGGGAGTGTCCCTGGGGAGTGCTCCTGGGGAGTGTCCCTGGGGAGTGTCCCTGGGGAGTGCTCCTGGGGAGTGCTCCTGGGGAGTGTCCCTGGGGAGTGCTCCTGGGGAGTGTCCCTGGGGAGTGTCCCTGGGGAGTGCTCCTGGGGAGTGTCCCTGGGGAGTGCTCCTGGGGAGTGTCCCTGGGGAGTGCTCCTGGGGAGTGCTCCCGGGGAGTGCTCCTGGGGAGTGTCCCTGGGAGTGTCCCTGGGGAGTGCTCCTGGGGAGTGCTCCTGGGGAGTGTCCCTGGGGAGTGCTCCTGGGGAGTGTCCCTGGGGAGTGCTCCTGGGGAGTGTCCCTGGGGAGTGTCCCTGGGGAGTGCTCCTGGGGAGTGTCCCTGGGAGTGTCCCTGGGGAGTGTCCCTGGGGAGTGCTCCTGGGGAGTGTCCCTGGGGAGTGTCCCTGGGGAGTGCTCCTGGGGAGTGCTCCTGGGGAGTGTCCCTAGGGAGTGCTCCTGGGGAGTGTCCCTGGGGAGTGCTCCTGGGGAGTGTCCCTGGGGAGTGTCCCTGGGGAGTGTCCCTGGGGAGTGCTCCTGGGGAGTGTCCCTGGGGAGTGCTCCTGGGGAGTGTCCCTGGGGAGTGTCCCTGGGGAGTGCTCCTGGGGAGTGCTCCTGGGGAGTGTCCCTGGGGAGTGCTCCTGGGGAGTGTCCCTGGGGAGTGCTCCTGGGGAGTGTCCCTGGGAGTGTCCCTGGGGAGTGTCCCTGGGGAGTGCTCCTGGGGAGTGTCCCTGGGGAGTGCTCCTGGGGAGTGTCCCTGGGGAGTGTCCCTGGGGAGTGCTCCTGGGGAGTGTCCCTGGGGAGTGCTCCTGGGGAGTGTCCCTGGGGAGTGCTCCTGGGGAGTGCTCCCGGGGAGTGCTCCGGGGGAATGTGTCTGAAGCTTCCAGAGGAAAGGGGACAGAGGCACAAGCAGCCAGTCTTCCTCACCTCTGTCCTTCCATGCCAAGTCTCCCTGGTGGGTGGGACCTTGGGCACGAGGGGCAGCCAGAGGAAGCCACTCCAGACAGCCAGTGGGGTCAGGGCAGCAGGGGGATCCTCCTCCAGCATTCTGTTCCCCGCTGCCTGGGCTGGCAACAGAGGGGTCCAGGGTTCCCGGTGCAGGGAGACGGTGTGGGACCGGGGTGGAGGCCGTGAGAGGGAGCCGTGGCTCCTGAAGGCCGACTCTGCCCTACCTCCCAGGCACCTGTGGCTGTCGGGTATGAACCAGTGGATTGACGCTCTGCCTCTCCCTTTCTCTGCTACTCTGCCTTTCAAAGAAAGAAATAGCACCGCAAAGCAGGAGGAGGAGACCCCAAGGCTGCCCCTTGGCCCAAATGGGCTGGGTCTGGGAGCAGGCACAGCTAAGTAAAAGCTAAGCCACAGCACCATGGGTGTGATAACCCGGGCAGGAGGCTATTGGGGGCCACAGCCCACAGCGCCGTGCAGGCTGGGCTGAGCACAGCGTCTTGGTGTGTGTGTTATGGGGCTGGGAGCAGAGCTGACCAGGCGGCTACAACCACCAGTATGTGAACTGGCGGGTGTAGTAACAGACCAAACCTGGCCCTGCACTAGCTGGCATGCAGAGTCAGGTCCAAGGTCACCCCAGGCAAGGTTTCTTAGGGGACTCCCCAACTGGATAGCTCCACTCAAAGCCCGGCCACAGGGACAATCACGATCTATGCGGTCTGACCCTGGAGTGCATGTGTTGGGCCTCCTCAGTTGCTGATGCCTGTGCAGTGGACAGCGTGTCTAGATGCACACGGGGAACATGACGGCCAGGACACCTGCCCAGCAGGGAACATCGAACGCCTCGTCAGAGGATGGAAAGCAGAACAGGTTGGACAGCTCTCCTGGCCAAGCTTTGCACCAAGTGTCCAGGTCTGTGGATGCACTAAGGTGGACTTGGTCAGCCAAGAGACCTTGGAAAGATTTTCTCAATCCCGGTGCAACAAAGCTGATAACGACTCAGAACTATCCAAACCACTCAAGTAACACCGTCGGGACACTCAGGGTCTCTAAGGCGTCATCAAACCACTGTCCCCCATCCCCAGGTGTTGGTGTGGCTTGACAGCAAGGAGTGGCCCCCTCAAACTCCCCCCAGAGGACACAGGAGAAAAAAAGAAAGTGTCTATCCCAACCACCTTCCTCCATATCTGACACTCCCCACCCTAACTGGAGGCCCATACGGGCATGCACCCCTCTCAACTAGGTCAACAACACTAAAAATAAAGTAAAAAGTTATGCATAAAGAAGGACCAGTCATGGGGCCATGCAGTGACGCAGCAGCATTGCTTATGGGGCCAGTTCCCAGCTGCTCCATTTCCCAAATAGTTCCCTTCTTACGCTCTAGGAAAGCAAGAGAGGATGGCCCTGCTTCCACCTGGGAGCCATGGAGGAAACTTCTGGTTCCTGGCTTCAGATTGGCCTGGGACTCTCCTCCAAAGAGGAAGGGCTCACACGGAAATACCCCACCCTGCTCCCGTACGCCTGTAAATGTCAGCAACGGAAGGACGCAAGCCAAGCCAGCCTGTCCTCCACAGTGATAACAACTTCTGTGCAACAGGCACGTGGAGAGGCGGCCCCCGGACACTGCAGAGGGACAATACGCGGCTGTGTGACCAGGACAGGCTGGGACGAGCAGAAGCGAAGGTCAGTGTGATACAGCGTGGGTACACAAGACTCCCCCAGACGATGCCTCCCTGCTGGCTTCACATGATCGGGGTCCAGCTGCCTCTCGATGCATGCATGCCCTGGCTTCAGTCCCGCCAAGGCGAACATGGCCATGACTGCCCCAGCAGCTTCCACGGGGGAAGCTCTGGTGGGTAAGGGCCTCAGATGCCCATGGGGGTCGGGGCAGACTGTGCCACAGGCTGCCCCAGCACGCTGGAATGCTGGCTCAGGACTCCACCTCGGCCGCGCCAGGCCAGGGTGGCCCGGGGGCAGCACCAGGCTGGCTGTCGCTGAGTCCTTGCACGTCTCAGGTGAATGTCTGTTTTAAGATGGTCTGGTTGACTGTTTTTATTGGAAAGGCAGAGTTCCAGACAGGAGGAGAAATAGAAAGATCCTCCATTGTTGGTTCCCTCCCCCAAGTGGCCACAATGGAGCTGAGCCGATCCAAAGCCAGGAGCCAGGAGCTTCACCCAGGCATTAGACACCAGAACGCACTGCTTCTGCTGCATCTGGTAGACCCCCACTGCGGCTCTGTGAAAAGCCACAAGGTCAGACATTGCACATCTCCACCCCTGCAGCCTCACAGCCACTCTCTCTACATGAATTCGAGCTGTGGGCTGTTCCCAGCCTGGGCCTCTGGGTGTCCGGCCCAAGAGTGGCTCGCAGGCCTCGTGCCCCACAGGGATGGCACAATGTCTGACCTTGTGGCTTCCCTGGACTGTCTTCCAAAGCCACTGAACAAAGCTCTGGTAACTTCACTGATGCTTGCAAGTGCAAGGAGTCTTCTGCCACGTGCCAGGGCTGCGCTCCACCTGCCAGGCCTGGGTGGGGCAAGGGCTCACTCCTGGGTGGACACATGCCACTGGCCACCTGTGGGTGGGTGATCCTGACAGCCGTTGCACGCTGTCCAGGAAACACGGAATGGAGCCTGGGAGGGAACTGGTGGCTGAGGGGTGCAGACAGAACTGCATGACAGACAGAGCCCAGTCCCTTGTCCCCACACACCTGCAAGGACCTGAGCCACCCCTCCCACCCAGCCTGGCATGGTGAGGGAGGAGGGCCCCAAGACCTGGCCACAGCCTGCACGCTCAAGAGCGCTCTCATTTTCTCTCTCCCCTCTTTGTAAGTGCCTTTCAAATAAATAAATATTTTTTTTAAGCTGCGAGTATGTGAAAGAATTTACAGATAGGATCCCTACAATGATAAAGAGATGGGTTATTTGTGAAGATAAATGCAACTCTAAAAACAAGACTGAAAACAAAATCAGGACATGAGCCCTATAATTAACTGAAATTACAAATGCACGGTGAGGCTGCTGGGTATTGTGAAAGACAATTTCAGGCCAGTTGAAGACAGATTCACACAGGAACACAGAGGCCGGCAGCACCAGCACCGTGTGGGCACCAGTGGGTGTCCTGGCTGAGCTCCTTCCCAGCCAGCTCCCTGGTCATGCGCCTGGGGAAGCCGCGAAGGGCGGCCCCTGTGCTTGGTGCCTGCACCCACGTGGGAGACCTGGAAGGTACTCCTGGCGCAGATGGCTCAGCTCCGGTCACCGTGGTCGTCTGCAGAGTGAACCAGTGATCGAAAGCAAACGGAAGATCTCTTCATCTCTAAGTCTGCCTTTTAAATAAACAAACCTTTAAGGATGAGATGAGATGAGAGGTAAATGGGTGGATGTGTTTAAGCAAAGCATCCTAAAATGCTAACAAGTGTGTTTTTGATCACCAGCAATTTTACCCATTTTTCCAAATGGCTGAAATTCTTCCTAACAACCACTTGCGGAACGGGCAGACTCGTGAGTTCCCCCTGCTAATATGTGGGGGAGGCAGTGGGGTGCGCCTCCCAGCCTCTGCTCTGGCCCAGCCCTGGCTATGTGTACCTCAGGGGAGTGATCAGTCACTTTGCCTTTCAAATAAATCAACCATGAAAACAAAAACACCTAGAGCGAGCACCATCAGTTTGCCATTAGGACCAGGAGCAGCACGTCCACGCACCTGCAGGGTTGTCACAGGAGTGAGAACACACAGAGACAGGCCACACACACGGACACACACAGACACACAGAGAAACACACAGACACACACGGACAGATGAAAAATGTACAGACATACAGCGACGCACGTCAACGCAGACATGCGGACAAGTTCGAGAGCAAGTGGGAAGAGCGAGTTCGGGAGCGAAGGCAGCAACAGCAGCTGCCAGGACCTGTCAGGGCACCAGCAGGCGGTGGGCAAGCCAAGAGACACATTTCAGTGGCTTGTGTGTCAGAGTTAGAGAGAGACAGAGACCGAGAGAGGGAGAAAGAGCAAAAGAGGGGAACATAGAGAGGGGAACAGAGAGAAAGAGAGACGGAACTCTCAGCTCTTTTCACCAGGGGCTGCCCCCGGGGCTGGGGGACCCAGGCTTGTGTGTTGGCAGCCACATGACAGTGCAGTAACGGTGACAGTGCAGAGAATGAGGGAGGGCTGCGCTGGCTGAGGCAGCGCCTGCTCCTGGTGCGGCCGCTCCTGGTGCGGGTGTCAGCAGGCAAGCTCCACGCCCCGGGCTCTCTGCACATGCACCCACACGGCCTTTCCTGGGGAGCTGAGCAGGACATTGGGCACTCTCCCACTGGAGACCAGGGTCCTGAGGCCCCCTCAGGCAGGGGGAGGGGAGTGTGTGGCCCCTTGCTGGAGGCTCAGGCCTGACTGTGGAGCTGCGGTGCCTGTGGGTTTCTGCATGGCCGCATCTCTGAAGAAATGTGCGGTGCAAGTGTGGGTTTACAGGGCCAGTGCAAAAGCCAAACTGATGTGAGAGTGAAACACAGCTCCCCATGCAAGCCTGCCTTCTAGAATCCCCACAGAAAATAAGGCCCCCAACCTGCACAGGATTCCTCAGGACACTAAAAGTCCTCACAACAGTTGTGACTTCCTCAAACTGCTCGAGAGAGACCACTCGAGGCTGGCGTCGTGGTATAGTAAGCCAATTCTCTGCCTGCAGCACCTGCATCCCATGTGGGCACTGGTTCAAGTCCCAGCTGCTCCATTTCACACCCAGCTCCCTGCTAGTGCACTTGGGAAAGCAGCAGAGGATGGTCCAGTGGCTTGACCATCCTGGGTTGGACCCAGTCCTGGGGTCAACTCGCAGAGCCACAAGACCAAGATGCTGAGCCATGCTTGGGGCAGGAGGCCAGGCTGGCCCAGGGCTGGGCAGCATTATCAGGAAGGGAGATCTTGGATGGGCCCCACACCAGGCCAGTCCCACACCCTGGACATGGCTGTCTACCCTGTGGGGGTGGTCGTGAGGCTGGGCAGGGCCGAGGGGCCCCCACTCACACACAGGATGCCAGCACCTGCTTGGCTCAGCATTGCTATTCTTGGCCACAACCTAGGCAGCTGCCCATTAAAATTCCATTAGGCTCTGAGGCTGGAACTGCCGTGGCTATTTCCAATGATTGTGAAATTAGACTTGTCCTTGTAATTAAACGATAATTGTACACTGCCAGCTGCACCCTTGGGAGCCACACGCTGCTCCTGAGCACAGCACAGGAATTCAGAGTCCTCTGGGGTAGATGAGAGCAGGCATTGAGACTTTGGGCACGAGTGGATCCTGGAGCCCTTGGGTCCCTGTGCCCAGCGGCCTGGCTCAGGGACAGTGAGGTGGCCCTCGGCGCCCTGGCTCCTAGCAAGCATGACATTCAGCACACGAGGGAAGGAAGGAGACACCCTCGGAGCCAGCTCTGTGAACCCCAGGGGTGTATCCTGCAGGGGCACTGGGGGGCTGCTGGGCAGGGCAGTAATGCTGGGGGAGGGCCCAGGGACCTGGAGCCTCCTAGGGGCCCATTTCATGCCCAGTACCAGGGGACCTTTGCAAGTGGGGTGGTTCTTTTTTTTTTAAAGATTTATTTTTATTTTTTTTTTATTGGAAAGGCAGATATACAGAGAGGAGAGACAGAGAGGAAGATCTTCCGTCCGATGATTCACTCCCCAAGTGAGCGCAACGGGCCGATACTATGCCGATCCCGATCCAGGAGCCAGGAGCCTCTTCCGGGTCTCCCACGCGGGTGCAGGTTCCCAAAGCTTTGGGCCGTCCTCGACTGCTTTCCCAGGCCACAGGCAGGGAGCTGGAAGGGAAGCGGGGCTGCCGGGATTAGAACCGGCGCCCATATGGGATCCCGGGCGTGCAAGGCGAGGACCTTTAACCACTTGCGCCACCGCGCCGGGCCCAGTGGGGTGGTTCTTAAGCCACTGCCTGTACCCCTGGCACTCCCTCCCCATAGATTCTGACCACGACCAGCCACTCCACAGTCCTGAGATCTACAGGCAGAGGCCCAGGCCCAGTCAGCTGGCCAGAATGCCAATAATGCCCAATCCTGCCCGCTGCCGGCTGGTGAAACGCCCTGGGGTGCACCTAGGATCCGGGGGCTCTTTAAACTGCCATGGGGCCCACCCACATGGCAGCATGGCGGTCATTCGCCTCTTGGGGCACCCACATCCCATATCTGGTCCTAGTGCCCCGTTCCACTGTCCATTTCCTGTTCACGCCTTCTGGGAGGCATCTGTGAGAACCCAAGGGGTCGGGCCCCTGCAGCTGTGTGGGAGGACCTGAAAGAAGCCGCTTCAGATCTGCCCAGCCCTGGCCACTGTGGGCATCTGGAGAGTGAGGCAGAGGGTGGAGCCCTGCTCTGCAGGGAAGACTACTCCCCCACCTCGCCCCCTAGGGCCACCGCTTGTGAGGTCTCCTCTGGAACTGACAATGCTGCCAACAGCCACCCAACCTGGCGGTGCCCCCACCCCCAGGGGCCCTGTGAGAGCTCCCTTGGCTCAGGGGGAGCTGTGCCCCAGGGCGGCCACAGCGCAGCAGTCCCTGCACGGGTCTCTGGGCGCCCAGACAGGTGCGCACCTCTGCAAACATCCTTCATCCTGAGGGGATCGGGGTGGGGTGTGGGCAGCATCCACTGAAGGAGGAGCTGCCCAGGCTGGGGCAGGTAAGGGAAGTGACAGTCCAGAGGGCAGGAACTGGCCCGGGGACCCCAGTGCCTGTGTCCCAGCCCGGAAGGACTCAGGTGTCCAGTGCTGCCTCATAGGCTGTGTGTGGACTCATTGTCACTCACAGGCAGTTGAGCACTCTTGCCCTCTTGCCTGTTGGTACTACGCCCCCTACAGGCCGTGCCTGCTCCTGCACGTGCGCTCCACTGGCCCCGTGGGGTCAAGGCTACCACCTCTTCTCTCTGGGTTCCCCTTCATGCCAGCCTGGCCATTTCCTTGCCACGGTCAGCACAGCGCACACGACACTGCTCCCTGTGGGATGCACCCTGGGATGGGAGTTCTACCCTGAGCATTCCTGACCTAGGTGCCCAGGACAACCACCCAACATGGTCAAGTGGACCAGGGGCCAGCTTGGGCCCTGTCCGTGCACAAGCCCCTGAGGACGCCCTGGGCAAGTGGTTTCTGTCTGAGCCACCCCTGGAACTGGCAGCCCCTGAAGGACTCCACCTGCTTTACACAGACCCCCTCCTATGCCAAGGGTTCTGACGCAACTATGAGGAGGTTGTCCATGCCAGCAGTGGACCGAGGTCACTGCCCACCCGAGAACCCAGAGCTGCACCACAGTGGCTGTCAGTATCTTCACTCCACACTCCCACCTGCCAACAGCAATGCCATTGCTCCTGTGATCCAAGCACACAGGTGAGCACACAAGTGGATATCAGGAGTGTGTGTGTGTAGGGCAGTGCACAAATCAGCACTCTGTGTGTGTGTGTGTAGGGCAGTGCACACATCAGCAATGTGTGTGTGTGTGTGTGTGTGTGTGTGAAGTGCAGCACTCACACTGTATGTGTAGGCCAGTGACCAGCCTCATCCCATCCATTCTGTGTGTGACCGTAGGCTCCAGCTGCAGGGACTGGGCTGGCCTAGGTGGCAGGGACCGTGGCTGGCAGACAGGGTGCCTGGGACTCTGAACTGTCCCAACCATCTGCAATGCAGGGCCACTCAGTATGCACCTCATTTGTTTGCGGGGGGCTTCAGCCAACAGCAAATAAACCAACACCTCACCATGGGCAGAAGGCACCCCCTTATTCTTCTCACTTCTTAGCCGGCTTCTGTTGACCCACCTCAGTGCGCTCGCTCTGAATGTCAGCAGGTCAGTGAACACACGGCATGCGACCTCGCTCCTGGTCTCTGTGTTCTGGGGCGACATCTTGCTGGATCCCACTAAATACTCCAGGGCCCTCTCAGTTGCCCCGGCAGCTCCTGGGAGCTCCAAGGGTTCTGGCTGGATGCTCTGAAGACCGAGCAAAGATAGGTGGCTCAGTGGTCCAACTTGGGACCCAACATCCCACCCCTGCCAGCCAGCTCCTTTGCCATGTGCCTGCGTGGATGTGGGCTCGTCCAACACCCTCGGGTGCCCCCTTGACTGGCTGACCTCAAGGCCCTGAGTACAGCGAGCTCGAAAGGCTCAGACCTGGCCTTCCCCAGCAATCGGCTCGGCCGGCAGCCAGCGAGGGCTTCCCCATACCCCAGCCCACAGCACTTACCCACTCAGCCAGCTGCCTTGGCACACAGGCCCCAAACACACAGCCCTGTTTCATTCCCTGGGCAAAAGCCCAGGCCTAGGCCAAGGTGACTTGAGACTAGGCGGACACAGAGAGGCCGCCTTGTGTGTGTGGTTACCGTGGCCTGACCACGCTGGCATGCCTTCCTAGCACCTTCCGGGGCAGGCCCAGACTTCAGCTCCTCAGGCTGACCCCATCCCTTTCCAGCAACTGCCACTACGACTGTCCCCTCACCCCATGTGGGCCCTGAGGCCAGGCCCTGGGTCTCCAGCTTCCTTTGGGACCTGGAAAACCGCCCTGGAGGCGGTCCACGGAACAGGCAGCTGCTAGACCCGTGCAGACAGCCAAGGCTGCACACAGGTGAATGAACAATCCACTGGGAGGCAGTGTAGGTCTCTGCAATGTCTGTAGGGGTAGGGGCTGTTTTAGGGTGAATGCAGTGGGGCCTGCACCCCAACACATTGCCCCAGGAGAGGCGGTCTTCCAGCAGCACCTGCCCCCAGCTACCATGTGCTCCCAAAGCAGAACAAGTCAGACAAGGCCACCTCTGCTCCTAGGCAGTCATGGAAAAAAGGCGCACATTTAATATCAAAGGCTAATTCAAGTATCATCATTGTATACTGGAGAGTGCTTCTAGAACCTTCTAGAATGTTCTTCCTGGGCACGGCCCAGTGAGTTCCCCCGCCCTTACTGCTGGAGACTTGAAGGGGACGCGGTGACCCCGGAGCAGCCCCACGGAGGCCAGTGCAGGTCTCCCGCCGAGTGTGGGCTAGCCGCTGGACTTGGCGATGATCTTTTCGAGCAGGCTCATCATGCGCTCCTGCAGCTGCAGGCTCTGCACCTGCAGGATGTTGTGCTGGTCCAGCACGCGGCGTACCTCACGGCACGTCTCCTCCATGGCACGGCTCAGCCGGCGCTGCTCCTCCAGCATGGCCTCCAGAAGCCGCAGCTTCTTCTTCTGGAAGTGGCAGCTTGGCTGCACTTTGCGCTTCTTCACTGGCCGCTCCTCTGACCTGCAAGGACATGGAGCAAATGGGCCCGCCAGCTCAGGGCCCAGCCTCGCCACACCACGCACCTGCTGGCCCTGGGCCCAGCCTCGCCACACCACGCACCTGCTGCCCCTGGGCCCAGCCTCGCCACACCACGCACCTGCTGGCCCTGGGTCCAGCCTCGCCACACCACGCACCTGCTGCCCCTGGGTCCAGCCTCGCCACACCACGCACCTGCTGCCCCTGGGTCCAGCCTCGCCACACCACACACCTGCTGGCCCCAGGACCTGGCCTCCTAATGGGACAGAGCCCACTTGACACATGCTTGCTCCCATGGACCCAGCCTCCCAATGGGAGAGTCTACCCTCCATGCACCTGCTGTCCCCAGGGCCTGGCCTCCCTGTCTTGTCATGGACAGAAGGGGACACAGGCCCAGGCCATCGGGTCCTTAACCCAGAGCTTGTTCAGCCATAGCACTGAGTAACTGGGCCACAGGCTCCTGACCAGGTCCCAGTACTGTCCTCCCCTAGCCAGGGAAAGGGTGGGGGTACACTCACGACCTGCTATGACAGCACCCCCAGACCTGTGGAGCCGGGTAGAAAGAGGGGCACTGAGCAGATGGGGAAAGCAAGGGGCTAGAGGCCTGGGAAGGGAGGAGGGAAGCCAGGCAAGCTGTGAATCTCAGCTGGGAGAGGGAAGAGGAGGGAACCCAGTTCACGCTGTCTCCCGGGCCTCCACTTGGGGCAGTGGACAGGCCTTGCTCAAGGGCAGGGAGCTGCCAGCTGCGACCTCCCAACAAACCCCATGTGCCAGTCCCAGCAGCTTGGGAACTGGATTCAGGCCAGGGAGCAACCGGCCACTTGTCTAGGCCTTGCTGCTGCTCGGGCTGCTCTGTGAAGGGGGTGTCTGTGGCTGGGGCCTTGCAGGAGAGTCCCCCTTTCCGGGGTGGGGTCTACAGCCCTATAGTCCACCTACCCTGTTCCAGGCAGCTGGATGCAAAGCCACAGAGGCCCTCTCCAAAAGTACCCACCCCTGCGTATGTGGGGAGGGGTCTCTCCCAGAACTGCCAGGGCCTGGCTCCCCGAGGGGTCACAGCTGCCAGCTCGGGGCCAGCATGAATGAGATGGCAGGAGGGACAGAGTCTGTGCTCCGCTCTGGAGCCTCACTCGGGTCCCTGGTCTCAGCTGGCCCTGGTCACACCCACTGCCCCTGCTCCACCCGCTGGGGCTCCTGGACTGCCAGGGTGATGGTGGCAGCGGGCAAGCCAAGGCATTGCTACGCAGTGTGGGTGCATGCACTCTACCTGAACTTGAGGGACAGTAAGCTGGAGGAGCTGTCGCAACGGTCATCCTCGAAGCGGCCTTCGTAGGAGCACTGGTTATACGGGAAGTACAGGGGAGTGGACTTAGCGGACGGCGACAGGGATGCCTCGGTCTGGGATGTGGAGGGCCCCGGCTGCTGGCCGTCGGGCAGTTTGCCATCACAGGACTCGGGGACCTTGGCCAGGATCCTATCAATGGCTAGGTAATAGGGCCAGTCGGGCGGGACGGACTCACTATCTGTCATGCATTTTAATTTCCTGAAACGAGAGACACAAGAACCCAGTGTGACAATCCGCAAGTGTCCACCCTGGGTCCCACTGGGCCTCAGGGATACGAGGGAGAGGCACCCAGAGTGCGGGTGGTAGTCCCTGGGGACAGGCTGGCTCTGGGTTCAGAGTAACAGGGACCAGAAGACACCCAGGGCTTTCTCTTTCCTTCTTGGTCACCATGAGACCATGGCCAGTGAGGACACTGTTGCCGGGGCATGTGACCCAGTGCCATGGCTTTCCAGGACAGAACTGCGGGAGCTGGATGCAGCACTTGGGCCCATGTCCACCGGATCGCTGCCTGTCTGAGGGTACGAGCATCGGCCTCGCTGAGCCACCAACCACCTCGTGGGAAAGGGGATGATTCAAGTTGGAAAACTTCCCACAGCAGTGCCTGCCAGGCGCCCCGCCAACAGCCCACCAAGGCCTAAGCTATGCTGCTGCTGGCCACTACCCCTTCCCTGGCTCCTCTGCACCCTGCGGGAGGGGGTTAGCCCAGGCAAACTGTGTCCCACTCCTGGGAGGAGCAGGGCTGTGCCACTGAGCCTGCCACCCACAGATGCCCATGCGTGGGGCCTCCACGTATCAACAACTTGGCAGAAAACTAAGACTGTGTCTGCTACCAGGGCAGGTAGTGAGTGCTCAGGCCAGCCGGGGGATGCCGAGCTGCGGCTCCCCCTCCCTGCCACGGGTGCATGAGGGCTGGGCTGGGCTGGGGTGACCCCCAACAGCTGCATCCTGGCCACCTGGGCTTCCAGGGTTGTGGATGAACTCAGGAGACCTCCAGGACAAGCAGCAAACACCCCGGGTGGCAAGGAGGAGCAGCTGAGCCAGACATGGGCTGGCAGGACAGCGAGCCTGGCCTCCCCCAACCAGGTACCAGAACACGGCTGGCAGAGGGACAGGGGCCACCAGTGGTTGTCCTGCAAACTCCCGCCAGCCCTGCTTTTCCACCTGCACCAGGGTGGGTGGCCTGTGCTCACGTCATTTCCCCTATGTGAGCAGTGAGCAGGTGCCTGGGTTCTAGCTCCAGGTCCGGCTGGGGTCAGAAACACGGTGGCAGCTGGGGCTGCTCTAGGTGTCCCCCTCCAGTGAGCTTCACTGCGCCAGCTCCCCAGCCCCGCCTGCTTCGCTGCGCCAGGAGCCCCGGCACAGCGCCAGCTCCTCTCACTATCAGGGCCTGCACCCGTGCCCACCCCGCCTGAGGCTCTCTCGAGCACCACAGCTTCACCCCCAGTGGGGTCTCCCACACCCACGACTGTCACCCCCAGGAGAGTCTCCTCCTGCCTGGCTGGGAACACATTCTTGTTGGGCTGGGGCTGGTCACAGCCGCCCCCTCCCGGGAGACAGTGGAGCGGCCTCAACGCCAGCTGGGCTGGAACCCTCCAGGCCACAGGGCAGCAGGCAGAGGTGCAGACCCTGGCAGGGAGTGGGCAGGCACCAGGGGGACCTGGACACCTACCTTACCTGTGCTGGCTCTGGGGATGTGGCTGTGGGGGGTGGAAGGGAGCCAGTGCTCTGGGGAGCCAAGGTGGGTGTGTCCCCAGGGCCCCGGAGCTGCCCTGGCCAGACCTTGGCTTCCCCATCAGATGTCACCAGTGAGGCTCCGCCCACCCCACGGCGCAGGACCGTGGCCTCCCACCTGTACTGGAAGGTCATGTTGGTGATTTTGATCTTGATCTCCTCGCCTAGCCGCCGCTCGCCGGTCATCTCGAAGAGCTTGCTGGCCATCTTCTCGTACACCTTGGCGTTGCGTTTGGTCTGCTTCAGCTCTTCGAAGAACTCCTCCCAGACCAACATGAGCCCGCGCATCTCCGCATCCGTCCAGTTGCGGGCTCGCCGGTGCTTCTCTGTCTGAGGGGACACCAGGTAGCCCGGCACCTCGGCGGCCGCCATGCTGGGAGTGCCTGCCAGGTCAAGGGGGCGTGCTCAGGTGGGGGCCCCGGGGCCCGGCCTTGCGCACCATGGGCACCAAGGCGGCGGCTGCTCTTTCGAAGGCGGCTCCAACGCTCAAAATGGGGCCTACATCTGACAGGCAGGAATTTAGTTAAAAGCTTTTAAACGGGAAACGTCATTTTGATGTCACGTTTCCATAGCAACAGAGCAACTGCATCAGCTACAACAACAGAAACCTTTTAACGAAAGCATGGGATTCAGGGCCGCCCCGATGGGTCATCAATATCACAGCCAGCCCTCAGCCCAGCTGCAAGCCCGGCCGCCTCGGCCTCGCCAGCCTTCCGAGCCCCTGATGACGACAGTGATGGTGGCAGCCTCCCACATACAACTAGCCAGGCTTCAGCAGTCGGGTCCCTGGGGAGGCCTGCAATACAGCTGCAGGTAGATGGGGAACTGGGGGCTCAGCACGTAGCCATGGGACACCCCACTCTCCTTACACAGGGCATGAGGTCCCACCAGACCCGGAGCACTGGGCTGTGCCCAGCAATGCAGGCTGGGGAGCACCGATGCCAACCGCCAACCCTGACAGGTGGGGACAGCAGCAGATGCCAAAGGCCAGCTCTGTGCTGAGATTGGGGGGTGTGGTGGGGGCAAGTACCTCTGTGGGTACTTGTGGGCATGTGGGTTTTGGCTCTGCAGGTTGAGGCACAGAGCAGGCTGGAGAGCCTCTCTTCCCCAGGGTGAGCTGGCATGCAGAGCTATGGCCTTCGAGAGCGCCTGTGCCAGGCAGACCACACTGGCTCTGGTGTTTGTGGCCTGCAGATGCCGGAGGGCAGGGGGCTATGCCCTGCCTGGACTCCTTGGCTCTGACCAGAAAGGAGAGTGGATCCTACCTGGCCAAGATCCTCCTTACGCTGGCTTTGTGGGACCCTGAGGGAAGTGGGTAGGCTCCTGAGAGGGCCACTGCCTCTCTGGGTTCCTCCCTTCCACTCAGGCCAGCCCTTAAGCATGGCAGCTGGCCCGGCAGCCTGCTGCTGCCCCCTGGTGCCCAGGATGTGACCAGCCCGACCGGCTCAGCACATGTGGGTTTACCCGTGGAAGTTCCCACTGCCCTTTCTCTCCCACTCATAGGTCCACTTCTCCCACCCCTGCAGCGTGGCCCTTGCTCCCCACTGTTCCTGGGATAAACACAAGTTGCCTGAACACAGGGCATGCGCCAGGCTGCAGGCTACTGAGCCTCCACTCCACCCTGGGTCTCCTCACGGCCCACGATCACCCAGCAATGGTGCTACCGGAGGCCCCACACCCTCCCATCTGCACACAACTCCTGGAGAGCAGAGCCTGGCATGCTGTCCTGCCCAAGAGGCAGCTGCTGGGGACCCAGTGCTGTGGTAGAAAGGGCTTAGCGACTGACTGGGGATCAGCATCTCACACTGGAGCTGGCTCGAGTCCCAGCTGCTCTGCTTCTGATCTAGCTCCCTGCTAACGATGCCCGAGCGTTGGGTCCCTGCATCTATGCGGGAGACCCAGATGAAGTTCCTGGCTTAGCCCCAGCGGCTGCACCCACCTGGGGGAGTGAATCAGAGAATGTCCAATTACACTCCCTCTGTCTCTGCAGCTTTGACTCTCAAAGCTTCAGGGTGGAAAAAAAGTTGCTGTGAGGAAATGGGATTTGCTGCTGGTATCAGGCCCACAGGATGCCTGGCACTGGGTATGCCTAAGGCGCCCCATGTGGGCCCCTCAGTGTCTGCGCCAGCACCCGGAGGGGAAGGGCTCCGTACCTTGGCACAGCTGCATAGCCTGCTGGGACCCTTGGTCACTGCGAGATCAGGAGACAGAAGGCTGGGCTGGGTGCCCAGCAGCACCTGCAGGGAGAGGCGGTGGGTGAGGCCTCTGTAGGCCTGGCTCTAGCACAGGTGGTGTTCTGGCCATCACCCCCAGGAGATGGCAGAGCTGACCTTGTGCCAGTAGGGAGGCAGGGGCTGGATGGCTGAAGACATCGGGGCTTGGGCAGTGTATGGGGGTGGAGCCTGAGCTACCCTGGCACAGGGAAAGTCCTGATTGGCGGAGGAGTTTGTGTGTGTGGGGGGGAAGAACTTAGGGTAGGGGTGTGGCCATGGCAGCAGGTTGAAAGGGGCCCAACTGCCTAGCCAGGAACACAGCAGACTGCTCCCCTATCCCCATGTCCCAAGGGACTCATGCCCCTCACTGTGAGCTCTGCCCTAACTGGTAGCACCCAACCTCCTGAGCAAGTTCTGGTGAACGCAGGAGAGGTCCCAGTTCTGAAGCAAGTCTTTGGAGCTCTGCAGGGTGGACTAAGGGGCATGGACCCCAACCTCTTGGCCCTCCGTGCCCAGCACACAGCCCCCAGCTTGATTTCTGGATCAGTTCTCAGCTCACCTGGCTGTGCCCGTTCCTTGGCCACATTTGGGTGTCTGATCCCTAATCCTTCAGTGACAAGGTGCCCCGAAGCAGCAGAGCGCACACCCCAGGGAAGGGTCCTTCGCCTGCATCCTGGAGCCTCCCATGGTGCTGCAGCAGGGTTCTGCTGGGACCTGGGGTCCCTACCTTTCCGGGAGAATCAGCCATGCCAGTTGCGTGAGGGTGTGTCAGGGGTCTGGCTGCCCACACCTGGATCAAGGCAAACAGGTTCTCTTGTGTCGTCAGTGTTGGGGGGCTGAAGCTGGAGGCCCCAGGGTGTGACCCCAACCCCTACCTCCACTGAGGCCTCCAAAGCAGCTCAGCCAAGGGACTGGCTGGCTGGACCAAGCACACACTGAACTCGCAGCCGAGCGTACCTGCTGCTGCGGGTCATCCAGGGCGCCATGTAGACTAGGTTGCCTGAGGAAGGTTTCCTGGGCTTGATCCTCCAGAGCTTGGGATACGGGCAGGGGGCAGCAATGCCAAGGGGACAAGTCCAGCTAGGCTGGGCACCTGAGAGGCCGCAGCCCTGGCTCCTGTGTCATCCACTGCTCCCCTTCAGGGCACCTGAACCCAGCAAGAGCATGGCACATCCGAGGCTGGAGCGAGCTGAGCTGCCGGGGCCTGGCACCCCTCAGCGACTTTGCGCCTGCTCATGGCTGCCTGAAGGTGCCATGCAGGCAGGTGTTGGCTGTGCCACATCCTCCCACACAAGTTGGCGAGGTCCAGGAACCCAGGAAGCAAAGCAAGCCTCGCACAACAACTGATGGGGTAACGGTTTCCTTTAATTTGGGTGTACAAGGTTAGCATCAGTTAAAAGAAAAACAAAAACAAAAACCTTAGCTACACATCCATTAGCCCTCCTCTCCTCATGGCAGGGACAGGGCAGGTCTGGGTGGGCTCCAGGATGCGGCCATCACAGCCCTGCGCCAAACCCTGGCAGCAGCATGGGGCAGGAAGCCTAGCCAGGAAGCCCACAGTCAGGTCTACAACCGCGCCCTCCAGCCGCCAGTGGGACACTGCTCCCAGGAACGACGAGGGGACATGTGCCAGGCATGGAGTGGGAGCTGCCCCCATCACCATTGTCAACCCGTGACTGAGCAGGCCCCCCTGCCTGCCTGGGACAGTCCTTCTGGCTAGTGCCATCCCGAGCTCTCTAGCACGCCTCAGTGGCACTCGGCGTCTGCTCCCCTCCCTGCGTCCGGGCCCTCGGTGCGGCGGGTGGGAGGCTGGGAAACAAGGGCGCGGTGAGGACAGCCACCGGAGAATGTGTGCAGGTCATCATGGGGACGCCTCTTCCACGGCCCCTAGCCCAGTCCTGGTTGAGCACCACCACGGGGCGCCCCGGCAAGGAAGGGGCACCTCTGAGGTGGGCTCTGGGAATCTGCACGTGTTGGGGCTTCAGACCGTCTTCCCAAGAAGACGCCTGAGCAAGAGCACCCGGCAGTGGATGGGTCCTGGCTGCGCTGCGTGGAAACCAGCGTGAGCGAGGAAGTCAGGAGTGCATGGCCGAGGCATTCGCCCTGTTTTCACTCCCACCTCTCCACCCCCGCCCCAGAGTGTGCCAGCCCAGTCGGTGCTACCTGCGACAGCATGGGCTGACGCTCTGACTGCTGCCTGCTGCAGGACCATGTTGACCATGCCCACCGATGGCCAGCGGGACAGCCTCCAAGTCACATGGTTCCCACGGTGGACCCCATAATCTCTCCCCAGGTCCGTGCACACATGCACAGAGGTGTGTGTCCACACAGGCACATGCACACTAGGCCCCAGCAACCTCACCTCCAGGGCCCACAGGCAGCTCTCTGCATCAACACCTGCATGTGGCGGGTTGGGCCTCTCACCCCACTCTAGGGACCGACTGCTGAGGACACACTGAGACGAAGGGTTAACTCCACGTTCTCCCAGCGATGCGGAGAATGGCTGCCCCAGGGCTGTGTGGGAACCTGGGTAGGGAGGAATGGCTCTTCCTCCAGCTGGCCCTACACGGAGGCCCATGAGTGCGTGGTCACCTCGCCCAGGTAGTCCTGGATACTCACGTCCATTCCTACTGTTTGTGCCAGCCAGCAGCAGGCTCTGGCCTGAGGAGGCCTTGCCAGCACTGGCAGAAGCCTCCTCCAAGCTCCCCGGCATTCTGCACTCCCCCAGCTCTGGGACTCGAAGTAGAACCTGCTCAGGCTGAGGCCAGTTGGGCTCACTGGGCAGGTTCTTTGCTTTCAGAATCCAGCAGACGGCCCCAACTTACCATGGCAAACCCTCAAGAAGTGACTAAAGTGACCAGCTAGGCCAGCCCTGGGTGGGGGCTGCAGCAACAGAGCCCCTTCCCCAGGACAGGCTAGCTGGCTCCTCTGGCCTGGGAGCAGAACTGGGCCAGGCTTCCAGGAACTGAGCAGTCACTGTACCTCCCCCCCCGCCATGTTGCCCCAGCCAACAGGCACATCTGCTCCCTGCTGAGCTGGCGGCAGGCCCAGCAGGTGAGTGGAGGCAGAAGCAGCATCAGGGGCTGCCCTCCCAGCTTTGCTCTTCACCTAAGGGACCTCAGAACCCATGCAGCCCAGGGACTCCCTGGGACTGCCAGAGCCAGGCAAATGTAGGAAGGGCTTGGGGGCTGTGGACCCCATAGCACCTGGCGGGCTGTCTCGGCCCCTCACAGCCCCTGCTCGTGGCAAGGCAGTGCGACCCCCAAAAGCAGGAGCTGCGGGTGACCGTGGGCCTGCATGCCAACCAAGGGGACATACTGCAGTGCTCCTGGGCCCCAGGGAGCATGCCTGCCACACACACCACGCTGCCAGCACTTCCCTGGGGGCTCTTGGGGCCGCAGGATGAGGGAGTGCGCAGGCTCAGGAGGGTAGTGTGCCGGGATGTGACTGCCCGAGGCCCAACCACTTCTGCAGACGCTGCTGCATGCAGCACAGGCCTGTGAGCCACACACTTCACACGGTGTAGAGAGGTACATTAAAATTAATCTCTTTACTGATAGAATTAAACTTTAAATCCTGAGAGAACAGAGAGAGGGAGGACAGCAGGGCATGGCACCAGCTGCTGGCCTGGCGGCCACTGCAACAAACACCTGCACAAGCGCCCAGGCCGGCCGTGGCTCCTGTGTCTCCCCTGGGCCAGCAGCCAGCCCGCAAGAGGACTTGCATCCCAGACTGAGGGAGCCGCGACCTGGCGGCAATGACAGGCGGACGTAGGGAGAAAGACAGACAGCTGGTCAGTGGCAGGTGGCCGCGGCTGGCACAAGGGCCGGCAGCCCAGCAGCACGTGCCCTCTGAGGACTCGGGTCCCACCTCATGGAGCCGCATGGCTCCCTGATCAGCCTCAGTGCCCACCAGAGCCACTTGGCAGAGACACGCACGCCTCCTGGCTGCCTCGCGGCATGGACACAGGACCTGGTCCCAGCCACGGCCTCCTCGGCGTCTCTCCCGCCAGGGGCTCTCAGCAGGCAGCGACCTCGTGGACATTTCGCAGACAAGTCAGCAGCCGGTGGTATGGGCTTCCTGGCACTGCCACCACCTCAAACACCGACTGGAAGGCCCTGCGGTCGAGCTCCTCCTCTATCTGGTGTCGGTAAAAGTCTGTGGCAACCAGGCAGAAAAGGTTCGCGTCCACCGGCTCCAGCTTGCCCATCCTGCTGACGACGTGCGGGAGGCTGGCCAGGAGTTAAGGAGCACTGGCAAGGGGCGGGAAGTAGCTTCACGGGTCTAGCTGGCACTCCCTCCTGACCCAGGCCTGCAGATGGGCCCCGGGGACGTGTGGCCACCAGAGCAGCAGAGAGGAAGGGCAGCCGGGCCACCCTGTAGCAGCAGTAGCAGTAGCTGCTGCATGCCCCTCGTGTGACTTTCCCGTGCTAAGCCCAGCTCTCGGCCCAGCAGGATGCGCGGGGCAGCACTTACCTGGCCTGGCTCCCTGTGTGCCGCTGCCGCCTGTTACTCCTGCTAGCCCCGTTCTGCAGCGGGGCGCACGGAGCGGTGGGCCTGCCTACCCGGGCCCTCCCAGGCACGCTGGGTGAGGCTGAGCTGTCAGCACTACGGTAACCACGCTGCTCGGAGGCTCTTGTGGTCTGACGTGGGGAACGCTGCCGAAACAAACTCCAGCAGCCAGCATTTCTGGGTGGGAACGGGCTCTGTACTTAAGGCCTCCCCCAGAGGGTGATCCAGGCACAATGACAAAGCTAATGAGAAGCAGCACCAGGGACTCAGCTGCACGGGGCACGGGAGGGGAGGGGCCCGGGGAGACAGTTCCTGCCCTGCACAGAGCTGGGCAGCCGTGCCGGGCCAGCGGCTGGCGCTGTCAGCATCAGCACCTTCCTCTCTGGGCCACAGGTAAACACCACCTGAAATCTGTGGGGTTTGTTGCAAAAAGTTCCAAAAAGTTTAAGATAAAACCTAGAAGTTGACAGAAAAATTAGCAAAACCTGGCAGCAAGTGCAGCTGGGCTAGTGCCCAGAGCCAAGGGAGGATACGTTGCTGACACCCACGGACTGGTGGAGGCGCTGACAAAGAAGCAGGAGAGGCTCCACACAGCCATGGCGACCGGGGTCCTCTGCGTGAAGTTGGACAGCGAGAGCATCACCCAGTCCCGGACCATGGATGACTGCCCGGCGCTGTGCAACGTCTGAAAGACCTAGGAAGGGGGAGATGTGGCGGGCAGTGCAGGGCTGGGGCCAGCCTGCGGGACCTCCCTTTAGCTCTCCGCTCCAGCCTGCCTCCACCAAGAGGCTCTCACCTTGTACACAACAGTGGCCATGAACTGCGGGTACGGCTGCTGATTGGACAGAAACTCCCCGATGACTTTGTTCATGACATCCTGGGGCGGGAAGAAGTCGTCTAAAAACTGAGGCAGGATCCGCGCCACCACTCTGGCCTCCCAGGGGAAGCCCTTCCTGATCCTGCAAGGGGGACATATGTCAACGCCCTGCCCTGGGGGTCAGGGCTGGGGGACCCTTGGAGTTCAGGGACTTCCTAAACGGGCCAACAGCCCTGTGGCCACAAGCAGGAATGCCAGATGCGGGCACCTTACAATGGAGGGTGTGAAAGGAGCAGAGAGCCACTTGAAGGAATGAGTGGAAGGGTTCGGCCAGGCCGGGTCATGCTCCGTAAGGTTGAGAAGCTGTAACAAAAATGCTATGGGAACACACTTCCGGGGCCTCCAGCACGAATCTATGCTCTCAGCAGGACCAGGCCTGCATCTCCCACTTCCTACCTGCGGGCAGCGGGGGACACTGTGCACAAGACAAGTAGACGCTGGGAACAGATCCGTGCATGGCTGCACCTGTCTGCTACTCAGGACACGGAGCACTGAGCGCCAACATGCATCCAGCAGCTGGCTCCCGAGGGACCGTGGGTGTCACCTGAGTGCTGTGCCACACTCCTGGGAACATCTGCCTCCTTTGCCAAGAGATGGTGTGGTTGTGAGGCAGGGCCCACATGGCGCTCCATGGGCTGGCTATGGGCAGTGCTTAGCGAACACGCAGGGACAGCCAGAATGACCATGAAGGTCACTTGCATTTAACACGGAAGCAGATGGATGTGTGCTTGGCCATGCAGAGCACCTGTCTTGTCTCAGGTGGACACAGCGGAGCCCCTCTGAGTACACCTAAGAAAAGCTCAAAGCCTGCCCTGGTTGGACCAGCCGGGGACCACAGGTGAAGGGGAGTGCCGAGGCCACAGAGCCTGACCCCTCTGGGCACAGAGGAGCTGGAGAGAGCCCAGGGAACACCCACCAACACTCTTGCTGCCCACCAGAGCCTGAGGGTGCAGTGGTTCCGAGCAGGAAGCACTGAGGCTGGTGGCCAGGTCTCTGCTGGTGCTGCCTAGGGACACTGCCGGCCCTCCTGCTGTGCAGCCGGGAACAGGCCTGCCGGGAGCAACATCCTCACGGAGCAGAACGGGCACCTGCATGAAGGTCCACCTCCAGGCTCTGGCCACAGCAGTCTAATGCCAGGGTCCAGCCACAGGGTAGGGTGCGGGTGCTGGGCCTCAAGGTCCTTTAAGCCACCTCGCTGAGAGCTGGGAACCTGGGTGGCCGCTGGCCAGGACAGCCCCCGATCAGTGTGGGGAACTGGGAACATGAAGACAAGAGCATGTGCCCAAGGGCCCATGGGGTGGGCTTCCTGCTCACCTGTCGAAAAGAACAGACACCCGCTCCATGGCGACAATCACGGTCTCGCTGTCCGGGGCTGCAGCATTAGCGTCCGCGGCCCGCCCAGGGCTCAGTCTCTCCTTCCCTGAAACACGTGTTCAGGACACCGTGACAGTCCGCAAAACCC
Organism: Ochotona curzoniae; assembly: GCF_017591425.1. Lineage (NCBI taxonomy): Eukaryota > Metazoa > Chordata > Mammalia > Lagomorpha > Ochotonidae > Ochotona > Ochotona curzoniae. The sequence continues at coordinate 1,243,242 of NW_024467118.1, read as the reverse complement.
AGCAGGCTCCACGACAGCCAAGCACATCCCGAGGTGATCTGAAGGCGGGGCACCTAACCCACTAGCTGGCCCAGGGTCTGATCGCGAGGCTCAGTGGCATGGGGCGCAGGGCTAGAGTACGAGCACAGGCCATACCCCGGGCCAGGCTCTAGGACTGTCGTCCAGTGCCGGGGCTGGGTGGGCGCAGCAGCAAAGGGGCCACATATCCGGGGGGCTGACCTGCACGCTGCGTAGCCTCCCGACTACCCACCTGTGTACATGCAGGTGAGCATGAGGCCCAGGGCGGCCATGGCCCGATGCGGGCTGTGAACATTCACCCTGTCCACACTCAGCTTGACCAGGGACTCTGCGTCCAGCCGGGAGAGCTGTTCTGAGAGCAGGAGGCGCTCCAGGCCTCGGAGGGCGCAGTGGTAGATGATGGAGGGCGTGGCCTCCTCGCTGCCAGACAGCATCACTCCACACATCTGGGCAGAGGAAGGTTTATGGCAGAGCAGCCCGGCAGTCTCAGGTCCTGCTCCTTGCCCCGAGCCTTGCAGACCCACTGGGGTAACCCTGCCAGGACAAGGACACAGCAGGCCCTCCCTTTGCCCACTCACCTGTATGATTGATGCTGAGAATTCTGGCCCCACGTCCAGGGGGTAGTTCTCGATCAGGTAGAAGGCAGTGGCGCACATGACCAGCACGTGCTGCTGGCTGTGGGTGTTCACGCAGCTGCAGACGGGCACAGAGGCTCTGTCACACACAGGCTGTCACACACAGCCTCTGTCACACACAGCCTCTGTCACACACAGGCTGTCACACACGGCCTCTCTCACACACAGGCTGTCACACACGGCCTCTGTCACACACAGGCTCTGTCACGCACGGCCTCTGTCACACACAGGCTCTGTCACACACGGCCTCTGTCACACACAGGCTCTGTCACACACGGCCTCTGTCACACACAGCCTCTGTCACACACAGGCTGTCACACACGGCCTCTGTCACACACAGGCTGTCACACACGGCCTCTGTCACACACAGGCTGTCACACACGGCCTCTGTCACGCACGGCCTCTGTCACGCACAGGCTCTGTCACACACAGGCCTCTGTCACACACGGCCTCTGTCACACACGGCCTCTGTCACGCACGGCCTCTGTCACGCACAGGCTCTGTCACGCACAGGCTCTGTCACACACAGGCTCTGTCACACACGGCCTCTGTCACACACGGCCTCTGTCACACACGGCCTCTGTCACACACGGCCTCTGTCACACACAGGCTCTGTCACGCACAGCCTCTGTCACGCACAGCCTCTGTCACACAGAGCTTTGGACTGCTCAGCCTGGCCCACTAGAGAACGCGAAGGCACCATTCTCCCTGCATGGCTGCCCATGGCTCCTGCAGCGGCCTGAGGTGCGAGCCTTTACTGACACTCCTAGGGGCCTGCCCGCCTTGAGGTGGAGGACTCTCTTGGCCTGGCACGGCTCAGCCCAGCACTGGCTGCTCTGGTCTTCTCAGAGGCACACCGAGCGTCCCTCAGACCAGATTAGGTGCCTTGTGAGTCCCGAATGAGCTATGCCAAACGTCACCTTGACTTCCACTCAGGGAAGCTCCTCTTTGGTTCCTGCCTGTCCCACAGCAATACAGGAACTTGGATGGCCTGGGACTTGATGAATGGCCAGCAGGAGTGAAGCCGGCCTGAGGCTTCTGCTCCCATGGCCCAGCTCAGGTCCTGTCCGCACACTCCGCATCTCCCTCCTGAGTCTTCAGTGCCCAGAGCACCAAGCGAAATCAGGCAGCCCAGCTGCCTCACAGCAGCGGGTGCCCTTGCCCATCCTGTGTGTGGGAAACATGCGGTCTCTGCCCTGAGCCCACTGGCCTCCTCCTGCCTCATGTCCTGGAAAAGTCCCTTGGGAAGCAGACCAGCACGTGGCCACACAGATGCTGGGCAGCTTCTTGCCTGTGGGACCTGTTCCCTTCATCCAGGCAGAGAAGCCTGGCCTGTAGCAAGGCCATGCTCGCTGGTGCTGTGGTCTGGGTGGTGAGACTGCAGGCAGGTTGAGCACCTGGCCGACCACCATCCCCAGGTACCCAGAAACTGGTCGCACATGGAGTCATACAGAGGCACCCTAGAGGGGAGCTGTCCTTGGTGGAGGACGAGGTTGCTGTGCAGCCGACAGGAGAGGGCAGAGACCCTGCTCCCCTCCTGCCAGCATGCGTCTGCCTGGGTTCCTGCCAACGCCTGTCACCGTGCGGCAAGGGAGCTGGTGCACGCCCTGAGCTATGACATGGTCCATGCTACCTCCCATTCCAACAGCTCCCCACTCACTGGGCTACCCCTCTGAGGTTGGACAGGAGGTAGTCGCTGAGGACAGGGATGAGCTGCTTGGCTGTGTCGTCCAGGAGGTCACACTCCAGCACATACAGGGCGCCGTGCAGGGCTCCAATCCGGCTGGGAAGATGGCTGCTCCTAAGCGTGGTCTCCAGCAGGCGGCTGACGGGCTCTGCCACAGCCTTGTCCTGCACATAAGCATAGCCATGCGGCCCCGGTTGGAACAGCGGCTCCTGTCCACCAGCTGGCCACCAGCACCCGGGAAGCCAGCATATGAGGGCCGGCCCTCGGTGGGTGGGAGGCTGCCCTTCACCCTCACAGGGCTCTGCTGCCTGTGTGGACAAGGTGGGTCACGCTGTGCCTGCTGACCACTGGAGTTTGGTAATGAGAACATACTGGGCTGAGGGCACCAACACACCCAGTCCCAGTAAAAACCCTATAAGCGGAGGCTCTGCCGGGCTTCCCTGGCTGGAAGCATTTCCTGTGTGTCCTCACAACTTCCAGCTGGGGAATTAAGCACGAACTGCTGAGATTCCTCTGGGAGAGCATTCCAGAAGCTCAAGCCAAATTTCCTAGGAACCTTGGCCCCTTGCCTTTTCATTTTGCTAAATTTGCCCCGAGTCCCTCCCTGTGATGATTCAAGTATCTCCTCCTAGCAAAAACAGGGAGTGGTGGGGACTCACGACACCTTGCTGATTGGCTCCAGAATGGTCTCCAGGTCTCCCAGCATGCACTGAGAACCATATGGTGCTGCACTTACTCCAGAAGTGCCTTCTAACAGGCACAGGAAGTAGTGGGCAGTGCGCAGCACCAGGCTCTCCAGCCCCTGCTCCACGGGCATGCTGCTGGCTGAGCCCTCCTCTCACCTCACTAGACAGAGAAACTATGGCCAGGCAGCCCTCTGTGGGGATTCTGCATGCCACATCTGCAAGGAAGTCCCACTCCAGCCTCGGGCTAACCCTGCCCAAGTCCTCAGACCCATTTCTGAACACACAGCCCACTGCTACCAGGGTGCTGACCTCCCAGCAATAGGTGGGCAGGGCCTCACTGCAAGGATGCTGCCCAGGCCTGCATGACACACTGGAAACCTCACAGCAGGCGGCCATCAGGGGGAACTGCTGTGTGCACGGCACCGAGAGGCAGGGGCCTGGCGCCATTCGGCCTCGAGAATCGGCTTTAGAAAACCATTATTTCTTACTTGATTTATTTGGTTTACACATGCCCGGGGGCTCTGGGTCTAGCACAAAAGTTACAATGAAAGTTAAGCCAGCAACTGAAACTCCCCACGAAGAAGAAAGGGCCCTCCAAGTGCAGCGCTTGGCCATCGCGGGCAGCACCCAGAGGCGCTCACTTTGAATAGCGTGTTCACACTGGGGACCCTGGCCCATTGTCTCTGCTCCCTGCATGGCTCTGAATCACCAGTGCGGCCCCAAGCTGCAGGCCACCCACAACATGCCACACCTGTGCCAGCACCCGGGCTCGGCCAGGACAGGCTCCCTGGGGGAGCAGCGCCCGGGGCAGAGCCCCGTCCTGGGTGGCTGGCACCGGCCAGCCAGCCAACCTTGGGCCTTGGCCACCTCAGGCTGCCTTTCTGCTGGCGGAAAGGGAAGCAACTGTCCATGCTGGCAGCAGCAGCAGGAGGCATACCCACAGACAGGCTCAGCAGGGCCTCGGTGCCAGGCACACTCACAAGTGATGTGTATGGTGGCGCTCTGAACTAGAAGGGGCATCGGGGAACTCAACGCAGCCGCCTGACCCTGCTAAGATCTGAGTGCCGGGTCCTTCAAACTCACAGCCCGACAGCACACAGCGGGGTCTTTGGGGACTTGGCGCCTGCACCCAAGATGTCTGGACAAGGGGTAGCGGGGTGACAGGCCTCATTCAGTCTCAGGAGGACACAGCCTGGCAGGGAGATGCCCTTCTGGGGCAGGATCTTGTGCAGAATCCAGGGAACCCTGTGGGATCGGCATGGATCACAGCACCCAGCCATGGAAGCAGACCGGCAGGGGGCTGTGACGACCTCAGACTCGCCACCTACATGGTCTGCAGTCACGCAGCACGGATCTCGAGGGAGCAGCCACTGCCGCAGCGGCCAGCTGCCCAGGGCCGGGCTCAGGCGGGCCACTCACCATGCCGAGGACGGCAGCCGCCTTGCAGGTAGCAGGCACCAGGTACTGGACAAGAATCTCGTCTTCCGAGGGGTGCACCCTCCGCAGCTCCGTCAGCGTCATATACATCATCTCAAACTGGTTGCGTTCAGTGAACAAGTCGGAGACAACCAGAAGCTGCAGACGGCGCAGGGCATGGGGACAGGAAGGGAGGACGATGAGGTCTGGAAGCCCATCTGCGGAGCTGGCATCTATCTAGAACACTCCACAACACTCTGCGCCATGGGAGCGGGGTAGAACGCTAATCACCCACCCACAGTGCTGACACCCAAGTCTGGTTCTCGTCCGTTTCGGACCCACCCCCTTGCCAAAGGCCTGGGAGACCAGCAGGGGACGGCCCATGTGCCCAGGCCCTTGCACCCCCTTGGGAGACCCGGTGGAAGAGACTGGCCCAGCCCCAGCCACTGCAAGCATCTGGAGAGTGGACCAGTGGCTGGAAGATCTCTCTCTCTCTAACTCAGGTAAATTAAACATGTCTTTATATACAGAATAGGTCATAGGCATTCACAGGCTCCTTGGTGGGGAAACCAAGAACCTAAAAATGCAAACTATAGGTTAAACAGACATGGAGAAAGCCAGAGGCCAGCCTGGCATCTGCAGCCTTGTCCTCTTGAGGGGGCCAGGACCGCATCACCACAGGAGGAGAGAACTCAAGGATGAGACACAAGTATGCTTTTTTTGGGGGGTGGGTGAGTATCCTGCACCCTCTTCTCTAAGGTTCTTCAAAGAAAACCTATTATTTGCAAGTCAGAGTTCCACACAGAGAAGCAGAGGGGGCTGGAGATCTTCTATCTGCTCTTTTGCTCTCACACGGTCCCGCTGGCTGGGGCTAAGCCAGGTTGAAGCAGGAGCCTGGAGCTGATTCCAAATATTCCGTGTGGGTGGCAGGGGCCCAAGAGCTTGGTTCATGTTCTGTTGCTTTCCCAGACCATGAGCAGGGGCTGGATGGGAAGTGGAGCAGCCAGGACAAAATGCTAGGCCCATTCTGTAGAGTTCTATTCCTCACATCATACTTAAAATCAGAACTCAATCCCACCCGAGCACCTATTCAGCAGCCGTGAGACGCGGGAGGCATTCTCGGGGGTGGGGGGGAAGGGGAACCAGGGGGCCTAGGCTACCTGAGACCCCACTCCAGGTAGCTCCCGGGGACCCCACTCTCCACGGCAACATTCCTGCTAGTCACCATTTATCAGCCTCATTCCAAGGGCAAGAGAGAAGTTTCTATGGAGGTCACGTGATAGTAACAAATTGAATCTAGTTTAACATGGGAACCCAACCATTTTCTAAAGCAAGTCACACGTGCATTTTGCTTTTTACCTTTGTAAAAAAATTTTTTTTTTAAAAAGCTGTTCTGGGCCCAGCAGCGTGGCCTAGCAGCTAAAGTCCTCGCCTTGAACGCCCCAGGATCCCATATGGGCGCCAGTTCTAATCCCGGCAGCTTCACTTCCCATCCACCTCCCTGTCTGTGGCCTGGGAAAGAAGTCGAGGATGGCCCAATGCTTTGGGATCCTGCACCCATGTGGGAGACCTGGAGGAAGTTCCTGGCTCCTGCTTCAGATCAGCACAGCACCGGCCGTTGCGGTTACTTGGGGAGTGAATCATTGGACGGAAGATCTTCCTCTCTGTATATCTGACTTTGTAATAAAAATAAATAAATCTTGAAAAAAAAATAGAAAGCTGTTCTTACTAATTTTTAAAAATTGATTTCTATAAACTTTACTTTGAAGGCTCTCCGTAGGGTGTCTTGGGCTCCCTATCACCTCCGACCACTGAGGGACCCCAAGCTGGGAGCAAGCACTTGGGGGTTTTCAGTGACTGCAGGGGGCCTGAGACTGCTCCCGCAGCAGCTGCTCAAGTCAGCACCTTTCCGAGGGGGACCCCACACTGTGTCTGTCCTTCATCAACCTCAGAAACTGTCGCTTCTCCTACACCCGGACTCTGCTCCTTCCCATTCTGCAGGAGGAAAAGCGCATGTGGCTGTGCATGGCATGGAGGGGCACGGCCACACGAGTGCTCTGTGCGGGAGGAAGCAGGGCCCGGCCGACGCACCGAGCGGACCACCTCGGTGACGAGCATGGCAGGCGTCTTCCTGGCTGAACTGGACGGCAGGATCCAGCGACTGTACAGCTCGAGCAGGAACTGCGAACACGAGTGGACGTCCACACCGGCCCGGTGCTTCCTGCAGAGGGAGAGGAACCGCCGTTTCCCTCACGCTGGCACACAGGCAGGGACCAGCGGGACATTTCCAACCTCTTGGAAAAGGCCAAAGGAAACCTGGAGTTGACAGGTGATGTGGGAGGAGGGGATGGTGCGGGGACGTCGGCCTCCTCCTCTTCTTCCTCTCCCCACTCCTCCTCTCTCAGGGGCGTGATGCTATTCCCCAGCCACACGGAGTGAATAGACACCTGCCAGGGAAACGGGACACTGGGCTCAGGTCTGGGTCCTGCATGCAGTGCCCGCTCCAGGGACAGCTGTCCACACAGAGAGCTAAGCCTGTCTCCGGGCTTTGGGCAGACAAGCAGCGACGCAAGCTTAGCCTTTAAGACAGGCTCAGGTCAAGGCCTTGGCAGGAGGGGTGGAGTGTGCAGGAAGGGCCACAGAGAACACCAACACACAGGCCTTCTGTCCAGATCTGGTCCTCTCTCCCAGGTAGCCAGGTCCCTGGGTAAACCCCAACTATGAGCTACTGCTCAGAATGCAAAAGGGAAGGGATGGTTCTGGAGAGGCCAGGTGGTGGGGGCAAGGGATGTGGCATGGAGCGGGGCCACTGGCCAGCATAAGCAGTCACTGCCCAGACAGGGAGTGGCTGGAATTGACCCGAGGCTGGCAGCCTGCCTGTGACCTCCCCTCTGCCTGCTTCAGGAGCTGCTCTGCCCTGTGTGGACCTGGGATGACAGCAATACGAGCCCCATGGCCCAGGCACACCAACAGCCACTTCTCGTGTGGCCACTGTTGGCCCCTGTGCCTCACGTCCAAACCTGATTCCATTCTTTCCTTCCCCAAAGCAAGTGCTCAGCTGAGTGGCATTCATGGGGCTGACAGATACAAGATGGGGGTGGTGGGACTGCCCTTCAGCTGGCCGCATGCCTGGGGACAGCTGTGGGGGTACAGATGCTGAAGGAAAGGGTGGCCAGGCGAACACAATGGAGCCGGGGCGAACAGCACCAAGCGGCCATGCCACTGGACTGGCAGGTGGCCTCAGAAGTGGGCACTGAGTGGGAAACACATATCCATTAGCAAATACACCCAAACACAGAAGCCACTAATCTCAGGGTAGGGCGCCTCCGCAAGGTCAGAGCCCACCTGTGGCTTCTCTGCCAGCAGAAGCTGGCACAATGTTAGCTGCTGCCCCAGCTCCCTGCTCCCTGCAGCCACACGGCCCAGACGTACGAACATAAGGAAGTCTTTTAGAGACCCTTTGAACTACTGAGTATTTCCAAATACCTTCTAATAATCTCTGGCAGAACAGCAAAGCTAATGCAGAGATCGAACCATGGGAGTGGTCAAGAAGGAGCCATTGCTGCCCACTGCCCCCGTGTGCACACACGCTGCCGTGTGCTCAGCTGCCCTCAGCGCACTGGAGAGCCAGGTCGCCGTGCTGCCTGTGTTGGCAGCTGGCACCCAGAGCAGTCAATGCCTGCTTAACGCAGCTGCTGCTCTGGTTCAGCACTGGCCTGGCGAGCCTGCTCCACCTCTACACTGCTGCCCCATCTAACTCACACAGTCTCCGTGGCCTTGCACGCACCTGCGTCACCACACATGCAGCATCTGAGCCTTTCGGTAATAAAGATGACAACCACAAGGCAGAGTGGATGCAGCTTTTCTTTCTGCTGCACCAAGTGGCCCCAGTCTGAGGCCAGACAGAGCCTGGCCGGGACGTGGGGGGATGTGGGGGGACGTGGGGGCTGCCGGCTCACCTGGCCAAGCTTGTAGCTTGTGTTGCCCAGCTCACGCTCGGGGTTGGTCTGCAGCAACAGCTTGTCATGGCTGATGAGGGCACCTGTGAAGCCACAGTCTGTAAGCCCTGCTCTGCCTGCCCTGGTGGGGCCACCCAGCCTCGCAGGTGCTGTGACGGACAAGCTGGCCCCAGCTGAGCGGTGAGAAGACCCCTGGTTCCAGGGGGGTGGTTTTGGTCACTTTATCACCCACTGAGCACTAAGAGCCAGTGATGAGACGGGACCTCCACTTCTCTGTACCATTCCGTCATTCCTGTTTTCCACTCTGCACAGGGCCATCTCAGTCTGAGCTGCGAAAGCAGAGTTGGCAGGGGCAGACAAGCTCCTCTGGGGGCCCTGCCTTGCTGCCCAGGCTACCCACGGACTGCAGGAGCAGAGTACTAAGATGGTGCCCTTCCACTTCACTCAACAGCCCAGCCGACTACTGAGCCACCCTTGCCAAGGTGCCACCCTGTTAGCCCTGCTGCTCCCTCCCATGGCTGCCTGGCCCCAGGCCTCCCAGCACTCATCCCCCTGCCATCCCAACAGCGGGGCCACTCCTTAGAGGAAGCCAGGGCCCGAGGAGCACACTGGCCTGGGCCCTTCCCAGACACGTGCTGTGAACATGTCAACGCACAGCACTCAACAGCTTTCAACTGTCAGATAGTCTAAAACACAACCCCCAAAAGCACACACACACAACTCCGCCTCACCTGAGGGGTCCCAGGCAACCAGCCTGCGGGGCTGTCAGCAGTGTCAGCTCAGAGGTTCCAGGCCCTCACAGCCCGTGCCACCTGGAAACTCCCTGGTCTCCCACAACTCAGCTGCCAAGAGGTAATGCTTCTGCTTCCTCCCAAATTTTACCCAGACCCGGAAGCTTCTCCCAGTCCCGGATGATACCCCAACTGTCAGTGGTCACAGCTCGGTTGGCACCATGGCCTCCAGATAAATCTGATGGTGTGGGGAGGCCCCAGGTCTGTGCAGCCCGGCCCCACCAGGTACCTGTCGTAGCTGGGGACAGGGAAGGGACAGGATCCCACGCCTGGTATGAATGATGGGTGGCGATATTTTCTCTCTTGGAAACCATCGCTTGAATTTCCTCTTCTACAATGCCTCGGATCACGCTCAGTTTCCTCCCAAACCTAAAATTTGAAACAAAGGTAGAAAATATTTTACTTTCCTCAAAATGAGAAGCATTACTCCTCCCTGCTTTGTCCAGAGGGGCCGGAACAATAACAGATTAATCTCACTGGACAAGTGGGCTCCTGGCCACGAGCCCTGGGTAGGTGCCCCATCATGCCATCATGTCGCTCTGCTAGCCTGCTGCTAGCTGCTCCATGACGGAGGAATCCCTAGCTTACTGCACCTCGCCACGGCCTCCACACTGCCCTCCGGGGCTGCACCTTCTGGGGCCAGGATCTGGAGGAAGCTGCTGGTCGCTGGCGGGACGAGGGCACCCCGGGCAAACCTGGTTCCTGGCAGGGTGGAGCATGTGGGGCAAACCTGGTTCCTGGCGGGGTGGGGCATGCGGGGCAAACCTGGTATCCAGAGCTTTCAGGGGCTTGTTCCGGGGCTGCTGCTCCAGGCAGCTGACAGCGGGGTTGCCAGCCACGGGCACGGCCATGGCACTGAGCACCAGGGACGTGATGGCCTGCACAGCCAGCACGTTGATCTGCGTCCTTTCCACGTCCTCCTGCAAGGACAGCTCACACGTCAGCGCCAGTACAGCGAGCCACCACCCTCCTGCCCCTCAGCTGCAAGGGGGCATGACGGCTCCCCCACACAGGGCAGCACCTCATGCTTCTCATGCTTGTACCCCCAGACAAACCGGAGGGGCAAATGTCTGCTGGTCCAAGCCAGGCCTCCTAAGGGCAGGAAACACCACTTTTTCTTTTAGTAAAGATTTAATTATTTTCATTTGAAATGCAGGTTTACAGAGAGGAGAGCAAGCAAGACACTTTCCATCTGGTGGCTCACTTCCCAAATGGCCCCACTGGCGGGAAGCCAGGAGTCAGGGGCCCCAAGCTTGAGTCAGCCCTCCCTGCCTTCCCAGGTGCATTTTGGGGAGCTGGATTGGAAGCAGTGCAGCTGGAACTCAGACTGGCGGTCATACAGGATGCCGGCACCACAGACTGACGCTTAACCTACTACTTCGTAAGAAAATGTGCTTTAAAATGTCCCAACTTCCTGGACACTGTGTGTGACAACCTGTCAGCTTCCGCAGATGAACGCGGGCAGTGCTGACGACCTGGAGCAGACGACCTGCCCTCATCTACTTCTCAGTCAAGTTCTTCGGTGTCACAGGCTCTGCTTCTGCACAATGTGACGCAACTGACATGGCAGCACAAATCAGGAGCCCCAGGAACCGCACGGACACTCGACCTCCCTGAAGTGCCTGGCATGTCGATCCAACCCTTGCTTCTCCACATGCTGAAAGCAAACGGAACTCCGGTGCCTTCAGGAAAAGCAAGGGCCTGTATTCAGCCCAGCGGTGACAAGCTGGTTAAGACACCTGGTTGCATGGTGGAGCACCGAGGTTCAACGCCAGGCTCCTGCTCCCGACTCTGGCTGCTTGCTATGGACACCCAGGGATAAAGCAGTGGCGGCTAGGTAATGGCTTCTAGCCCCCATAAGACATAAATGAAACGGGTGGAGGAGTTGCTCCGCCAGCCACACCAGTATCCCACAGGCACCAGTTCGAGTGCTGGCTGCTCTACTTCAGATCCAGCTCCCTCTTAACGTACCTGACAAAGCAGGGGAGAATGGCCCAAGTCCGTAGGCCCCTGTACCCGCGTGGGAGGCCCACAAGTTGTTGGCTCCCAGCTTTGGACAGCTCAGCTCTGGCCATTACAGCCACTGGGAGAACCATGATGGAAGAGCTCTCTGTCTCTCTGCGACTCAGGTGCTCCCTGTGGTGGGTGACGGTGAGTGTACCCTGGCCCCTGGCAGGCTCACGCCCCGAGCCTGGAGCCTGCTTTACCAGTCAGGCCAGACAGGAAGCAGGAGCTAGTTGCTTCCCTCTGCCGGCCACCAGAGATTCACAAGTTGTCACAACTGCCCGCTGACTGTACAGCGGCCCCTAGGCCATGGGCCCCTCACCTCTGGTGGGCTTTCCTCTTGCTCCATCACAAGGGGCTGAGTCACCAGGACACCAAGAAGGGTGGCCCACGTTTCTTCAAACTGGGTCCGACTGGTCCATCCTGGGAAGGCAAGCCCCACATCAGCTGGAGTCATCCTCCCACTGTTGTGTGGGCAGTGATGCTCACGCAGCGACCCCTTGGGACGCATCTCCTCCATCTTATCAACAAAGAGACCAAGACACACAGGCACGGGCCACACTGCCCAAGGCTGCCTGCCCAGCAAATGGCTCCAGCATTGGCAGCTTGGCTGAGCTGCCTACCATGTAGACAGGCCAGTCAGGAAGCCAGAGGGATGAAGGGGCACCCCAAAGCTGCTCCTGAGCAGGCAGGAGGCACTTCTTCTGTGCCTCCCAGATGGGTCAAAGACCTTCCTGGTGAGCAAGGTGCCACCTGGGACCCCTGTGTCCCACATGAGTGTACACGTCGGCTTCCTGCTGACATGTACCTTGTGGACAGCGGTAAAAGGACTCCAGCAGTCCAGTTTGTGCCACAACACGGGGTCCCAGCCACACGCCCAGCTCCCGGCTTCAGCTCCTTTGCCTCCGGGTGCCTCTGGTCCTTAGGGCATTGGGGAAGCAAGCCAGCAGATGGAAGCCCCTCTGTCTCTATGCTCCTCAACTAAATACATTTTAAAAAGTCTCTCCTAAAATTCAACCATTAAAGTAGGCTCAAGACTGCACAGGCCCATGAAGCAAAGACCACAGAACCATGCAGCATCTGAGTGACCAGGGAGGGGTGCCGGCGCCCTGCGTCTGAGTGACCAGGGAGGGGTGCCAACTCTGTCTCAATGAAGCTTCACTGCAAGGTGAAGACACGATCTCTCAGGTGAGCACATACGACCTGGTGGCTCACACAGCTAAGAGCCCACCCCAAGCCTCGTTCCCAGGCTGCGGCCACCCAGCAATGTGCAGCTCACAGCTGTTTTGGACGGCTGAGCTGCAGGCGTCGAGGGCCCAGTAGGAGGGGCCCTGCTGCTCACAGTGAGGTCGCAAGGCGCAGAGTGGGCAAGCAGACACCTGCGCCTCCTGGGGAACTGAACACAGAACGACACAGCGGCTGACGCGGGCAGGCAGATGTAAAGAGAGGCACATGTGATGACTTCCACAAGGCAAGAAGAAACATGGGCAAGAGCAGCAGGGAAGGATTCTAGAAGTATCCGGGACCAGACACTTCTGACCAGCAGCTCAAGAGAGAGCGCTCAGTGAGAAAGGGCGCTGCCTTAGGCTGCAGCGAGAGGGGAAGACGGGTCTAGGAGGTGAGCCTGCTGGGATTTCATTCAGGATAGGGCAATAAACTGTCTCACTCCTCAAGGGGAAGTTTCTGACAGAAACTTCTAGAATTAAAATCAACAGAAGCCTGGGAGACAGCTGAGGCAGACTCCCAGCTGGGCTCTGAGGAAGTGCCACAGCCATGTGGGCTGTTCTGGCTCCAACCTCACCTCAGGCCGCCCCTTCAGCCCCTACGGGGACCCCGAGGCAGCTCAGTCCACTGCAGGTGCCTATGCTAGGGGCACGGTGTGCAGCAACTCTGCAGCACAGATGACAAGAAGGCAGTCCCGACGGCCAGCCCGCCTGGGCGATGTGGCCGATCAGCAGCCAAGCCCAGGGTGCTCCCTCGGCGCGGCCTTCTGTTCCACCCCCATCTGGCCTCCCAGGAGAGCCAGGCCTTAGGCCCTTGGACGACTCGACATGTGAGGAAACATCATCGACAAGCCCGGAGCATGCAGCGGGTCCTTCCGCAGGGGCACCTCGGCAGGAGTGCCTTCAGGGTACTCACGAGTCCCGACCTAGGAAGCTGGGACCGACATCACTCGCATGGCACCACATCTAATCTCCCACTCTAGCAAGGAACTCCAGGTACCGCAGACTGGATTCTGACCTTACCGGCCACAAGCACAGCAGTCTGGGTGTCTTTCAGCAGATGCTTGCTGCCGTCTGACGACCCTGAAGGTCAGACCAGGCTTTCGCAGTGTGGTGATGGGGCAGAGCGAGGACAGGGCAAGCCCCAGGCTTACCCAGCGTGTTGATGCGGTAGATGAATTCCTTGAAGATTTCTTTTTCCTGAAGGAACTCCACAGGGATTTCGGGGAACACGGTTCCGAAATCCCCTCCTGGCTTGGGGGACCAGCCGAGTTTCCACACCTGGGAAGGTGAGAAGGTGGTGGCAGTACTGTCTGAGCCGCACAGCGGCCAGGAGCCAGCAAGCGCAGCTCCTCCTGCATGGGCCTCCCCTGGGCTTCTTCCCTGTCGGTGCTGACAGCCAGCTCCCAGCCCAGGCCTGTCACCTGCCCCAACACAGCGCGTGCCGCTGGGCTCCCTGTGGGCGTGCCTCTGAACTCACCCCCCGCGTCACAGACGCTGTCAGAGTAAGGGCGAGTGTCAAGTCCAGCGTCACAGGTGAATGGCCACTCAGGACGTAGAACCACCCCGTGGGCTCGCCAGCTTCGTAGGCAGAGCCAGAACCACACACACTGGGCACCCCACTCAGCGTGGCCAACGCCCCTCCAGTGCAGGGGCCCAGTGAGTCCTGGGCTCCCAGCCACCACAAGGCAGTTCCCAGGAACCTCCTCTGCTACCCACCAGGCCCTGTAGCTCACTTCTACTAGGAGGCAGTGCATCCCAGCACAGTCCCCAGGGACAAGTTGGGACAGAGGGTCACCCACAGCAAAGCCTGGGCCGCCGCCCTTGAGGGTGTGTCGGACGATATGGCGCCACATCGTGCCTGCCTGCGCCCAGGACAGGATGCAGTGCCCAGGACAGGCTGCGGTGCCCTGGACGGGCAGCGAGACCATGTTCTTTCTAGAACGCCTGTAAGCAGCCTTCCACTCCATTCTAGGCTGAGGGGCGTGCAGACTCACCAGTGGCGGAACCCGCGTGTAGCTGTTGACCAAGGGCAGGCGGGCCAGGCTGACCACAATGTTCCTCAGCAGGGCAGTGAGGAAGGCAGGCAAGTTGCTATTCCTCCGGTGACCCAAAGCCAGCACCGACTGCAGGCACTCGACCATCTCCGCCACCATCTCGCAGGCTGCACTGATGCACCCATGACCTACACACAAGCACGGGAAGCGCTTATGGCCCCCAGGCCCCGGCCCCGGCCTGGCCAGCGGGCACATCTGGATGTGCACGGGCCTCGGGGCTGCTGTGGGGCCTTGGGCATGACTCTGTCCTCTCCCACACAGCCAGCAAGGGCTTGCCAAGGTCTCTCCATCAAGGCTCTTCTGTGGCCACGGTGGGCAGCAGGCTGAGGAAGCCCCACAGCGTCTCACGTGGCACACTGAGTGGCCAGCAGCAGCACTTCCTGAACTGCTGAGCACCTCCAAGCAGGATGTGATCTACATCTAGACGGCGCGGCAGTTCACACAACTTCTCAGTACACGAAAGAATGTCTTAATGAATTAAGAAATCAAGCTGAAGAGAAATGGAGGTGGCATTAAAAACACCCACCGAAGGGCCAGTTCATACCCCAGCTGCCCCACTGCCCATTCAGCTCCCTGTTTACTGTGTGGGAAAGCAATGGAGGCTGGCTCAAGTCCGTGGGCACCTGCACTCATGTGGAAGACCTGGAAGCTCTTGGCTTCTGACTTCACACTGGCTCAGATCTGGCTGTTGCAGCCATTTGAGGAGTGAACAAGCGGATGGAAGACTCTCTGTAAATTTACTTTTCCAATCAAACAATCAATTAAAAAAAAATCCATTGGACAAACTATGAAGCGTCACCCCGTCCAGGTGAAAACAGCCAGGCTTACCCTCTGACCCAGACTAGACAAGCTGACCCACGGCGGCATGTGGAGGTCCACGGCCCGACAAAGGAGCCATCAAGTGCTCCGGCCGGCGGGGTGCTCAGGCCAGTCAGTGCTGTCTAGTGGGGTGCTCAGGCCAGCGGGGTGCTCCGGCTGCCTGCCCCATTCAGACCTTGGCAACATGGACGCCATCTCAGAGCAGCAAACTCTGAGTTAGAACTGAAATCACAGTAAGCTCTGCTGAGCACAGCTGGCAGGAAGAGCAAGTGCTCAGGGAGCTGGAGCCACACCCACTTGTTTTAAGATCCATTTATGTGATTGCTAGGGTGACAGAGAGAGACAGAAACATCTTTCACCCACTCATCACTCCCTGAGCGGCCCCGTCGGCACATCTGGCCAGGCAGGCGTCACAAGCCCAGCCCTGCAGCGGGACCCGCCCCCAGGCTCCCATGTATTCATCCGTCAGTTTTTCTGCTAGGTCTCTCACCACAGCCCAAGCTTGGACTCCTAAGGGTGCGCATTCCCTTTCCTGCCATGCGCAGGCCGCCAGAGGGCAGGAGTGGGCACGCTGGGTGGCCGGGGCAGTGGACTTCCACTGGGCTGCACTGGGGTGTGGCTGCAGTGAGCGTGCATGTGAAAGCTGCCAGAGGCTCCCGAGAACCAGCAAGAGCAGCTCCAGAAGCCACGCCGTCCACACCGCATGGCAAGCCTCACCGCGAAGCCAAGCCCCGGGCTGTTTTCATGTTACTTGTAGGGCGAGTGTCCCCAAACTCACTGTGCAAGCTGGGGTTCCCTGCGTCCTCCCGGACGGCCTTTGGAGTGTGCATCCTCCTCTCTGGACTGAGAAGCTGGTCTCCAGGCTGCACTGCAACTGCAAGCACAGCACAACAGAGTAGCTGTCTCATGCTCCCCCGTCACTTCTCACTCCAACGCTCACACCTGTGTGGCCCGTCAAAGTCACCGAGAGACTGTTAAATGACACCCAGATTTCCTAGGAACAATTACAGACTCACAGAAAACACCCAACGATCCCAGACTTGAAGCACTCAGTCCCAGATGTGTATGCGTCTGGCCCTGGACATCCCGACCTCACGGCCTCCCATGAGCCATGCCTGGCCACTGCCCCTGGACATCCTGACCTCGCAGCCTCCCACGAGCCAAGCCTGGCCACTGCCCCTGGACATCCCGACCTCACGGCCTGGCACTGCTTCCCCTGCAGGCTTTATCGGATGTTGCATGATTCATTACTGCTAATAGTATCCCTGTAACCTCCCGCAAGAAATCTGGCTTTTAAACAACAATTCTTGGATCTTCATTTTCAAGTTGACTACAAATGCACAGATGAAAACAATTTAAACAATGAAACATCAAAACATTACTCTATAATGTTTAATTTGAAAATACAAAACTTCAAAACGTCTTCTAACATGTAAACCATAATAAACAATTTTTAAAAATGTTTGGCTAATGACCCTTCCCGAGGACACTGTTCCTTTTACAATACATTAATATTACAATACAGTATAGAAACAGGCGCTTCAACTCCAACCAGAAAAAGTAATCTTTTGAATAGAATCATCTTATTCTTCCGATCATTTAGGAATAAAAACAGAACGTGAACCGAGAGCCAGAGATCAAAGAGGCATAAAGCTTGGAAGTATTTCTTAGGAAAACAGGACTCAAAAAATCTACATCAAATGGCCAGGAGGGCCAATTCCAGCTGCATTCCAGGGCAGACCCCAAGGCCCCCTGCAGGCAGGGCCCGTCTCAGCCCACGCAGCCCAGTTCCTGACTCAGTAACTCACACCATGCAGGCGCCTGTGATTCCTTGCTGCCTGCCAGTACCTGTCACGGACGGCATGCACTTACCAGCTTCCAGGATGAAGCGCACGCAGTGGATGAGGGAGCAGGCGTGGGTCACAAACTCGGCGGAGGAGACCACAGCCCAGAGGCCGGGCAGCTGCAGGGCCAGGCAGCAGCAGTCCAGTCCCGCCTGCAGACCCAGACTCAGTGGGATCCGCTCGTGGATCAGGTGCCACGACAGGGCCTGTGGGGAGACAATACCTGTGCATACACTCCTCCCAGCAGCCCCTGGGAGGGAAGCGTCTGTGCAGAGGCCAGCGGGGCCCAGCTGCCCAGGGTTGTGCTTCCTGGCCACTGCACACATACCCACATCTCTCCGGCCAGTTCCCAAAGTTCTGCAAAGTTCCCAGGCCCCACTCTGTCAGAATGCCTACTATGCCCAGACACATCTTTTTCCTTTTCTTTTGGGGGCTCCATTTGGGGACCCCAGCTCCCAAGCTGCTGCTTACCTCAAGTGTCATCACTACAAACTTCACTGTGTCCCTCTCCTTCTCCGGAGGAAGGTGCAGACAGGCAGGTAGCCTGGAGGTCAGCACCAGGTACTGCGCCAGGGCCCGAGCCAGCGTGACCAGGGCCTGGTAGAGTACAGCATCTCCTGGAAGGCAAGACCACTGTGGGGCTGCAGCCAGCAGCACGGACAGGCCTCTACCGGGGAGGCTGCAGGCTCTAGTACAGACAAGCCTCCACCGGGGAGGCCACAAGCTCTGCCCGAGTACGGACAAGCCTCTACCGGGGAGGCCACAGGCTCTGCCCGAGTACGGACAAGCCTCCACCGGGGAGGCCGCAGGCTCTGCCCGAGTACGGACAAGCCTCCACCAGGGAGGCCGCAGGCTCTGCCCGAGTACAGACAAGCCTCCACCGGGGAGGCCGCAGGCTCTAGCACAGACAAGCCTCCACCGGAGAGGCCGCAGGCTCTGCCTGAGTACAGACAAGCAGCACAGACCCTGCCTCTGAGTGGCAGGCGCTGAGGCCTGTAACGACCGGATGAAAGCGTCAGCCATGCCCACCTGCACACCCCAAGTCTAGCCCCACTCTCCTCACGAGCCTGCACCCTGATAAAGTCGCAGAGCTAGAAGCCCAGTGTTGCTCCTTGGTTATCCTGGCAAGTGCTCTCCACGTACTAGATCCAACGCAAGGACTGTGCATTTGCCGAGTACAAACTACCGCCGGCGCCCTGCAACCTGCAGTTGTGTCTGAATTACCAAACAGACGGCTCATCTTGCTCCAGTAGGCTGTGGGCTCTACAGGCAGGAAGGGCTGGAAGGCTTGGTGGGCAGCAGGCAGCTGCTGGACGAGGCTGGCCACCCGGTCCAGGGTCACTGCCCGGGCTGCTTCAAAAAGTGGGCTTTGGTGGCCACTGGATATCTCACTCATGCCGAGGCTTAAGCACGGAGCTAACAGGCTCAGGTTGAATTCCTAAAGTTGAAGCATTAAGGGTTAAACAAAGATTATAATCTTTCAATCAGACAAGAAAAAACAATAAAGGATGATGTTATACCAAAGAACATCAACAATTCCATCTCACATACGCTCAATTCACTGCATAAAAAAGGTATTTCAAACAGTTCATAAAACATGGAATTAAAAGGAAGTCTAATTATACAAAAAATTTGAGATCCAGGCACAGTATTAATTTATGAATTTCTAAAAACCTCATATGAATTTCAAAATGTTTATACCAATGTGAAATTGTTTTATTTCTAATTTATTAAAAATTTGTTTCTCTTACTTATTAGAGAGAGCAATATGACAACCAGCCAGGGTTCCCTTTGCTAGTTCACTCTCCAAATGCTCCAAACAGCCGGGACCAGGCCAGGCTGAAGCTAGACCCCAACGTGGCTCCCGGGGTGGGGGGAAGCGACCCAACTACAGGAGCCACCACTGCGGCTACCCAGGGCGGAGAGGAGGCGGCCAGGACGGGGGCAGAGCTGATCCCAGAGCAAGATCCGGGCATTCCAAGTAAGACCTCAACCGCCAGCCTAAGGCCTGGTCCAAGTGTACCTTGTAATTCCAGTCTCCATGAACTTTAAAAAACAATTCCCTTACTTCTTTTTCCCTTAAAAAACAATGTTTTGAAAAACATTCCCTTACTTCTAAACTCTCTGATACTTTAATTTTGAAATAATTATTTTTGACATGTTTAAAGTAGTTTTTTAAAAGATATATTTAATTTGTATGGAAAATAAGATTTATAGAGAGAAGGAGAGACAGAGAGAAAGTTTTTCCGTCCACTGGTTCACTCCCAAGTGGCTATGCTGGCTGAAGCTGAGCCCATCTGAAGCCAGGAGCCTCCTCTGGGTCTCCCCTGCAGGTGCAGGATCCCAAGGCTTTGGGCCACCCTCTTCTGCTTTCCCAGGCCACAAGCAGGGAGCTGGATGGAAAGTAGAGCAGAGACGACAGGACACAAACCAGCGCCCCATATGGGATCCTGGCACGTGTAAGGTGAGAATTTAGCCACGGGGCCACTGTGCAGGGCTTAAAGGTGGTTTTTTGTTTGTTTGTTTGTTTACAAACACACAAAGAGAAATATTATATCCCCAAATGGCTGCAACAGTGGGAGCTGAGCTAGGCTGAAGCCAGGAGCTTCCTCTGGGCCTCTCACGGCTGCAGGGACCCCCTTAGGCTGTCCCCCACTGCGCTCCCAGGCGCTTTACCAGGGAGCTGGGTCAGAAGGGGAGCAGCTGGGACACAGACAGACACCCAGATGGCATGTAGGCATCAAGGCAACGGTTTTTAATTGGCTAGAAATCAACTTATTCATTAAATGATTTCTAAAACATTTAAACTGATAAAAATACAAAATCAAGACTAATGTGTCATTCAAGAAATCAGTAAACGCAAAACATTTCTAATGTTTGAAAAAAAGTTCAAAAGCAAAGTACCATATAAATGTCAAAATCTCAGTTAGAAAATTAACAAGCTTAGGAGAATTTATATTGTTTTGCCTTTTTATTTTCTTCCAGCCTGATTTTTTGGTCATCATTTTTAAAGTAGACTATCCATCTGAGTTCAATATCCACAAAAGTCAAAATGGGCCTTCCTGTGACGGAGCCCCTGCAGCCACTACTGGTCACTAAGCATTGTCCCTGCACGGTCTTTCTATGATCTGACTGTGGGCTAATTCCCGTCTCACAGCAACTGACATGACCACCCGGCAGCAGGCTCTGTGCTCCTGACCCCGCGTGCGCCTGACGGGTGCTCCCTGCTTCAGTCTGACCCTGCGTGTGCGCCCGACGGGTGCTCCCTGCTTCAGTCTGACCCCGCGTGTGCGCCCGACGGGTGCTCCCTGCTTCGGTCTGACCCCGCGAGCGCCCGACGGGTGCTCCCTGCTTCGGTCTGACCCCGCGTGCGCCTGACGGGTGCTCCCTGCTTCGGTCTGACCCCGCGTGCGCCCGACGGGTGCTCCCTGCTTCGGTCTGACCGCACGTGTGTCTGAGGAGGTTCCATGTCTCAAAAGGACAGACTCTGTTTATGGCTGATGAATTGGGGTGGATCTTGCTGAGGAGCCCGGTGGGAGTCCCAGGGTCACCGGGCTGACCCTCCCAAGGCCGCTGGTTGGACGAGCACAGCTCCTGCCCTCTGCGTGTCCAGGTTTACCAGGTGGCCTCCACGCATGTGTCTGTCTTCATCAGACACCAGACCACGGCCCGTGCCCCTCCCAACTGTATGCTGCCACACACCTTCCTCCACGTCGGCACTCCACATGAGCACCTGAAGTGCCCTCCAAATCCCCTTCTGGTGCCTGGGAAAGCAGCCGAAGCTGCCTGAATGCCTGGGTTAGAGACCAGAGGAGGTCCCTGGGTCCTGGCTTCACGTGGCCCAGCGGACACGATGGCCATGAGGAGAGTGGACTGGTACATGGAAGGTTTCTCCCCTTCTCTCCGTGACTCTGCCTTTCAAGTAAACAACTTTAAAAAATGAACAAACAAATAAAACCCCCTTCCCCCAGGGGATCTGCTTGAATGTTTTACCCAGTTAAAAGGCTGACTAATGCACCAGCCCTGCCTTCTGGAGTCCTCTTCTTCAGTCTCGGTGGTGCAACCAGGCTGGGCTGCACCAGTCTGAGCCCGCCCCAGCCAGCCTCAGAAGGAACGTGGCTAAGGTCGCAGCCGAGCAGCCCAGAAGGGAGGAGGCCTCACTCCTTGCAGACCCTTCCTGAGGAAAAGCCACGAGTCGCAGACCTCCTGGCTAGTGCCTTTCAACATGAAGGGGTGAGGATGGAGTGGGGAGGAGGGGGAGCCTGGAGGTAGGGTAGGGGAGAGGAGGGGGGATGCAAGATGCTTCGCGAGGGACCAGAGCGCCACCAACACAGCAGCAGGAGTTCCTTACTGAGCTCACACGCTGACACCAAGGCAGCCGCACCTTCCTCTCCAGAGTCAACCTAACCCCCACTTTCTCCTCAAGCTCACAGAGGATGAGGTTAACACCTGCCCCTCTGGATTATACTGTGGCTAAAGACCAAGCTGGCCTCGTTAGGATCCTGTGTCTTATCCCAGAACACAACCCTCCATGTGCGCCTGCTAAAGGTCACATCATGGTGACATAACGTAGTGGAAGTTGGGGTACACACCCACGTGGACATAGAGATCCACACACCCACGTGGACCTAGGGCTCCACATACCCACGTGGACATAGGAATTCTCACACTCATACAGACCTAGGCTCTATGCACACCCAGGGTCCCAGGTGCTCTGTCTCCCTGGCCCTCCTAGTTAAATGCTCTTTAGACTCCCTGGTGTGGGTCTGTAGTGCTCTGTCCTCCTCCTGTGCCCACTCCTGAACGAAATCTCCTCTGCCCACTGCTCTCATACCGAGTTCATCATGATGGCTGTCAAGTCTTCGGAAGGAAGCCGCTTCAGCAGTTCGGCACCTTCCAGCAACGCCGAATCTGACCTGGTCCAACACTGGGATTTGACAAGACGAATGTACCAGTCCTAGGAAGGACAATGGGCAGAAGGGAATGTGAATGGACAAGTACCTGAGGGGCTTCTCCCTGGGTGGGGTCCTGGGCTGCAGAACGCCACACCTCAGGGCTTTCCTGTGGACTTGCTGCTACGCATGGGGCCCCACCATTACTTCCTTCACCTCGGGGACTTGCAGCAGTCCTTGTAAGCTGGAATCCTGAGGGTCATCAGCCCTGCTTGGCCCGCATGCCACCTGTCACCCTGCACAGGTGCCTGCCCTCTCGTCTCCATGGCGTCCTCACAGAAAGGGGAGAACACAGGACATAATCCTCACTTTCCTATCACTGGGCTACTGGTTTTTGAAACTCAAGCATTTTCTCCTGGTCCCCACTGCAAGGTGTGAGCAGGAAGGGGTTGTTGGCAGTGCAGCCTTTGTTCACAGCCCAAGGGCCACACGGCCTGTGTGGCTGCAGCTGGCGGCACACCCACCACGCTCCTGCTGTGAGAGTCCACGCCAACGCCCTCTGCAACCCCCAGGCCCCACCGTGTCTCCACGTGGCGCCCAGTGACCAGGCTGGGCGTCCACACATCACAGTGCACTGAGTCCCCCCTACGCAGTCTGCATTAGACGCAGGGGGCAGAGGAGCCAGGAGCTCCACGCGAGCCCCAGGATCACACAGGGATGCTGGACACTTACTTTATCTGGACTCACTGCTTCCAGGGCCATGTGCCCATCCCCATCCAGCGGGTGGGACGTGACCGGGGGTGAGGGGCTAGGCGAGTCCTGCACGGTGGACAGACGGAACCTGTCCAGCAGGGAATAGAGCCTTTGGTGTCTGAAACCAAACACATATGAGAGATGGTACAGTTCACCCTTTGGCTTAATTTCAACTCTGCAAACAAGGATTCTAGAAGTATAGGACATAAGGAAGATGTATTAGTGAGTTCTCAAAGACAGATACTCTTTTTTTTTTAAGATTTATTTATTTTTATTACAAAGTCAGATATACAGAGGGGAGGAGAGACAAAGAGGAAGATCTTCCGTCCGATGATTCATTCCCCAAGTGGCCGCAACGGCCGGTGCTGCGCCAATCTGAATCCAGGAGCCAGGAGCCTCTTCCGGGTCTCCCACGTGGGTGCAGGGTCCCAAGGCTTTGGGCCGTCCTCCACTGCTTTCCCAGGCCACAGGCAGGGAGCTGGATGGGAAGTGGGGCTGCCGGGATTAGAACCGGCGTCCATATGGGATCCCGGTGCATTCAAGATGAGGACTTTAGCTGCTACGCCACGCCGCTGGGCCCAAGATGCTCTTTTTAAAACTCACTAATCTTCAGAGACAGATTCTAATTAACAGCCAGGAAAGCAAAATTAGGCCCGAGACTAGTTCTACTTTGTACAGTGTTTGTCCCACTCAAGATCACCTACTTGAAAGTTGCACGAAAACTACTCCAGGGTCTTGTGCAATGGCTCAGCGACTAAATCTTCACCTTGCAGCTGCCAGAATCCCATACAGGCACTGGTTCATGCCTTGGTTGCCCCACCTCCCATCCAGCTCCCTGCTTGTGGCCTGGGAAAGCAGTGGAGGACGGCCCGAGGCCTTGGGACCCTGCACTCGCGAGGGAGACCCTGAAGAGGCTCCTGGCTCCGGATCGACGCAGCTCTGACTATGGCAGCTACTTGGGTAGGAAGCCAGTGGATGAAAGATCTTTCTCTGTGACTCTCCTTCACTTTATAAAACTGCCTTTACAATAAAAATAAATCTTAGAAACAAACAAATTCTACTCTATTTCCTGAAGAGAGGCAATTTAAACCATCTATGGCCATTTTACCCAAGAAAAGAACCATGTTTTCTGACACAGGATTTCCACAATCTTTTATAACCTTCCTCACCTGGGAAGAGACCCCAGGGCCTGTCTGACCTCCTGGTGGGTGCATGGACGGCCACTTCACAAGACAAACTGCAAAAGAGCCTGGCCCTGCAAACGACAGTCAGCCCAGCCGAGGCCTGCCTGCCTCCCAGACGGCATCCCAAGGCGAGATCAAACTCACAGCCCAACAACAACCTTCTCTCCCACACACATTACCACAAGCCCTTGCAGGGATACAAGTAAGAACTTCTCTAAGCTAACTCTGCACTCATGGACACAGGTAACCATCACACAGGTGCAGATGTCTGAGACGCCAAGACTTTGTCAACAAATGAGCTGGGCATCAGCTCTGAGGAGAGAGAAGTGTGCTAAGACACAGATACAACTCCGGCATGACAACAACTGGCCCATCTCCTTAATGAAGTATTGCCCTCCAGGAGTGCAGGCACGTCCCCTCTCACCCCACAGGCTTGTGCCACTGCTTGGGGTCTCAGAATGTCAAGCCCAAGTACTTGAGATGAGGCCGACACCCCACCATCCAGGCCTGCACTGGGCCTGTCCAGGGAGCTCGCCCAGTCCCCCACCATCCAGGCCTGCACTGGGCCTGTCCAGGGAGCTCGCCCAGTCCCCCACCATCCAGGCCTGCACTGGGCCTGTCCAGGGAGCTCGCCCAGTCCCCCACCATCCAGGCCTGCACTGGGCCTGTCCAGGGAGCTCGCCCAGTCCCCCACCATCCAGGCCTGCACTGGGCCTGTCCAGGGAGCTCGCCCAGCCCCGTACCATCCAGGCCTGCACTGGGCCTGTCCAGGGAGCTCGCCCAGCCCCCCACCATCCAGGCCTGCACTGGGCCTGTCCAGGGAGCTCGCCCAGCCCCCCACCATCCAGGCCTGCACTGGGCCTGTCCAGGGAGCTCGCCCAGCCCCCCACCATCCAGGCCTGCACTGGGCCTGTCCAGGGAGCTCGCCCAGCCCCCCACCATCCAGGCCTGCACTGGGCCCGTCCAGGGAGCTCGCCCAGCCTCCCATCCCCCCGTACAGACAGATCTTTTCATCCCGAGCTATCTGACGTACCCAGCATTACCTCTGCGCGAGCCCGCTGCTCTGCAGGTATCCCTGGATCCTGGTTAGTTCTTCCACTGGCAACTGGGCCGTGCTGCTCTAAACAGCAAGAACATGTTAGTGGGTTTATACCACACAACAGGCCAACCCCACATCCATTTTAGAGAAGAGAAGGAGGTGTGTGGATACCACTGAGTGACTAGACAAACAGGACAAGAACGAGACACGCACAGTGCCCGTTTCCCGAGCTGGCCACCCTCCCTGCTGAGCTGTCAGCAGGGCACTGCCAGGCCCGCATCAGTACCTGCACGTTTGCAGCCAAGAGCATTTCCACTCGGCGACAGGCCAGGGTGTCCACCATGCGTGCCAGCACGCGGAACGGGGTGCACAGCAGCCTGTCCACGTACAGTGTGAGCACAGCCCCCGACTGGCTCAGGTGGATCCCTCCCAGGCACTGCAGGGTCTTCCTAAGTGTGGTTGGCTGAAGGAACACGATGAGCAATTAGCATCTTTCCGACTGAGGACCCGGCAGTCCCGTGTCTGCAAGGACACTGACTTACGGTCGAGAGGTTTTCACAACGGGACTGGATAGCCTGGATGAACAGGCCGCTGGCTGCAGAGTTGCGATGCACGGCGCTGATGAAGTCCTGCACGGGAGGCTCGTGGGACAGGCTGATGAGGTCCTGGACGTGGTTCACGATGAGCCACGTCAGGTGCTCGGAGTCATGCAGGTTCTGACACTGCGGAACAAGCCCACGTCACCCCGACTGCCAAGGCTGGCCTGGGGCGCAGCGCCAGCGTCCCCGACAAGGGCTAGCCCGAGTCCCACTGCTCCACCTCTGATCCAGCTTCCCACAGATGCGCCCAGGTGTCTGGGGTCCTGCACCCATGTGGGAGACCTGGATGGAGCTCCTGGCCCAGTCTGGCCTCAGCCCCGGCTGTTGCAGCCATTTGAGGAATGATCAGTGCATGGACAATCTCTTCCTCTGTAACCGTCTTCCAATGATATAAATAAATTTTTAAAAACTGCCATCCCCACTGGGGGTGAACATGTGGGTGGAGGATCACTCTCTCCCTCTTTCCCTAATTTCCTCTCTTCCCCTTACTCTGCCTTTCAAATGAATTTTCATTAAAAAGGATTTCAAACAAGAGCTTACTTAAACATCTTAATTTGTAAATAAATTTAGACACCAGAGCCCCACTAGGCCGACCTCCTTAGCTTGTTGGTAAGATTATGCATTACTCCATGGCTTCTCTGAAGTGAACAGTGCAGCACACTGCATGGCCCAAAGCAGCCAGGAGTGACGTGCGTGAGGTCTGAGCAGCAGACTCCAGTGACCGGCGGCCCAGCTCCCACCCAGCGCCAGGGCGGCCCCCGCACAGCCCTCTTCAAACTCACCACGTAATCGCAGAAGAGGACGAGCGCCCCCCTCCGGACGATCTCTCTGTTGCACACTCCAAGGCCCGCTGCCGCAGCGGGCTCCTCTGCACACACCTGCGGCCCGAGCAGCTTGGTGCTGGACAGACTGTGTCGCCTGCAGGACCAACAGAGGACTGGGGCTGTTGCTGGCACAGCAGGACACACACACACATGTCACAGGGCTGCACTGAGCTCCATTCTAACACAGTTATTTCGAACATGACCGCATCCGGGGTGGCTGGCTACGTGGCCTGCTGCTGCCATGTGCTCAGCGGGCAGCAGGGAATGCGTGCTGTGCCCGCTGAGTGTGTGGCAGACCTGAACTGAGCCGCTTCCCGGCTCCGACACGTCCCTGCTCCAGCCCGTGCCGGTGGCATGAGGCAGCAGGTGAGCATGAATGAATAAATACAAAGTCCCCCGTCTGCCACGGCTACTTTCAACTGGCAGAAAGAAAACCTGTAGCGTGGCCAGCGGCTAAAGTCCTCACCGTGAATGCCCCGGGATCCCATATGTGCACCGGTTCTAATCCCAGCAGCTCCACTTCCCATCCAGCTCCCTGCCTGTGGTCTGGGAAAGCAGTGAAGGACGGCCCAAAGCTTTGGGACCTGCACCCGAGTGGGAGACCCGGACGAAGTTCCTGAATCCTGGCTTCAGATCGGTATAGCACTGGCTGTTGTGCTCACTTGGGGAGTGAATCATCAGGCGGAAGATCTTCCTCTCTGTCTCTCCTCCTCTCTGTATATCTGACTTTGTAATAAAATAAATTAATAATAAAAAAAAACCCATACCACATGTGTGCGCCTCCCACACCTGCATGTGCACACTGCCCACGTGGCACACAGGTCACACACTTGTGCTCATACTGCTGGGCTCTAGCACAAGCTTCATTTGTGCATCAAAACATGTCTCCTTGGGCTCAGCCTGGCGGCAGAGTGGGTGAAGCCGCAGCCTGCGACGTCTGCGTCCCTGCTGCTCCAGCTCCCTGCTAACAGCCTGGTCAAAGAGCTTGGGCCCGACACCCGTGTGAGAGCCAGCAGGAGCTCTGGGCTTCAGGCTGACCCAGTGCTGGCTGCTGCAGTCACTGCGGGGCAAAATGGCAGATGGAATACCTTTCTTCCTCTCTCTGTAAACCTCAAAATAAATAAATAAATACTTTGGAAATGTCACTGTCAGTGCTTCAGCCAGTTCTTGCAAAAAACTGTCAACTACAAAACCATTTATTTCCAATTTCCAGTTGTCCTGGTAACGCCCTAGTCTCTGGCTGTCCACAGCCCAGGTCTAGAACATCCCTTAGGGTCACAGCGTGTAATCACAGCTGCTTCTTTCCATTCAAACGACTCTGCCCTTCAGCATAGTGACACCTCGAAGCGCCCAGGGGAGTCATCCCGAGCTGCTCACTCCCGCCAATTCCTCCGGAATACCATCACACGCACAGCCACCCGAGGGGCCAGTGAGCAAGTGGGCACTGCTGGGCTGCGCTGAGGCTGTGCACGCCTTCACAGGTCCTCCCGCACGCGAGCACTAACTCGGGCCCCAGCACAGCTTGGCCTGCAGCATCTGCTGTGACACAAACGCTCAGGGGCTGCAGATCCACTTCACTGCTGGCCAAGCGACCCTCTATCAGAGGGTCAGTGCCTGTCCATGCTGCTCCCATTCAGATCCAGCTTCCAGCTACTGCCCTGGAGGGATCAGAGTGGTGACCCAGTGGGTCCCCTGCCCTGCCATGGGAGACCACCAGGGGAGGTCCAGGTCCCTGGCTGAGACCTGGCCCAGCCCTGGCTGGGGTGGTTTCGTGGGGAGTACACCAGCCGAGGAAAGGTTTCTCTTCTACTTTCCAAATCAATCAATCAATCAATAAACAAACATTAACACACAAAACCAGCGCTTAGGCCCCTGTCCCTGCTGCAATGGAAGCGAGGACAGGGCTGGGACCGCCCACAGCTCCTGTGCTGCTCAGAGCAGGCCCGCAGCCAGCAGCACTGGGGCTCCCGGGGTCAACCTTCCGTCAGCAGTCCTGTGACTGATGGACACACACACACTGAAGAGGCAGGTGGCTGTCCCCCTGGCGTTTCAAGTCTTCACCCCTGGGACAGGCCTGCACCCTCAAGCCCCATAGCCCCATGCTGGGGCAGGAGACAGCTGTATTCCTCAGCAGACTGCCACCCACAGCACAGAGCAGACCGCTCAGGGCCACAGACTGGCCTCTTGTGGCCCAGCTCTCAGCCCCGGGCAAAAGAGCTCCGACACTCACATGCCTGTTTCCAGAACTGCTCGTCCTGGTGCAGGCTCCCAGCTTCCTGCACACAGCGCGAGGACAGCTTGGCTGCAGGCCCCACGCGCACCAGTGTCTAAGCCGGAGCACCTAGAGACGTCTCAGACGCCTGTCACCACCAGCTGCTCCATTTTTTCAAATGGTTAAAAAATAAAAATTAAAAATAAGGTATTTGCAAGTAGCTTCACAGTCTGCCACATAATTAATTCATTAAGAATTATGAGGAGCACATTGAACTCATAACGTAGTTAAGGCATTGCGACACGTCTGGCTGTGGAGCCAGTTCAGAGACTAGCATCAAACGAGAGGCAGCCACGCTGACAAGCGGAACCCACAAGGTGGACGGTGCAAGAACTTGTCAGAGAATCACGCTGGACCACACGTCCCCTCCCACGGTACACGGAAGGCAGATCAAGTGTGGCAGACCTCACTAAGCCTCAGAAAGCGGGGAACGCGGACGCCTGAGCAGCAGCCACGTGTCCAGCCGCTCAGCACCGCGGGCGGGCAGCCCTACCTGGGCGTCTGCTGCACTTCCGCCCACCAGCGGTGGTCGGTGTGGTTGACCAGCAGCAGGATCTGACACCAGAGCAGTACCAGGGCCGGGTGCGTGGGCACCATGGAGCGCACCTGCGCATTCAGGCTCTCCAGGGTGTAGAAGCTGCCCTCACAGCTGTCACTGCTGAAGAGTCTCGTGGTGGCTGCTGTGATTCTCCGGAACATTCCTAGAACCAAACACAGTGAGACCCTTGGTCCAGCACCTTGCAGCTCTGAGATTCCATGCCGAAAAGACCCCGTGCACACCTAGAGCTCACCTGGGAAATCCCGAGACTTGTGAGCACAGACACCCCGCTCCACCTAGTGGACTCTCGCAGGGTCTTGCCCATCACTGGCTGGCACTGCCAATGTCCCCAGGTCCCCAAGCCCTGAGGGGGGCAGTCCTCAGTAGCAAATCACTGCAAGGGCCACCCGGAGGAAGCAGGGCTCCATCTCGGCCTGCGGACACTGACCCGAGGAACAGGAATATTCTATAGGACATGTGGGGCGTCCACCGAGCAGGCTGCTCACAAGCCACACTGCATGCAGCCCTGGGAGCAAACAGGACATGTGGGGCGTCCACCGAGCAGGCCGGACGTGGCAGGCTCACAGCTGCCCGCCCGCATGCCATGCTACAGGTGGCCCCAGCTCTGGGACACCTCGGTGCTCGGGGCTGTCCCCCTCCACATGCCCCTTGGCAGTATACAGGCTGCCTCCTGAGGTTGGCTCATGTCCAGGAGCCAGTCCTGCACAGAGCAGACACAGCACGAAAAATGGTGAGCCATATGCAGGGAGAGGGCAGGGTCCTTGCTCTGGCCAGGGCACCTCTCCTTGACCTCTGGCTCACCTGGCACCAATACAGTCAGCATCTTACTGCACCCCAAATGAGAAGGGGACCCTAGACAGGCAGGAACAAAGGCTGTGCTGCTTAAGAGCTCCACGATCTTGTGACCCTACAGCCTAGGCAATCCTGTGCCTCGCAGCCAGCAGCTGTCAGCCCTCGTCCTGCCGGTGGCCCCCTCACTGCCCACTCCCTGTGGGACTAACAGACACGCAGGCGGAGGAGCAGCGCTGCAGGACTCTAAGAGACTGCCAGCACGGGCTATGAAAGCAGATGGACAGGCCCAGGACAGCTGACCCTAGAGGTGCACTGGCTGGGGCCTCGGCTCCTTCACGGGTCAAAGCAACCAAGCCTGGGGCCTGGCACAATGGGGTGCACCAGAACGGGCCACCACTGCTCCTGGAACACTGCTGAGAGCAGTTCAGACAGTCATGGAGGTGGGCTTTGGAGGGGAGCACCCCAGGAAAGAGGACAATCTGGACAGGCTGCTTGGGGTGCTGAGGTGAGGAGTCACCTGGTGCTGGTGAGAGAGGGCCTGGTCAAACAAGAGGAGGAAACCCTGCAGGAAGCCAGCCATGCCAAGCGCAGTTCAATGCTAAAGCTGAGGTTCAGCAACTGGTAGGCCACTGTCCTAGAAGGTGATGCGAACAAATGACCCCAACCACAAAGGAGGTGAGCCCGCGGAGGGGAGCGCGTGAGTGGGGCAGGGATGAGGAGAGGAGGTGGGAGAGTGGACTGGGACTAGGCAGCTGAGAGTGTCGGCAGCGCTGGACGGCTGCGGGTGGCGAAGCAGCGGGAGCAGGAGCTGCTGCCCGTGGTGCGCAGGCGCAGAGACCTCTCTCCGGCAGGCGTTTGGCCCAGGGAAGAGGGAGCGGCCAGTCACGGAGCCGGCAGCACGGCCAGGGGAGAGGCCTCCCGTCCCCACACGGCTACAGCGCTCAGCGGGA
Source organism: Ochotona curzoniae (assembly GCF_017591425.1). Classification (NCBI taxonomy): domain Eukaryota; kingdom Metazoa; phylum Chordata; class Mammalia; order Lagomorpha; family Ochotonidae; genus Ochotona; species Ochotona curzoniae. The sequence continues at coordinate 1,212,239 of NW_024467118.1, read as the reverse complement.
GTGAAGAGACGAAGCCACATCTTGCCCAGTAACCATACGAGAGATGCCCAGACAGCAGAGGACCCAAGCCGAGACCAGGCCCAGGGGAAGCAGGCCAGGGACAGGGCAGCCTGCCGGCCAGGGGCCCTGTCCTCACACCAGGAGGACAGGAAGCTCTGGAAAGTTCCTCACCAACCCTATCAAGACACCTGCTTCAGTTGAATGATCGCCTTGTTCTCACTGTTCTCCTTACTGTAAACTGTCACAGATGGGGATTCATTCTTCCCCACTGCTGGCAGCTGGCACCCAGGCTGGCCTCTCCGGGGCCCTGAGCCCGAGGGGACAGGAGCCTTCTCCACCTCCTCCCGCCCTTCCTCAGCAAGGAAAGGAGCCCTGGGGCCCCCGGGAGCACCTGCGGCCGTCACAGAACCGAGCAGCAGCCTGACAAGGGGGGGATGTGCCGAGACCACGGAAGAAGCCTCCAAGGTGCTCTATGCACCACGTCCCCGGGGACTCAGGGACCGAAGCAGGGCCATCTGTGCCGAGGGCACAGGACAGCAGTCACCCACACCAGCTCTGTCACACCAGGCTGTGGCCTGGCATCACACACCAAAACGCTGGCCGCTATGGCTACCTTAAGAAACAGTGGCCATCCCAAGGGCAGCCTTGGTGCCAGGAGAGTCAGGGTGGCAGGCAGGGCCTAGGCTCTGGGAAGGTGACCACGGAAGCCGAGAGCCAGGAGGGGCAAAGGGGGAGGACCGGGGGTGGAAATTATGGAGGGAAGGGACAAGCAGGACTTGCCAACAGTGCCTGCAGCAGGTGGCAGGCGGCAGAGGCAGGCTTAGCATCCCTCAAGGCCCCGGTGCATTTCCCATCTCAGCCACCAAGGCAGGCACTGCTCCACTCCGCCCACAGCACAGGGCGGCCTGGCCACAGGGCCGCTCCATGTGCAGCAGCGCCACCCGGGGCCAGTCAGCGTGAGAGCACAAGTGCTGCACAACTCGCTCCCTGGGCCCCACGGTGCCCCTCCTGCCATCACCCCTCACCTGGAATCCCAGAGGGAAGAACCACTTCCTCTTCCTCCCAATGATCCCACTGTGGCCTAAAGGGCAGAAATGCTGGCCCTGGCACGGGCAGCAGGACAAGAGTGGTGGAAGTGCCAGAAGCCACCTGGCCTGGGTCTTCACCCGATGCAGATGAAGCCAGCCCCTTGTCCCCAGTGGAGAGAACTAGAGCAGAAGCAATCCCCACCCCATCCCCAACCCAGACTGGCAAGTGCTTGGCTGGCAGGCGCAAAGGGACACGGATACCAAGCGAAAAGCCACTCTGAAGAAGGGCCTTACTGTGCCCACAGGCCGGAGCTTAAAAGCAGCCACAGTGACAACCACCATAACAGGATTGCCTGTGGGGAACCCTCAGACACCAACACCCACGTGACTTGAGTGGGTTACCTGGACCAGGAAGTTTCTTCATGTAACCCTGGCTCATTTCACACACAGGTTAACCCACTTGTTGGTCCGTCTCCATCTCTGCACAGTGTGAACCCTGAGGCCACAGCTGCCACCCGGTATTTCTGGGGAACAAGGACCTGAAGCAGGGTCTGCACAGACCCCACACAGACCTGGCATTTTCCCCCAGTATTCAGCCTGGTTGAGGAAAGCTTCAGATGCCCAGGGCTGTCAGTGCTGCCACCTGGTGGCTGTACCCCACTGTCACTATAAACCTGTCCCTCTCGGGACACTCAGACCCATTCCAGCCCACACTTTGCAAACTGAAGGCCAAATATTTTTCGTGGCAACTGTGATTCTCCTACACTGAGTCTGAAACGGGAGAGCCACTTTGGTATAAATGCTAACCCCCACAGAGCAGGCAGAGCCAGAAACTACGCTGTTCTGTGTCCCGCTGCCCCACTTCCCATCCAGCGCCCTGCTTGTGGCCTGGGAAAGCAGCCAAGACAGCTCAAAGCCTTGGGACCTCGTAACTGCATGGGAGACCCGGAGCAGGCTCCTTGCTCCTGGCTTCGGACCAGCTTAGCTCCACCTGTTGCAGCCACTTAACGAATGAAGCAGAGGATGAAATATCTTTCTGTCTCTCCTTTTCTGTGTATATCTGCCTTTCCGATGGAAATAAATAAATCCTTAAAAACAAAAAGTTGGAGCAATGGATGGCCAACACACTCTCCATCAAGCAGACAAGCCTGAACCACTCTCCATCAAGCAGACAAGCCTGGGCCGCAGCAGAGCAGCCCTTGGGACGGAGAGGTGCCCTGAGCCAGGCTGGGCACGGCAGGAAGGCACTGCAATGACCACCAAACTGAAGAGAATAACCTATGACTTATTAGCACATCAGCACATGAGCAGTATGTTGACCTCCTGGCATAGTTTATCAATCTTATACTTACTCCAGCAATCAAAAGATCCTTTTGAAGCCCACAGAAGGGGCTGGTGTCGCAGCACAGTGACACCACTTGCAACATCTGTATCCCAGCCGGAGCGCTGCTTTGAGTCTTTGATCCAGCTTCCTGGTAATGTGCCCAGGGAAGCAGCAGACATCTGACAGCCACCAACACCCAGCGCACACTCAGCCTCCAGTCTCACTCAGCACGGTGTTCCCAAAGCCCAGCCCGCTGCAGCAGCTGCCAGACTGCCTGCCATCCCGGCTCCACAACAGGCCACACCTGCTTCGCTCGCGCACCCACCAGTGGACAGGTTTGGCTGCACACTGAGCAAGAACAAGGGTTGTCCAGTCCCCCTGCCCACCACCTACTTCCCGCTCCTTTCCAGAACACGTGGGAGTAGAACTGGGGGGTCTCGCAGCCCCAGCACACACACCACCGTGCAGAGCCCGCCCCTCACCTACCAGACTTGAAGATGTGGATGAGACACATGAGCAGCGTGCCGAGCTCCTGGCAGTAGAACGTGTGCTGCTGCTCGCTCATGTCCACCTTGAGCTGTTTGCTGACGATGTCCTCTAGCAGGATACCAACCAGCTGCACCAGGAACCTTCCGGGAGGGAGAGCACGTCAGACGACGCTCCAGGGCTCTCGGCCAAGCACGGAGGTGAAATAAAGCTTAGCTCAGGACTGCACGCCGTCCCAAGTGAAGGTCCATCACTCGGACGGACGCCCAGGCTCAGGGGACTGTTAAGATAGAATCCTGTCCTGCACATGCCGGAGCTCACACGCCCACCGCCAGGAATTCGAGGACCTTGCGTCTCAGCTACCTGCTTCAACATAACCCCAGGAGCCGCAGGCTCAGGGCGAGGCCAGAAGCACCTGTGTGCAGGCAGCGCTCGCTCTGGAGGGACAAGGGCCCCGACTTCACCAGTTATCCTGTCCTCAAGGAGCACCCAACCACTCAGGAGGCAAGACAACATGATACCACAGCATGCAGCGGGTGCCACCCACCTGAGAACAGCATGCAGTACAGCCAGCACGTGCCGAGTGAATGCAAGACGCAGAGCACGTTCCTGCATTGTGGCCCCACAGGGTAAACCTGTGATGCCAGTACCCACATGATTGCAAGTCCCAGCTGCTCCACTCCAATCCAGCTCCCTGCTACTGTGCCTGGGAGGCAGCCGATGATGGCCTAGGTACTTGGGCCCCTGCCACCCATGAGGGAGACCCAGACAAGGCTCCAGGCTGACAGCTTTGGCCTGGCACAGCCCAGTCGCTGTGACCACCTGGGCAATGAACCAGAGGACCGAAGGTCTTGGTCTCTTCCCTCTCTCCCTGTAACTCTGTCTTTGAACGATTCTCTGCCGGCAATGCCCTTGCTTACTGCCTGCCCCGGCGCAGCTGCCCTGCCTGTGTGGAGCCCTTGCTGCAGTTCCAACAACGACGAGGGAGAGATGTGCAGGACTCTGAGTGGGAGCAAGCACGGGCCGAGGCAAGGCAGCCTGGATTTAAACAGGAAAGCAGCTCAGAGCTGCAGCAGGAGGAGGCGTCCCTCTAGACTGCACGGCCCTAAATGACTGCGTGACTTCTCCCAAGGCAGGGGTCCTTACAGCTCAGACATAAGGCATACCTTGAAAATATTTCTTCTGGCAAATTCTTCATTTGTTTCTCTTCACTGTGTCCTTCCGCTGCGGCATCCCCATCCCCATTTCTCAGCCTGGCAATTACTGGACAGGAGATTAAGTATGGAGAGAAGGAGAGCTCCTGAATGCGAGCGAGAACAATGTCTTCCGTGGACTGGGAAATCAGAACCCGCAGGATGGCCAGGATCCCTGATGCCCACAGCTGCACGGTGCTCACAGACGCCTGGGGACAAGAGGTCATGTCACAGCCGAAGCACAGCCCAAGGGCCGCCCCCGCTGCCCACGCACGCGAGGCCGTGAAGCCCTGGTTGGAGGGCTCACCATGTGCATCTCTTAGCAACACCCAGACCTCTGGGAACTGGTCAGAAACAGAATCCCCAACCACACAGACTGGGCCTCAAGGTCTGGGGTGGCCAGTTATCCAACACCCTGGGCGAGGCCGGGACTCACCATCGTGCTTGGGGTGACAAACATACTCCGAAGAAGCATGTCCACCGGACGCAGGGAGGAAGGGGCCAAAATCTCAAACAAGGTATTTAGCACTCCAAGAGCTTCATGAGAGTCGATGTGCATCTGTGGAATTAAGCCCGTGCCACTGCCATGCCAGCCAGCAGAAAGGCCAGCTTCCTACACTCCCACATCTCAAGGGCAAACGGCCACAACCATCTCTTCACCTTCTAAAAAACCTTCATTTAAAAGGCAGACAACTGGGCTGGGGATGTAGTGCCCAATGCCCACAGAGCCAGACGGGGCCAAGCTCTAGCCAGGAACCAGAATGCCACCCAGACCTCACTGGGACAGGCACTCCAGCGGGGAGTGGACGGGAGCCTGACATCAGGCAACTTGCACTGGCCCCCCAGTACAGAATGCGGGCATCCAACCAATTCCCCCTTCACCTGAAAGCCTTTTAGATGGGGCAGTGAACAATGTAAACATTCCTCCAGAACAACACTGCACGAGCCACGGAAACCTCACACATACGCATTCTGAGAAAGACACACGGACACCATACGAACCAAGTGGAGCTGCCCGACTCGGCCGCCACCACCCCGGGACCTGCCTCCCATACACCTGCTTCCCGCACGTGCAAGCGCACGCTTGCCCTTGGCTGCCACAAAGGCTAGCGAGCTGCTGGACGTGTATGCCAGCCTTTCCCAAACTCCCACACACTGGCAGAGTTTGCTGGTTTGCTTTACAAAATGAGGGAAGTGTGACTGGCTCACACTTCTGTCTCCTGAGGGCATGTAACACAAAATGGATGGCTGTGCCAGGAGGCGCGGTCCCGACAGGCACCCGCCGAGGGCTGTGCCAGGAGGCGCGGTCCCGGCAGGCACCCGCCGAGGGCTGTGCCAGGAGGCGCGGTCCCTGCATGTACCCGCCGAGGGCTGTGCCAGGAGGCGTGGTCCCTGCAGGTACCCGCTGAGGGCTGTGCCAGGAGCTGTTGGGTCCTGGCCTCTCTGAAGGAAGCTGCCCCACAGGTGCACTGCCCCAGGACACAGTGTGGCCCACAGTGCTCCAGTCTGCCCTTGAGGTTCTGTGCCAGCTCCCTGCAGACCCTCCCCCTGGTCCCTTCCTGGCTGCGGAGTCTTTCCTGACGGCGTTGCAGGCTCCTGGCTTCAGCCTGGCCCAGTCCTGGCTGACACAGCCATTTGCTGAGGGAACTGACTAACACGAGATCTTGATTTTTGATATCTGTTTCTCTCCTTCTCCACTGCCTTCTGCCTTTGAAATAAATACATTAATTAAAAAAAACACGCCAATTATGACACCCCCATATCACACCTCTCATGCTGGAGTGTCCAGGTTAAACACTCAGCTCCAGCTCGTGCTGACACAGACCATGGGAGGCAATGGCGATGCCCATCCTGCTGGCTGTCTGCCACCCACACCCTCAGGAACCCCAGAACGGAGCCCCCAGTGGATGCGAACTCTCTGACTGCTGTGCAAATGAGCAGCTTGACCAAGATCCCATCCCATCGTGAAATCTTTGGTGCCCACCCCCTCAAGCTTCCACTCCCCGCGCCAACGCAGGGGACTCGGGCAGTAGCCCATGAGCGTGTTCCTTGTTCCCCTCAGGCAGTGCGGCCTTCATCCTCCTCTCTCTCGGCTTTGCTGCCCTTGTTGGAACTATGCATTTAGATCAGCTCCCATTTCTTTGCTGTGGCCGGTCACGTCTCCACTGTCACTGCCGTGCCCAGGACAGAGCCCAGCACCTGCTGAGCTGCCCCATCTGTCACGTCACCTTCACTGTGGCACAATCACAACAGACTGGACACTGCATACAAGGCTCACAGAGTGCCACTCAGGTCACCTGCGTCCCTCCACTGTGTGCGCGGTCTCGGGAGAAGCAGCCTGCTGGAGTCAGATAAGCCAGCAGCCAGCAGCACGGCGAGGTCAGCTGCCATCGAATGCCAGCGGCCCCGAGCAGCCTCCGAGGAGACGGTCAAGCGAGCACACGTGCCTGCAGACCAATCCAAGAACAGCCTCGGCCTTCGCAGGGCACCTGAAGGGCTCTCGGGGTCATCCTTGGCGGATCCCTGCTGCCCTTTCTTAGCCACAATGGGCACATGGCTTCCTGCATCCTGACACTCGAGGTACATGCCCTGCAGGAACGCCAACTGCTGCAGTACTGCCAGGCCGCTCCCACCACTGGCTGTGCCACAGGCTGACAGAGGCTCGCAGATAAGGACACGGAACTGCTCACTTGTACGTGAAACAAAAGGCCAGAGGCCAGAGCAAACCTATGACGGGCGCAATGACAGGGACAGGGCACCGAAATGGAATTATAGAGTACCTCAGTACCAGAGCTGGGCCATGCCCAGTGCCAGCATCTACAGCTGGGTGACAGTGGGTCACCTCCCTGGCCCCTGCGAGTGGTGCTTTCCTCACTCACAGAGCAGACAATGCCAATCTGATCAGGTCGCGGCAGAGTATCCCATGAGCACCCTATGAGTCCACTGCAGCTGCCAAGCTGACCACACACATCGGCCTTACAGCATGGCCACGCCTCCAAGTGCGGCACATCACTGTGCCCACGGCGAGCCGAGGTTCATGGAACCAACCTGCTGCCTGGCTAGCATCGGGAGGATGACGTCAGCCACCTGTCGTGACAGCCGCTTCCACTTGTCCTCGTTCTCCTTGTGACACTGCTGCAGGACGAGAATGAACATCTCCAGGACCTGCGAGAGCGCATGAGAGCAGTCAGCCACACGGGGGCAGAGGGCCCCCCAGCAGCCACATGGGGGCAGAGGGCTCCCCAACAGCCACGCAGGGGTAGAGGGCCCAGTCTGCCCAGCCGGGGCAGAGGGTTCCCCAGCACGCAGGGGCAGAGAGTCCAGTCAGCCTGGTCGGGGGAGAGGGCCCCCAGCAGCCATGCAGGGGCAGAAGGCCCAGTCTGCTTGGCCGGGGGAGAAGGCCCCCCAGCAGCCACGCAGGGGCCTTGGCCCAGCTCAGCTCACAGGTCCCTTGTGACACCAAGACCCTCAAATCCCTGCACTTATACTGCCTCATACTCAGCTAAAAGAAATAAGACCTTGGTCCTTGTCAAAAAAAAAAAAAAAAGGTGCAAAAAAGTCTTCAAATTATTTCAGATTTGAGATCTTAGGATTTGAAGACTTATCCCTTTGACCAACATGTTAGCTACCTGATAGCTGGGGGGGGAGGGGGGGTCCTCTGCTCCATCTTCTGTCTTCAACTGTCCTGACTGCTAGACAAACGGCAGGTGGTCTCCGGGCTCCCACCCTGGCACCTCTCCCGAGTGTGGAGGGCCCAAGGCAGGCCAGGCAGGCGTCCTGCTCACCTGATGGTACTGGACGAGTCTCAGCAGCATGGACACCACCACCTCCTTCTGGGTCTCTAGCTCTTTCCCTGCGTCAGCCTTGTTGGTTCCTCTCAACACGAAGAGGTCGTGGACGATGGGCTGCAGGGCAGGGATGGCTGTGGGGACACAAGGGTGTCCTCAGAAGCCGAAGGTGATAGGACACAGCTGCTCCGTCCCTGAGCCGCACACGTCAACACTGCACTGACAAATGCTCCCGGAGAGGCTCCTAGGGCCGGGAAAGGTCAACCCGGAAACAGCACTGCTTTCCACAGCCACAGTGGCATGCAGCCCACACAGCCTGCTGGTCTACCGGAAAGACTATTCACGGTGCAGAACACACGTAACCACACTACTTTGTCACGTGCTTTTCAAGTAAAGCCATCTTCTATACAAACAAGATTTCCTCCCATGGCATTTGGTCCAAAACAGAAGCTAAAAACAAATAAATAATCACCCTGTGATCATATGGGAAAAAATACAAAAGAAACACACTCACTCACCCGTCACTGACATGCACACACGCACACCTGCACACACCTGCATACACGTACACCTGCACACACACCAGCACGCACACACACCTGCACACACGCATACCTGCACGCACACCTGACACACACCTGCACACACTGGCACACCTGCATGCACACACACTGCACACACATGCACACCTGCACACACAATGGCACGTACACACACCTGCACGCACACACTGAACACACACCTGCACAAATGCACACAAACCTGCACACACGCACACCTGCACACACGCACTCCTGCACACACACACCTGCATGCACTCCTGCACACTCACACCTGCACACACACCAGCACGCACACACACCTGCACACACGCACACCTGCACGCGCACACACCTGCACACATATCTGCACGCACACCTGCACACAAACCTGCACGCATGCACACCTGCACACACACCTGCATGCACACACCTGCACACACGCACACCTGCACACACACCTGCACGCACACACTGCACGCACCTGCATGCACACACCTGCACACACGCACACCTGCACACACCTGCATGCACACACCTGCACACACGCACACCTGCACACACCTGCACGCACACACACCTGCACACCCTGGCACACACACCTGCACGCACACACACTGCACACCCTGGCACACACAGCCTGCTCTTATGAGCGGCTGTAAGGAGACGAACACTGCAGTGCAGCCGATGCCGAGGACAGGGAAAGGTGTATCGTGTTACCGTGTGTCACAGCCTTCCTCCCACTGGCCATGATGCCATCACAGAGCTGAATGATTTTGGGAATCCCAATGATCTGTTTGGAATGATAGCGTTCATAAGATAGCAATACCAGGAAGAAAAAGATGTTGGGAATAATGGCCTCTGATTCCCTGGAAACAAAAACATCCATTGAGGCATTTCCTCTTTGCACCTGGGACACACCGTCAGTATAACATTAACACGTGAGGCTCACTAAGCTGGAGGGCCCCCACTCAGCCCCTCCTCCCCGGCATGGCTCTGCAGCGGGCATGAGGACCCTGTGCCCTGGCGGCCCAGTACTGGTGGCACTGAGGCTTAGAGGACAGAATGAGTTGTCCCCAGTCACAGCCAAGGAGCTCTTGGGTGACAAGCCACACTCAACTTCTAGATTATGTTACCCTGTGTTTTAGGAACCCCAGAGACCACAGTTTTCAGGAATTATACTTGCAAATCTCTAAGGACATAGCAAAGACGAGCTGCGGCCATCTCTGAAGGCGCTCCCACGGAGCACACTGCCACAGAGTGGCCTACAGCTCCCCACCATCACAGCGCGACACTGTGACACGTGCAGGAGCAGCCAACAACAAATCTCACGGGCAGATGCTGGCTAGGGCTGCCCCAGTCCAGAGGTCCCTAATGTAGCAATTCTAAGGAGAACATACAGCATGTTCATCAGATTGCCATTAAAAACAAAAAGCAAAAAATACCTGAGCGTATTTTTTATACCATATAGATGTAAAGTATGAACATGTAACAGCCCCAAAGCAGGAGCAGCTGAGAAAGGCCTACCTGAACTGGCCCACTTCGATGTATTCAAACTGCTTCAGCAGGAACCCAATGAACACCTGTGGCCAAAGCACTTCCGTTAGCAAGAAGGCAGGCACGTGGGTCACCCCAACCAGCTGCCAGACCTACGCCCTCTACCTGCTCACAGGGTCACCCCAGCAGCTCCCAGCACCTACGCCCTCCACCTGCTCACAGGGTCACCCCAACCAGCTCCCAGCACCTACGCCCTCCACCTGCTCACAGGGTCACCCCAACCAGCTCCCAGCACCTACGCCCTCCACCTGCTCACAGGGTCACCCCAGCAGCTCCCAGCACCTACGCCCTCCACCTGCTCACAGGGTCACCCCAACCAGCTGCCAGACCTACGCCCTCTACCTGCTCACAGGGTCACCCCAGCAGCTCCCAGACCTACAGCCACAGTGATTCTATAACCTGCTTACAGAGCTGCAGAATGATAGTTACCATGGTTACAGGAAGTGGGTGGGATTGCTTCTGAGCCTTTTGGCTAAGATCAAGTGTAGGAAGTGGGTGGACACCACAGTGACCTCAGCCAGAGATCAGGCACGCCCCGAAGCAGCCAAGGCCACAAGTGATGGACAGCGGCCAACACTCCCTGTCCTCTCAGGACCCAAGTAGGGCTGACGCCAGCACCCTCGTCAGAGGGTATACAACCTTTGTCTCGGCCACCCAGCTTGTCTTTCCCACTTGCGGTCCTTTCCTCTCCTGCTCATTCCTCCACCGCACGGGAAAGGCCCAGGACGGCCTTCTCCTTGCATACTAAGGGCCTGTTTGTACTCGGGTGGTCAGCAAAGCTAATACACAACACTTCCAGAAATCTCTCTGAATGCAAGCTCACTAGATACAAAGGTGAAACCTCACTGGGAAAATTAGTGATGAATTCCAGGGGACATTAGGCAATGAGGCCTGCCAACAGAGCAGGGCGTACAAACCCCATGTGCCTGCATCAGGTCTTTGCCAGCGCTGGAGGAGAGCAGCTGCCTTCCACCTGACAGCGCTTACAAGATGAGCCCTGGGGCAGGACACAGCCACAGCAGGCGCACAGACCATCCTGATCTGAATGAGTGTGGGGCTCTGCTCCCATGTTCTGCTCCTGCTCCAAAATCCTACCACCTAGGGAACAGGACTACATGCAAGCCCCAGGTGCTCACAGCAAGAGGACGGTGTCACCAAGTAGAGGCGGCTGGGCACAGGCTCTTCTGTTTGCCCAGCTGAGCCAAGGCTGGAGCCAGAGCCAGGGAAGGAGGAGCTCAATCTAGATGCCCCACAGGGTGGCAGGAATTCAGCGTCCTCAGGAAGCTGGCATTAGGAGCCAGATGCAGGCACTGAATCCAGGCGCCTTGCGGCTACGTGAAACCACCTGTCCTGTATGTACCTTCCTCCCGGCCCAGGTCAGATGCAGAGTTTGGAAAGACAGAAGAGCCGTTCTGAGAAAGGACTATAGGTGGAATGACACTGAGTCCACCTGCCAGTCAGTCCCCTGAGCAGGAAGTCCTGAGAGGCCACATAGGGGCTGTGAGCACTGCATGAGCACAGCTTCTACCCACGCTCCTCAGAGCTGGGCAGTGGGCGCTGTCTCAGAGCCCCGGCTGTGGTCCCGACAGCCCTGCATCCACACTCCTGGTGCACCCAGAGCAGTCGCTCTTTCTCTCCCTATGGCCTACAGCGGCCAACCAGGGCTCCCACCCTCTGAATTCTGTCAAAGCTAAATTCTGCCATGAGCAGCAAAGAGCCTGTGAACAGATGCTCCTCCCCTGGCTTGTGGGAGGGACTCTGGGCCGAGGCCAGCTGCCCCAGCACTGCCCTGCCTGTGGGAAGAGCGCGTCATGAACGTGAGGCGCCTACAGGCAGATGTGTGTCTAGGAGAGCAGAGAGGGGACCCTTAGACTGGAAATTTCCTGTCATACAGGGTCCCGGCCAACTGTGGATGGCTTTAGGGCAGCACCATCTGCAGGCAACTGATGGCAAGGCTGGTCTGAAATGAATGCATGCCATGGAGACACAGCCAGCACAGAGGAAGGTCGCCGGCAGGAAAGCTCCCACGCCAAGTCCAGACCCGACCTCAGTCACACGCAAGCACATTAAGCCCCTTTGTGGAGAGGCGAGCTGACTTTCTGGAGCCTTGCAGGCACAGACCAACTTCCTCCACTAAGTCTCTGTGAACTCATCACCAAAACGAGTCCCACCTCAGGGTCCCACGCGAACCGCCCGGGATACAGCGCAGCTGGACGGGGTGCGGTCTCTTCCGGTCACTGCAGCTGAGTCAAACCCACCTGATCTGAATCCAGGAGGCAGTAGTTGACACGTAGCTGCACCAGCTGTGCCAGCAGCGCGAGGACCTGCTTCTGCAGCTGCACGGATGTCGTGGTTGTATACTGCTTGAGCGCTTTGATGACAAGAGGCTCAAACAGACGGATGTGACTGTGGATCGCGTTCTAGGAAACAAAGAGCCCACAATGAAGTTTTCCAATCTGGAAGATCTTGAGCCGGCTGCCCACTCCCGACACATTTACCTTATCTGCACGGTTCTTTGTGACATTCGTGAGGTTTGTCTTCAACTGTGTCGACACTTTCTGCAGCACATCAAACCATCTGCCACACGGAGAGACCAGCCTTCAGTGAACTCCTGACAGCCCACTCGAGCACAAGCCACCTTCATCGCAGCGTGGCAGCATGCTCCTGAGTGACAGAATCCAGCCCCCCAGTCCATGGGAGCCCAAGCACATCAAGTCCTGTTATCAACAGAGGCTGATCAACTCCCAGCTACAGGAGACTCCAACACAGTCAAGTCCGCAAGAGGATGTGAGAGAAAGGTGATCCTTACTGCAAAGATTGCCACTGCAAGACCTCCCTCGACATTCCTGGGGAGAAAGACGGGTCCAGGTACAGCGGGAGGGCTGTCCTTGGCCGTGCACCTCGGGTACAGCGGGAGGGCTGTCCTTGGCCGTGCACCTCGGGTACAGCGGGAGGACTGTCCTTGGTAATGCCCCGGGTACAGTGGGAGGATTGTCCTTGGTAATGCCCCGGGTACAGCGGGAGGACTGCCCTTGGCCGTGCACCCCAGGTACAGCAGGAGGACTGTCCTTGGCTGTGCACCTCGGGTACAGCGGGAGGACTGTCCTTGGTAATGCCCCGGGTACAGCGGGAGGACTGTCCTTGGTAATGCCCCAGATACAGCAGGAAGACTGTCCTTGGCCATGCCCCCCGGGTACAGCAGGAGGACTGTCCTTGGCCATGCCCCAGATACAGCGGGAAGACTGTCCTTGGCCATGCCCCCCGGGTACAGCAGGAGGACTGTCCTTGGCCATGCCCCCTGGGTACAGCAGGAGGACTGTCCTTGGCCATGCCCCCCGGGTACAGCAGGAGGACTGTCCTTGGTAATGCCCCGGGTACAGTGGGAGGGCTGTCCTTGGTAATGCCCCGGGTACAGCGGGAGGACTGTCCTTGGCATGCCCCTGTCTCCAGGTGCCAGGTGGCTCAGCTCACTGGCTCTCACTGCCCACCTGGGCCATGTGGGCCAGCCAGCCTGCTGTGGGTACAGGGAACTGGACCAAGACAAGAGAGCCCTGCTTGCCTCTTAAGTAAACGAGAGAAGCAATGGAATTGCTATAAAATATACCAATGATATCCTTTCTTCTAGGAAGAAATAAATGAAATCCTGCCCTATTTATGAATGTCCCATGAGACTGCACTAAGACGTCAGGCAGGGCTGCTCCTGAGTGTCAGCCAGCGAGTGAGTACGTCACCCCAAGAAGCCTAGGCCACGGGTGCCGCAGAGTCACGGCTGCAGGTTCCAGCTGCTCACTCCTGCTCCAACACAGTGACTTAAACACCCAGTAATAATTATGGCAATAAAAGAAACATATAGAGTGGCCTGGGCACCAAAAACACTACCATAGGTTTTAAGTACAAAAAACAACAAACACCAGTCTTGAGGCCGTACAGCCGGGAAAGCACAAAGCGCGAGCCAGAGCGCTGACGCCCATGACCTACACTGCATCACTGCGCGTGCTGAAGCTGCCTTGCACACCACCACCCACACAGTACAAGCTAAGACAAGCGCCAGATCATGGCCAGGAGCTTCCAGGAGGGAGGGCACCACACTGCAGTGGCCACCTGGTGGACAGCGTGGAGGTGACAGCTGCTCGGCCCGGCAGACAGCACTCAGGACTCAGGCAGGACAATCCCGGAGGGCGGCAGGGGCAGCCCTGGCTGGCCCTGTATGCAGGACAGGGCTGCCCGGCCCAGCTGTGCATCACACGGGGTAGGTTATGTCACAGCGCATGCCGCGTCCCAGCAGCACAGTCCTGCCAGGCCCTTACCCCGCGGTGTCGTGCTCGTGCTCGGCCTGCACCATGTTCCTCAGGCTGGCGTCAGCCAGGGCTTGCGTGAAGTGGGTGTAGGGAGCCATGAAGCAGTAGTGGTACAGGCCTGGCCGCACACTGGATGAGCCGAGACGCTGCGCTCGGCCTTGGCACTTGCTGGGGTTGGAAGATATGCCATCAAACTGGGAAGCCAAGTTCGTCCCAAAGAGTGTCTTCAGTAACTAGGGTGAAAGAGGGTGGATGGTCAACACTGGGCTTCCTGCGGTGTCAACAGCATCCCGAGAGTCTCTGCGATGACAAGCCCGTGATTCAGCTGCGACAGTCCCACCTGAGTCACCGTGCACCGGCCAGGCAGCTGCGAGGCGCTGCCAGCTCCCACATCAGTGTCAGGCTCCCCAGGCTATTCGCTGACACCGGCTGCCCTGCACGCAACCCCAAAGGGGCCGGAAGACAGCGCAGAAGCAGCCAAGGCACCGTGAGCTCGGGGTGGCCCTGCGCTCCACACCGACAAGGACAGCCTGTCACAGGGAACAAGAGTGACAGCCGATCACAGCAGCAGCGCCGGCACCCTCACCTGCTGCACGCAGACCGTGGCCATCGTCGGCTCTCGACTGAAGCAGGACTTCAGGTAGCTGAGGATCTCCTCGACACACTGTGGAAGTAACAACACGACACCAAGTCCCACAGACGGGCCGCCACCCAAGAGCCAGGACGACTCGCACTGCCCCAGGGAGACGTCAGATTCACCACTCTCCCTAGTCAGTGCAAGTTCTCAGGACGCAAGGAACTCTGCCTTGAGGTGTCCACTCACTCATGCCCAGGGTGCCCAGGCCCCTAGCATGCACTGCCCCTCAGGCACCCATGCGCACCTACAGAAAGAACACCAAGGTGTGCAAAGCAGCTAAAAGCGTGGCCCTGTAGAGCCACAGCACGGCTCACGCAGGACGCACATGATGCTTCTCACCAGCCACTGTGACCAAGCACCTGGGACCCAGCTGAAGGTTCAAGACGGAGAGGGGAGCCAGCCCTCCGCCAGAGAGCCTCCGGGCTCCCCATCAACAGCACACTGCCCACGGCCCTCCAAGCCAGGAGCCACCATCTCTAATAACTGCTACAAACCCACGCCGACCAGCCTGGGGAGCCACTCTCCGTGCGATGCACTCTCCTATCAGTGGTCACAGTCAAGCAGCAGGTCTGCTTACAATTCCCAGTCACTGCAATTAGACTCTAAATGTCCGAGGTCACTGGAGACACGGTGTTCTGACTTGACTAGTTCACTGTAAACACATCAATGATGCTAGCTAGACGATCGGCTAGAACCTGCTGAGTCAATGTGTCTAGCAGCGACCGAGCGGCTGGGGCGCCCCAGACCTGCCTGGGACACAGAGACACAGGCAGAGGAGAAAGGCAGCGCCTTCCCAGAGCCAGAGAGCCGCAGGAAACCATGAGCCTGCTACCGTACGAACATCCAAGCAAACCCGGAAACACTTCCACGCTGCCCTAAGGGGGAAAGGGCAGACACACAGCCTCAGCTCTGCGGCCCTGAGCACAGCGCGGCGGGCGGATGGAGGAGCCGTGTGGGAACCGCACACTGCCACGGCCTTGTCCGACCCCACGTCACGGCCTGCAGTCAGGCTCTGCGTGGGGTAGACGACAACGTCCACACACCTGGCCGCACTCACCACTGCCGGCTGTCCCCCAGTCCTCGCCACGGCCGACCCGGGGTCAAAGAGAAGGGGCTGCCACCAGCACCTCTGATTCTGACACAGGGCTGGGGCTCGACAGCATGGCCAGGCAGGTGTCCACTCATGCCCAGGGTACCAGGAAGAGCAGAAGCCCAGCCCTCCACAAGCTTCGTACCATAAGTATGACAAGGGCAGCTACTAAACTGTCACATGCCAGAAGCAGGTGAGCCTGTACGCATATCGAGACAAGGAAAAAGATCAGAGACAAATGCAAACGAAGTGCATTAGGACCCAGTCTAGAAGGCCAGCAGTGGTAAGTCGCCTCGACATGCAGGAGGAGCACGTGCCGTGCACACTGCCTCACGCAAACCTGCACCCACTAAAGCACACCCAGGACACTCGCGGCTGCAGAGCCGAGGAACGGCCTACGCTCGCCTGCTGTCAGAACTCTCCACGACACCGCAGCGCAGGACTTGCAGTGCGGCTTCCTGAAGGGTCAAGACAGCAAGCCACACGCTCTCACAGCGCCGGAGTGCAGACGATCAGGCAAGAACATGCAGAGCATTTGAACGTGAACACATGGCAACAAGCAGGACGCAGAAGCTTGCCTCCCTAAAACATGGCTGGGCCGTGAGTCAGCTCGGGGCTGCATGTGAGAGGGGCCTGGCAGAGGAGGGACCCTTCCAGAGAAGCAGGGCCCAGCCCAGGGGTCCTGGACACAGCTCAAGGACAAACGGAGAACAAACCTTTCCGATGTCTTGCAGCGTCGCCAGCTCCAGGAGCTGAGAGAGGACGTCCAAAGCGCAGCGCAGGAACGCCCCAAACTTCTCGGTGCTGTTCTGCAGATCCAGGGTGACCTGGGGGACAATGACAGGCTCAGTGAGAGGCACCACAGCAACCTGGGGGTCCCAGAGGACCCTGCAGGGCTGAGCACACACTGCGGGGTTGGGGGACACTGGAGCCTGCAGGGCTGAGCACGCACTGCGGGGAGGAGACAGTGGAGCCTGCAGGGCTGAGCACGCACTGCGGGGAGGAGACAGTGGAGCCTGCAGGGCTGAGCACGCACTGCGGGGAGGGAAGACACTGGAGCCTGCAGGGCTGAGCACGCACTGCGGGGAGGAGACAGTGGAGCCTGCAGGGCTGAGCACGCACTGCGGGAAGGAGACAGTGGAGCCTGCAGGGCTGAGCACGCACTGCGGGGAGGAGACAGTGGAGCCTGCAGGGCTGAGCACGCACTGCGGGGTGGGAAGACACTGGAGCCTGCAGGGCTGAGCACGCACTGCGGGAAGGAGACAGTGGAGCCTGCAGGGCTGAGCACGCACTGCGGGGAGGAGACAGTGGAGCCTGCAGGGCTGAGCACGCACTGCGGGGAGGGAAGACAGTGGAGCCTGCAGGGCTGAGCACGCACTGCGGGGAGGAGACAGTGGAGCCTGCAGGGCTGAGCACGCACTGCGGGGAGGGAAGACACTGGAGCCTGCAGGGCTGAGCACGCACTGCGGGAAGGAGACAGTGGAGCCTGCAGGGCTGAGCACACACTGCGGGGAGGAGACAGTGGAGCCTGCAGGGCTGAGCACGCACTGCGGGGAGGGAAGACACTGGAGCCTGCAGGGCTGAGCACGCACTGCGGGAAGGAGACAGTGGAGCCTGCAGGGCTGAGCACGCACTGCGGGGAGGAGACAGTGGAGCCTGCAGGGCTGAGCACGCACTGCGGGGAGGGAAGACACTGGAGCCTGCAGGGCTGAGCACGCACTGCGGGAAGGAGACAGTGGAGCCTGCAGGGCTGAGCACGCACTGCGGGGAGGAGACAGTGGAGCCTGCAGGGCTGAGCACGCACTGCGGGGTGGGAAGACACTGGAGCCTGCAGGGCTGAGCACGCACTGCGGGAAGGAGACAGTGGAGCCTGCAGGGCTGAGCACGCACTGCGGGGAGGAGACAGTGGAGCCTGCAGGGCTGAGCACACACTGTGGGGAGGAGACAGTGGAGCCTGCAGGGCTGAGCACGCACTGCGGGGAGGAGACAGTGGAGCCTGCAGGGCTGAGCACGCACTGCGGGGAGGAGACAGTGGAGCCTGCAGGGCTGAGCATGCACTGCGGGGAGGAGACAGTGGAGCCTGCAGGGCTGAGCACGCACTGCGGGGTGGGAAGACAGTGGAGCCTGCAGGGCTGAGCACGCACGCGGGGGTGGCAGGGAGAGAGACGAGACACAGAGCACCCTGGAGGAAGTGGAGCACGTTGCACTAACACTACCAAAGACACACCACCTCTCCCTCACAAAACCATGCTGGATGTGGTGTCCTACCAGAGAGAACCCCAATCTCACACACATTAGGATCCTCGAGGGAAACCACTATCAAACTCGGATACGTTACCCGGTTACAGCGCAAGATGCGTTAATAAGGTCGAAGGAACTCAATGTGACTAAATGATGCAACAGCCCCCTGACTTCTCCGAGAACAGATCAGGACCAAGTACATGACGCGTAAGGACAGAGGTGAGGGCGGAGACAGAATGGTGACAAGCATGGTGACAGACCCAGAGAGGTCAGGGAGCAGGAATCTAACGGCCGTGAGGAGCACAAAGAGGCAGCCCCGGGCGGGACCTGCACCCACCAACCCAGGGGAAGGCATACAATTTGGGAGGAACCGGCCAGCTGAGATGAGAGTAGGGATGGGAGGGACAGCCCAGGGCTAGAGAGGCAATGGACCAGGAGGCCAGAAAAGCAAAGAACCCCTAGCAGGGCTGCCGGGGCACGGCGCAACACACCGGGAGGCCACGTGGCACAGCAGCTCCTGGACCGGACAGTGACTTGGGGGGTTCTACCCAGCATTACTGACGTGTCTCCAGTGACCTTGTGTGCAGACTCCAGATGCTCAAGGTCACCGTGGACACAGGGTATCGGGGGGCACCTGGGGAAAGGACAAATGGGAAGCACAGGAAGGGGTCCCAGGATGAAAGAAGGCAACAGGTGGAGAGACGCCCCCTCCGAGGGGCGCTTAAGACACACCCCTCTGCTTTGGGGATCAATAGGAGGAACAGGCAGTTAAACTGAGGCTCCTGCTCTTTTACCAAATCAGCAGAAGATGGCTGTCCTTCAAAGCTAGCAACGCCCTCGGAAGAGAAGTCACATACGGCTTGCCCAGTTTCTGTTGCCTCAGACAGCTCAGACGAGGGGCAGGAGTTGAGGAGCCACTTGGCACGCCACAGCCCACGCAGAAGCGCCAGCCCAAGTCCTGGCCGCTGCCCTCTGGCCCAGCTCCTTGCCAGTGCGCCAAGAAGGATGGCTCACATACTTGGGTCCTTGCCATCCATGAGGGAGAGCAGGCTGGGGCTCCACTCCTGGCTCAACATAACCTAGCCTCGGCTTTAGAACCATTTGGGGAGTGATCCAACAGATGCAAGATCTGTCAGTAACAGGAGACAAATTTATCAAAGAATGTGCAAAATCTACGTGACAAGATCTTACAAAAATGCTTTTTAAAGTCTGAGATTTCATGTGCTTCGGGGATAACAGAAGTTCTGAACAAAGAGCAGAGCACCGCAGGCACCAGGAAGGCTCTCCCGGTTCCTAAGACACCAAGCTCTCCCTTAACCAGCCACCACCAGCAGAATCTTCCTAGAAACACAGTCTCCACAGTTTTTGCAACTGGGTAAGATTATTCAAACATTCATGGGCAAAAATAAGCACATAACAGAAAATGCTCAAGAAGACCGGGGATCACCTCCAAAATACATTATGAAGCTAAAATCACCTTTCATCTGGGCATGGCACGATGGCTAAATCCTCACCTTACAAGCACCAGCACCCCGGCCCAAGTCCCGCTGTCCACTTCCCGTCCAGCTCCCTAAAGTGGCCTGGGAAAGCAGCGGAGGACGGCCCAAAGCCTTGGGGCCCTGTACCCGTGTGGGAGACCAGGAAGAAGCTCCTGGCTCCTGGCTTTAGATTGGCTCAGTTCTAGCTGTTGTAGCCACTTGGGGAGTGAACCAGTGGACAGAAGATATTTCTATATTTCTTCTCTGTAAATCTGTGTTACCAATAAAAAAAATTCTTAATAAATAAATAAATGTTTGTCGCTCCACTTCTCTCTGTAACTCTGACATTGAGATATATAAATCTTAAAAACAAAGACAAAAAACCTTTTGCATCTAATAGACAGACAAACCACGAGGACCAAGTATGTGACACTGGCGGTGTCCACGGGGACCGCTGCCAGGGTCTCAGCCGCCCGTTCGTCACCCTCCATCACGGCTCTGACGGCCTAACAGGCGCTGTGCTGTCCCGCTCAGAGAGCAGTGACAAGCGACAGCCTGCACATGTGCAGTGCAGACACACTGGCTGGGTCCCAGGCGCAGAACCCGGAGAGCCACTGAGGCTTTCACTCAGCGCAAGGACAGACAACGAGGCACTGCGGACACCGGCTTCAGCAGCTGCTCAAGACAAGCTACACCCTGGCTTGTAGCTGAGAAACTGCAGACAGACAGAAAATAAGAAACGAGAAAAGGATGGAAACACTCCCACAAAGAGCAGTCACAGCCTGCAGCTGCCCCGCCAGCTGCCCCGCCAGCTGCCCAGCCTGACACGGAACACCTGCTTGCCTTGGTACATGTGAGCCTCCCACGACAGAGGCAGCCTGGAAACTGCCACACACAATCCCCTCCAGCCAGCTGGACCACCCTGCCCTCCTGCCTGCCCAGTGTCCCCACCGTCCTCATCCCGCCTCTGTGTGTAAGGCGGTTGTGTCGCGCAGGCCCTAGAAGCCAGAAAGGACACGCTGCCCTAACAAAGCCCAAGCTGAGACAAGCCAAGATGGCCAGGAGTGGGCGCCCTGCACCCCGAGGGCGGCACGCAGCCCTACCTTGTAGTTAGCGTGCGTGGCCTTCAGGACATCGTGCAGCTTGAGGTACGAAGGAAGGTGGCAGAAGCTTCCCAGTGCTGAGGGCCTGCTTGTGGTCACAGGCCCTGAGGGCTCCGCTGCTCTAGAGGCTTGACAGACACACACAAAATCAAAGGGAAACTTGTCAAGTTCAGAGATTACTAACAACAATATTTAAAAGTCTTTCCTGTGAGGTTCTGATGAGAAATGGACTAACAAACTAAGTAGGAACTGAGAATTAAAATCAACATAAATAAGAAGGGTCAGGGTGTCCTTGTGGCTCAGCCTGCAGCTCTGGCCTTCCACACAAAAACCACTTCAAGTTCTGGCCAATCCACTTGCGCTCCAGGTCCTTGCTAACGAGCTGGAAAATCAGCAAACGGGGCAAAGGGCTCAGCCCCGCCAGGCACACGGGGGCCTACTGGGACACTCGGCCCCGCCAAGGCACACGGGGGCCTGGCACACGGGGGCCTACTGGGACACTCAGCCCCGCCAAGGCACACGGGGGCCTGGCACACGGGGGCCTACTGGGACACTCAGCCCCGCCAAGGCACATGGGGGCCTGGCACACGGGGGCCTGGCACACGGGGGCCTACTGGGACACTTAGCCCCGCCAAGGCACACGGGGGCCTGGCACACGGGGGCCTACTGGGACACTCGGCCCTGCCAGGCACACGGGGGCCGAGTGGGAGTCCTTGGCTTGTTCCTGGTTCAGCCCTGGCCCTGAGAACCAATGAGGCAGAGTCAGCAGAGGCAGCTCTTAATCGCTTTCTTTCTGTCTGCTTCACTCTGCCTTTCTCTTAAATACAATAAATTTCACACACACACACACACACACACACACAACAAAGAACAGTGGTGGCATGGCTCAGGCCTTTGTTCCCCTTGGCTCCAGAGGCAACAGTCTGCTGATTTCATGTCAGCCCGGGGAGCCCAGGGCTCCATGGGGCTGTGCCGGGCTGACCCACCCTCCTCCAGGGCTCCACGGGGCTGTGCCGGGCTGACCCACCCTAGTCCAGGGCTCCACGGGGCTGTGCTAGGCTGACCCGCCCTCCTCCAGGGCTCCATGGGGCTGTGCCGGGATGACCCACCCTCTTCCTGGGCTCCACGGGGCTGTGCCGGGATGACCCGCCCTCCTCCAGGGCTCCATGGGGCTGTGCCGGGCTGACCCACCCTCTTCCCGGGCTCCTCGGGGCTGTGCCGGGCTGACCCACCCTCCTCCAGGGCTCCATGGGGCTGTGCCGGGCTGACCCACCCTCTTCCCGGGCTCCACGGGGCTGTGCCGGGCTGACCCACCCTAGTCCAGGGCTCCACGGGGCTGTGCCGGGCTGACCCACCCTCCTCCAGGGCTCCATGGGGCTGTGCCGGGCTGACCCACCCTCTTCCCGGGCTCCATGGGGCTGTGCCGGGCTGACCCACCCTCCTCCAGGGCTCTGCCCTGCACAAGCCTGGGAAGCGAGCCTCTGAAAGCCGCAAAGGGCTAAACATAATCATGCAAGCCACCGGCGTGACGGGCACCTCACTGCTCCCACAGAACACGTGACACCTGTGGCTCTGGATCAGGCGTGTGCCTGCTACACTAGTCAGTCCCTGGAAAAGAGCATCTTTCACATGACTGACACGATTCTGACTCGTCAGTTAAAAGTAAACAAGTAAGTGGCCTCAACTGAAGCGTTGTGCAAAGCAGACGGGAGATCATGACCAGCCCGCCCCAGCAGACGGTGTGAGAATGGGCTCTGAGGCGACACCATGCAGAGCGCGGCGCGGGACAAGAGGCAGCAGCCATCGCCCACCCGCCATGCCCGGGGGTTTGGTCACTTCCCCACTGGGACAGAAGCGACACCTGCTTTCGCCTGTCTCCACACACGAGGCGACCGTACTAGGGTCCTCGCATTCATCTTCCTTCTGCCTCACAATGCTTTATCACCAGACCCAGCTCTCCGCCCGACCCCACCTGCCCCGGCCGGCCACACCGCGCGCGCACACACACACACACACACACACGGGGCCTGCAAGCCCTCAGGGCTGTCACCACACGCCACGCTCGAAGCCCCAGCAGGCAAAAGGCGGCCAGGGAACATGAGGCTGCTGGGTCCTCAGACCTGAGACTGCGCCAGGGGAGCCCTCTGGGCTCACGGCTGTGCGTTCCATCTGATCAAGGCTGACAGGGACATGAGCGTCACCCAGCGCCCTGTGCCCTCGGCCCGGGGGCCACTTCCTACCTGCACTGGCCTCGCCGACCTTCTTGGGACTCATGGGAGCAGAAGCCTGTTCCGCAGGCTCTTTCTCTTTGCCTTTCCGTCGGATGGGACTCAGAGAAGGGGGGTTTGTCAGAGAAGGCAAGGCTGCCTGAAAAGGAACGAAAGCGTGTGGCGGCACACTGTCCGGTGTCACTCTTCACTCAGAGTCCTTCATTCCATTCATAAATTGACATCAGACACAAGCACCTATTTCCACTCACATCACAGATGTACATGGCACTCGCCGACCCAGAACTCTGCGGCAGGTGCACAGTGAACGGGCGGGAATGTAGGAGCCCACCACAAGTGAGCCAGCCTGCAGGTACTTGGCCCCAGGCTGACCCCTCCTGGCAGGGACCCCAAGAGCTATGGCGAACATGGGCACACAGCAGCACTGCCAACTCCACCTTTTGAACAAGGAAGCAGATTCGAGGACAAAGTACTCATTTAAAGTCACAACTGGGGGTGGACTGTGGCCCATAGGGTAGAGCCACTGCCGGCGAAACTGGCTCCCGCGTGGGTGCCACTGCAGGTCCCAGCCCCAGCTCTGCTCCTAGAAAAAAAGACCGCCCACATGCTTGAGCCTCTGCACCCCCAAGGGAGACCTGCTGAAGCGCCTGGCTCCTGGCTATGGCCTGACGTAGCGCCAGCTGCTGCAGCCATTTGGGAAACAGTGGATGGAAGATCTACTCGCTCTCTTTCAATTTCTCCCTACAATACTGCATTTCAAACAAATAAAATATTAAGGAAAAAAAAAGGTAAAAGTCACACCTTATAGACGTCCAGAGCCCAGAAGCGAAGGAGCTGAGGAAGCAGCAGGATGGACGGAAAGATGAGACATAGCTCTGTGCTCCCCTCACACCTGCTGCTGTGCTCCCCTCACACCTGCTGCTGTGCTCCCCTCACACCTGCTGCTGTGCTCCCCTCACACCTGCTGTGCTCCCCTCACACCTGCTGTGCTCCCCTCACACCTGCTGCTGTGCTCCCCTCACACCTGCTGTGCTCCCCTCACACCTGCTGTGCTCCCCCTCACACCTGCTGTGCTCCCCTCACACCTGCTGTGCTCCCCTCACACCTGCTGCTGTGCTCCCCTCACACCTGCTGCTGTGCTCCCCTCACACCTGCTGCTGTGCTCCCCTCACACCTGCTGCTGTGCTCCCTCTGACACTGCCTGCTAGGGCTCAACAACTGTGCTCCCCCAAACTTACCAGGATGGACAGGAAACAAACAAAACCATCCAGCTTTGTGCTCTCTTCCTCCCTCACCTGACAACGGTCTACGGCTCAACAGCTTTGCTCCTCCAAATTCCATAGGTAGCACCCTGACAGGAATCTGGGCCCTAGCGTGGAGAACCCAAGGATGGAGTTTGTTCTAGCAAATGGAACTGCCCATGGGTCCAGCGCAGTGGCCTCATGGCTAAAGTCCTTGCCTTACATGTGCTGGGATCCCATATTGGCACCAGTTCATGTCTCGGCAGCCCTGCTTCCCATCCAGCTCCCTGCCTGTGGCCTGGGAAAGCAGTGGAGGACGGCCCAAAGCCTTGGGACCCTGCACCTGCGTGGGAGACCCGGAACAGACTCCTGGCTCCTACTTTGGACTGGCCCAGACTGGGTGTTGAGGCCCGTGGGGCGTGAATCACCGCGCAGATCTTCCCGACTCTCCTTTCTGGAAAGCACATTTCTCTTGTTTACAGCTGCCAATGTCGGGCCTTCTGCCACAGCAGGCCTGTACAGCGGGTGTGACAGACCAAAGGGGACAGAGGGAAGGACGTGCCCCAGGCGTCTGCGTGCAGCTGCCCGAGAGTCGGGGACACAGGGGGTAGGACAAGGAGTCGCTGAGTGGAAATGCAGCCTGGGACGGCTCCTGCTGGTAGCCCGGCAGGATACAAAATGGGCAGGAGGGACGACAGCGGGACAATGAGTGTTAGACTTACACATCTGGCCAGAGCAGGAATCAGCTGGCCAGGCCAGGCAGCAGTTCCTAATATGAGGTAGTCTCAACTCCCTCAAATTGCTATTTAAATTCTGGTTTCCTAAAAATGAAGCAAACTAAAGGACATCCCTGTGCTGCACCAGCCACACTTCAGGAATTCAAGAGCGGCATGTGGTCAGGGAGCTCTGCCTGGCAGACAGGAAACATGCTCATGGCTGCAGACAGTCCTGCTGGATGGTGCTGGCCAGAGCAGGGGGACGGAAGATGATCAATGACACTGGTTGAACAGAACAGTGGTGGCTAAAGCCCTCGCCTTGCACGTGCCGGGATCCTAAATGGGCGCCAGTTCTAATCCCCATGGTCCCGCTTCCCATCCAGCTCCCTGCCTGTGGCCTGGAAAAGCAGTCAAGGACGGCCCAAAAGCCTCGGGACTCTATACTCATGTGATAGATCTGGAGGAAACTCCTGGCTCCTGGCTTGAGATCGGCTCAGCTCCGGCCGTTGCGGCCACTTGGGGAGTGAACCAGTACACGGAAGATCTTTCTCTCCGACCCTTCTCATCTGTATATCTGACTTTCCAATGAAAAAAGAACAGTGGTGAGGTGAGGGGACAGCTGAGAAGCCACACAGAGACCACTACGGACAGGGGCAGGACAGCGGAGGGACCGTGGAGAAGGAACTGAGCCAAGGTGGACCCCACAAGCAGAGGCCACATCAGCAGTGAGAAGAACTGCTGCAGGGTGTGGGTGCAGGAAGGGGCCACTCAAAGCCAGAGCAGCCTCCTGGAGAAGTCCCGCCCAGGGGAGTGCACTGCACCAGGCTGCAGGCCGGCACGCACACCCACCTCACAAGTGTTTGCTTATGGCAGAGGAGACAGAACAGCACCTGCACACTGCTCCCTGGAGGGCACCTGCTCAGTGACAGAGACGGGAAAAGAGCTCTGGTGGACCTACACACACACACACACACACACACACACACACACACACACACACACACACCAGACCAGCACGCACATTCATTCACACACACACACACACACACACACACACAGTGCAGACCAGCACACACATTCATTCTCACACGCACACACGCACACACACAGCAGACCAGCACATTCATTCACATATACACACACACACACAGTGCAGACCAGCAGACCTACACACACAGAGTGCAGACCAGCACACACATTCATATTCTCTCTCTCTCTCTCTCTCACACACACACACACACACACACACACACACACACAGTGCAGGCCAGCACACACATTCATTCACACACACACACAGCAGGCCAGCACACACATTCACACACACACACACACACACACACACACACACACACACACACACACAGCAGGCCAGCACACACATTCATTCACACACACACACACTGCAGGCCAGCACACACATTCTCCAGGGGGTTAACAGCAAATGACGTTTCAAGAGCAGTAACTTCCCTCTGACCACTGGCTGACGCTGAGTCAATGCACAAAGCCAGGTGTCTCCCTCCTGACCTAGCTGCTCCAGGCTGGGTATTAGATGTGCAGTCTCCACACGCTGCCCGCTCACTGCACAGAGGGCGAGGAAGGGATAAGGGCTCCCGCGTCTGCAGGGAGGCAGCTGTCACTTTTCCCAACAAGTACCTTGACAGCTGGTCCAGGAGCCACATCCTCCAAGACGTGAGCGCACACGTTGACCACCTTGAGCAGGTGCGAGAAGAGCTGCTCCACCATGGGCACCAGGCTGCGGTCGCCCAGCGCCGGCCACACCTCCTCCTGCTTGGGGGCTGCTGGGCTGGCTTCGTCCTCGGAGGTCCAAGGACTTCTCAGGGACCTGGGAGCACTGGCTGTGATGCAAGGATGTCCGTCAGATGCCCGCGCCACAGGGTGGGGAAAGCAGTCACCAGTTTACCCCCCGGCGGCCAGCGGATGCCTGTCCCTGCACGACACTAAGGCCTCAGGTTCAGCAGGGAAGTCCCATGTCCCTCAGCAGCCGGTGCCCCCGCCTCAGTGAGCCACCAGCAGCACACTCCTGCCCAGGCTGTGAAGCCACTCAGCCCAGGCCCTGCCATCCTCAAGGTTTCTGTCCCTCCCCCACACTGCACCTCTGCCACCTACACTCCACCAGCAGCCTAAGCTATCTGCACTGCTCGCTCACAGTCCCTGTCAGGAAGCTCGCCGACGGCTTCCACAGCAGAGAATCGGCCTGGGCGCGACAAAGCCCAGCTCCACACCCACCCTGTCCCTAAATGTCACACCCTGTTCCCATCTGCACACCCTGCCTGTGCTCTAGCCCGTCTGGCACGCGTATAGACCCGACGGAGCACAAGCAGCCGGCGTGTCCCACGTACCCCCATCTACAGGCTCACAGATGACAGCTCCTTCCGGGCCAGGCCCGGGTCGGCATCTGACATATCTGAGGTGTCTGAAGCACACACGTGCTTGCAGCTAACATCCGCAACGCCACCCGGCAGTGACCCTGTCCTATTTTCCTCCATGTGTCCGTCCACACTCACGACCGTCCCGGGGAGACCAACAGCTGGGGCCTTGGGCTCCTGCCCCCGCTCGGCACTCATACCTGCCAGCAGGTTTCCGGCCAACACCAGTGCGTCCTGGTGGGCTGAGAGGTCTAACGGGAACCAGGCCGAGGAGAGCAGGCTGAGGATGGTCGCGGCCATGCCCACGGTGCAGCTCTTCCTGCAGTCATCCGAGGCGCTCAGCGGGGGCACCCTGGAAGACGACGTTTCCAACATCAGACGCCCGGGCAGCACAAGCAACAGTGCTGCTTCCCCCTGCAAACTTCGAGTGGGGCAGACCACACACTTCACTCGACCCGAGGTGGCATCTGCCGTGGCCAGTCCTTGGCACCTTTCCTGGAAGCCAGGTAGGACGGACTGAAGGTGTGTGCCTGTGCCTGCGTTTTCAGCTGTTGAATAACAAACTGCCTCTGAGCTATGAGTCATGACGAGAAACGAGGCTGTTCAGTTGGAGTTTGTGGAAAGCAGAGCGATCGCGTGAGCCTCGTAAGGGAACGCAAGCTGGCCACGCACCACCACGTGTGAGAAGCCGCAGCCTGGCCTCATACCACGGCGTGAGCTCCACACACACCAGCTGAACCTCCCAGCGGAGCTAGTTCCTTCCCGGGCAGGGAGCTGGAAGGATTGCGAGGCGCCCCAGGGGTTTCCAATTTCAAGTCAAGGCTTCCTGGCGAGCACTCCCTCGGGCAGGCCTGCGTACCCCCAAGGCCAGGGCACTCGGATCTGCCAGCAGCACACGACACCCCAGCTCACGGCAGAGACCAGCACCTTCCACTGAGTCTTCCCAAAATCCCAGATTGATTGATAAGACAAGGGGAAGAACGGGAAACCACCAACTGTTTGTGTCTGCTGTGGCTACAGATGCCACACAGGGAGAATACTTACCCACAATGCCAGCCTAAACTCCACACGCAAACCGGGAAGGCAGCCGAGAGGAGGCACAGAGCTTCACAGCATCCGAACTGGGGAGACAGGAGGCCTGAGATGACACCCCACTCGCACAGGTGTGACGCAGAGGGCAGGCAGGACTGTGGGGGAAGCCCGCAGCCCCCTCGAGCTGCAAGGACAGCTCTGGGCGAGGGGGCAGCAGGACGCCTCCCCCAGCCTCCCTGGCTGGCGTGTCCTTGGTCCTGCGCCACCTGCGCTCTGCCAGCCCTCACCCACCCCGGCTGGGCCTCGAGCACCACCAAGTTCCCGGCCATGGTGCAGAGATGTGAACTCTGAGAACACCAGGGCCGGCATCCCGGGCGTTCTCATACCCCCCGCCTGGCAAGGGGCCTGATCCACGCAGGCCACAATAAAAGCCCGACGCTGTGTACAAGCTACACATCCCAACAAATGCAGAGCTGACGAATCAAGACTTGAGCAAATCTTAGCTGTTTCACATACAAGTATTTCTTCTGTCTTGCAAAATAAACGAAAAGGTTTAACTTGACAGTAGCAAATTAATAGCACTTTTCTGTAACAGTCCATAATTTACACTCCTAGAATTCAAATCGGCAAATTTCTGCTGCCATTCCTGAGCCATCTGGTAAGGGACATCTTTACAGCCTCCTTTTAATTCGATATTACAGCCCGTACAACTCGCCAAGGGCATCACATTCAGAGCTCAACATCCCAGCACATGCACAGTGCTCAACCTGCGGCTCTCGGACGTGGCCTGCACCATAGTAAGGACACAGCGGGTACAGGGGGCACAGGGGACACAAAGAAAAGACGCTGCAGAAACTCCTGCTGGCCTGGCAATCTCTGCCCATGATACCAGAGCGACCGCCGCTTTGCTTTCTGAGGAGCAGGGGCAGGAGCTCCCCTCGATTCACTGGTTGCCTCCCCAAACGGCCAGGCTGAAGCCCAGAGCTGGCAGCCCAAACCAGGTCTCCCACGGCCGTGGCTCAAACAGTTCTCTGGGTCACCATTGCTGCTTCCCCCAGTCTACAGGAAGCTAGTGCCAGGAGCTAGAGCCAGGGACAGAACCCAGGCGCAGCACACATGTCCAACGTGTGACAAACATGTCTTAAGGCCTAAAATGCTCGCCCCAATACTGGAAATATTTCTAACTTCCTAAAATTCAAATTATAGTAGTTTTAATTTTTACAGATTTCTACATTGGCTCAAATTTTAAAGATAAGTAAGTATTACTGTAATACAAAGCACAGTTTTTACCATAAAAAACCACACAGTTTTATACTGATCATCTAGGAGTAAGCCAGAATTCTGTAACTCCAAGCATCCTTTCAGGAAAGCCTCACCAGAGCAGGGGCCCTCACGGGTGTCCGGCCACCGAGCCCCCCACGGCCAGGGCCCACGCGGGTGTCCACCCAACGAGCCCCCCACGGCCAGGGCCCACGCGGGTGTCCACCCAACGAGCCCCCCACGGCCAGGACTCACGTGGGTGTCCACCCACCGAGCCCCCCACGGCCAGGGCCCACGTGGGTGTCCGCCCACAGAGCACCCCACGGCCGGGGCCCACGCGGGTGTCCGCCCAACGAGCCCCCCACGGCCAGGGCCCACGTGGGTGTCCGCCCACCGAGCCCCCCACGGCCAGGGCCCACGCGGGTGTCCACCCAAAGAGCCCCCCACGGCCGGGGCCCACGTGGTGTCCGCCCACCGAGCCCCCACGGCCAGGGCCCACGTGGGTGTCCGCCCACCGAGCCCCGCACGGCCCTTCCCAAGGAGACTTACTGTGAGCGCCCGCGTGGTCGAGGTGATGAGCTCCTGAGAGAGTGCCGCCACGACCCTTGAGAGGTTATTCTCCACAGTGACATCTGTTGAGCTTGGTAATAAGTTATAGCCTCTATAGATTCTAGCAAGGGAAATTCGGAGACATAAAACCTGGTAAGAGCACACGGCATTTTAAAAGACCAAATGGCATTCAGACCCGTAAGAGCAAAGGCTAAAGGAAGCTGCGGGGCACGGAACGCTGCTGTGGCCTTCGCCAAGGCCGAGTTGGTAGCATCCCTCCCCTGCTGCTCGCAGGGGCCACTGTTCCCACCCCTCACTGCAACCCCAAGAAACAGCTCTCCCCACCCCGGCAGCACTCTCTCGTGAGCACAGGCCTGCTTCCGTCTCAACCACAGTGAAACACAAACCCCCTCTGGCCGACCATCCGAACGAGACGGTGGTGTTCGCGCGCTCGCCCTTCACACGCTGCCCAGCGTCTTGCGCCCAGAAACACCAAACAAGGGTCAGGAGAGTATGATTTGACGTTCACACACAAATCCTAACAGAGGAGGGGCGACCGTCGCGCCACAGGTGCCCCTGGCAGCTGCACCCCGCACGTGGCTGCAGAACTGGCGTGATTCCCGTACCTGGTGACAGTGCTGACGGAGAAGTGAGAAGGAGGCTGTGTCTCGTGCATGAGCAGCTGCAGGTGCACACTGCTTTGCTCTCTCGCCACGGCCACCACCGGGTCTGCCTGTCCTTGGTCACACTGATAGAACAGCTTCGGGACGAGCCTGAGAGGCAAGTGAGTCCACTGTGAGTAAGGGAGCACATGACAGGCACTGGCAGCGTGCTCCCCCCGCAAACCCGTCCCCGTGGACAGTCTCCCGTGGGAGGACTCCAGGAGAGCGGCATTACTTTCGCAGTACCAGTCTCCATACTCCACAATGGGACCATGCAAATGCTTCCCTCTGAAAAGGGACGCCGCCATTCTGGGTTTTTAATTGTCCCTGTAGTTCTCACGGCAGCGAATAGTTTCCTAGACAGCTGAAGGTACAGAAGGCCCCAGGGGAGCTCAGGCGAGTGAGTCCTCGCGAGCTCGGCATCCTGGCCCGCTTCATCCGGAAAGGCAAAGTACCTTATCAAGGAGGCCGCTGCGACGCGGCGCACCCGGGGGTCCTCGTCCCCAAGCAGGTAGATGACAACCTTGTGAAGCACTCGCTCTTGCAGCTTCAAAAGCTTTTAAGAGAAAGATTTAAAAAACAGACACTGTGCAACTGACGGAATTCTCGGCAAAGTCCCTTGGAAAGCGACTGGTGAAGGACTCAGGACGACCTGGGCTAAATCCAAGCCATGCAGCCAAGGGCAAGACTCCCCACACCAAGCACATGGTCCATCGCACAGCACAGGGAAGGCCGAGAGAGCCACTCACCCCCGCGTAATGACGAGCGCCCCGATGCAAGCTCTCGGCTTTCGCCTCCAAAAAGCTCACGAGCCTGTGGAGAGAGCAGACACAGCAGCGCCCTGAGCTGCCGTGCGCAGAGTGCGGCCAGGACAGCAGGGGCCTCTGTAAACCTAACAGGCTCTCGGGTGCAACACGCACAGCCAGCGACAGGAAGGACCCGTCCTGGGTCAGCACTTCCACTCAGACTCCGTCACACAGTGCTTGGTCAACTGTGTCTCTGGAAAATAAACACCCACTATTCCAACAGATCTCAGATGAAATTTAAATAAATATTTAATAAATGGGGCCCATTGTTGTACATAGTGAGCTAAGCTAGCACTGGAGACACTGGTGTCCTTTATACACACCGGTTCAGATCCCACCTGCACCACTTACAGTCCAGCTTCCTGCTCATGAGCCAACTGTTCAGGGCCCTGCACCCAGGTGGGAACCTGGATGAAGCTCCAAGCTCCTGGCTTCAGCCTGGCCCAGCCCCAGCTGTGGGAGTGATCCAGTGGATGGAAGATCTCTCTAACTCTGCCTTTCAAATCCATTTTTGAATCAGTAATAATAAAATGAATACTCCAAGAACAGGGGGAAGTTCAGTCATAGTCACAGGAAGGGGGAGCCACTGTCAGCTCCTGGGCGACCCAGAGGCATGGCCCACAGGCCCCTGGAGCACTGCCGGCTGCATGAGCGGCTCCAGCTCGCACTGCTGGGCCGAGGCACCTCGACACTCACCTGAAGTCAACCTCGGCAAGGGTCTCCAGGAGCTCCGTCCGCACCAGCCAGTAGGAGCTGTTCTTCAGGGTCAGCAGCTCGATGAGCAGCTGCAAGCCCAGGTCACTATAGCTGCTACTACAGAGACTCATGATGCAGTGCTACAAAAGATGGCCAGGAGGCAGGCTCAGCCATGCACCTCCACGCTCTGCCCATGCGCCTCCACGCTCTGCCCACACACCTCCACGCTCTGCCCATGCACCCCCACGCTCTGCCCATGCACCTCCACGCTCTGCCCACGCACCTCCACACTCTGCCATGCACCTCCACGCTCTGCCCACGCACCTCCACGCTCTGCCCACGCACCTCCATGCTTGCCCATGCTCCTCCACAAGCGGTGCCCATATTTCTCAGAAAGGTCATAGTACAAACATTCCTTTGTAGACTAAGTATAAAAGTAAGCATGACCTTTTCGTATAACCATTTCTTTCCTCATCCCATTTCCACCTACTTCTTGGCCTCAGATGTGCAACAATTGCCCACCCCTTTCTTTGTGGGGAACAGGGAGACACTGTGGTCGACTCCACCGTCACTGATGCGCTCAGATCCCACATCAGGACCAGGGACCACACCCAGCCTCACTGCCTGAGGAACAGGGCAGACTGTCGCCCCCCAGGCGAGCTGGCACATCTGGAGGATATAAACTGGGGGCTGATAACGTGGCCCCCCAGTCAGAAACACAACTGTGCTGCCAACACACTCCCTTCTGCACAACAAAGACAACTGTGCTGCCAACACACCAAGAACACAGGCCTAGAGAACTGACAGGCCAGGAAGCTGATAAATGGGAGCCTGTCCCACACAACCTGACAAGGGAACCAGGAGGGTTCTGCTTTGCTTTAACTGGTTAACCCATTAGCTGTGACTTCTGAAGCAGCTGTTTTAGAAGGTTCCACGTGCTGACAACTGAAAGGAAATCCCACCTGGTACAAAGAGACAGTTTAAATAACACTGACTTAATGTGCTGTGTTTCCAAATATACCATCCAGGCAAAGGCGGACTTCAAACAAACACTGTGCGAATTACAACCTGAAGCAGGAAGTGTGAACTGCTCCACAGACAGCAGCACAGGATACAGTGGAAAGTGAAGAGGCCCACCCAATGAAGCTCCTATTTAACCGACACAGCCCAGGGCCCGGTGTGCTCGCCCTCACGCCCGGGGCCCGGTGTGCTCGCCCTCACGGCCCAGGGCCCGGTGTGCTCGCCCTCACGGCCCAGGGCCCGGTGTGCTCGCCCTCACGCCCGGGGCCCGGTGTGCTCATCCTCCACCCAGGGCCCGGTGTGCTCGCCCTCACGCCCGGGGCCCGGTGTGCTCGCCCTCATGCCCGGGGCCCTGTGTGCTCATCCTCCACCCAGGGCCCGGTGTGCTCGCCCTCACGGCTCAGGGCCCGGTGTGCTCGCCCTCACGGCTCAGGGCCCGGTGTGCTCGCCCTCACGGCCCAGGGCCCGGTGTGCTCACCCTCACGGCCACACATGCCAACTTGCAGGTAACGGAAGATTCATCCTTCAGCGTTTTCTGCAGCAAAGGAATGCAATCCGCCAGAGAGAATGTGTTTCCTAACCAAAGAACAAGCAATAAACTCATGTGACGTAAGCTTCAGCTCTGGAGTGCTCTCTAGAGAAGCCACAGGGTCGGTTGGCCTGTACCTGTCCGGGCTCTCACAGTACCCATCCAGTCCTCCACGCGGAAGCGGGACTGGCTGAGGATGGCACAGACCAGGGTCCCGCACAGGATGGCCGTGGCTCCTCGGACCTGGGGGTCCCCATGATCGATGTAGCTGAGGATGTCCGACACATACTGCTCCTCTGTGGACACAAGCACTCAGCCACTAAACATCTGTACAAGCAACTTCTATTCTTACCAAAGAAACAAAGAATGCAGATAGGGTCAGGTGGGGGGATTTCCAAATGCAGAAATAACTAAACAGTAACCAAGTGACGTGGAGCAGCAGCGTGAGTGCTGCCTGTAATGCCAGCATCCCGCATGCATGTTAGTTCAACTCCCAGCCGCTCCAGGTCCAATCCCGCTGCCTGCTAATGTGCCTGAGAGGTCCCCGCACCGACACGGAGACACACATGATGCTCCTGGCTTCAGCTTGGCAAAGCCCCACCCATTGTGGCTATCTGGTTAGTGAACCAGCTAAGGGAACATCTCTCTGTATAACTCAGCTTTCCAAGTAAATAAAATAAACCATAATGGAATTTAAGGATTCCAAATTTATCATACTACTAATCTTTTCTCAATACAATAGACTCGGGATTGTAACACCAGGCTTTCACACAACAATCAGAATTCTACGATTTTATTTCAAAGCTCAAATCACTACATGTTTGCCCAGTGTCAACTCAAAAGCACAGCCTCTCTGCTCTGTCGGGGAGGACACAGGATTCCTCCTGTGCTACCCTCTCAGGGACAGGAAGAGATGGGCCCGCGGCAGGGGGACGCAGCAGGGGGACGCAGCAGGCGGTCTGCAGGGGGACAGGGCCTGCAGTGCAAAGGGGACGGGGCCGCGGCAGGAGGACGTGGGGCCGCGGAAGGAGGACGTGGGGCCGCGGAAGGAGGGGACGGGGCCGCGGCAGGAGGACGTGGGGCCGCGGCAGGAGGACATGGGGCCGCGGCAGGAGGGGACGGGGCTGCGGCAGGAGGACGTGGGGCCTGTGGTAGGAGGATTTGGGCCTGCTCAAGTCCAGCCATTCTGTGCTCCCAGCGCTCTAAGCCGTGAAGGCACACTGTGCACTTCAGGCCTAAGCTCCACAGGCACGGAAACTGGCTCCCATTGCCCAGATTTCTGTTTTCCACTTTCCACTTTAACTCTGAGCATCCTCTCTAAGGGAGCTGGCTACCACCCAGGTTTAACGGAGAATTACAATGCAGAACACTAGAGGCCCTGAGACCACAAGAGCCGAGGCTAAGGAAGCCACTCTGAACGCAGAAGGAACGTAACGTGTGTGTGTCACCTACCGGGGGACTCCGCAGTGTCAAGAGGAGCTTTGTACAGTCTGCTGAAGAAGGATTCGGGGTGAAGGCCCGCCGCTGCCCCGATGCAGCTGAGGGCTAGGGCCTTCACGCTGACCCTCACGTCCCTATCCGGAACCAGCACTGCAAGAGACCAGCAGCCACCTTCAACCCAAAAGCAGCAGGCAGATAGCTTCCAAATAAGCAACCAGGACCCCATAAACTAGCTCCCCCACAGCATCCCACCAGCTGTGAAGTTCAAAGCTGGTACCCCACTGTGCTACAGTCAGGGAACCGTGCAAATGCAGCCTAGATGTCCAGAACCCAAAGTGTTCCCTCTGTACTTACCGCTCTTCTCGCCAGTCAGCAAAAAGGACGCTGATAAAAGGCGGACACAGTGGACGAGAGGAGCAGAGTCGCCATCAGTGGCTTGTCCTATGTCGCCTCTGATGCGGCACAGCTAGACAGAGAGATGGAGGTGGGCTGGTCTGCCTTGTGACCAAAGCAATACATCCATCTACTAAGCCGACATGCGAGACATTTATGGCCGTAAGTGTAGGGCACAGGGCAGGGGATGAGCCTGGCACGCATGGAGGGCACACTGGTGGAATGGTCACAACTGAGGGCTCAGGAAAGACTGCCTGGGACAGCAGCAGCAGAGAGGAGTAAGGCTGGGGGACGCCGAGGCCAGGGAGCAGGCCTGCATTGGGGGGGTCTAGGAAGGACCTGCTGGGGGACGCCAAGGCCAGGGAGCAGGCCTGCATTGAGGGGGTCTAGGAAGGACCTGCTGGGGGACGCCGAGGCCAGGGAGCAGGCCTGCATTGAGGGGGTCTAGGAAGGACCTGCTGGGGGACGCCAAGGCCAGGGAGCAGGCCTGCATTGGGGGGGTCTAGGAAGGACCTGCTGGGACGCCGAGGCCAGGGAGCAGGCCTGCATTGAGGGGGTCTAGGAAGGACCTGCTGGGACGCCAAGGCCAGGGAGCAGGCCTGCATCGGGGGGTCTAGGAAGGACCTGCTGGGGGACGCCGAGGCCAGGGAGCAGGCCTGCATTGAGGGGGTCTAGGAAGGACCTGCTGGGGGACGCCGAGGCCAGGGAGCAGGCCTGCATCGGGGGGTCTAGGAAGGACCTGCTGGGGGACGCCGAGGCCAGGGAGCAGGCCTGCATCGGGGGGGTCTAGGAAGGACCTGCTGGGACGCCGAGGCCAGGGAGCAGGCCTGCATTGAGGGGGGTCTAGGAAGGACCTGCTGGGACGCCGAGGCCAGGGAGCAGGCCTGCATCGGGGGGTCTAGAAGGATCTGCAGAAGAGGCATCTCTGACTAATCAAACTATCAACATGTGCTCCCTCAAGGACTTAGAGCACATCACGTTCTCACACACAGCGGCGGGGGTGGGGGCACGACAAACAAGAACCTGAGCCCACGCACACCACCACGCAGCGGCCAGGAGAGCTGTCCTCAGCGCCCCAGGCATGCCGGGCACGCCAGACCTGCACCTCACCTTGGTTTCCGGATCCTCATCTCGGGGAACAAGCCTCTCCAGGCTACTGTCGGAGGACTGCCTGCTGTGACCGGTGGTCTTCAACGAATGGACCTGCTGAAGGGCTTCAAGACAGAGGCAGAGAGGAGGCTGTCAGCGCCCCGCGCCAGCACAAACCCTCCCACTCAGGCCCAGAGCACACGGCAGCACAGAATCCACAGTGAGAGACACTGTGTCCCAGAGACTGAGGCAGAGAAAACAGACATGGCAAGGTGGCCAGGGTGGTCACCGCAGTCACCTGCTGCCCACGCACCAAGGGAAGAGTTCCTGAAGGCCTCTTCTTCCTCTCCTTCATCCTGGAGCTGTCCAAGCCGTGTGCCCACGTCGTGGCTGTCGGCACCGTCCAGCACCTGAGTGGTGTGAGGGGGCCATGAGATGCTGAGCAGCAACCCCCAGAGGACATGGCCTGGACAGACCAAGCGCACAGAACAGTCACTCGCGGGAACCCAGGGCGGCCGGGCGCCACCTCTGCTGCACAAGGCAGGCCTTTCTGGCTGCCAGCTTCAGTTCTAACCTGGAAATCTCGCTTTCTGACAGAAAAAGGAAAACCAAAACAAAACTCTAGCCTCATAAATTCTTCCAGGTTATTGGAAATGAAGACAAAACTTTCAGAACAAAAACCCATTAATAGTTATTTCTTAAACTGCTAGTACCCG
Source organism: Ochotona curzoniae (assembly GCF_017591425.1). NCBI lineage: Eukaryota > Metazoa > Chordata > Mammalia > Lagomorpha > Ochotonidae > Ochotona > Ochotona curzoniae. Next base: position 1,174,710 of record NW_024467118.1, on the reverse strand, counting down.
GCACTAACCGGGGCTCTGTTCCCTTCGTCTGGCCCAAGGTCTGGCCGTGGCAGCAGGTGGCAACAAGCTCCCCTCAGCTGCTACCCCAGGCCAGGGACTGAGTGACGGACTCCCAACCACAGTGGGTCGGTACTGAGACGTACCTCTACTGCTGCCTCGCGCTTCTTAAATTTTTTGTTTGAAAGGCAGATTTACACAGAGAGCAGAGACAGAAAGAGACAAGCTCCACCCCCGGGTTCACTCCCCAGATGGCCACAATGGCCAGAGCTGAGCAGTCTGAAGCAGGGGCTTCCTCTGGTGCGTTATACGGTGCAGGACCCAAGGACCTGAGCCGTCCTCTGCCACCTTCCCAGGCGCATTAGCGGGCAGCTGGGATTAGAACTGGCAACCTCATGAAATGTGGACACCAAACATGGAGGCTTAGCCTGCCACAGCACAGTGCAGTCCTGGCGATGCTGTCCTAAGAATACAGACTGGGGTCAGCACCGTGGGACAGCACAAGGAGACAGCATGCCACACGGGTGCCCGGTCCATGTCCAATCCTGCTGGGGTCCATGCAGTAGGTGTGGATGACACAGAGGTGTGAAGAGAACAGCTCCCCTGTTTGACAGGGCCTGGCGGGTGTCTCTCTGACCACCTTGACACAGTCTCACCCCCTTTTTGCATGGACACTTGATCACCCCACTAAGAATTCTGTAATCTATTGAGGCACTGTTGTTTGCCCCTGTGAGATGGTTTCTGCTACCGATGTGAGCTGGAGAGTTAATGTCACTGATCACGTCTTGGTGGGTGGGCCTTTAACTGCACACAAGAGTGCAATGAAGCCATTTCTGGACACCCGACTGTGTGCCTACCCGTTGCCCTGGAATCTGGCCCAGACATGTAGCATGCATTCTGGGAAATGGCTTGATAAGAATTCTACAAACTAATGGAAGTGATGGGAGTATAAGCGGAAACTGCTATGGCAAAAAAAATATAGTTACTGTGACCTTAAAGGTTAGCCTGTCCTTGCAACTCTTTAGAGCATAGAAAATGTAGCTGCTTTAGCCGCTTTCATAGTTTTTCAACTAGAGGAAATATAGGATGACTATTAACATCACAGAGATATACTTTTGATTATTGTTTGATTGCTTATGAGGCTGTAGAGTCTGCAGTTGGAGGGGGACTGAATGTTTGAAGCTTTCTGTCTTAGATCCTTAGTTTTTTCTCTTTTGATGTATTTCTCCCATTAAGTGATAGATAAGTTGTGAAAATAAAATGTAGTAGGAATGTTTTACTGATTAGCAGGTAACCATCTGTGCCTTGGCCTTGGAGTTCTGGCTGTCACCTAGTGGCCACTACTGAACAATGAATAACGGCTTGCTTTAAAGAAACTGATTATAGTAACTACAGAATTATCTTTAAGAGCAGCTGGTTGACCATGAAGTAAAGAATATAATAATGAAACATCTGTGCACACCCAGTTAGTCATGAAGTAACAACAGAACAATCAAACGGTTGTGCAGAGGCCTGTGATGTGTCTGAGTAAATAGGACAGCTTCTCCTTGAGCAAGAGGGCACCACGTGACAGTGTCTGTGTCTTTATCGCCAACTCCACGCTCCCTTCTCGAGCTCCCAACTCAGCTGGAGCTGGCCTCTGACACAATCCAGCTCCCTGCTAACGTGCCTGAGAAAACACTGCAAGATGGCTCAAGTCCTAGGAGCACTCAAGTCCACACAGGAGCACTCAACAAGCTCTTGGCCGCCAGCTCCCACTCAGCCTATCTCCGGCCATTGCGGCCATTTGGGGATGAATCAGCACATGGAAGATCTCTTTCTCACTTTCTTTCCCTTAGCTTCAATTTTAGAATAAAAATTGAATAAACCAATTTCGAAAATGACTACAGATATGTTAATAACAGACTCCTTCAGGATTCTTAACCAGGGCCCAGGGCACAGGGACTAGGGGAAGTAAACTGTAGGACAGGAAGGCACTGCGCAGACAGGACGGAGTGCGGGGTGAGCACAGTACAGGACAGGACGGAGTGCGGGGTGAGCACAGTACAGGACAGGACGGAGTGCGGGGTGAGCACAGTACAGTACAGGACGGAGTGCGGGGTGAGCACAGTACAGTACAGGACGGAGTGCGGGGTGAGCACAGTACAGGACAGGACGGAGTGCGGGGTGAGCACAGTACAGGACAGGACGTAGTGCGGGGTGAGCACAGTACAGTACAGGACAGGACGGAGTGCGGGGTGAGTACAGTACAGTACAGGACAGGACGGAGTGCGGGGTGAGCACAGGACAGGACAGGACGGAGTGCGGGGTGAGCACAGGACAGGACGGACGGAGTGCAGGGTGCCCTGGCTGTTTCCCCTGAGCTTGCTCCAATGCACAGAGCTCAAGCAGTGGGCCCTACCCCACATGGGAGCTCTACACTGCAGCCTGCAGTCCTGATACCTCCCACCCAGACCCAGTCACTGTGGGTACTTCTGAAAAATTAAAGCAGGTAAACCACGCTTACGGCCTTGTTCAACCCAGAGCCACAGAGCTGCTTCCCATGGGGAGCATCAGCCGAGGGCACACTGTCCAGGAGGGCACAGTGTCCAGCAGGGCCCGGAGCCACATCAGGGAGATCAGACAGCAGCAACAGAGGGGGCAGGCCTGGGTCCAGGGCAGGGCCCAGGAAGACAGGCACCACCCACCCTCACCACAAAGCAGGGCGCTCCTGTGTACTTACAATTTCAGAGCTGTCTGACGGTGTCACAGCGGAATCAGGCCCTTCGGTGGTGGTCTGGGAGCTGTCACTGATGGGAGAGGAGGCCTGCGTCCCGTCGTTGAGGTCCATGGCAGGGTCGGAGGGGACAGCACTGATCTGGCTGGAGCTGTGGCTCAAGATGTCCTCCTCGTCCGCATCGGTGGCGGCACTGGCCAGGTCACAGCTGGACAGATCCACAGAGTCCGCCTGCAGCGTGTGCTGGGAGCGCGGCTGCTCCGTGATGATGTCATGGTCCACAGCACCAACAGCGGCGACTCCTGAGGCCACAGCCAGCTCGGCCCCGATCTCATCCTTGACAGAGGCTAGACAGAGAACAGCCAGCGGCCGGGCGCTGGGCGTGCTGCTCACTGCTCGGAGACCCGCAGATCATCAGAGCCCGTACACCCAAGGCAGGGTGGCAGCACACCCTTCACTCACTCACTCACACACACACCAGCACACCCTTCACTCTCTCACACACACACACACCAGCACACCCTTCACTCACTCACACACACACACACCAGCACATCCTTCACTCACTCACACACACACACACCAGCACATCCTTCACTCACTCACTCACTCACTCACACACCAGCACACCCTTCACTCTCACACACACACAAGCACACCCTTCACTCTCTCACACACACATGCACACCCTTCACTCTCACACACACACACCAGCACACCCTTCACTCTCACACACACCAGCACACCCTCCACTCTCTCACACACACATGCACACCCTTCACTCTCACACACACACACAAGCACACCCTTCACTCTCACACTCACACACCAGCACACCCTCCACTCTCACACACACACACACACACCAGCACACCCTCCACTCTCTCACACACACACACCAACACACCCTCTTCTCTCTCTCTCTTTCTCTCTCTCACACACACACCAGTACCACCCCCAACCTCTCATTCTCAGTGAGATTTATGTAAGCATGAGGGTCCACTGCAGATGATGGACACTGTCCAGTAAACACTTGAAGGTGAGCTCACTCTAGAACCTTCCAGCCCTAGTGGGAGCCCCGATCAACAAGTGCAGTAGCCCAGAGACAGCAAAGAGTGCTGGTTGGCTAGGCCAGGCACTCCACATGAGGGGTGGTCAGAAGCGACAGAAGTTCAGCCTGCCATCATAGAAAGTTCCTAACTCAGTCTTATTTGCCTGTGGCATAAATTCACACCACATTCTCTTAGTCCAACTTTTAAACAATCCATTGAAATACAAACCAGCATAAATAAAGTCAGCACAGCAAGGCCTACGCTATCAGCAACCGTCACTCCAGGGACAACCGAGCCGGTCAGCAGCTGAGCTTCTTCCACGACAAACAGCTGTAATTTCTCTTTTGTAATCATGAAAAACTAATTTTTTGTAAAATGAACAAATAAATAACTACCACTGCACTTACTCGACTTTCCTTTTTCAATAAGAGTGGCTTAGCAGGCTAGGCTGCTGCCTGTTACAGTGACACCCACACCGGGTGCCGCTCCAGTCCCAGCTCCCTGTGAACATGCACGGGGAGGCCGGAGAAGACGGCCCAGGGCTCGGGCCTGTGCTGCCCAGACAGAGCTCCGGGCTCCTGCTCAGCCCAACCGAGACACACCTGTAGGCACCTGGGCAGTCCATCAGCAGATGCAAGACATGCAAGACCTCCCCCACTCCCCTGACCCCCACACTCTTTCCCAAGTGATTCCTTTCAAAAAAGTAAATGATAAGGGTTTAGCACAATGGTGCGTGACCTAAATCCTCACCTTGCACACCCCTGGATCCCATATGGGGACCAGTCCATGTCCCCGCTGCCCCGCTTCCCGTCCAGCTCCCTGCCCAGCTGCCCTGGTTCACGTCCAGCTCCCTGCCCGTGGCCTGAGAAAGCAGTGGAGGACGGCCCAGGGCCTTGGGACCCTGCACCTGAGTGGGACACCTGGAGGAAGCTCCTGGCTCCCCGGCTTCAGATTGGCTCAGACCCGGCTGCTGAGGCCGCTGGGGGAGAGAGTCAGCAGACGGAAGACCTTGCTCTCCCCTTTCTGTAAAGCTGCCCTTCTTTTCGTTGTTGGTGTTTGGGTTCTGTTTTTGTTTTGCTTTTGTTTTACTTTTTTGTAAACCTGCCTTTCCAATATGAATAAATAAATAAATCTGAAACAAAGATTACCCTGGTCTAACTTTCATTCACATAAAATGAGTGAGGGAGGATTATCCAACCAAGCCCACTGTCATTTGATCCAGTCTGCCGTATTTTAATGCCATCTTTCATAAAGTACACACAATGTAATTAGATAAGCTATCTGGCCCATTTTCCGATCAACGCACGGGACTTGGAGCCGGCCTCTCCCACGTGCACAGCCGCACTCGGGCACTGCAGTGCATGTTGCACTCAGACATGCGGCAGCCCCAGTCCCCCGCGGCACAGGGAGCTGCAGGGCAGGGGGGACCCCACGCGTGTCCAGCTCGGCTGCCGGCCAGCGGGCCTACCTGCGAAGGCTGAGCTGCTCGCGTCAGACCTCGACTCCGAGTCATCTCCCCAGACTTCCTCTTCTCCCAGGAGCACTTTACCTGGCAACCAATGCAGCAAAATTCCTTTTAAGTTTACTAAAAACAAGGACTTTACAAATTAGGTAGATGCTTTATCACTCTAGCTTATACCTTATGAATATTCAGCACAAAGAATGCAACTATTCTAGAATCTTATCAAACCATTACACCAGGCAGCGGTTCTCATGCTTAACACAGCGTGCTGAAGCAATTAACACGACTGACATAGATCACCATTTTGAAATAACTTGCATTACTATTTAATCTTAGAAATACTAAGGTGTAGCTGAGAAGATCCAATCCCATTAGCGCTTAGAGAATTCTCTGGACTTGCCGCGGCCACCTCAGAAACCACCAATAAAACTTCCCGCCCAGAGTGCCTTTCGCCTCCCTGTCAGCTGACAGAACTTGGCAGTGAGCAATGTGAGAAGATGAAAGGAGACTTCTCAAAGTTCTAAAAACACATATCCAAGTTCAGTTCAAAGTACACGGAGGCAACAGAAGACACCCAGGATCCCGCCTGACGCGCGGGCGGATAAAAGCTGCTAAGATACTTCCACGAGCGGTCGGAGGCACGGCCACCTCCATCGCCAGTGACACCACAACTCTGCAAAGGCTCAGTGTCACACCACCACCTAGCTTAAGCACCAAGCCAGAGGACCCTGCAGTGAGCTACCTGTGAGTGAGGGAGGGCCGCCCCACCACACGTGCCATGGCCACACGACGGGCTGATGATGGCCTGGCCGGCATCCCTGGAAATACGGACTGTGTCACTCGTGGGCCCACTCGTGTGCTGCAGTGTTCATCAAGCAGTATTCGTACTCGAGCCCATTTTGGCAAATGTTTACTTAACTCAGTGAGTTCTACAATTCTGATATTGCTAAATCCCATTCAGTACTGCGAACACTATTGGAAATACCACTCAAATCTTGCCATGAGAAGGGCTTAATCTCATAAGATTCAAGACAGAAAATCACAACAATTATTCCATAAAAGAAAACACTTGGTGCTAGAAAATGGTAGTATACTGCCACTGGCACAATGCCACGGCTGCCTAACCCTTCACTTGCAGCACCAGCTTCCTATACAGATGCTGGTGCAAGTCACAGGTGCTCCACTTCCCAATCCAGCTCCCTGCTGTGGCCTGGGAAAGCAGAGGACAGCCCAAAGCCTTAAGCCCTGCACCCACACGGGAGAGCGGGAATAAGCAGCTGGGCCCTGGCTTCAGATTAGCTCAGTTCTAGCTGTTGCAGCCATTTAAGGAGTGATCCAGCAGACAGAAGCTCTCTCTCTTCCAAGCTAAATAAGTTTTGTTTTAGAAAACAATGATAATATACCAAAACTACAAGATTATATCAGAAACAGAATTCATTTATTTTAGCAAATTTAGTGAACCTAAGTACCAGATCAGTGTGGTATGTATAGAGTTAAGTATCATTGAAAGTGGTCACCATGTCCAAATTCACATAATTCCAAAGCAGACATTTAATCATATGGCCAATATCAAACCAAACCCATGGGGAAGATCCACTTCCTGCGCAGAACTCAGCCCCACACCCGGCCACACAGTGAGCGTGGGACAGTGGGCTCCAGCAAGGCGTGGCCACAGAGCAGTCAGGGCCTTCTCTGCGCAGTTCAGGGTGAGCAACGGACAAGCCGTCAGGAGCTGCACTCCCTGAGGGCGACAGAGAGGCCGAAGGGACAGGACACAGGGGGACAGCAGGCGCCGCAGTAATCACCTTTGTGCTTTCTGGCAAGGACAGGGCTGCATGAGGAACCCCCTCCAGCTGCAAATCAGAGAGAGCGACAGGTGAGTGCAAGCTGCTGGCACCCGGAGAACCATGATTGCTCACAAAGTCTGACTCACAGTACCAAAATTCAACGCTTCAATCACAACCTCAATGTTAACACCGACACTCAAATGTGCGAAAATGTGACGTAAAATATCAAAATAGCTAAAATAATCACACTTACAAAGCCAAATAAAAAAAAACATTAGAAATATCAAAAGTATTTGGCCAACAAATCTAGCATAAACTTGCTTTGGAAACAAGCTTTCACTCCACCACTGTGCCGGGCGTACCCCGGGCAGACATGACCAAGGGCCCACCACTGTGCCGGGCGCACCCCGGGCAGACATGACCAAGGGCCCACCACTGTGTTGGGTGCACCCCGGGCAGACATGACCAAGGGCCCACCACTGTGCCGGGCGCACCCCGGGCACACATGACCAAGGGCCCACCACTGTGTTGGGCGCACCCCGGGCAGACATGACCAAGGGAATGCACAAGACACACGGCCGCAGACACTCAGGCAGCTGACAGTGTGAGTGTGCTGAGGTGAAGGAGCAGTTGCACCTGCTCAGTCACGCTGCATTTTAGTACAGGGGCTCCCACGACTCCAGTTCCCAACAGGGCCCACCGTGCAGGCAGCTGGAACCAGGAGCCAGCCCCCGGCAGTTCTGGAGAGAGCAGCCAACATGGGGCAGTGGGGGCATGGGGCGGCTGCAAAGTCGAGGGTAGAAGTGCTGAAGCCCGCACCCAGAGGACAGAGGAGAGTTCTGGAACCGACACAAGAAGGATCCTGGAAAAAATACCTTTGCCTCTTAGCACACTGGAAATGCCACAATGACACAGCCATGTCCTGCCCAAAGAGCCAGAGGTTGCGCACTGGGATCAAATACTGACCATGTTTTATTATCAACTAATGGCTCTTCAGGAACAAAGATACGGACTGTTCAGCTTGGGGCGAGGTCCACAGCCCTACAGGGCACTCACAAGCTCATGACATCACAACTGTCTTACCGAGAAGTTCCACAATGCTCCCGCTGCGACTCCGGCTGCTGGATTCCTCTCTGGCGGCGGCAAGCTGCCCAAGGCCGCCTGGTGTAGTCAGAGCTTGCAGGAGCTCCGGTGGGGGGGTTCGCAGGAGCTGCTGCAACAGCTCCAGTGCCCCTGTGACAACGTTGTGGTCGTGGTGCTGGGTGTGGCGCAGCGTCAGCTCATAAACCTGCAATTACAAACACGGGGTCTGGCCGCAGCTCCGTGGGCTTGGCTGTTTGTTTTTAAGTGACCAGAGAGGATAGCAGGATCTCGCCGGTGGCCACTTCCCAAATACCCACAGCCACCAAGCCAGAAGAGAGTAACCTAGCTGGGTCTCTCACGTGGCAGCAGGGGCCCAGGTCTTTGGGCAGCTTTTATTATCAGGGAGCTGGACCAGAAGTGAGGCAGCCGGGACTTGAACCGGCACTCACAGGGGATGCTGGTGTTATGCGCATCAGCATTAACAGTCTGTTACAACACACACCTCTCCCTTTTTCCAAATAGGTCTTTTTGTGCTGACATTAATTCCATCCACCAGAGACGCAGCGTGCTAAGGCTTGTGAACCCCAGTGCTGCTGACCAGTCAAGGGGCAAGGCCCAGTGCACGTGAGGTGGCAGCTGGAGGGGCAGGTATCAGCACACCTACCAAATGGGATCAGTGCTGCCCACCCCACACGCCGCTGCTACACACAAACTCATCATTCCCTTCAGTTAGGGTCACCAGAGACAACAAAGGTGTATGGTAAAATCTGAATTTCAAATAAATGAAAACTGATGTTTAGTATAAGTATATCCCAATATGGCATAGATCTAATACCACAAATTACTCACAATTTATCAGAAGCTCAAATGGCACTGGCACCTGTACTTTTATTTGGAAAGTTTGCCAATTCTACAGTTACCATGGAAGTTAACACATATACACACACATATATTTCTTAAAAAATCAGTGTAGAAAATAAAAAGCCAAAGTGGCCATCTTCATCATCTATTTTAACTCTTCATATATATATATTTCAAAGGCAGAGTCACAGAGAGAGATCACGGGCACACTCCAGATGGCTCAACGGCAGGAACTGACTAAAGCCGCGAGTCCAGAGTTCCCTCCGGCTTTCCCTGGGAAGGGCAGGGCACCCGGGCCATCCTCCCTCTCCCACAGGGACAGCGGGGCACCCGGGCCATCCTCCCTCTCCCACAGGGACAGCGGGGCACCCGGGCCATCCTCCCTCTCCCACAGGGACAGCGGGGCACCCGGGCCATCCTCCAGGGCCTCTCAGCCACACTAGCATGGAGCAGGATCTAGATGGAAGCATAAGTAAGATCCCAATCACATCCCGCATGGGATGCCAGCACGGCAGACTGACTTCAACAGTCAGCTGTGCCATGACACTGACCAGCCTAAATCTGGAGGTTGACCAGCCGCCGTCTCCAGGCCCATCGAGCCCAGGCCTGCTTCTGAACGCAGCACAGGGGCTGTCGGGGGGCCTCTGAAGCACACTGTTAGAGTGAGAGCGGCCGTGGATGCTCTGGGACTCCCTGCCAACACCTCATTATGGAAGGCATTCTCTCTAGCAGAGCGCCTCCTGCCCGTTCTCTAGGAGAGGGGGGCCAGCACCCACACTTTCCACTCCTCGGCTGCTCCCCCAAACACCAAGGGCAGCAGCAACAGTGTCCACATTCCCACAGTCACATGTCCCTGGACACAACTTCAATCTTTTTTTTTTTTTTTTTAAGATTTATTTGTTTAAAAGTCAGAGTTACAGAGAACCAACACCAAGCAAGAGACAGACCATGTATCTTCCAGTTCACTGCCTAGGGGGTGGCAAGGCCTGGGCCCCGGGGGAGGCCAGAGCCAGGAGCTCCTTCCAGGCCTCCCCAAGGCTGTCAATGAAGTTGGGCCATCTTCCCCTGCTTTGCTCAGGACGCTGGCAGGGAGCTGGATCTGAGGTTGAGCAGCAGTTCAACAGAAGTTGAGCAGGTGGTGGCTTTACCCACTAAGGCACAAAGCCAACCCCACTGTTTAAATCTTACGTGCTCTCCCTTGAAGTCTAAAAACTTAATGAAAAATAACAGTACGTATCTTGTTAGCTATTTCTGCCACAAATCCAAGATGCCAGACACAACGAGCGAATCACAAAAGAGGTCCTTTATGAGGGCAGGGAGAAAGCATGAGCAGAGAGAGGAAGAGAGAGGACAGAGGAGGTGGGAGAGCAGAGAGGGTGCAGAACAAAGGCAAGGCACCTTTACAGCAAAGCGCTGGGGACGGGAGTGCAGCTCTGAGCGCTCACAGGCAGGAGGGCGGATCACCGAGCAGGGCCGCCAGGGACGGGCCAGGAGGTACAGAGCTTGGCAAAGAACACAGTTTAACCCTAAAGGGCATGAAGCTCCCTCGGCAAGTGCACCTTAAGGGGCCCGAGACGTAGGGGATTTTAAAGTGGCACCGGGTAAGCAGGTATTTAAGATGGCGGTAGGTCTAATCTGTCTTCAGGTCACTTCTTTCTGAGTCACCCCTTACAGAGTTATTCATGGATACATATCAATGTACAAAATAAGCACATTAATGTAACCAAACCCAACGGGCAGATGGACTACCTTCTAATCTACCTGCTGCGTGCGCACAATCCCCCACACCTCACCCTGCCACACCATCGGGCACTCCTCCACCACCCGTGAGTAAGCTGTGCCCAGGCCTTGCCTCTTCCCTGCTGCCCCGCCCGCCACCTGTTGCAAGGGTTACTTCCTGGGGCTCCCAAGCAGAACAAGCCATGGCTTGGGCACCTTCCTCCTTGAACCTGAGAGCATCTTACTGTGAGAGCAGCAGGGGAACCATGCGGAGCTCTGGCCGCCTCCAGGGACCCACACCGCACCCCAACAGGCTTTTCCCATGCCTCCCCGGTCAGGGGCAGGGGCAATCGCCACTGTACTTCGGTGCCTGGCACACACAGGGAGCTCAACGTGCACCACGTGGATGAACACGTTTTCTGACCCCACTTTCAGAAACAAGGCAGCAGCGGTCCCCATGCCAGGCAGGGACTCATGTGACGCACAAAATGTTTTCCTGTCACTTAAAAGGACACTGGCCATGGCAACTGCGTGGCCCCACCACAGAGCCCACACTGACTCGTGGCTCTTTGGAGGTGTGCCACTGAAGCCCAGGGCCCTGGTCAGGTGTGCACCTACCTGGACAAGCTGCTCTGCCGAGGGGCAGACTTCCATCTCCTTGCGTGTCACCCCAAAGCTGCCCTTCAGGCTGGTATCCTTGACCTGCTGCTGTAGCAGGGGCACCAGATAGCGCAGTGTGAGCAGCACCCCAAGGACCAGGACTGTGGGGTGCTCTTCCTCCACAGGAACCAGCAAACCTGCAAAGGCAGCACCAGGTCAGGAACTGTGCGGACCGGGCGGCCCCAGGAAGGCTCGTGGAGCCTGGCCGTGAGGCACAAAGGCACCTGAACACAGGTCCTCGCCCAGAGTAAATGACCGCTAGCTCTCTGCGGCATTTCTAGTCCTGATCTCAGTTGCCAAACTACAGGAAATGTTGGCTGGCCCAGGAGAACCCGCAGGGGCAGACCCACTGCCCAGCCAGGTGTCCTCCAGCCTGACTGGGTCTGCAGGGCACAGAGACCCCGGCTGAGCCCCAGCAGCCCCAAGGCACTCCACACTCACTGGCCTAATCTGGAAGAGGGGCGGTTCCACCATAACGGCTGGCGGAGGTCCACTCCGAGTAGAGGCTGGGGACCCCACGCCTGGCCTCTCCTCACCTAAGAGCACGTTCAGCAGCCAGCTATAGAAATACTGTGTCCTCCGCGAGTGCTGGCAGACGCTCACGGCCACGCTGGCTGCTGTGCGCCGGACGGCCGAGGAGCTCGACTTCAGGTTTGCGACGAAAGCCTTTAAGAGAACCTGGGAAGCAAAAGTCCACGTGTTCCAAAGAGGAAGCCGCTGGGAGAGCTCTCCTTTCTGTCACACCACCTCACCAAGGGCAGGCTCACGGCGGCACTGCTGACACCTCACCTTACCCTTCCTCTAACCTGCACACAGGAACTCCGCTGCAAGCCACCACAGTCACAGGCTCAGGCACTCCTCCGATGGAGTGTGAGACCCCCAGGACTGGCACACACTCCAAGGAAGAGGAGGCGAGACCTGCCAGGGCCCGGGACACAGCCACAGAAGAGCGCCACCTCCAAAGAGGACCCTCTACCCCTTCCCAGAAAGCCCACAGAGGGAAGGGGACTCCAAGCCGTACCAGCTGGTAACCACCGCGTCCCACCACAAGCTGCGCCAAGGCCTGGGGCCAATCACTGCTAAGTGTGCGCACAGCGTCACAGCCTGGCCCTTGGACAAATGAGGGCTCAGGTGGACAGGCAGGACCCACAGTGTGGGCACCACACAGGCTCATCATGACACAATGCACAGACCCAAGAGTGGAAACCCCAAGCAGTGTGCTGGCCCAGCTGCAGAACCCACTCAACTCAGATCTGGCAAACTACTACAGCCAGAAAACAAGAAATCAGAATCTCGAAGAGCTTTTACTGAAAACAACCACATATATATCATGCAAAAACTAAATTCAGACTCATTCATAGATGAAGGAACTCAGAAAAGTTCATGGAAAACAGAATTAAGAGATAGGGCTGGTGTACTGGAATAGTGAGTCGGGCTCAAGGTCAACACCGCCATCCCACATGGAGTCCAGTTCAAGGCCTGGCTGCTTCGTTCTCCAGGGAGCAGCAGGACGGCCTAGACACCGACCTGGGAGACCAGGAAGGAGCTCCTGGCTCCTGGCTTCAGTGTGGACCAGGCCCAGCCACTGTGGTCATTTGAGGAGTGAGCCAGCAGAGGCAAGATCCCCTTCTCTCTCTAATTCTACCTCTCAAATAAATAACTATTTGTTTAAAAAAAACCAAAAACTATGGGGCGGGGGAGGCGCACAATAGCCTAGTGACTAACTTCCTGCCTTCCATGTACCAGGATCCCACATGGGCACCAGTTTGCATTCTGGCAGCCCCACATCCCTCCCAGCTCCCTCCCTAAGGCATGGAAAGCAGTGAGGACGGCCCAGAGCCTTGGGACCTGCACCCACGCGGGAGACCTGGAAGAAGCTCCTGGCTTCAGATCAACTCAGCTCCAACCATGGCAGCCACTTGAGAAGTAAACCAGTGGATGTAAGATCTTTGTCTCTCCTTCTCTAACTCTGACCTTCCAATAAAAACAAGTAAATCTTAAAAATTTTAAATCTCTGCATATGAGAGGTTTTCAAAATGCTCATGGAGAACATAAAAAAAACAACGATTTCAAAAATTTTTGGCATCAAAATCTTATATTTCCATTTTTCCATGATCTTTCTGAAGTATCCTCCTATAAGATTAAACTTTTATTTTGTTTCAAAGATTGATTTATTTTTATTGCAAAGATTTACGGAGAGGAGAGACAGAGAGGAAGACCTCCCTTCTGTTGATTCACTCCCCAAGCGGCTGCAATGGCCTGAGCTACACCAATCCAAAGCCAGCAGCAAGAGCTTCTTCCAGGTCTCCCATGCGGGTGCAGGGTCCCCAGGCTCTGGGCCATCCTCCACTACTTTCCCAGGCCACAGGCAGGGAGCTGGATGGGAAGCAGGGCCGCCGGGATATGAATCAGCCCATATGGGATCCCGGAGCAGGCAAGATGAGGACTTTAGCTGCTAGGCTGCTGCATCAGGCCTGAGGCCAAACTTCTAAGCACAATGCATAGCACAACAACAACAAGTTGTTGGGAAAACAAGTTGGCATCCTCAGGAAGATAGGGCAGTTGTGAGAAGTAAACATCTGGTCCACTGTCAAGGTGAGCAGACACCAGCCAGCAGGACAGCCTGCAGAAGGAGCCACCTGGCAGTGGGCTCACACACCTGAAAAGCTGTGAGGTAAACTGACAAGAGCGGCCCAAAAAGATCCCACAAACACCAAGACTGCCAGCCTGCAGTGCTCTGCCAGGATGGCGCTGGGAGGCGCTGGGAGGCGCTGGGAGGCGCTGGGAGGCACTGGGAGGCGCTGGGAGGCGCTGGGAGGCACTGGGAGGCGCTGGCAGGCACTGGGAGGCGCTGGGAGGCGCTGGCAGGCACCGGGCCTCGGAAGGCAGCCAGCCTCGGGGTGCTGGAGCGCACGCAACCCTTCTAGCACATCCTTCAGCAAGTCTCACTTTCTCTGGCCAGCCCTCAGCTGGGTGGGCAAGGCCACGTCTCCCGATCCTGCGAGGAGGGGAAGGTGCACCCCACTTGGCTTCAGTGCACGGACTCCCTGCAGAGGCCACAGAACAGCCCAGCTCACAACTCGGACAGCAAGGGCGACGCAGAGACCGAAACAGGCACTGCGGCAAGCAGGCCACCTCAGGCAGCAGCCAGCACCAGACAGGGGCTGCAAGGACCACCTTCCCCGCTGGGTATGTCCCTGAGGGGACACACAAACACCTGCTCCGCAATTCTGTCTTCCTCTGAGGGAAACGCCAGACATGGGTGCAGCAGTTCCAGGGTGCACAAGGACTCCCCACGGAGGGCTGAGCGTGCGCACTGAGATATGTTACAGGAAATGCAGCAAACAGGGAGAAGCTTACACAAAAGGCGCACGGGTGAGGCGGCAGCGGCTGCTGACACCGCCAACAGCCCACAGGAGCCTGGCGGTCGCCATGTGAGAACGGAAACCTCAGGACAGCGAGACGGCAGAGGGGACAAGGGACAAGCCTAACACAATGACAGACAAACTCACGGACACGCAAGCAGTGACCACAAGGTAAAGATGCACCTGTCCTAGAATAAGAAAAACAATCCAAATTTTTCAAAAACACAACAGCAGTACAAGCACGTTACTCCGAAACGTGAAATGAAATCCCAGCAGAAACATGGAAGAGTTTGTCGCCTCAAGAAGGGGACACACTAGCGGGGGCTCGCTCGGCCATCTGCCTCGGACCCTCCTGGCTATAATGCATTTCAGTGATCATAAATGTGAATAAACATAAAGAAAAAGAGGAGCAGAAAAACACATAAGGGTTTTTAAAAACCAGAGGTTCAAGAAAAAGATAATTAAAAAACAGCATCGGCTTCCTCCAATGGTGATCACAGCCGTCAAAGCAATGAGGGAACCAAGAGCTAAAAGACCCCCTAACCACCTCTGAGCACAGCCGTCCTACAGGCAGGCAGGGAGCACCCAAGCCAGCTGCCCCAGGGCACCCTCCCCATCCTGAGGTGGGGAGCACCCCCCCAGCCAGCTGTTCCAGGGCACCCTCCCCATCCTATGTCCGGGAGCACCCGAGCCAGCTGCCCTCAGGGTGCCCACCCCATCCTATGTCGGGGAGCACCCCCAAGCCAGCTGCCCCAGGGCGCCCTCCCCATGCTGAGTTGGGGAGCACCCCCAGTCAGCTGCCCACCCCAGGGCACCCTCCCCATGCTGAGTTGGGGAGCACCCCCAAACCAGCTGCCCCCAGGGCGCCCTCCCCATGCTGAGGTGGGGAGCACCCGAGCCAGCTGCCCCCAGGGCACCCTCCCCATGCTGAGTTGGGGAGCACCCCCCAGCCAACTGCCCCCAGGGCGCCCTCCCCATGCTGAGTTGGGGAGCACCCGAGCCAGCTGCCCCCAGGGCACCCTCCCCATGCTGAGTTGGGGAGCACCCCCAGCCAGCTGCCCCAGGGCACCCTCCCCATGCTGAGTTGGGGAGCACCCCCAGCCAGCTGCCCCAGGGCACCCTCCCCATGCTGAGTTGGGGAGCACCCCCAGCCAGCTGCCCCAGGGCACCCTCCCCATGCTGAGTTGGGGAGCACCCGAGCCAGCTGCCCCAGGGCGCCCCCCATCTGGAGGCGCAGCTAACAGCACCAACGCCGCTGTGGTTTCCTTACTGCATTCATTCTCCTGACTGGGTTTGCTATCTATTAACAGGAAAACTTTGAAGCACAGAGAAAAAAAACTTGAGAGGCTAAATCAGTTATCCAGGGCCACCAGAGCAGTCCCCACTAACATCTGAAACCTTCCCCCTGTGGCAGGCACAGTAACATGTCATCTACAAGAAAGCCAAGCTCAGAGTGCTGGACAATCTGCCCACAGGGACAGAGGCGGCCTTGAGGACAGACTGAACCCACCCAATTCCACAAAGGGTGCTCTCACCACTGCAGCACCCTGAGCCCAGGACTCGTAACAGAGTGATCCCACGGTCAAGTTGCCGATCCTACCTGCAGTCCTGGAACAGGCTCCTCCCTCCCCACAAGACCAGTCTGCTCTGGGAAATGCCCTGCAGCCTGCAGCTGTAACCCTGGCCCTGCTCACCGCCACAGGGAAGGGACGGCTGCCCAACTGCCCACGTGACCCCGAGCTGCACTGCCCAACTGCCCACAAGCCACCCGCCGTCTGCACGTGACCCCGAGCTGCATCATACCTTAATCTCATTGTCATTTGCGAAGTTGCCAAAAGCAGCCATAATTTTGGGGACAGCCGTAGCCAAGGTCTCCTGGACGGACTCCTCGGGTCTCTTGCTGGTTCGAGTCAGGCACGGCAGGAGGTTTACCAGGTAGGGCCTGGGGAGGGGCGGGGCAGAGGAGCCTTAGGAATTGCTCCAGGGCTTTACCTGGGCGTAAGCAGCCACTTCTCAGAGAAGCCAGGGCTCCACACAGGACAACCAGGCACAGCTGTGCAGGAGAAGGCAGGGCAGGGTGGCAAAGCACATCCTTCACCCCGCACTGCCCACCTCTACCCTGGACACCCCGCACTGCCCACCTCCACCCTCCTGGGCACCCCGTACCCTACACTCCCCACCTCCACCATCCACATAACCCGCATTCATAGATGACACCAAAACCCTGTCTCCCTGAAGTGCTGGCAGCCAATTGCAACAGTTATGCGAATACTCCTATTTTCAACTAGAAAACAGGTAATACCCCCCCAAAAAACACATCACTTTAAACAGAAAAATTAAGAAATCAGATAAAGCTGTCTTGAAAAAGGAGCACTTATAGCCAAAGTGTTTAAAGTGTGAATAACAAATGAGACCCGAGTTTAAGGCGTGGCCCCTGAGAGAGGAAAACAGGAAAGCAGGAATCTGGGTTGGAGCATCTGGTTGGGCACACAAGCCTGGCCAGAGTGCGTCCTCCGCTCCCTGGTGGCAGGGACGGGCAGTAAGTTGTTCAAAGCCGGCAGGCACTTGGGGTACTTTATCAGACAGCGAAGAGGGGCGGGGCCTCTGAGGGGTGACGGGAAAGGCAGTTCCGGAGGATGACTGGCGCAAGTGTCTGAGGCAGGAGCAGGCAGGAACAGCTGAGGTGGGCTCCAGGTCCTGAGCAGCACGGGCAGTGCCTAACTGACCATTATTACCCTCCCTCCTTTCCCCCGGGGAGAGTTAGAGCGGGGGGAGACCGAGAGACCCTTCCTCTGACATTCAGTCCTCAAACGGCTCCAACTGCGGGCTTGGCCCGGTCAAGTCAGGAGGCGGGTATGGGGCCTACACCCTGGGCTAGCTCTCGCTGCTTTCCCAGACCATCAGCAGGGAGCTGGGACACAAACCAGTACCCACAGGTACGCCAGCATCACAGCAGATTCACCCACAAAGTCACAGTGCCAGCTTCCCAAACGCGCTCTAAGGCCAGAGTGCCGGCCATGTCGGGACCCAGGGGTGTTTAGGATCGATCCGATGTTCCGAAACAGGGATAGAGAGGGGGAGCGCTTGTGTACACGTGAGATACAGGAACAGCTGCTCATCTGCCGCCGCGCTCTCCACGCACTTAGAGCTGCTGGGTCCGGGCGAGGCCAAGGCCAGAGCCAGGACGCCACCCGCACTGCCTGTGTGGTTACTCAATCCGAGAAGTGAGCCAACACCTGCTGCCCACAGGGCGTGTGAGCAGGACGCCAGAGCAGGAGGCAGGTGGGGGCTTGCACGTGATGTTCCGACGTGGGACACAGGCGTCCTGAGAGCGGCATGCCTGCTGTGCCGGATACCCGGCTGCCAGGCTTCACGTCAAAGTGGAACCAAGAGTGTGTGGGATTCGCATACACGTCACAGGCTGAGGACACAGAAGGGAATGGAACAATGGTCCTGCACTTGTTTCTCAATTCATTAAGTCAAACTAAGGAAAAGGGTGGGTACTGTGGTGCCTGGTGGAAGGCGTCATGGGCTAAATCCTCCCCTTGCAAGTGCCAGCATCCCATATGGACACCGGTTCATGTTGGCCTGGCTTTTCCACACCTCATCTAGCTCCCTGCCTGTGGCCTGGGAAAGCAGCAGAGGACAAACCAACACCTTGGGACCCTGCACCTGCAAGGGAGACCCGGAAGAAGCTCCTGGCTCCTGGCTTCAGGTCGGCTCAGCTCCGGCTGCCGTGGCCCTTTGTGCAGTGAAGCAGCGGAGAGAGGATCTAGCTCTCTGTCTCTTCTTTCTGTAAATCTGCTCTGCCTTTCCAATAAAAATAAACTAAAAAAAAAAGGACAGAACTCAAGTCAAGTGTTCACAGCGCAGCATTCATAATTTTGCCCATCTTCTGTAATGGCCACAGTCAGCGACAACGAGGCCGGTACCCTACCCTCAGCCCAGTGGACAGTCTCTGCCAGGCACGTGACGGGCAGGCGCTGCTGTCAGGGCAGGCAGCACAGAAAACAAAACGGCCCTGCTTCACACACTCCCTGAGTCTCTCAGGAGAGGCTGGGGGAGAAAACACTCAAGCTCCCCGACTGAGTGCATGGGAATATTCCTAACAGCAATCACTGCTTCCAGCGGGGCAATGGTGATCCACCTGCAGGAGGCCGGGATGGAGAATCCTGAGGGAAGGCTACTGGGCCGGGACAGAGCAGTCACACGTAACGCAGCAGCCCACCAGTGACGTGACGGCCCCCACACCAGAAACGCTAAGTGACACAGCGCCACAACTGACCTGCACTTCTGAGGCCGGACCAGGTGAGCCAGCTCAGCGAACCTCCACAGGGCGGCACGTAAACTTCGAGGGGCGCCATTCTGGGGGTTCAACAAGCGATGCGTTACACATAGTCACCCAGACACCATTCTAATTCCTACCTAAGCGGCCACGAGTAAGCCGCAGAAAAATCAAGTCTACCCCACGGTCCCTGCTAACTGCTGCTGTAACAGCACCGTGTTTTCGATAATGGAAACAGAAGACATACCTTTTTAATTTCTTTATAGAGTTCTAACTGCAATCTTGGGAGGTTAGAATCCATCAACGCCTGCAATAAAATACAAGACATTTATTTATAGAAAACATGTTCTATTAGCAATTCTAAAGAAAACTAAAAAATAAGATCTCAATGCTGGAACAAAAAAACGAGTGAGGTAGGGCCCCTCACTGTTGGTAGGCAGACAGAGCAGGAATGGCCAGAGAGCGGACACAGAGCATTCCTCGGGACAAGCAGAGGAATGGAACTGTCACGCAACCAAACGGCGCACAGAGTCACAGCAGAACGGCACGCCCTCATCAGCCCGCAAGCCGCACCTGCGACCCCCACTCCGGGCCTGACCGGCCGCCAGGACAGAGAGCTGCTCCACCCACTGGCTCACGCCTCAAACGCCCACAACCCCAAGTCAGGAACTCGGCTCAGTCCCCCTTGAGGGTGGCGGGACCAGAGTACTTGAGCTGTCCTGCCGGGCCGCCCAGGACTCTGCCGTGGCCAGCGTACGACCCCGAGACGGTCACATCCTACAGGACTGTAACGGACAACACTGTCTCACAAACACATGACCTGGCCTGGCAGACTGACTGGCTGGCCCTCCCCTGGCAGGCACTGGGATCCCACAGGAAAACTGGTTCTAATCCCGGTGGCCCCACTTCCCATCCAGCTCCCTGCCTGTGGCTGGGGAAAGCAGTCAAGGGCGGCCCAAGGCCTTGGGACCCTGCACCCGCGTGGGAGACGTGGAAGAGGCTCCTGGCTTTGGATAAGCTCAGCTCCAGCTGCTGCAGCCATTTAGGGAGTGAATCAACAGATGGAAGATCTTTATCTCTCCTCTCCACAAATTTGATCTGCCTTTCCAATAAAAAATAAATAGATCTTTTAAAATATATGTATATATACATAATATATAAATCATGACTGCTATTGTAGCTTGCACTAAAGGTTCTTAAATCAGCAACACAAATAGGAAAAACATATGAAAGCACCGCTCTTTCATCACATTGATCTATCATTTCATATCATTGATATGCAGACAGACCTACAGACGGTGTCACTCACCTGTGCACTCCCAAACAGACGCGACAGCCAGGCCAGGCCCAGCCGGAGTCTGCAGCCCAAACTCAGGCCACAGGCGGGCAAGAGAGACAGGAGCCAGCAGCGGCCGACCCTGGGTCTCGGGCCACAGCCCCAGGCCCCAGCAGCCCTGAAAGCAGGGCTCTGCAGCAAGAGTGCCACGTGACCAACAACAGGGCAGCTCTGCCCACGCTGTCGCTCTGCCCCTCAGCTCCCGCTGGCATGAAGCCAGAGTCCACATCTCTCTCTCACACACAGATCCTGCCTTACAGTGCAGGAAGCTGAGGCTCCAACGAACCACACCCTAGCTCAGCTCAAGGTGGCAGAGGCAAGGCTCTGACCCAGCTGCATCCCACTCTAAGCTAAAGCTGCTGAGTTCCTCAGACACAGGGACAAAGGGGCGGCTGCCTTCCCAACAGGCGGAGCCATGTGGGACGTGACCCCCTTGCAAAGCTCTCACCAAGAGGCCCAGGAACCATGTTACTACAGATCCTGACGGGCCAGGGGCGTCACCTCCATCCCACACCAGGGCCTGGATCGGATTTCCAGCTCTGCCTCCCTTTCCAGCACCCTGCTAGTGTGACCACGGGAGGGAGCAGCCACGGCCCCAGTCCTGGCTCCCATCACAGGGGACATGGTGGCGTTCCCGGCTGCCAGCCCCGGCATGAACAAGTCTCAACTACCGTCAGCATGTGGGAGTGCACCAGCAAATGAGGAATCTTCCCCACTCTCTTTGTCTCTGGGATCTCAACAAAATCACTAATAGTACACTCAGTAGGTCACAGCCGTGGCAGCCAGGCCAGAGGCCCCGCCTCCTGCAGCTGGGTGGCTCCTAGCTGCGCCCACCCCCACCCCCCATCCCCCACCCCCATCCTCACCTTGATGACCTTGTTGAGGCACTCGTCAGCCACCATCCTGACATCGGACTCAGCATCGTCGCTGCACAGCAGAAACAGCTCCATCGCAATGCCCAGGAGCTTCTGGAATTCTGGAGAATTTCTGAAAAAGAAAAGGTCACAGCCACGAAGATGCAACCATCCCTAACGAGGTGTCCACTCTCCGCACGGGACTGTGCGGTCCCAGAGTGGCCACGGCGGCTCACCCCGTGACACAGGCACCACACTCAGGCCAAACACTGACGGTCGGGGGACTGAGCGCAGGTACACAGGAACTCCGTCCCGTCCTCGTAATCCTTCTATACAGATGAAACTGCTAAAAGCAGCTCTCAACAAAAACAGCACACTACCAAGCAAGCCTCATTTACTCTTCAAAACTTCCATTTTTGTCATCCTTTTAAATGTTTCACTTTAAAAGCTAAAAAGGAGTCAGACTGCTTCAGAAATCGAAATCCCACACAGCCAAGTGCTTTGCCCTTGGCTCACCTTATGGGGCGGTCAAACTCACTCCTACGGCTTTGCCTCTTTCGCTCCCCAACAGCCCCCAGGTCCACACAGGCAGCACCGCAACAGCCACAGGGTCACAGCACACGTGCCTCCGCTGACATCCAGCCTAGACCCCTGGGCGTGAGCACATTCACCTGCGAGAGCCCATCCAGGGCACCGCACACCAACCTGAACACAGGCTGGGGACACGAGCTGTGGCCCACGTGGGAGACTGACTTGGGGGCACCGTGGTACCTGGGCTCCACGGAACGCCAGGAGTCCAGGGCACATGCCGCTCCGGACTATCACAGGTGCACCGCATCTCCCGTCGCCTGGAGTGGGCAAGGCTGCCCCACGTTCAGGCAATTCAGGCTGGGTTCCGTTATTCCTAATGCCAGGCACAGACACACTCTTTTCCCAAACAGTAAAGCAACGTAACACTTCCTTCAAACACAAGTCTGTTACCTTGTATCTACGTAACACTTCCTTCAAATACAAGTTTGTTACCTTGTATCTACGTAACACTTCCTTCAAATACAAGTCTGTTACCTTGTATCTTGTGCTAGAAACATGAGCTCACTCCTCACTAACTTCCACTCTGTGTGTTCATTCTAAGCAGCATTTTAGGGTCATTACCGTAACACTGACTTTAAGATTTCCTTTTAACAATTATGTACTTGCTTTGTGGATGCATATGTTCAACACTGTCTCCACCTGGGGTGGGTACCTGTCACAGCAGGGGAAATGCCAGCTGGGACATCGGCATCTCCGAGGCCAATAAACACCAGGAGGCAAAAGGGCGGCTCAAGTACCCGGGTGCCCGCCAGCAACAAGGAGACTCGGAGCAGGTGCCAGCTCCTAGCCTTGCCCAGGCCCAGCCCTGACTGGAGGGAGCATCTGGACAGAGGACCAGCAGGAGCAAGAGCCCTCCACCCGTCTGTCTTTCAAATTAAAATAAAAAGCCTTGAAAAGCACCTACACAGAAATTTAGATCAGTTTTTTTTAAAGATTTATTTTTATTATTTTTTCATTGGAAAGGCAGATATACAGAGAGGAGAGACAGAGAGGAAGATCTTCCGTCCGATGATTCACTCCCCAAGTGAGCGCAACGGGCCGATACTATGCCGATCCGAAGCCAGGAGCCTCTTCCGGGTCTCCCACACGGGTGCAGGTTCCCAAAGCTTTGGGCTGTCCTCGACTGCTTTCCCAGGCCACAGGCAGGGAGCTGGAAGGGAAGCGGGGCTGCCGGGATTAGAACCGGCGCCCATATGGGATCCCGGGCGTGCAAGGCGAGGACCTTTAACCACTTGTGCCACCGCGCCGGGCCCTAGATCAGTTTTTTTTAAATATCTGGGTTTATGGAAGATCTAACTTTACAGCATGAACTCAACCCTGCAGAAACGCAGTCAGTGCACTGCAGCAGCCTGCACGGGTCCTGCATGGTCCTGCACGGTCCTACACGGTCCTGCACGGTCCTGCACGGTCCTACATGGTCCTACATGATCCTACACGGTCCTACATGGTCCTGCATGGTCCTGCATGGTCCTGCATGGTCCTGCACGGGTCCTACATGGTCCTACATGGTCCTGCATGGTCCTGCATGTCTTGTCACTTCCTGTATTTCTGTAGACCATGCCTTCACCCAGCACACCTCCTAGCAGTCTTGTCGAAACAAAGGGTACGCTCCAGGGTTCCGAGTGTCTCACCAGCAGCCACACTACTTGTCAGGGACTGCCTGAGGCGTGCTCTGTGCTCCCACTTGTCTGCTCCTTTGAAGCCCAGGCCCACCCAGGGCAGTCAGCTCCCAGCAGGGACAGGCGAACAGGAAAACTTCTGAATTTACACGGACAGCAGACCACAAGCCAATCTAGGATGGCTGTGCTTTACTGTAATTCTTCTGAGAATTCTCAAACACAAAACAGAAAGCCACACATGAGACAGAGCACCTGGGCTGAAGGGGCCCTTGTTCAGAGTCAATGACTCCCTGGGCGGACAGAGCCGGGCCTGGTGGTAGGGCTCCACACGTGTGCAGCCACTGGCCATCACTGCTCGCGAGGGCAGCAGCCTTCCGCAGCCTGGCTGCCTGTCCTGGCGGCCACCGAGCCCACCATGGTGGCCACACCCCACAGCTGCCCCAGCCATGGCCACACACACAGCACTCTGGAGATGGGGCACTGGGATGTGACCACAGGAGCAACACTGCCAGCACTTTCCCGATTGAGGCAGCAGAGGGCAGCAGGGGCAGCAGGGGGCAGCAGAGGGCAGCAGGGGGAAGTAGGGGGAAGCAGGGGCAGCAGAGGGCAGCAGAGGGCAGCAGGCGGCAGCAGGGGGCAGCAGAGGACAGCAGGGGACAGCAGGCGGCAGCAGAGAGCAGCAGGCGGCAGCAGAAGGCAGTAGGGGGCAGCAGGCGGCAGCAGAGGGCAGCAAAGGACAGCAGGGGGCAGCAGAGGGCAGCAGGGGGCAGCAGAGGGCAGCAGAGGGCAGCAGAGGGCAGCAGGGGGCAGCAGGGGGCAGTAGGGGGCAGCAGGGGGCAGCACAGGGCAGCAGGGGCAGCAGGAGGCAACAGGGGGCAGCAGAGGACAGCAGGGGGCAGCACAGGGCAGCAGGGGGCAGCAGGGGGCAGCTTGGCTGCTTTCCTCAAGGTGATCTCAACTTTTTACTTATTTTCACATCATGTTATTATCATTTGCTTTTTCACTTTCTTCCCATAATGTTTTTACACATTTAGATTCATCTACTATACTTTACCAATGAAGAAATGAGTTAAACTAAAATGAATGCCAAATAACTTAGAAATACAAATATAAGATGGCATTAAAAATCAATTACCAGGGCCCGGCGGCGTGGCCTAGTGGCTAAAGTCCTTGCCTTGATCGCACTGGGATCCCATATAGGCGCCGGTTCTAATCCCGGCAGCCCCACTTCCCATCCAGCTCCCTGCCTGTGGCCTGGGAAAGCAGACAAGGATGCCCTAAAAAGCCTTGGGACCCTGCACCTGTGCGGGAGACTCAGAAGAGGCTCAGCTCCGACCCCACTGCCACCCAGCATGCCTGGCTGAGCAAATCTTGCAACTGCCGGCCACCGGGCAAACCACCAAAGACAAGCAGCAAGTAGGAAAGATGATAAAACAGACTACCTCATACTATTCAATGGCCATGGTAGATGCACAATTCTCAAAATAAGGACGATTTTTAAAAATGAGAGACACAAACAGGGGGAGAGGAGAGCATTTACACACAAGACAGAAAGAACCCCCACCTGCAGCTCCCTGACAGCCAAGGTCGGGCCCAGCCAAGAGGCGGGAACTCAATGCAGCTGTCTGAGCAGGTGTAACATGGGGGATGGGGCCCAAGCACTGCAGCCCCCAGGGTCCAGCTCAGCAGGCAGCTGGAGGACAGCAGTGTCCCCACAGCATGGACACTGACTCCGGATGAGCGTTAGAACAGGAGCTACACAAAGTGCTACCTAAACACACACCCCCCACAGCTGCACACAAGTCCAACTCAAACCCACAGAAAACTGCCTCGGGTGTTTGCAAGCTGCACTGCTTCTCCTGGGAACACGTGCTCTGGAGACACGTGCTCAGGAGACACATGCTCTGGAGACAGGGGCTCTGGAGACACACGCTTTGGAGACACATGCTGTGGAGACACACGCTCTGGAGAAAGGCACTCTACAGACACGTGCTCTGGAGACAGGCACTCTGGACACACATGCTCTGGAGACACGCACTCCGGAGACACACGCTCTGGACACACGTGCTCTGGAGAGACACGCTCTGGAGACACACACTCTGGAGACATGCACTGCACTAAACATTTCCTGGGCCTTCCAGTTTATCAACCACCGACACAGAGCCAGAAACACGTACAAAGTCCTGACTCTAAACGATTTCTACAAATGTTAATTGTAGACACATGAAAATATTCAAGCCCCTGAGATTGAAAATAAAGTTTTTGTTTCCCCTAGAAAGTATAGAGTGCAATTACCTGAGAGATTGTGCCACTATGTTTTCACATATCGTCAGACAATGGTTCACACGGTCCTTCTTGGTAGCTGAAAGTTCTTTCTTTCTAAGAATAAAAAAGAAGAAAAAATGAACACACTCTGAATTACCCAGAGTTTTTATTTGTAAACCTCATGAGTTGCTGTGTCTTGGCCAGCGGGGCGTGGGGCCGGAAGGAGGTGGCCAGGAGCTCAGCTCAGGCAGAGCAGACACAGCCGGCCACCACACAAGCGGCTGATGTCAGCTCTAGAGAGATCCTCTCCCACCCACCCCAGGGACAGCGCAAGTCCCCCAGGTCGCTCCACCCAAGTTGAGGAGGAGAGCCCCAAAGCAAAGTGCTGACCTGACCCTGAACCAGACCCAGAGTTCTTTCAGGGAATTTTACTACTGAAGAAGTCAAAACAGAACCCCACAGGTACCGGTGCCTTCCTCAGGCCCCTGAAAGTGCGCATTTGAAAAGACTGTTAACCCGGGCCCAGCGGCGTGGCCTAGCGGCTAAAGTCCTCACCTTGAACGCTCCAGGATCCCATATGGTCGCCGGTTCTAATCCCGGCAGCTCCACTTCCCATCCCGCTCCCTGCTTGTTGCCTGGGAAGGCAGTCGAGGACGGCCCAAAGCCTTGGGACCCTGCACCCATGCAGGAGACCTTGAAAAGGTTCCTGGCTCCCAGCTTCGGATCGGCGCAGCACCGGCCGTTGCGCTCACTTGGGGAGTGAATCATCGGACGGAAGATCTTCCTCTCTGTATATCTGACTTTGCAATAAAAATGAATAAATCTTTCAAAAAAAACTACACAAACCCACCAAGGGCAGAGCCTAGGAAGGCACTGGAGACGCAGCCAAGGAGGAACCTCCAAACGGTGAGGCCAGGGGCCAGGAGGAAGAGGGCTCCAGGTACAGGAAAGACTTGGGGCTAAGACAGACACCTGTTCCCCAGCAAGTGCAATGTGTGAAGCCATCCATAACCGAGGCCCTTCCTCACCCTGCCGAGCACCCACAGCCTGCTGGGCCACTCAACTGCCTGGCATACATAATTTGTCAGCCCACAGCACTGTGTATTCAAGGTCCCGATCAAACATCACCAACTGCAACCAACATCATGATCAGAGCCTGCAGACACTCGGGACAGCGGCCTCCCTGTGGGCCTCACTCTAAGGTCAGACACTCGCGACAGGGGCCTCCCCGTGGGCCTCACTCTAAGGTCAGACACTCGCGACAGGGGCCTCCCTGTGGGCCTCACTCTAAGGTCAGACACTCGCGACAGCGGCCTCCCTGTGGGCCTCACTCTAAGGTCAGACACTCGCAACAGGGGCCTCCCTGTGGGCCTCACTCTAAGGTCAGACACTCGCGACAGCGGCCTCCCCGTGGGCCTCACTCTAAGGTCAGACACTTGCGACAGGGGCCTCTCCGTGGGCCTCACTCTAAGGTCAGACACTCGCGACAGCGGCCTCCCCGTGGGCCTCACTCTAAGGTCAGACACTTGCGACAGCGGCCTCCCCGTGGGCCTCACTCTGAGGTCAGACACTCGCGACAGCGGCCTCCCCGTGGGCCTCACTCTAAGGTCAGACACTTGCGACAGCGGCCCCCCTGTGGGCCTCACTCTAAGGTCAGACACTCGCGACAGCGGCCCCCCCAGTGGGCCTCACTCTAAGGTCAGACGCCCATCTCCAAGGACTGCCAGTACCCAGCATCCCCACTGCACCCCAGCCATCCTGACTCCTTGGCTTGTTCCGTCCCCTCTGTCCCTCAAGCGGGCAGGTCTGCTGCCTGGCAACAAGGACCCTCTCCAGCCCTGCCCTGGCCCAGGAGTGTGCTTCCCCTTCTCGTTCCTGAAGGTTTCTCAGAGAACTCACATGGCAGCCTCGCACCCATCTACCAAAGCCCCCTTTCTTCCTGGCCACACAGCCTCCGAGCTGAAGGCTGCAGGGCCCCCTCCCTCAGACAGCTCTGTGACAGGGACCTAGTCATGTGTGGATGACTGCACCACTTGACAGCCCCGCCACTTGTGCCTGGCTTCCCTCCAAGGGCAGGTGGCACGTCCAGACCACAGCGAGGATGGGAAGGCGGCTGAGTCCCAGGACACAAGCACACTAGTCAGAAAACTCACTGTGCGTGGGGAGTAAGCCAGACCCAAACCACACTGGACAGCTCCGTCACAGAGTGTTCCAGAACAAACACAATTCAAGAATGGGAAACTACTGTTCATTTCCAGGGATCAAAAGAGGATGGGGGCCAACACAGTAACCTATTGGCCTGAGTTGGCCCACCTCCTGTCCGGGCAGGTCCTGGCCTTCCCTAACCAGCCCACAACCCATTCCAGTTCTTGCTGTTGGGTGATAGAGCCCAGTCATGACTGGCCCAGACCTGGCTCTCACGTGGTTCAGTGGGTGCCAAGACCTAGGCCAGCCTATCAAACACCCACTCTGGCTCTCACGAGCGCCAGTGGATTACGAAACCTATCCCAGAGTGGCACACCCCAGACCCAGTCCAGCCCAGATCACTGCCCCATTACAGCATTCACACTTCCCACAGGAACCGTAACCCAGCCGGAACATTCCCTTTGCTCTCCAGTCAGGCCTACTCCCAGTGGTGGATCTTGCCTGTGCCGGTGGTTGTCCAACCCAGCATGGGTTGGCTTAAACCCTGTCTTGACCTTTGTCCTTGATGCTGCAGGCTGACCTGGCCTGTCCCCAGTCCCAGCTCTTGCTGGTGGGTGTTGTAGCCTAGCCCTGCTCAGCCTGCTCCCATCCCTGGCTTTCACGCAAACCAGTAGACGTGACAGCCTAACTCAGCCCAGGATGGCCTGCACCCCACCCTGGCTCCTGCAGATGCCAATGTGTTACCATTTGGCCTGGCCCTGCCCAGTCTGCTCTTTGGTCCAGCCCACATACCTGCTGACAAATGGAGCAGCCTTGCCAGCCTGACCCACACCCAGCCTTGACTCATGTGCTCATTGGAGTTCCCCAAGTTCCCCCCAGCAGGCCCACTCTCAGCTCTGGACCTCAAGTGTGCCAGCGGTGTTAGGCCCTGACCCTGCATAATCTGCCCCTTCTATCTCAGCCTTTGCATGCTGGTGTATGTTGCAGCACAGTCCAGCCCACACCCAATTCTTGGGTGCACCTATGGGTGTTGCAGCCTGTTCCAACCCCAGTCCCCATGAGTGTCTTAGGGTTCCACGGTCATGCCTAACTCAGCCCATCACCACCCCCAGCTCTTGAGCAAACCAGCAGATATAGCAATCCTACAACGCTGAGCCCACATAACCCCAACAAAATCTGCCCCTGGACCTGGTTTTCCAGTGTGCTGGTTAGTGTCGTGGCCCAGCCTAACATTACCTGTCCCCTGTTCCGACACTCACTGGCAGGCACTGTGATCTAGCCCTGACAGGTAGGCTGCAGTCCAGCTCAGCTCTCACATGGGCAGGTGTATCCACCTGACCCAGAAAGGTCCTCCAGCTTCCCTCCTCCAAATCGCTCAGTCTTGGCCTCCTTGCTTACCTGCAAGTACAGTGGCCTTGTTGGTAAAAAGTTCCCCAAAGTCATTCCTCAGCTACAACATACCCCTCAGTCCCCACAGCCAAGAGTACATGGATTCCCCAGCCCACGCTTCTAGTGGGGCAGCAGGCTAGCCTGGGCTCTGCCCGCCCACCAGGGACCCAAGCACACACACAGGTCCCCAGACCATGTTCTCTAGCACATGTGCTGTCCTGGCACCTTACTCCTCCCACGTGGGACCTGAGTGCGTGCATGAGACCCCAGGTCCACCAGCACAACGCATCAGCAAGGGGCTTTTCCCTTCCCCCGCCTCACCCACCCATGGGACTGAAACATGGGGACGAATCCCCAGGCCCGCTTCAACAACCCCAGATCCCGCAGAAGAGAGCAAAGCCACCAGCGGTTCCATCTCCACAACCCAGTTGCCCCACTTGTGGTCCAGCTCCCTGCTAATGGCCCGGGAAAGCAGCAGCAGGTGGCCCTGCACCCATATGGAACATCCAGAAGAAGTGCATGGCTTCAGTTGGGTTCACTTCCAGCCACTAAAATTATCTGGTGAGTGAACCAGTAAATGGAAAATCATTTTCTGCTCTCTGTAAATCTGCCTCTCAAACACAAATTTTAAAGCATCTTTGAAAAAAGATTATGCAGGGCCAGCATGCTGGCAGACAGGGTAAAGCCACCATCCGTGAAACTGGAAGTGCATGTGGTGCCAGCTCAAGTCCGATCTGTTCCACTTCCCAGCCAGCTCCCTGCTAACACCGCGGGGAAAAGCAACAAAGCCGGTCCAAGTGCTCGGGCCCCGGGACACAGGTGGACACCCAGATGAAAGCCCCGCTCCCAGCTTCAGCTTGGCTCCGTTCTGGCAGGCCTTCTGGGGAATGAACCAGTGGATAGAAGTTCTCTCTCTCTGTGTTGCTGTCTCTCCCTTTCTTTCAAACAAAAAACAAGTGCATGAAAAAAGCGTGATTCCAGGCTGAAGTCAGGACAATTCTGCAAACAGCTACCCCTTGGCTCACCTCACTGCTGGTCCTCACACACACCTCTAGCTGTACGTCAGCAGACCGAGGTCAGAGCAACGTGCAGTGCCAAGGAAGGGCCGGGGTGGCCAGGCAGGGACCTGGCACGTCAGAGTCCTCAGCAGCAGCTGCCTGACTTCACTGGGCACTCTGTTCTCAGCATGTCCTTGGACAAGCAGGATTTTCAGGATGATGTGTTAAGTCAGGATTAGAAACCAACTCATTCAAAATTATTTTGTTTTTTATTTTTATTTTTTAAAGCTTTGTTTATTTTTGTTGGAGAGTAAGATTTACAGAGAGAAAAAGAGACAGAGAGGAAGATCTTCTGTCTACTGGTTCACTCCCCAAATGGTCGCACTGGCCAGAGATGAGCTGTCCTGAAGCCAGGAGCCTCTTCCAGGTCTCCCACGCGGGTGCAGGGTCCCAAGGCTTTGGGCCATCCTGGACTGCTTTCGCAGGTCACAAGCAGGGAGCTGGATGGAAAGTGGAACAACCAGGACACGAACCAGTGCCCATATGGGAACCCAGCACGTGCAAGATGAGGATTTAGTCAGTGAACCACTACCTCAGGCACAACTCATTCCGAATTATTCTGTATTTTCTTGCTGGGTACATACACACACACACACACACACACACACACACACAATACTGTTTCTGTTGTTTGTTTCCACATTCAGAGCAACGCTGATCTCGCCATTCCAAGCATGATGAAATTTCTCCAGCATCCACTGGCTGACATAGTCCACCTTAGAGTCTGCATTTCCCGATTCCCTCTACTAGTGCATGGCTGGGTAGATGATCAATTTGTTCCGCCCTCCGTCCTCTGTGTGGTATCAGGTGTCCTCTGCAGGTTCGATGGACCGCCATTTCCCTCATGTGCACCTGGATATGCTGTCTACTGCTTGGTCTGAACTTGAGGAAGCTCAGCTTTGACACATGCACTCCATGGTCAGACCATGGAACCTACACTTCTCTTCACGGTTGGGGTTCTGTTGGAGGGATCCCCAAAGAAACTTAGTCTGAGGTGATCCCAGACCAGATTCTCGTGTGTGCTTGCCAGTAGAGGGTCCGGAACAGTCCATCACCCCAGTCAGCTTATGCACATGCTGCTGGTTGCAACTGCTGGGTCAGTTCTGCCTCCAGCCCTGTCTTCCACATGAACCAATGGGTGTTACAGTCCAGCCTGATTCCGCCCATCACACCCTCGGCCCTCATGCAAACCAGCGGGAGCTGTAGCCTAGTCAGAGCAACCTGCAATAACCCCACCAGGCCTGCCCCCTGCCCTGGTTCCCGTGCTTGCCAGCACGCACAGCAGACAGGTTCAGTGTGTCCCACATCTCATTCAGCTCTCATACATGCCAACCAACCCCACTATCCAGCCTACACACATGCCAGGGGGTGCCATTCTGTCCAGCCATGCCTGCCTCAGTCCTGGTTCTCATGCTCACCAGCGGGAGTGGTAGCCCAAGATGGAGGTGCCCACTATTTCCCTACTGGGCCACTCCCACTCCCGGATCATGCAGTCTCCAGGTGGTTCTGCAGTTTAACTTGACAGAATTAGCCCCCACTGCCAGCCCCCAGTGCGGCAAAGGCCAGCCAACCCTCGCCGTCTCTTGATTTATGCCTGCACCAGTCAGAACAGTCAGCCCAGCCTGGCTTTTCCCTGATCTAGCTCAAATGAGGCCCACAAGTATTGTAACCCTGCCCAGTCTGGTCTGCCCCATCCCAATTCATGCTCTCCAGTGGGAGTGGTGGTCCCACAGGGAAGCCCCACACAGCTCCCATATCAGCTTCGCCATCTTCCCCCAGGTCTCATGGGTACTGGTTGGGTGCTGCGACTCAGTCTGGCATGGCCTGCCTTGCCTCAGCATTTGCCAGTGGGTGCTGTAGCCTGGCCAAGCCTGGCCCACCCCAATTTCAGCTCATATGGTGGAGGCTACAGCCTAGCCAAGCTCAGCCAGCACCCAGTCTCAGCCCTAACGTGCACTGGTCTGGA